>NC_140541.1:4105000-4848558 GCF_057382185.1 Mchenga conophoros
TATCTATGCAACTCCAGATGAACACAAAAGCAGCAGCAGCACTTTTTTTTATTAGTAACTATAATGTGATTCCTGAATTTAGTATTTGTTATAAATTTTTACATTGTAGACAAATGCAATATGATTACAGTAATGCATTACTTTGAGGGTTTATACACCACAGTAAGCTCACCATAAAAGGTGAGCTACTTCCCCACTTAGCTCTAGCTGCATGTGTATAAGATAATCATTCAGGTCCTACTTGACTATGTCGGGTTTAACCACTGTAGCAATGGAAGAAGTGTTTGAAAGACATGAGTTAGCCACTGGATTCCTTCATACTCCTGTCACAGTAATAACATTTGTGCTTTGTTGTTTTTTTTTAAAGTGGGACTAAGTGAAATAGTTGAATCTGAGCAATATGAAAATGAACTTTATCCATTGGATACATCTGGGACATTATTATGTCCCGGATGATCAGATCATGTTGTTGGTGTTGGGGTGGAGGTGGAGGTGAGACTGCTTCATAACATAGTCAGATCAAGCTGCTGAGGTGAATTTGTGCAGCTGAGCAGTTACGCCCTGTGTTGCAGTTTGCAGCTAGATGTGTTATTTTATTTAAAATCGAATGCCCTGACTCACAGAACCTGGAGAAGAAAACACATGTACGTTCATCCTTAACATTCGGGATGAATCGGTGTTGTGGAGTTTCTGTGTCACTCAACCTTTTGATCAAAATTTTAAAAAATGTTAGCTTATATTCTAAAAATGGGCAAAAGGGCCGACATCTGCTTCAGTTTTGATTTGAGGTCCATTTGTGTTTAAGTTTGCTCTTTTTGATCACAGGTTTTTATTTTTTCCCAGTGGTCTGTGTATTATTATTTGTCTGATATTTTCAAAGAGGTTTGTAGACTTTCTCACTTTAATTCTAATGGTTCATACACTGTTATTCTTCAAACAACAGGAAACTTGCCAAGTCATCCTTCCTCCTGGTGTCGCTCTTTGGCTTACACTACATTCTCTTTGCTTTCCTTCCACACAAAGTCCGCGGCAGGACCTATGAAATCTGGAACTTTATTGAGCTGGCTTTTGCTTCTACTCAGGTACAGTAAAGCCAACTGTAAGCTGTTGTCTAATCACCACCTTTAATTTTCTCCTAACACAGAAGTCTATTTGTACACGGCAGGAACATTGGTGTGTATTTGAACAGTGCATTTGTTCCTGCAGTAAAGAAAGTGTTCTTTAAAGAATCATTTGCTGCATTCAGCAGCTTCATTGTATGAGAGACTAGAACAGGAAGCTTCTAAAAATATCCACATGCACTAACAGCAGCCTGTCAGTTATGTTTCTGTACGTGTTGTTTCAGGGATTTGTCGTAGCGCTTCTGTACTGTTTCCTGAACGGGGAGGTAAGGTTTATTTTTCCCTTTATACCCATGAAACATTATGTTGTCATTTCTAGATGTAAGCTTACTGTTCACATGCAAAATTACAGAAAATAAACTTTTCAAAGTCTAATTAGCAGTGTGGTGGTTGTACCATCCATCCTAGAAACAACCTGGAAATAGTCCAACTTTAAAAATGACTGAACACATTAGGTAAACAGCTGGCACAGAAACAAACATTGCATTTATATTTAATTGCAAAAGATTCCTAGAAGAAATCACTTTGATTTATTCGGTACAGACCAAATAAACAGTCGTCCAAGTTTTTCTTAATGAGCTTACGCAAAGGCAGGGCAGGCCCAGATCTGTACAATAACAATATATGAGATCTTCACTATTTGTAACAAGTGTCACTTTGCCTGGAACCACTGCATGTGTGGACTGCAGGCTTCATAACATTTTTCTAAAAGCCTGCTTTTAGAAAAATATGAAATAAAAACTAAAATTGCCCAAACTGGCCATTTAATAAAGAATCACAAGGTTAAGGTTCTTTGATAGTCCTGGTCCCAGTGTTAATTTTTCTCAGGCTCATACAACATCTTTCCCCATGTACACCCAGGAATTTTTACAGTTTCAATTCAACTTACTGTTGAACCTCCTGGAGTTTTGGCACTTTTACACCAATCAGTACACAAGACATTGCTGACGTGATTAGTTCTTGAAAAATCAAATGGAAAATAATAATAATAATAATAATAATAACAACTAGGGCTGTGTGATATGACCAAAATCTCATATCCCGATATAAGGCATTTATCGTCCCGACAATAATATATAATAACAAAAGTTTTACATTTTCTGTAAATTCTGTGAATCTCGGGCAACTCGACTTGCGTGACGTGTTTTCAGCTCAGCGTGTGTATCTGGACTCGAGTGTTACATAAGTTGTAACGGCCTCAATTCTCTTTGTGAGTATTTATTCCACGCGTGCTGCGGGGAAAAGCCTGTTCTAAGCTTCTAAATTTGTTTGTTTTTAAGCACCTGACGGCTCTTTTTAGCTTCTCTTTTGTAAACACTCTGCATTCTATGTCATGTGATTCCGTTTATTTTGAAAAATCTAAACAGGATCTTCAGCTTTATTGTGAAAGGTTTATGTGGAAATAAACAGTGGACGACAGAGCCACGCGATGGTTTTACCGTCGTTGTTGCTAACGACAACGCATAAAAACAGTCGTTTGTCCGTCCGTAGTGTGGTTATATTAAATATAAGAAAAAGAGAGAACGTCTTGAAACTCCACAGTGACCATCAAAACGATCAAATAAATATTACCTTAAACAGTTTACTTTGCAAAACAAACAATAACGTAATTTGAAACATAGACGTTTTCATATCATCATCCGATATATGTGGTTATATCGAACAGCCCTAATAAAAACAATAATAATAATAAACCCATATAGTAATTAATATGTAATATCTGGGAAAGTAACACTTGGCTTTTAATTTTATGGCCAAGAAGTGAGGAACTGGTGCAATTTAAAAGTTTAAATCCACAGAAAATATTTCTTCTTTATCACCATTGTGACTGTGTTTAATCTTAAAATATAACTGCGAGCCAACTTTTCCCCAGTGTAGCAATAATTAATAGCAATAATTGTTCTCCAGGTGCAGAACGAGATCCAGAGGAGGTGGCGGAGGTGGAAGATGAAGCACCGCGTGCAGTTGGAGCACAGGAGGAAGTGCGGCAGCATGAGCCAGAGCGGGGGCTCTGAGCGGGGCCCCACCAACATCACTCTTCTATTTAAATCAGCCTCCACACCCGAGTCTGGTCTGGTGTAGCATGATACGAGGTTCCTCAGCGAGAGAAATACAAGATGATGTCTTCTCCATTTTAGACACAAATGTGTGCAAAGAAGGCAGAGCAACAAAACTAAGTACACTTTTCCAAATGTATCTGAAATATATATACAATCCTCATACACTCACATGTTAAAATATCCAGGTAAATGCCTCTGAACGGGATGTTTGCATCATGACACAACAAATGTAGTACTATACACACACACACACACATATATATACACTCAACAAAAATATAAACACAACACTTTTGTTACTGCTCCCATTCCCCATGGGATGGACGTAGAGACCTAAAATTCATTCCAGATACACAATATAACCATCCCTCCCAAACAGTGGTCACAAATCAGTCCAAATGTGTGGTAGTGGGCACATCTGCCATATTGAGATAATCCATCCCACCTCACAGGTGTGCCACATCAGGATGCTGATCTGACATCATGAGTACTGCACAGGTGTACCTCAGACTGCCCACAACAAAAGGCCACCCTGGAATGTGCAGTTTTGTCTCACAGCAAAATGCCACAGATGCCACAAGCAATGAGGGAGCGTGCAATTGGCATGCTGACAGCAGGAATGTCAACCAGATCTGTCGCCCGTGCATTGAATGTTCATTTCTCAACCATAAGCCGTCTCCACAGGCGTTTCAGAGAATATGGCAGCACATCCAACCGGCCTCACAACCGCAGACCTCGTGTAACCACACCAGCCCAGGACCTCCACATCCAGCAGGTTCACCTCCAAGATCGTCTGAGACCAGCCACCCAGACAGCTGCTGGAACAATTGGTTTGCACAACCAAACAATTTCTGCACAAACTGTCAGAAACCGTCTCAGGGACGCTCAACTGCATGCCCGTCGTCCTCATCGGGGTCTTGACCTGACTCCAGCTCGTCGCCGTAACAGACTTGTGTGGGCAAATGCTCACATTCGATGGCGTCTGGCACGTTGGAGAGGTGTGCGCTTCACGGATGAATCATGGTTCACATTGTTCAGGGCAGATGGCAGCTGAGAATGTCCCAGTTCTTGCATGGCCAGCATACTCACCGGACATGTCACCCATTGAGCATGTTCGGGATGTGCTTGACCGGCGTATACGACAGCGTGTACCAGTTCCCACGAATATCCAACAACCTCGCACAGCCATTGAAGTGGAGTGGACCAACATTCCACAGGCCACAATTGACAATCTGATAGACTCCATGCGACGATGTGTTGCACTGCATGAGGCAAATGGTGGTCACACCAGATACTGACCGGTTCTGGGTCCCCAGACCCCCAATAGCGCAAAAAACTGCACATTCCAGGGTGGCCTTTTGTTGTGGGCAGTCTGAGGTACACCTGTGCACTACTCATGATGTCAGATCAGCATCCTGATGTGGCACACCTGTGAGGTGGGATGGATTATCTCAATATAGCAGATGTGCCCACTACCACACATTTGGACTGATTTGTGACCACTGTTTGGGAGGGATGGTTATATTGTGTATCTGGAATGAATTTTAGGTCTCTACGTCCATCCCATGGGGAATGGGAGCAGTAACAAAGGTGTTGCGTTTATATTTTTGTTCAGTGTATATATATATATATATATATATATATATATATATATATATATATATATAGTTTCCCATTCTGTACAGTGTGTAAATGATGAAACAACATTATTTGGATATTGATAAGTATCTAAATAATTCTCTTCAGTGTCAGCCAGTTTCTGTTGGCTCGGTCTGACCTCTGCTAAAGCAGGACACTGAGTGGACCTCTCCTGTTTGTTGTTTGAATATTTTAATTGAATTATCTGATGAATGATAATGCTGCTGAATATGAAGTCAGTTCTGTGGTTTTAGGAAGTAGAATTCTAGTATTTTATCTTTCTTAGCACTAGTTATATATAATATGTTGCAACATGCAGGATCTTGTTAATGTTTTATGAGAACTTGCAAAATAAAATGTGAGAATGTGTAAAACATGTTGAAAAAAATTAAATGCTAATGTAACAAGTGTCACCTGGCAGTTTGTTGCTCTCTGCCAGGTGATTGGCTGAAGAGCTGTGAAAAGGTACTGGGTGTGTGGGGTGAGGTCAGCGCTCTTCTGTGGAAAAAACCCAGAGGCGATTAATTGACTCGGGTGCGAGTGGGTCTACTGTCGGTAAGAGACTTTTGCCATTTTGTTTGGATCATTTGTTATTGTAGGTGCTGATTTTTGATGTGTGTCGTTGGACTTTTTTAGTGTGACCACGAGTTTTAATGGAAGAATTGATCAAGCCCTAGATCGACTGCGCGCAGGGAGACTGATCAGTATTGTAGGTATATTGAGTGTGTTTTAGCTTTTGAATGGTTTCATAAAATTGATATTTTATTGGGTAATATTTTAATCGATAGTGTTGTTTGTGTTTTTCAGCTGCGCTGTCTCTGATGTCCTTTTTTTTTTCGTTCTTTTGATTGATTTGGAATTTTGTTTGTGTTGTCCGTCCAGCTGTAAAGACGGTTATTGATTGGGAGTGAGTTGTGTAAGGGCGGACTAACCTCCTTCTTTGTTTTTTTGTTTATTTGTTTGTGCCACTTCCCTTTATATTCCAGATTACAGGTCATGCATAGCGCTGCTTCCCAGCTGTGCTGAGACCCGAATTATTTGCAGAGCGTGCCACAGGTGAATCGATTGCAGTGTCGCTAAACGGGGTGTAACGCTTTGCAGTGTTGTGTAATTTTCACACCATTTGTGTGGTAAGTCTCATGTGCAGCTGGGATATCAGCAGGATGTGTTGTAAGTCCGGTCTGGAAATAACTGGGAATTTGTATGTTTAATTAATGTAATAAATAAATTATTATTGGCTGTGGCTACAATGTAGCTGCCATCACCAGTGTGTGAATGTGTGTGTGAATGGGTGGATGACTGGATATGTAAAGCGCTTTGGGGTCCTTGGGGACTAGTAAAGCGCTATATAAATACAGGCCATGAGATGGAAAAAGATAGTGTGCACTCGCCAGGTTGGAAAGTTATTTCCCAATATCTAAGAATCTGGGATTCAATTCCATTTTATTTATATAGCGCAAAGTACAACAACAGTTGATTAAGGCGCTTTATATGGTCAGGTAAAGACCCTACAATGACACAAAGCTCACCTTAAAGAGGAAGAAACGTCCAGCAGAACCAGACTCAGGGAGGGGCAGGGCCATCTAACTGGAGCAGACTGGAGCAGGACAGATAAAGGGATGTGTCCGAGTCTGTTGTGGTGAACAGAGAGCTAATCATTAAAGTAAGTCTACATAGGTAGACTGTAGGTAGTAAAATGTTCCAGCCGTGCCCTACTGGAAGGAGACTGGGGCAGATCCATGACTAGGGATGGGTATCGTTTAGGTTTTATCCGATACCGGTGCCAAACTGGTACTTTTGAAACGGTGCCGGTGCTTAACCCTTTAGAGCCGGCCGCTCTGTTTTGCGTAACTATTTTTAAATCCCGGTAGCTCTGCAACCACGTAAGCTAGCGCAATAATTTTTTTTGCATATGAAACCGGAGGAGTTGTACTTACATCTTATGCCATCAGCTTGTCCTCGGTCACAGTTTCCTTCCACATATAGCTTTGCAAAAACTGCATAAAAAGCACTTGCAGCAACAAAAACATAATATTCCAGAAACACGCTTTGCCGATCCGATCAGCTGTTTGTAACACTTCCCACGTTGGAATAGACGTCAGCGCGAACTTTTGCATGTCCGCCATTACCTGCCCGAAACCGGAAGTGACGTCATTTTCGCGGAAATGTAGGTTTTTTTTACCATCAGGCCCTCAGAGCCTATACTGGTGTTCTAAAAATTGTCTTTGACTTTATGACTTTCTGTGTCTTTTCTGTGATGCTTAGGACTCATATTGCACTGCTGGAAATAGTTTATTTTGATGCATATGCTGCTTTTTTGCAAATTTGCAGTATAATATCTATTTTAGTTTTTCCTGCAGAATATAAAAATTGGTGTATTTAAAAAATAAAACTATGAAGACACTTGTTAAGGTTCACAATTGAGGAAGGAGAGTACAAACCACCCATGGTCCAGAAGCTCTTGGTCAAACAATGATTTTAATGACTACACACGTGTGGGAAGACACTCTGTACGCAGACAGCCAGTAGTCCTCGACTTAATCAAAGCATGAACAGATATTTTATAGCATCAGGGTTTGATTTACTGACGCCCCTTCATGCGTCACAGATACATTTTATACATAGATCAGATCAACACCACAATGGCTTTTCACCCAGAAGATCATCTTCTTTTTTCATGGCTGGTACTTTCCGTTCTTATCTTAAAGTGAATTGTTCCTCTTTCTTGTCGAGACATGACTAATCTCTCCTCTAAATAAATCTAACTAATGTGTGTGTGTTGACCTCACATGCTCTTTGTGTCACCTCTTCACCTCCAACCTGCTGTGTCTCGTCCTCAAATGCTCTTTCTCAATTCACCTGTTGCACTTCTGACCTTTCACTAGACCAGAAGCTCACTGAGACTATGTGTATGTCTTCTACTAAATAAATGTTTTAACCAAGAACCTCTACTAAAACCTTAATATAAAATGATCTGATATATAAGTGTTTTGTAAGCATGTATTGCAATTCCTTCTATGGCTCCAAGTCACTTGCACAATAGATTGTCCGAACATCGCGCCGAACAAAGCTTCCAACCCCCAATTAATTGACCGAGCTCCAACTCTTTAATAAGCACAGATATGCATTGTGTATAAAATAGTCATAACTGCACCTGAAATACAAGGTCAACATAATAACTGTATGCATAACATCTTAAGGCCTTCTTAAAGCTATCTGTTACATTGTTAAAGCCTCGTCTTAGCCTGCTGCTCAAAATAACTTCCACTTCTGCAAAACTCTCCAAGCCTGTTTCCTGTCCTGTTACTTTTAGCCTTTCTGAAAGACACACTGTTTTAAACCTCTAAATGCAATATAAACTCCAGATTATATTATTAATGCAATGGTAATGATGACAATTATTTAACAATAGCAGTAAAATAATTTCCCTGCTCCACACACTCAAAACAAATTTCCTGTGGTAGGAAACTATTTTGTGCAACTTTTTTGTATTTACAGTTTTGAGGGATAAGCCTCTTAAATTTCTCTAACTAGAAATATATGTTAAAAAAAACATTAACGATTTTCAATTTTTTTGTAGTTTATTGCACTTTTTTGCAATTTATGGTATCCCTCTTGGCTGGAAGCAGTGCCTAAACAATGGAAAAAACACAAACTTTATCCAAAAACCTCTCATGTTTAACTGTTTTCCACTTTTTCTTTGGTCATTTTAGCCTTTTTGGGCAGGGTGAAGGGAGCATCTGCCATCAAACAAGAAGACAGCTGCATGTAGCTATGAAGGTGTTTGCTAGTTCACCTTACTGGATTAATGTAATAACGTGGTTAGCCTACTCAACGCGAGTTACACACGAACAACATTAAGCTACTCACGCAGAGAAGAACGGCTGCTGCTGCATCATCATCCTCATCATTTCTGCTACACTGGCAGGGCTAGGGGCCAGGACTCTCCTCTTCGGGTTCTCGGGGGATGTTGCTAACTCCGGGTCCGATAACAGGCACCACACCCGCAGTAGATGTGCTCGGTGTGAGGTCTCGCAGCAAGCTATCAAATACGGCGCATTTCTCGGCTTTTAAAAAAAACGCTATGCGTCGCCAGGTGTTTCATCGGATTTGAGGTGTTACCTCCTTTGACAGTATCACAGTATCAGCTTAAAGCACTTGTTGCAGGCTGCTGAGTTTGCATCTTTTGCTGTGAAGTACAGCCAGACTTTTGACCGCTTCGCCTTGGGCATTTTTAATCTGTAGCTCTGCTTTAACAGAACGTACGTACCTGGGCCCACCTACTATCCTCGGAAACGTAAAATGATTGGCTAGAATCTAAAGTGTATCACAGCTCAGGAAAAAAAGCACTGAAATAAAGCACCGAAATGTGCGCTGCTTTTCGGTTTGGTTACTACCGTTAATGTCAGAACCGGTGCCATCATGGCACCGGATACCGGTACCCATCCCTACCCATGACATTACAACTTGATATGAGATTACAACTCTTGGCTGGCTTGGGAACTCACTGGGAGAGTAAGGTTTAGGTATCTCTGCTTAGACAGCTAGCCTTGCAGCTATGCAGCCCATTTGATTAAAAACTTAGGGACTTATAACCATTTCACTATGAAATAACAACTTATTTCATAAAGTAAACTTCATGTGCTTTATCTATAACAGCTCTCCTCTTGGGTACGAGATTGTGGATACAAGCAGCAGCAATGAGCTTCCTCTGAAAAGTGGCTGGCCTCTCCCTTAGAGATAGGGTGAGAAGTTCAGTCATCCGGGAGCCGCCGCTCCTCCACATCGAAAGGAGCCAGCTGAGATGGTTCGGGTATCTGACAAGGATGCCTCCTGGGCGCCTCCTGGGTAAAGTGTTCCGGGCATGTCCCACTGGGAGGAGGCCCCGGGGCAGATCTAGGACGCGCTGGCGAGATTATATCTCTCGGCTGGCCTGGGAATGCCTTGGTGTTCCCCCGGACAAGCTGGAGGAGGTGGCTGGGGAGAGGGAGGTCTGGGCTTTTCTGCTTAGGCTGCTGCCCCCGCGACCCGGCCCTGGATAAGCAGAAGAAGATGGATGGATGGACTCTCTTCTGAATCACCTACTGATTATATTCACAGTATTTGTTCACTGAACAAACACTTCTTTAGGGATTTGCTACCTTAGCTTAGCTCATAGTCAACTCGCTAGCAAGATGGCCTCATTTTCCTGCTCAGTTTGGCAGATTTTTAGCTACACTTCGGCCTCCTTTTGTAATAATATAATAAATGTACCATTTTTACAGTTCTGCTCACTGAATTGGAGAATTGGAAAATACTGTAGCTAATCAGGCCCCTGTAGTCAGTTTGGACAAACGTAGTTTAGCCACCATTAGCTTCCCCCCCAAGAGATTGTCCCAAGCAGCCAGGAAAACAGGCTGGCTGGATTACGGTGAGGAGGAAGCATAGTCCTAAACAGAAGCCCCTGGTACACCACCAATCTATTCATCTAATTGTTTTTGCCCACTAGGAGAATACTTTGGTTATTTGCAATTCTATTTTGAGTCTTATGAAGTTAGCCATACAGTAAGGATTGTGCAAGGGGCGAGAGCAGGAAAGACTGAATGAAATTACAATTTACATTTTCAGTAATGACATCCGGTTACATCCATCAAAGTTTGCTAAAATTAATAATAATCAGTGTGTGTAACACTTGTCAGTTACCATGGAGTCACTGCCAAAGGTGGGAAGTAATGAAGTACAAATACTTCGTTACTGTATTTAAGTAGAATTTTCAGGTATCTGCACTTTACTTGAGTAGTTTTTTTCTGATAAATTTTTATAATTACTCCCTACATTTTTACACAAATATCTGTACTTTCTACTCCTTGGATTTTCAAAACAGGCTCGTTACATTTGTTTAATGCATCTGAGGGGAGTTATTATTTCAGCATTCAAACCTCAGAGTGATTTGATCCTAAACAGTAACATGTTCATGTGTTAATCACCAGGGGATGATGCATGAAAAGAGATGAAAGAGGCAAAACTGTGTGCCTTAGTCAGTCTCCATCAGCGTAACAAACATCAGCAAACACACAAACTGTTTGTGCGCAGCCTGTCGCACAATGTGTTGCTAGCTAAAGGTCCAGCTGCTGTATTTTAAAGAAAGAACTAACTTCACTCAGAGATGGAAGACGATAAGAAAGATGGGACAGGAAGAAGAGAGCTTAGATTTAAAGGTAAGGGCTGCTCAGTGGAAATGTGAAGCTTACATGTTAGTCCTTAAATCAAATATTGGGCCTGTACATGAAACATTGTGTTTTTTTATATTGCGAAACACAGTTGCAAAACAATCTCAGCAAGACTAACTGTGTTATTTAAAGGTTGCATGAAAATCCTCTGCAGGTTAGTGCAGGATAAACAGGTCAGTTTGCTGCACTGTGATGGATTTACAGTAAAGAGCAGTGTGTGACTGTTTCATGGTCAGAGTCAAGTCACATCAAGTCCTGCAGGTTTGAGGGTTTCCCCACCAGCTGAATCCCACTCTAACCCTTTCCCTACTCATTTTCCTGTTTAGAGGCAACGTCACTCTCTACAATGTAGGCAACAGAAAATAGAGCTATTTTTATTTTCCTGATGTTCTGCTTAAGTGATTCAAGCTGAGTAGCTTTAATTAGAAACAGTATTTAGAGTGAAAATAAGGTTTGCATTCAATATTATTTTATTATTACATTAATATTGCACAAGGTTCAGTTAGTTTGGCATAGAAATAGGTGGTAGAAATGTTCATCATGGAGCTGTTTCTTACTTTCTTACTTTGAGTATATTTCAAAGCCAGTGCTTCAACTTTTACTAGAGTATTTTGAACTCTACTATAGACTAGTATAGAAGGGTAAACCACGCTATAACGTGGTTTACCCTTCATGGCCTCGATGATGTTTTTGTTGTGCAAGTTTGCATGGTTTTTTTTTGTTTTTTTTTTGACAGGGCATTGTGTTCTGCATCAGAGAAAAAAAGTAAAGAAAAGCATCTCTGGGTCCAGGCAGGAACCAGAGATGCTCTACAAACTGCTTTGTTCCCAACTGACACATCGTTAGTTGTGTGTCTTGATGTCTTTGAGCCCGAGTCTATATCTGCCCATAGCACAAGAGAACCCATGCAGTGGGCAGTCCTCTTCAAGTGTCTCTGTGTCAGACCTGTAGACATCGAGCTCATTGAGTCTTTAGATAATCCAGATTTAAAAATGCATACAGAAGGTTTATGGTGATTGGAGAACCAGTGAAGTACATACACCCTAATATGGGATCTTCCAAACTCACACATGAGGTGCACATAACATTGTTGGTTGCGATCACAGCCATTGTGAACAACTGACCACTTCTGCCTGTGTCCAGGGATCCTACAGATTCACACCTGTTTCATTGCTTACTCAGAAAGTAGATCCATGTGATCCAAGTTTGACCATAAAGACAAAAGTGTCACAGGGTCCAAAGCTTGTCTCTTACACTCAAACTGTTCTATGACGTCATCAGAGACTATTACCTTGTTCCTCTTCTTAGTTCTATGAAGCATCTTGAGGCATCTTTTGTTGTGATTTGGCGCTATATAAATAAAACTGAATTGAATTAAATTGAGTTCTTCTTCACCACAGCCATTAAGTTTTTTTTTTCACAAAATCCACCACATCCTGTCATTCTGCATTTCTGTGTAGACAATTGTTATCCTTTATTTATCCACGTAAACGTCTCAATGAGATTGAAATTGTTTTCATACCAAAACACACAGATAAGCAGGAAACAATCCAAGTAGAGTTTTATAGATATAAAAAACAACCAATGGGGAAGTCTCTGGATACGCAAAAATAGCCACTTAGCAACAGGACACAACAGTGGTTTACATTCCACAGTCAGTAATAAAATGTAAGGCACAAATTGTTATTAAATTTGGATTACACAGCATTCATCACGGTAAATGTCTTTCTGAAAGTGCTGTAACTAATTAGAACTAATGCTAAACCACATCCAAGTCTTTATGGCCTCTAATTTTCTGCTTCTACTTTCAGCTAAAACTGAGGTTATTGTACTCGGCCCAGTATGGTATCCAATTAGATTCCTGCTCTGGGTGGCATTACCTTGGGTTACTAATAGCCTGTAATTTGTAATTATCAGGACGTCCTAAAAATCTCCTTTATCTCTGATATTTGGCTTCTCTTCATTGGCTCCGTTAAATCCAGGATCAGAATTTAAATCCTTCCCATTACATAATAATAATGATAATAATAATCAGGCCCCATAACTTTATAATACTTTATCACCCTATTAGAGCAGCTCACTCTTAGACTGGGGGCTTACTTATGGTTTGGGTATTTCAATGTAGAATGGGAGGCAGAGCCTTCTCTCTGGCTCTCTTCCACGCCTTGCCTTCCTCGTCTTCCTCCACTCAAGCCTGGTTCTGCTGGAGGTTGTTTCCTGTTATGGAGTTTTTCCTTCCCACTGTAGCCAAAGCTCATGACGGGTTGTTCTCTCTTTTCTTTGCAACATAAAGTGCCATGAGGCAACTGTTGTTGTGATTTGGTGCCATATAAATAAAATTAAATTGAACTGAACAAATACTTTAAAAAAAAAGCTGAAGATCTAAAATCACACTTTCAGGTTACTGTTTATTGAAATGACAGGACTTTCTGCAGAAACACATGAATACTGAAACCTGATATATACACAGTTTAAATGTGTCCATCGGCAGCTACTTGGGTCAGTTTCTAGGACTAGAAGCCATCCACCAGGTGTTCATGTGAGCTGTTTACGGACACACTTGTTGAGTTTTAAGGCGTTTTAACGGTGCAGGGATGGAGACTGGTGCCAGTCACAGTCCACGGAGCAGATTTCCCGGCCAGTTGGTCGTCATCACACAGCATTATATTCCATATTTCTGCTTTAGCTCCTCCACCAGGCTGATGTACTCGTTCATGGCGTTCTCATTGCTCTTACCTTACAGACAAATTAAAAATGTGTTATGGAGGGAAAAAAAGACAGACAGACTAAATGAACAAGCTAGTCCTGCTTTTACTTTCAGAGACTCTTTTTCATAGTTTGTTGACATGAGGACTCAAAGCCCTGCTTGACAAACTCAACACTACAACAACTCATGCAGTCCTGAAAGGGGGCTGCATGCAGCCGAGTACAATATGCAATAATCCAATTTACTACAAAGGATGAGGAACGCACCAGCCCAACTTTTTTTTAATCAAATGAGCTGCACTCCTAACTCTGAGGAAATCATCCTCAACATCAACTTATTCAGCCTTTATGCAATAAAATGTACTGAAATTGTACTTTTAGTAAAATAATAAAGGACAACAAGAAAACAAAAAATTAACAAATTTGTAATTCATTTTTAATTAATGAATATAAATAAACTTAACATTTATTTTAGGTTTATTTATATTAGGTCATGTTTTTAGAATTACAGCTGGATATATTTCAAGTAAGCGTTCACTTTAAACATCATTTAAACACATCCATTTCCTTCCATTTATCCGGGGCCAGGTCACAGGGACCTGACCCAGACCCCCCTCTCCACAGCCACCACCTCCATTCTTACTCACCCTTCTGCTTCTCCCAGGCATCCCATTTAGCTTTCCCAGTGAAATCAAACATCCCTGGACGAGCTTCAAAGACAAACAAAGCAAATTAAACAATTTAGTGAAATCCTGTGTAATGCAGGTCAAATAAATATAGGACACATTCATTAAGGCCCAGCGTCTTCAGTACAGAGCAAAGGGCTGCATTACATTGCAACACAAAAACATAAGAAACACTACTGATAATTATCTAGAATATTTACATTTATGTGGAAATCTGAAAGTGAAACCACGATACACAGGAGCAGATCTAGCTCCTCAGAGAGTCTGTAGTACAGGTGTACGTCATGCATGTGCCAGTGGTTCTTATAGGGTGCATGTTCAGCGTAGCCAGTGTCAGACTCTTATCAACAGTTTGTGTGACAGCAGTAACAGTGCTGAGCGCAGTATCATTTGAAATTTCTCACCTGTGTTCACATCACCCACGGTGGCCTGCTTGAACAGCGAGTAGATCTGCAACATCTCCTCATCAGTCGGCTTCGCCTTCAGCTGCTTGACCTCTGCTGCTGCTTCATCAAACTTAGTCTGTAGAAGACAGGACGACAACGTTGGGACAGTGCTACGTGCAAAAGGTAGATTTTTTTCTTCCCAGCTGGAAGAGGAAGGACTTCTTAACACAGCTTTTCCACACATCCCTGTTTTACACTGGATGCTTATACTATTTTAATTTGCACACAGAAAGAAAAAACTAAATGTACCAGGGTCAAAATTATTAGACCTCTTGTGCTGAGAGACAAAGCGACTGTCCGGGCCCAGTTTGCTGCTGACTGCTTGAAATCAAATTGTCACGTCCTTCTTTCTTAATGATTCCTTCTGCCTGGAAGAGATTCTACCAGGTCCATCCCCACAGCATAAGACTGCCATCAAAGTGTTTCACTGTGGGAATGGGGTTCTTTGGGGTTGTACACCGCCCTTCTTTCATAAAACATCTCTATGACCAAAAGGGCTCTAGCTTAATCTCAAAGGATGTGTTTCCAGTACGTGCAATCTTACTCCAGATTGCCCATGGCATACTTCAGTCTGGACTGAAGGTGAAGTTTTTAATACTGCGAGTAAATAGAAGATAAAACTCTGTTTTAAAGTGGAAACACTTCATGCATGAAGGCTAATTTACCCCAGAGCCTTCCTCCTCGGCACAGTTTTCATTTATAAAGCTTTACAAAACCAAATATCACGGCTAACAGGTGGATTTTCCTGTGTCAGTGCAGCCAGCCAAACCACAAAGAACCGCTTACTGCTTAAGAGAGAGAGTGGAAGTCGACTGTATATAATTCCCCCTGACGATCAATAAAGTATTCTGATATCCTTAAATTCTGTAGACAAAACTGATTGTTACAGCTTGGGGAAATACAAAAGTGACCCCTTAGTCCCGCTGTTTTCCCTGAGTTATGGTTACACAGTTTCGAGAGCACGTGGTGCTCCATGGTGTAAATTAGCCTTTACACATGATGTGCTTTATGTCCAAGTTAACTTGATTTGAGTATTACAAAGCACATCAGTGAACACCAACGTTCAGTGCTATGGGTTAATAGAAAGGTCCGTTTTTGTGGGCTGACCTGGTCATTTTTTTTCTGAAATAATTTGTTATTGTGTTCAAAAGAAAACTGGGATGTTTATAAATGACATTTAGGAAATGCTTCACTTCCTCTGCATAAAAGTAAAATCAGGATAGAGAATCAGTCTAGTCCAACCAGACAGTGAAACACTGTTTTATAACTCGCAAGTGATCGGTGCAATAAAGAACCGTTTTACTCGAGCTTACATCACATTTGCCTTTACCCAGTTTGCTCACATGGTTGCGACATTGGAGCTGCCCCATTCTTGGCTAAGTGGGCTGAAGGGCAGACTGAAGAAGACGTTATAAATGCCCAGTGGGGTGATTTTTCTGAAGTCGTACTCCAGATCAGTCTGCTTCCTGCACAAACACTACAGACATGAAGAAAAGCTGCATCGGGACAATAGCTCCCCCGCAGCCATTGTTACACACCGACTTTTTCTGCGCCCTCGGGCTGCATGAGCTGCTCTGTAGCTGCTAACAAGTCGTTGAACAAAGACTCCGCACAGCTGTCTGGGATGCTTTCCCTTCAGGACACACGGCCTGCAGCTAAACCGCTACATCAGCTAACGGTCTTCCTTAACAGAAGGCGGCGGAATATAAACCAGTAATTTTATTCTTTTATACAGACCTGGAGCTCAGCCATGCTCGGTTAGTAGACAAACATAAGCCGGGGACTTGACTGTCAAACCATTTCCTCCTTCACGCCCTCCTTCCTATTGGCTAAACCAATAACGTACCTCGGCCGTTCACTGGATGACGTGACCGCAATTGGAACCAATCATGTACTTACAACCAGAGCAGTCGTGTCAGCGGGGTTCAGGATTCACGCTGTCACGTGATACCCGGAGACTTATGCCAAAAAGTGATCGTCCAACAACACGTGATTTCCAATGTTTGTATGATGTCTTTACTCATATTGGTAAATAGACTGCACTCAGCAGGATTTACAAAGGAGTTATATATCCAGTGTATAGCCAGTCCGGTCCTTTTGGCCACTTAAAATATGTTTACTAAACTCTTATTTTATGTGTTATCATTTCTGCTGCCCTCATGGCCAGATCTCACTTAAAAAAATGAAGTTTTAATGTCAACGAGACTTTTTTTTAACTGCTTAAATAAGGGACACTGCCAACAGCTAATTGCGACTTCTACCTTGTAACAGGAATGTTGTTTGTGGCTCAGATGGCTTGATATCATACACGAGGCATACATTACACATATGGTTCAAATATTACAGACTAACAAGTTATTTGTAGCATTTTAAATGCGAGCAATCAATCAGTTTTTGGCAGACGATCACTATTTGGTACAACACTAGCAGTGCTTTCTGGAAAAACTATTAATGCATTGATTTACAATATACAATACCATATACAATTGTGTATGTGGATGCAGCAATATATATGCACTTTAACAGTAAACTATGTGAGGATTTGCCTGAACAGTTACTGTTACAGAATTATTCTCTAATTCTGTAATATTGGATAAAACGCCAGTTATTGTCCTGCTAATGGTAACCGTGAACTGTACAGAACAAGTTCATTTTATCTGGGTGAGTTTTATTTTTAAACCTCTTATTGTCTTCAAGAGCACATCTCAGTCTTGTGTGCTGCTATATCTAGATTATATTGCTAACTTCAAGAACTATTGCAAGGCTACATAAAAACAAGGTCCATTATGGTGACTGGAGACCTGAAACACGAGACATGCATTTATCCCCGCTTGCCAGTACATGATCTCCAACACCCCCAGATGGTAAGACAGGCATTGAGATGCCACCTCAACAGTAAGCTGTAAATATATATGGCCTGCCAGATACCCAGCTGGAACAATAAGCTGGTCACAAAAGGACATAAATGCGACTTGAAAATTCTATAAAATTCATGGACTTCTCCACCCAAGGTCTAGCACCCTAAGACATATGAGCAACAGACAGAGAGAGAGTGAGGATTAGTGCGTGTCAGAGGCATGCATGAATACATCAGGAAGATGAAGCCCTGAGATGAACTGTGCCTCAGGGAGCTGAGGACAGACAGTGATAAGGAGCATGAAGAGGAACTACACTACATTACCAAAAGTATTTGCTCATCTGCCTTGTAATATTTTGGCTCACATTTTGCAGCTATAACGGCTTCAGCTCTTTTAAGAAGCTTTTCCACAACACTAAAAATAACTATTTAAATAAACATAAAGAAATAAGGAATCATTAATTCAATAATGATCCACATGATTAAATTGCTTTATTTTATTTATTTATTTTTACTCTTTATTTTGAGTCAACATAAAAGAAGGGTAACAGTTCTCAACCACTGAAGTGGCATTAAGCCCTTTATATAGTGTCCATTTCCACCAGGTCCGTTCGAAGGCATCCAGTTTGATTCGTCATAGAAACTTCAGTTTATCTCCTCCATTATTTCACTTTCAGCGACTCCTTTTCAGCCAGTTCTTGTGATAACTTTCTTCACAGCCACAGTCATTATTTTAAACATGTAGATGTTCTCTTTTTTAATCGTACCTTCTGGGATCAGACCAAGGTGTAAGACCTGTGGATCCCTGGGAAGTTCACACTGACAAAGTCCGTCTATCAGCTCGGCAACATCTGACCAGCATGGTTGTAGTTTATCACATGACCAAAAGAAGTGTAGGTGATTGGCCTTAATATGACCACATTCTCTCCAACATTGTTTTTTTTTTTTGCTTTAACGTGTTTGCTTTTAATATAAACTGTAATAAACGTACGGAATCCATAATCTTTCCGAGTTGGTCGTTGTCCCCTTTGAGGTCGGACCTCAGGTCTTTCAGAAGGTCACTCGGTGTTACGTCAGTCCAGGGTAGCCTTGGAGTTTCAGGTGGGCTAGAGTTAGCTTGCAGTGCTACTTCACTGGCTTTCGATGCTGATTTTCTTTTGATATTTTTGCATGGTTTATTTGCCTCTTGTGAATCAGTTTCCCCTTTTATACCAATAGCGAATGATGAATCAACTTGTTTACTGGAGTTGAGTCCAACTTAATTTCATTGAGTTGATTCCTACAAATGACAATTTTCCAACAAAAGAACTTAATGCTAATAGAAAGCAATTTATCAAAGTTGAAATCTGTTTCATGATTATTTTAAGTTCATGGTGTGATTAGAGTTATTCTTTGGATTGTTCAACATCAAGTCCAGAGTCTGGTTAACATAAAACTTTAATGGACTTATAACAACTTTCACATAGCTGCCACTCCATCCATCCTCTTCTGATTATCCTTATCAGGGTTGCAGGGGCGTCTGGAGCCTATCCCAGCTGTCATAGAGGCAGGGTACACCCTGGACAGGTCGCCAGTCTAACACATAGAGACAGACAACTATTCATACACACAGGCAATTTAGAATCACCAATAAACCAAACCCCACTAACAATTTAGTCTTCAGTCTTTGGACTGTGGGAGGCAGCCAGAGTACCCAGAGAAAACTTACACACACACATCATGCAAACTCCACACAGGCTTTTCCGTGTGGACAGTTAGTGGATTTGAACTCAGAAACTTCTTGGTGAAAGGAAAGAGTGCTAACCTTTAATGAGGTTTGAAATCTCGCATGATCGTGTGACATGACGAGTCCAGACAACTAACCACTCTTTCTGGATTGTATCACATCATCTCAACAAGAATAAATTTAACAAGTGTTAAGTTGTTGAATTTCATGCAGATTGTATATGATTTAATTATGTTCACCACAGAAACATATAATTATTTTGTTCAAATTCCAAGTTAGACTCTTGTAAACATAATAACCACCCAATTTCACTTTTTGAATGAAGTTTTAGTACTGCGTTTATGGGAACATTTGATCGTTCATCAGTGCATTTATGACGACAGGACATTTGTGAAGCATTGCCTCCTATAACAGTACCACACCGGAAGCTCTTGAGAGCACCCACTGTGGCCATGGAAGTGATTGGATGGGTGAGTGGATACGTTTGGTAATACAGTGTATCCACCGGCATGTTTGTATACTCGTGTCTTCAACCCAGCTGCAATGGCCGCGGCGCAACATACCAAAAAACAAGAGATGCACGTCTGACCGATGCACATAGCACCTGCGACACAAGCAATGTGTGGTCATCATAAAAATGGCCCAAGGAAGCAGACACAGGCTTCTCCTGAGTGGTGGTTTCAAATTCAGCAGGTTCAGACTGATTGGTTTAAATCCAGTCTTTAAGTCTGACGTCATTAGCCGTGTCCGGTCCCAAACTCTGGTGCAGGTCCATAAGTCAAGCGAACACTGCAACATCACTGAGAGTTGAAAAATGGTCTAAATTCTTTCATCTGTAATAAAAAGGTCAGCGTTGCTGCTCTACCAGGTGTAACAATTAAGTTTAACATCCAGGCATCCATGAAAACAGGATTTATGACATTTAACAGAGTTAGAAGTTAGCAGGGAGTTAGCTCGCTAGCTTCCATCTAAATACAATATAGCATGTCCTGACTGAGGGATTTCTGAAACAAAATAAGACGTACAGCTCTGCTATCACTTCTGACATAAATTAAGACAGAAAACTAAACAGCAGTGACGTTTGTAGGGTTACTGAAGTCGGGCTAGCTGATATGTAACGATGTGCTACGTGGTGGCTAGCTACACAGCTACATTAGCATAACATAAACACAGTGAAGCTGGAGGATGAATGCTAATTTTTTACCACTCGATAAAAGTTAACATGAGGGTTCCCGATGGTTAGGGACAAATGCAATCGCATGGCAGGATGCTGTAAACCATAGGTGTCAAACTCTGGCCCGCGGGCCAAATTTGGCCCGCAGCCTAATTACATTTGGCCCGCGAAGCCATACCAAATTACTATTAGAGCTGGCCTACTGGTATTATACAGCTAATATATATATTGTTTAGTATTAAGCTTTGCTTGTTCCATATTGAGTTTTTCAGCTAAACTTGTTTGAGTCCATAAGAAAAGATTCATTCTTATATCTGGAGGAAGATTTTTTTTTTCAATAAATATTAATGTTAGCCCGCGACTTTGTTCCATTTTGAATTTTGGCCCACTGTGTATTTGAGTTTGACATCCCTGCTGTAAACGGACCAAACTCCAGTCGGGAGAACAACAGAGATAATCCATCCACAATACGCCGTTAGTTATTAATATACTGCTGCATGGGCTGGGCTGTAGCTACATCTAAGGTTTTGAAAACTGAACTTTAAAATGATTAGGGTAATAAAAACCTTGAGAGGCAGACAGTGATCACTGACTGTTTTTAGGGGCTTGTTGAGATTAAATACACTCAACAAAAATATAAACGCAACACCTTTGTTACTGCTCCCATTCCCCATGGGATGGACATAGAGACCTAAAATTCATTCCAGATACACAATATAACCATCCCTCCCAAACAGTGGTCACAAATCAGTCCAAATGTGTGGTAGTGGGCACATCTGCTATATTGAGATAATCCATCCCACCTCACAGGTGTGCCACATCAGGATGCTGATCTGACATCATGAGTAGTGCACAGGTGTACCTCAGACTGCCCACAACAAAAGGCCACCCTGGAATGTGCAGTTTTTTGCGCTATTGGGGGTCTGGGGACCCAGAACCGGTCAGTATCTGGTGTGACCACCATTTGCCTCATGCAGTGCAACACATCGTCGCATGGAGTCTATCAGATTGTCAATTGTGGCCTGTGGAATGTTGGTCCACTCCACTTCAATGGCTGTGCGAGGTTGTTGGATATTCGTGGGAACTGGTACACGCTGTCGTATACGCCGGTCAAGCACATCCCGAACATGCTCAATGGGTGACATGTCCGGTGAGTATGCTGGCCATGCAAGAACTGGGACATTCTCAGCTGCCATCTGCCCTGAACAATGTGAACCATGATTCATCCGTGAAGCGCACACCTCTCCAACGTGCCAGACGCCATCGAATGTGAGCATTTGCCCACACAAGTCTGTTACGGCGACGAGCTGGAGTCAGGTCAAGACCCCGATGAGGACGACGGGCATGCAGTTGAGCGTCCATGAGACGGTTTCTGACAGTTTGTGCAGAAATTGTTTGGTTGTGCAAACCAATTGTTCCAGCAGCTGAATGGGTGGCTGGTCTCAGATGATCTTGGAGGTGAACCTGCTGGATGTGGAGGTCCTGGGCTGGTGTGGTTACACGAGGTCTGCGGTTGTGAGGCCGGTTGGATGTGCTGCCATATTCTCTGAAACGCCTGTGGAGACGGCTTATGGTTGAGAAATGAACATTCAATGCACGGGCGACAGATCAGGGGCCTGTTCTTCGTACCGCGCTAAGTGAGTTAGCTGGATGAGATTGTTGACGATTTCGCGTGATCCTGGATCGTTCGGTTCCCCGAAGCCCATCCGGGACTTGCTGTCATAGCAACAGAGCCGTAAGCGTAAACCTGCTGGGGAGCAGGTTTACTTTATGTAAACAGGATTAGATCGCGGCCACGCAGGTATGTCCGCGTCATTCATACGAAAGCAACAGCGATATTCCACCACTGTTTCACCATAAATAAATAACATCAATGTAACTAAAGATAATGCAGCACTTGATCCTTTTATTGATTTCACACAGATACATACAGGTCATTCCCTAAAAAAGGGAAATGTACTATTAACATTCTATTACATGTATGTGATTATTACAGATGTAATTCATATTTCAGAGTAGTAATTGTAAATTACCACGGCTATAAAAGCGAAGGTGGATTTGGGAAGTCTGTCGCAGTCATATCCTGTCCGTATACACGAGCAACCCATTGCGGAAGGTGCAAGATTGATAAGGAGAGTCCTCAGAATTCAGCGTATATTGCGGGACAGACAGGATCCTTTAGCTCAGCGCGACAGTGTGCTCATAGAGAGATATCGATTTTCCCGTGAGGGTATTATTCACTTAACCAACTTGTTGACGAGGGGGTGCAGGACCACCACCTGTCTTTTTTTTTGCTCTGCCCTTTTCTTGGTTGCTGTTATGAACAAACAAACAGAGTATTCCAGGGTCTCTTTCCAAGAGACGACAAGCAATATAAGTGATAAATATTACCATTCTGTAGAATATTCTTATATTTCACTTTTACTTGTTCCCATGTTCTAGTGGGTCCTGTTGTGGCTCTAATGTGAAAGGGGATATAATATAACATATTATAATGTAATATAATATTGGATAATATGGTGTGATATGATAAATCTACCCTACCGCCTACTGGTGTTGGCCAGAGGGGCCGATGGCGCAATGTGGCAGCCTGGCTTCTGTCAGTCTGCCCCAGGGCAGCTGTGGCTACAACCGTAGCTGCCTCCACCAGTGTGTGAATGTGAGAGTGAATGAATAGTGGCATTGTAAAGCGCTTTGGGTGCCTTGAAAAGCGCTATATAAATCCACTCCATTATTATTGTTATTATTGAATTACTTACGAGTTTGATTTGTCAGCAACTTTCTGCCAGCCCTCTCTCCTTGCTTTTGCAGCCTTTGCAGTGTTCCCTTGCGTTTTAATTAAACTCTGAAACTCCTGAAATCCCTCACTCAAGAGTTCTTGCTCTGCTGCCGAAAAATACCGAGCGCGCTCCTTCGACATTTTCGCCGACCAATCAAAGGGTTGCCGATCAATGTTTCTACTATCGATGCGTAGCCCCTGTTGGGCCACCCAGTGATCTCACATTACTTCATCCAGCTGTACTAATCGTCAACAACAGGTGTGTTCGGGGAACCGGAATAGCGAGCTCAGAGTTAGCGCGATGATTTGGTCTTGGATGTTTCATTTGATCTTGGATGTAGTAAGCGACGTACGAAGCACAGGGCCCTGGTTGACATTCCTGCTGTCAGCATGCCAATTGCACGCTCCCTCATTGCTTGTGGCATCTGTGGCATTTTGCTGTGGGCAGTCTGAGGTACACCTGTGCACTACTCATGATGTCAGATCAGCATCCTGATGTGGCACACCTGTGAGGTGGGATGGATTATCTCAATATAGCAGATGTGCCCACTACCACACATTTGGACTGATTTGTGACCACTGTTTGGGAGGGATGGTTATATTGTGTATCTGGAATGAATTTTAGGTCTCTACGTCCATCCCATGGGGAATGGGAGCAAAAACAAAAGTGTTGCGTTTATATTTTTGTTGAGTGTAGAACAAGATACAAAGCACTAAAACATGTTAAAAACACAACAGCCTTATTAAATGCAGAGTCGTTTGGACCCGAAAGCAGGATTCGTCACGTCATCACTTGTGTACTGGATACACACACACACGCAACCCACCTGTGAGAGAACGTGTGTGTTTGTCTGTGTCCATGTTTGTAAACATTGTTATAAATATGAACATGCACCTGTGTGTGTGTTTGTGTCAGAGGGGTGTTTACAAACAATCACAATCAGAAACATCCTGCTTAGAGTTTATAGAGTCACACTGAGCTGACTTCAGATCTGTGTCATTTATTTCAGCACGTCTTTTTTCAGTTTTTGGTACTGTTGCATTTTACACTCACGCTTGACATTTTGGTGATCTTATGCAAGTTCATTCAATAAGTTTAAATTTGAATATTTCAAATATTTTAGCATGTTTTGTGCTAGAGAAAAAATTAAAACTTTTTCCCAAGACCTTGGATTATTAAAATATTACTAGATTGTTTTCTATATTGTTTTATATCTTGTATGGTTTTCAAACAATGACAGTTTAAGTTTTGAAGAATTTGATTTTTCATGAATCACCCCGTCCACTGCATAATCGCCTGCTGTTGAGGTTGACAATCTAAAAAAATGACTTTTCCACGCTCAAACTTTCTGCCCTGCGAGTTTAATTTGAACTCACTTAGTCAGACTGCTTAATTGACATAGAAACACAGAGTCATACACTCTCACAACACTGTGTCACTGCCATGTGTGTCTGTATCTATACTTGTAAATGGTTTTAGGTGGGGATGTGCACGTGTGTGTGTGTGTGTGTGTGTGAGGGGCAGGGGGTTTTACAAAGTGCCACCAATCAGAGGCATGTTTTTGGTTTTATTTAGCACATTTTCAGTTTTTGGGACTCCTACTTCAAATAAAATACATTAACTCTGCTTTGACTATAACGTGATGAGTTAAGAGTGTAAAAAACCTCAGATAATCATTATGTGAAGGCAAACGTTAGAACAGAGTCTCAGACTTAAATGAGCTGTGGCCATTGCTGGCACTGTCATCTCATTGGAGGGCCACAGTTTTTTTGTGCTACTTGAACACTAAACAAACAAGAAAACAACCACAAATATTTCTGGAAACGTGGTGTTTGTTCTTTTAAAATTAAAAAAAATTGTATAAAAAGACAAAACTGCAAACGTGAAGGCAGTTTCCCCCTCACTCTTTACTAATCGAAGCCTTTCATTGAAGCAAATAAACACATTGGTCCTCTCTGCCTGTCCACACACGTGGCAGCACTTCTATCATTTTGCTCGTATTTAACAAAATAAAATTGCAGACATGAGTGTCCACATGAGTGTTTGCCTGTCACTGAACTAACACATTCGGTCATTTGGAGAATTTGTTTTAACATTGCACTCAACAAACAAATCCTCCCTAACAAACGTCACTTCAAGGGCCAAATTGCATTACATTCCATCACATCAATACACGGGCTGCAAGTAGGGGTGACGTGGGCTGCATGCGGGCCCCAGGCCACGAGTTTGAGACCCTTGTATTAGAACAATTGAGGAACTTCCCAAGAACATTATAGAGAATTCTGAGTCTGACAGACTTTATTCCATCCATTGTTGCTTCAAACGTTCCCCCCCCCAACAACAAAAATGGGAGGAGCTTCTCAGTGAAAGTGTGTCTGTGGGTGTAGACCTTTGTGTCGTTTTCAGAGTCATAGAAGGGTACAGGGTCTCTGGTACAGACAGTCATACTGTATGAGTCCTTTAAAATGTGAAACAAACTCCAAAGCTCTACGAGGTTCACTCAGTTTATACGGATGACGAGCTTCAAGAGAATCCTAAAGTTTCATGTAACTTCTTCTATTTCACATTTATTGAAACGAATGTTCCCCTGAGAACAGTCAAAGCATCTTTCTCTCCATCTGTGTTTCAAAGAGGTCTACATCGTGTTCTTGAACCGCACAACATTTTATTAGCAAAAGTATCCACTCACAATTACATTGGCAACAAAGTATGAAAAAATATAAACACTTCTGAAAACATCTCTGAATTACACTGAGAACACAAACATTTTACTCATGATCACAGAGAGCAGAGCGAATGCTGGAGATGTAATATTGTTCCTTAAAACCTTTAAAACTTTCAGCATATCTACAACATCACCAACAACAGAAAGATGTTCATAAAAGTCATATTCACATAAAATAAAAAAAATATTAATATTAAATAAAAAGGCCTGTTAGTCTGCTGGATAATAAGCTTTGACTTTAAAGGAGAAAAAAAAATCCCACAAATGAAAACAGTCCAGTAGCAACATGACAAAACTTGTTCCAGGCAGACCTGTGTATATGAACTGTCCTCTGACGCAGTCACCAGGCAGTTTGGGGGTTTGCTTTATAGAGACTGTAGTCTGCTTTCCTGAAGAAGGCCACTTCTGTCTCATGAGCTAAAGAGGACAAACATGTCAAAGTTAAAACACACCTCAGATTTTTAAACAGGTATGTTCAGAAAGTCTTCCATTTTTATGAAGTTTGAAATGGATCACAGTCAATCACAGCTCTCCTTCATATAAGTCAGAAGACAGTTATTTTTATTCATTATCCTGGCTGCATGCCAAATATCCTTGGGCAAGATACTAACCCCGTGTTTGCCTACTGGTGGTGGTCAGAGGGCCCGGTGGCGCCAGTGTCCGGCAGCCTCGCCTCTGTCAGTGCGCCCCAGGGCAGCTGTGGCTACAATGTAGCTGCCATCGCCAGTGTGTGAATGTGTGTGTGAATGGGTGGATGACTGAATGTAGTGTGAAGCGCTTTGGGGTCCTTAGGGACTAGAAAAGCGCTATACAAATGCAGGCCATTTACCATTTACCATTTATTTTTTTAATGGACAGTTGAGGTGGGATCTGAGATGTGTCTTGACTGAACTGCTACTAAATTCATAAACTGCCCGTCCCACAGCTGGTCGTGTATGTTCGAGAGAAGAACAACAAAATGTTTAAAGATTTGCCTGCTGAGTGTAACATACCCAAACTGGATTAAGGCATAAATCTACTGACAGATTAAAAAACAAGTCTAAACAATGCATCGCAGTCAAAATGATGAAGCTAGGTAAGCAGAAACCTGAGAGTCACTGTCCAGTTCCTTTATAGAGATGGAAGAACCTCACTGAAGGACAACTTTTGCCATTCAATTCTATTTATATCTTTATATTTATTTATTGAAATCATTTGTTTATTATAAGGTAAAGACGTTAAAATGATACACAGACAACTGAGCAAACCCCAAAAATCATACGGCCTCCAATCAGATATTTCAGTCTGACATGTTTTATTCATTTACAAAGGAAACTAAAATCCACTCAGTTTTGGTTGTTATGAAGAACTGTGTTTAGACTGCTCTGGAAACAGCAAACTGAACAACGATGAAATCACTGAATGCGCATCACGGGCCTTTCTCACTACATGATATTCAAACCACATGTTATTATTGTATCACTACTTCTATTTGAAATTCAATTTGAACAGGGTGAATTTTGGGGCATTGTGCAAATAGACTGAAAGGTTTGGGTTTAGAAACAATGAACTCGAGCAAAAGGCAACAGTGAATATAATCACAGGCACAAATGTAAAAAGAGATGTTTTGAGTCGCCCCTTATTTCTTTGTATTTTCTAGGAAAATGGGAAATAAGAACAGGGCAAAAACAGCTTGTACAATTCTAACGTCACTGGGGTCAACACAGCTCACAGCTGACTGTTAGCTGGGATGTTACTCAAAGTTACATTGGTCGGCTGGTGATGGTGGCTGTGCTGATGCGAATCAGGCTCATTTTGACAAATTAGATTGAAAATAATCTCTCCGTCTCTCAGACAGACATTGTTACTGATTTTGTTGCCTGTTATAATCAGGCTCTGGCTGCTGTGCTGAGGACAACACAAGTTTAGCTTTCGTGTCACTGTGTTCTTTGCTAGCTTCATGTTAGCATGTTTGTTTTGGACAGGCTTGCAAAGCGTTGATGTGTCAGCAGCATAGCGCATGAATTGAAAACAGTAAGTTGTTACATTACCACATTCATGAAAAAATGTAAAGTGAATACAGTAATGTGTTACTTTGGACCAAATTATAACCAACACTGCTCTACAGCAAACACTCAGCAATGCAAATCTTACCAACACCAGCAGCTCTGAGGGTTTGGCCTTCATGTAGAACCAGAGTTTCATCATCATCTAAACTCATCACTAACTCGTTTGTCTGAAAACAAAGGAAAAAAGATAAAAATTGCAAGTTTGAAATGCAAACTATTTCTGAAATAAGATTATATAATAACTGAAATAATATTTCTGGAATGTACGGCTAAAATTACTGAGTTGATTCTGAGATCAATCCCAAATTCTGAAAGTGGATTAAAGGGAATTAAATGATTTAGTTGTTGAAATACCAGCTGAGTGAACAGATTTTGATTTCCTTTATTTTCTCTCACAGGGATCATGCTATTACAAAAGAGGGAAGTTATATTAAAGTGGAAGACAAAATAGTCAGGTCCCTTTGAAAATGTCATTTTTTTAAAGTACTCCTTAAGGGCAGACCACAACACTCGTGTGTCCTACAAGCGGACACTCCACAGCCTTCACACAGATACCTTTGCTCCATGAGCCTGATGGATAATCTTCATCGTGTCTGTAAGGGGAAAAAGGATGGAGTCAGATTCAGAGCACAAATTTCACACCAACAAAGTTTACATAGACCTTTGGTCAAAACTTTACAGATATCATGAAGGTTGTTTTCAGTTGTTAATGGTTTTTCTTCCCCCACTGTGGAATGACTGTACAGCAGACATCTTTAATGACCAACAAACAAGAACTGGGTGCAAAAGTGTGAATTTATTTTTACATTGTCTCTAATCCACACAGGCTCGATACACAACAGTGCTGTCACTCGACTTGCAGTGACCATCAAAACGATGAAAATTTTTTTTTGCTGTAAACGGTTTATTTTGCGACACCACGAAACAAACGATAGCGTAAAATGAAACAGACGTTTTTATATCGTCATCCGATATATGTCGTTGTATCGAACAGTCCTAGTATAAACCTCTGACCACAACTGTATATAATGATCCCATGTGCATTTTCTTTTATATCCAAATGTTCATAAAGTGATTACATTTATTTATACAAATACAATTTGATTCTGACTTTAAGAGCTCTGTTAGCGGGCCCTTAAGAGCATCGCCTCACTCTATGTACATTTCTTTAAAAGTCCCGTTCAGCATGGATTTTTTTGTCTGTTTGTTTTTTTGGTTTTTGCCCTTCATCGCCGTCCTTCTTCCCCGCTGTTTTTCTTTCCCCAGTCAAGTCTGTCCCGTGTGTAGCAAGTGAAAATAAAATAAAATAAAATAAACAATAAAAGGTGAATCAAATAGGCTGGGGCGGTCCATTTAGTAAAGTAAATCCGTTGGGCATCTTTCTTTGCCTTTAGACAATAATTCTGATGGCAAAAGAACCAAACAGGACAGGCTGGGAAAAAAAGAAAAAAAAAAGGTCCCGTTCAGCCCTGAGATCCAGCAGGAACAAGAAGCACTCGGTGTGTGCAGCTTTTACACTGGGCAATCTTTACCTTTTGTATATATTCGTTTTATTGTCTTAATCAATCAGATAAGCACTTTATTAACAAGGGAAAAGTCGTTAGAGAGCAAAAAGGATTGCACAACACAATTTTATAATGCAATAATTAGCTTTAGTCATGTTTCCTGTCCTTCACAACTCTTGTGAGAGCTGTGTTCACTAGTGATGTGCAACTCCACTGATTATCTTTCTGATCTGATACCAAGTAGAATTCAGGGCGGTATCGACGATACTGATCCGATACTCTGTACAAAAACGTAATTTTTCATTGTATTTCATAATCCAATAATTAATTGTATTATGTAACTGTAATAATAATAATATTGCTTCATAATGATTACAGGACATCAGATTACTTGTTCTTATTGCTTAATAATGCAGAGTTCATCATATAGAAATAAAAAACTGAAGTTGTGGCTATTTGAACACGTTGCCTGCCTGCAGCACTGAAGGACTCCGTGAGAGACGTCTGTCTCGCCCTAGCAGCACCTGTCCCTGTCCTCCTCTTCAGTCTCAACATACGCTCGTCATATTCTGTGATATGATTTACTCTGAGGTGTTTGACGAGGTCAGTGCTGTTGCCACAACATCTCACTTTCTTGCCACATGTATCGCAAACCGTGTCGTGGCTGTTTGTGGAGATAAAATACGTCCACACATGACTCCGTTTACGCTCAGCCATTGTTGTGAGTGCGCACGCCAGCGGCTGCAACACATTTATACAGCCGTGTTTCACACATGACTATGTAGACAATCCGAATGATATAGTTTCTTTCCACTGTGTTCCTGTTAATGATAAACTACAAATTTACCCTAAATTACTAAAATATCGATGAGAATCGATTCTAGAACATAAATTACTGGTATCAGAAGAATCAATATTTCAAATTTTCAATATCGATTGTTCACACTCCAAGTCGAACTCTCTCCCATGAAGTTCTGGACCCCACCAGGCTGCCATCTGTCATATTATTTATGGACAGAAAATCCAGGTGCAGCCAGTAGGCTAGCAGCTGAGTGGGAAACGAGTCTGAGGGCATGGTTCTCAGTCAGAAGTACCCACGCTGGATTTGGAGCAAATTTAAGTATCGGACTGTCTTGCTTGCAAGTAAGAGAAAAGTGAATCACTAGAGTAACGGATTGGTGCAGCGCCTGCTGTGGCTACACCCACCTATGGTCACAAGCTGTTAGGGCTGCTCGATTATGGCAAAAATGATAATCACGATTATTTTCACTGAAATTGAGATCTCGATTATTTAACGATATTTATTTAACCCTTTAAGACCTACTATAGAACCAAGTCCGCCAGAGCTTATATTATTATTTTTTTACATGTTGTAGTGCCGTTTGTGGGAGCATTTCAAGTTGCTATGCAACTGTTATAGCCCATATTTTTTTTAAGGTGTCGCGGATAAATGAGGGAGGGGCTAATAATCGGCTCAGTCATTTTTAATGATCGTTGAAAGCCCAGATCGTAATCGTGATTAAAATTCGATTAATTGAGCAGCCCTACAAGCTGTGTGGAAATAACCTTCCCCCAAAGGGTGACTGGTGTCTTAGAAATTTGGTGAGTAGCTCAGTCACTGGGGAGAGGGTCAGAATAGAGCCGCTACTCCTCTACACTGAAAACAGCCAGCTGAGGTGGTGTGAGACACCTAGGAGAGGAGTTCGTAATCTAACTTTGCCCCGTGTTTCACTATGGGAATCGCCTTGGTATGACCAACTACGGAAGCTCCAATGACACCACGTTTGAGCTGTGCTCAGGGCTCCGCCCCCTTATTCTAACACCACCGACCAGCCTCTCCTAACTCGGGATGGCAACATCCTGGGCTTTGCTCAGAGGTGTATCAGTCCAGTTCGTGCGGTTTTATAGGCTGGATGTTGCACAGTCATCCCTGGGTCAGTCAGTCCTGGAATCTAGCGCCTCAGGTCCAACCTGAGATCCTGGAGTAGTGCTGGAGCATAGCTTTGGGCACAATCCGGTAGTGGGCCATATCTCCCGTAGTGAAACAGAGCAAAGTTAGAAAAAGAACGATGGGTCACTTCATGGATCTCTGATAACAGAGTGAGATGTTTCACCAACACTTCCGTCCTTGTTTGGGTGCGGAAAGAAAGAGTGATTACATTTCTGTTCTGGTGTTCGTGTGTTTATTTAAATCATTTTGTATCAAGTAAACACATCACTACTGATGTTTAGCTATAACTCCAGGTAACTATGTGAGTTCTATGTAACAACAACAGCAATCTAAACATGACATGTGGGTAGGATGAGAACATTGCTCTAATGACAGCAGTAAAAAATTATGAAGACAATTGAAGTAATGCATACATACCATAACCATATTTCCTGAAAGGAGGTGGAAATCCTGGCCTTGTTGCAATATCTGAAAGAAATTGTTGGATTCAATCAAGATTTTATCTTCTTATTCATGTGTGAAAACACACAAGGTCGAGAATCCTAAAAAACTCGTCTAATAAAGACTCCCCATCTGTCCCACTGGGGTTTCTCACAGCTGTTTTTGTGTCTATGTGGGACACACACAGGGTGGAGCAACAGTTTGCTAAACACAATCACAGACTTTAGAGGGGAAAGCGCAGACCTCGGCCTCTGTGTGAGGATCTAAACGTATTCTACGCTCGATTCGACACAGCGAACACCACGAGACCGACTGCCTCTCCCTCCTGCTCTCCCCAGCCTTCACCCCCCTCAGACGCAGTGCCAGGTCCACCACAAAGACCGTTACAACCTGGCCTGAAAATGCTCTCTCCAAACTACAGGCCTGCTTCACACAGACTGAGACAGATTTGAACACCAGGAGCTAGAAACAGTCACAGGATCAGTACTGGACTACATCAAGTTCTGTATCAGAAATGTGACTGTGGACAAAAGCATTCGGGTTTTCCCAAACCAAAAACCAGCCAGGTCCGCTCACTTCTCAAAGTCTGTGACGCCATCTTCAGGTCAGGTGTCAGAGCTCTGTACACGGCTGCTCGAGCCGATCTGAAAAGGGAAACTAAAAAAGTCAAAACAGACCACAAAGGAGCACAGAGTCCCACCTGTCCAGCGCCAACACACAGGAGGTGTGGGAGGGCATACGAGACAAACTACAGAGGCTGTGAAAACAGAAAGCCTGAGTGTGCCGCTGGCAGACGAGATAAATCACTTCTTTGCCCAGAAACATCTCAACAGCAGCACTCATCTGCTCCAGCCCTGCTCCCATCCTCATCCTCGCCTGGTTCCTGCACTGCTCCACTCACTGTAACAGAGGATATTCCCAGTGCCAAAGAAGTCTCCCATCACCAGCCTGAACGATGACCGCCCTGTGGCCCTCACGCCGTACTCATGAAATGCTTCGAGATACTAATGCTTCAGCACATCAAGGACCACCTTTATGTTCTAGACCAAAGACCCACAGACTCAAGAACAGTTTCTTTCCAAGAGCCTGAACTCACACATGCACTGAAGACAGTTTCACCCCAAATCCAAGGACTCCCCCCACACAGACTGCAAACTACGATCACGACTGTGCAATATTTAATTTATGTGCAATAACCCACACTGTAAATACATAACACCATTTATTTTTGCCCTATATCTGTATATTTTTCTTTTCCCACACGTTTGCACTGCAGCTCTGAATCTCACTGTACATGTGTATAGTGACAATAAAAGGCATTCTATTCTACTCTACTCTGTTCTATTCTAAACATGACATCACTGGTTTTGTTTGTTGCAGTCAACAGACTCACATTACTTTATGTTAGTTAACCACAGAGTACCGAGAACTCAGCAAAATAAGAACACAAACTAAAACCAGTCTAAGGGCGTTGCTTCTGTGCTGCCTCTGACTGTAGCAACCACTCTTAGGTTAATAATATAAACTGCCCACTTTCACTCAGTCTACTGCGCAGTAGGCGAGTCTTCGTTTTTCGGCCCTGAAACAGGAAAATGTGCCTGTTAGCTGTGATGTTGGGGTTTGTGCCGCCTGTCACGCTCTGTACTGCCGCAAGAGGGCGCCAAACATGTGCTTAAAACATTAAGGACTTGTTTCTTATATCCACCTACACAGAGAGCAGGGCTCATTGTTGTAAATTAACCTTTATATATGAAGTGTTTCATATCCAGTTAAAACCAAAGAACTCTAAGTTTTGAAGCTCTCCCGTCCAGCTGCAGTGAATCCTGGGATTTCTGCCTGCGCAGTGTTTTTAAAGGTTTGTTTCGGTGAACAGATGCTGACACGGGGTACACACCGCACGGCTCTCACCGTCTTTGACGAGCTGCATGAAGTCCTGTACGGTCTGCTCCAAGCGGACGCCGTGAAACACAACCGGCTTGAAGTTCCTGTGTTCGAAGGACCTCACCAGGCGGACGGTGACCACAGCTTCAGCAGTCATGCTGCTCTGAACCCGAACACTCGTCTGGTAACGCGTAGCTGTCCTTCTTCCCCTAAGTTTTATTGGCGATTGGCAAACAATAAAATGGTGCATTACCGCCACCAACTGGTGTGGAGTGTGTACTGCAACGTCGCTCACAAATCCTCCAAAACAATTTACCCTGTTTTAAAGCCTGATAACTTTCACTTCTTGGGTCCTTTTGCAGTTACTCAATAAGATCCAGTTTCATTTGTAGGTTTCTGAGGTTTTGGATCAGTTGCCTTCTCTCTACCTCCCCTGTGTTGGCCATTCATTCACACACTGGTGATGGCAGCTACATGTAGCCACAGCCACCCTGGGGCGCACTGACAGAGGCGAAGCTGCCGGACACTGGCGCCACCCTCTGACCACCACCAGTAGGCAACGGGTGAAGTGTCTTGCCCAAGGACACAACAACCGAGACTGTTGGAGCCGGGGCTCGAACCGGTGTTGTGCCAAAAAGTGATTGTCTGCCAAAAACTGATTTCCGGTATTTGCCAAAAAGCGATTGCTCATATTTAAAGTGCTATAAGTAACTTGTTGGGCTATAATATGTTAAACATATGTCAAATGCATCCCTTATGGATGACATAAAGTCATCTTGAGCCACAAACAACATTCGTGTAACAAGATACAAGCCGCAATCAGTTTTTGGCAGCGACTTTTATATAACCTTTATTTATGCAGTAAAAAAAATCTCATTAACATTAAAAATGTATTTTGTAAGAGTAAGTTGCCCAACAGGACAGCAGAAACGGCAGCAAATATTACAATAGTTCTGTAAAAATATTTTAAGTGGGGATAAAGGACCGGATTGGTTATAATGTAAGTACAAGTTGTAAAGATACTTAAAAAACAGATAATTTTTTAATTCTTTATGTAACCCCTTTGTATCCCCTGTTCACTGAAGTCTATTTACGAACATACGTAAAGATATTACACATAAAAAAATACACAGAAACACTGGAAATCAGTTTTTGGCAGACAATCACTTTTTGGCACAACACCGGCAACCTTCCAATTACAAGACAAACTGCCAACTCTTGAGCCACGATCACCCACATGTTCTGTTTCCTCTTCTCCACAGTAGTCACGTTTACCTGTATTATGTTTACCTGCCATGAATAAAGTCGTGTTCAAACCAGTCTGCCCAAAACTTTTCTTCATTTTTCGCCTTATGATACTCTTTATCTTTGTCTGACAGAAGTTAATAGCCAGGTCAACTAACACATTTTTGTGGCTTCCTTTGCAGCTCTGTCTGTCATTTCATGTGCTCTGACTCCAAAATAAGCTGGAATCCATAAAAAGCCAACTTTTAAGTCCCATCATGTTTATTCTGTAACACGTTTGCTGAACCTCTGTTGCTGTCCTTTTTCTTCTTGTTAAGTTTTAATGGCAGATAGCAAACATACCACAAACTGGTATGGACTGTGGATGGAAATGAAGGTTAAAACAAACAAACAAAACCCTCAAATCCTGTCAAACACTATAGTCCATCTTTAAAAATGTGTACTTCTTGAGTTGAAATAAATCAATAAGGTCTAATTTTCATGTTACTGAAGTTTTGCCGTTGTCTTTTCAGCCTCTGACAGTGCAAGCCATTCTTACTGACTTACGGTGTTTCAGATTAACTAGTGACGGTCAAACAGATGTGTGGTAGATTTGCTTTTCAAATGAAACAGTATTATGTCATTATTTTTGGCCTTCGTGCTTGAGAAATACCAAATTATGTACACAAAGTTCTGGAAATTACCACAACATTGTTCATGATTTAATTTTTTTCCCCATAACATCAAGAAATGTTCCACATTAATATCATGTTGCAACGTCACATCCTGTTACAGTAGTCTGCCTCTGTCTTTTCTCTGGAAATAAACACTTGGGGCTAAAATAGCTAATTGATCAACACAGCTGGAGAGAGCTGGAGGTTATATACAGTCTGTGTAAATGATGTGTTAACTTTGTTAATTTGACAAACATTTGTGGGTGACGCAGTAGCTGGACGAGTCTGCGACAAACATCTCAAACAGCAGGACGTTACATCCTGTGGTGTCTGTATGCGAGGCAGCTATGATGGTCATGGAGTATTTTACTTGAATAAATACAGATTCTAATGAATAGAAAACGGCCAGCTTGCTGAAGAAATTCTATTGGGGACAACAGTACAGTACTCTTTGGACCAAGAGGGGACTGCCAGCACAATCTGTCTGCTCAAACACTCAGGTATACCCCAGAAACATCTGGATATTCATTTAAAATATTTATACACATCCTCATTGTTGTGACTATTTTCAGTTACCTTTCCCAGCTATGCCGTGCCTGTGGCGAAAGAAGCTCTGCTGCAGACACTGATGAGTGGGTAAAATAACCAAATCAATACCTAAGACTGAAGCACCTTGAATGGGTCACCTCAGCATCACTGGGTGAAATGTCACTTTGATGCACCAACAGAAAACATGTGGTTGAGATAACCTGCATGCCTTTGCACTTTAAAGACACTGCAGAAGGTGATTACAGATGTTACGCATGTTAAACAATTTATCACTGTTATCTTTGGGGAACTGTCCATTGTTCCTTCAGTGGGCTGGTTTCAGTCATTATGCAAATGTACTGTTTCTAAGTTTGGGGAAACCTGCAGTCAGCTGAGACTGAAGACGTTGTCTTTGCTTAAAGACTGGTTTTAGTCTTGACAATCCGCTGTGCTGGCATCTATGAGCAGGATGTTTGTGGGTCGATTTGAATGCAGCAGGTGTAAATGCAGCCCCTCAGACAGAGCCAGGTGCAGATGTGTGTGCCATGTTAATCTGGTTGTAGGCCCTGGCCCTTTGCCACAGGTGGCAGTAGCAGACTGCTGCAGCTGCTGTGTCATATGTCAATAGATTGAGCTACAAAATAAAGATCATATGCAAGTTTTGTAAATTAAATTATGAAAATTCTTAAGTTAGAATTCAACTCACCTCAAAACTCAAAAGCACACCTGAGTCACCCATTTTCTTAAATCCACTCACTCTCACAAGCTCTTCTCACTCACACTGGCTCTGTTGTTGTAATCACTGTCTAACTGCTGTAAATGCACTGTAACTGCCATCTGCTCACACATGTTTGTTAAATTAATCAAGCTTATATAGACTGTATCTAACTACCAGCTCTCTCCCGCTGTGTACATCTATGTTACGCCCCAGTCTAGGGGTACAGGAACGCAACATAAGTTTGAAAAGATTGCCCCGCCCTGGTCCCCAAAACCATACACAGAGGGAAAACCAATCTCTTAGTGAATGGTGGTTTATTTTTCTACACTGCAAAAATGAAGCTCCGGGGTGAACAAAGGCCAAAATAACAAACAAAACAAGCTAAGTCAGGAGGAGGTGCTATCTAAAACCCTATGTGAAATCAAACATCAAACAAAAGACAAGCGCTACACCTAACTCCCTAACTGAAATAAACACCACCACTAAAGCAGTTTGTTAGGCATAAAGAAAGCTCAGACAGGACCACTTGAGCTTCAATCCGAGGAGACTTGTTTATACCTCACAGACGGACAGTTTATGGGCAGAACGTCCTCTCTGTCCAGGGTGGCCATCTGTGGAACAGTCTTCCTCAACCCATTAGAGAATGCTCGACATTCAATTTGTTTAAGGCAAAGGTTAAAAACTGGTTATGGACAAATCAAGTGTGTGATCATGTATGAGTTGTATAGTTTTAATGTTTTATTTGGGAACAGAATGGTGTGTATGTGTAAGTTTGGTGATGGAGTTTTTATTATGAATGAATGATGAATTTTTATGAATGATGTCTATTTTTTATGCTTAAGGACAACAGATGGTAATTAGCCCTTGGCTATAATCTGATATGTTTACATTCATGAAATTTTTATTTTTTACATTTATGTTCATTAACATGCACTGTCCTAAATAAAAAAATAAAAAAATAAAACAGTACAAGGAAAACAATAAGGCAGCTCACCCCTTCTGTTCCAGTGTTATTTACAATGTGCTCTTTACAATGAAAACTAATGTACACACTATATACAGAACTCAGAAAGTCGCACAAAGTCACAGGCACAAATGTCTCAGGCTTTGGAGGCCAGGGTAAGGTCTGCTGCTGCTGTCAGTGGCTGCCCCCGGGACAACTGCTGGTGGAGGGATTTTGAATGCGACCACATGATCGGCGGACCAATCGGCAGCCGTCAGCTCATCCACTCAGGGACCTGCAAAGACTTAAAGGCACAGACAAAGAAAACAACCACCAAAACAGATTATGGCCAGGGCAGGTGACTACAGTTACACAGATGTAATCTACTCAGTACTAGAGGTGGCCATGACAACCGTACTTTGTACACGAAGGATGCAAATCATTTTATAAGATAAGATAAGATAACCTTTATTAGTCCCACACGTGGGAAATTTGTTTTGTCACAGCAGGAAGTGGACAGTGCAAAAGTTGTGAGGCAAAAATTAGAATACAATAAGAATAAATACAGTACACAACTGTACAGAATAGAATAAAATAAAATACTATATACAGTAGAATAAAATAAAATAAATATACAATAAGATAAAAATAGAATACAAATACAAATACTATATACAACTGAGTAAAAATACAACGATGACAGAAAGGATTATTGCACTTAGTATTATTGCATATGTATGGATGTGTGTGCTTGATCAGTTAAAGTCTTTATTATGGAGTCTGACAGCAGTGGGGAGGAAAGACCTGCGAAATCTCTCCGTCCCACACCGTGGGTGCCGCAGTCTCCCACTGAAGGAGCTGCTCAGTGCTGTCACAGTCTGCTGCATGGGGTGGGAGATGTTGTCCATCAGGGATGACAGCTTAGCCGCCGTTCTCCTGTCACTCACCACCTCCACTGGGTCCAGAGGGCATCCTAGAACAGAGCTGGCCCTTCGGATCACCCTGTTCAGTCTCTTCCTGTCCCCAGCAGAGATGCTGCCGCCCCAGCAGACCACGCCATAAAAGATAGCAGAAGCCACCACAGAGTCATAGAAGGTCTTCAGGAGTGGGCCCTCCACCCCAAACGACCTGAGTCTCCGCAGCAGGTACAGCCTGCTCTGCCCTTTCCTGTAGAGGGCGTCTGAGTTATGAGTCCAGTCCAGTCTGTTGTTCAGATGAACACCAAGGTACCTGTAGCTGTCCACAGCCTCAATGTCCATACCTTGGATGTTCAGTGGTTGCAGTGGAGAATGCTTGTGCCTGCGGAAGTCTACCACCAGTTCCTTGGTTTTACTGGCGTTGATCTGGAGGTAGTTCAGCTGGCACCAGTCCACAAAGTCTTGGGTCAGACCTCTGTACTCCTTGTCGTCCCCATCAGTGATGAGGCCGACTATTGCAGAGTCATCAGAGAACTTCTGCAGGAAGCACTGGGTGGAATTGTGGGAGAAGTCTGCAGTGTAGATGGTGAAGAGGAACGGAGCCAGAACCGTTCCCTGTGGGGCCCCCGTACTGCAGACGACCCTGTCCGACACACAGCCCTGAGTCCTCACATACTGTGGTCGGTCGGTGAGGTAGTCCAGGATCCAGGTAGTGAGGTGATGGTCCACTCCAGAGTTCACCAGCTTGTCCTTTAGAAATCAAAGAACATGATTCTCACAGTGCTTCCAGCGGTCTCCAGGTGAGCGAGGGAACGATGTAGGAGGTGAATGACGGCATCATCCGCTCCAATGCCAGGCTGATAGGCAAACTGAAGTGGGTCCAGTGATGAGCTTGTTAGGCGCCGAAGCTGAGCCAGGACCAACCGCTCCAGGGTCTTCATCAGGTGGGATGTCAGAGCCACCGGCCTGTAGCTGTTGAGGTCCTTGGGGCGTGAAGTCTTTGGCACTGGTACAACACAGGAGGTTTTCCATAGCTGTGGGACTCTTCCCAACCTCAGGCTCAGGTTGAAGAGGTGCTCCATCACCCCACACAGTTGGTCCGCGCAGGACCTGACAACCCTCGAGCTGATGCCATCTGGACCCGCTGCCTTCTTGCCATTAATCCTCCTCAGTTCCCTCCTAACCTGGGTGGTTGAGAGAGACAGGCTGGAGCCTTGTGTTGAGTGTGTATTGGATGCTGTTGTTGGGGGTGGGGGGGAGTGAGCAGGGTGAATAGAGGAGGTGTGAAGTGTCTGAGGTGGAACAGCAGCAGTGGGGGTGGGTGAGTCTGCAGCCGATGTTGCAGACTGCCTCATGGCTGAGTCAAATCTGTTGAAGAAATGATTCAGTTCATTTGCCCATCTCACATCCCTCCCAGGCAGAGAGTTCTGCTGTTTGTGGCCCGAGATGGTTCTGAGGCCTCTCCAGACTTCACCAACGTTGTTTTGTTGTTTTGAGAAGTTAAAGAATCCATTTTCTTAACTGCCTACATATTCCTTACCTTAGATTGCAGAATCTGGACTAGTTGATTAACTCTGTTTTTTTTAGTGTATAAGTAATAAGGCTCAAATTAGCAGCATGCTTCCATGTCACATTAATCCACATTAGAATACTTACTCACCCTGACCCAACAGCAGTGGGTCAGTGGACCACAGTGTCAGAGCCCTGTTCACCTTGATAAAGACATTTGCCCATTGGGCCCTGTTTTACAATGCAGATTCATGTGAGAACACAGCTGGCTGCAGGTCCTGTTCCACTTCAGTGCACTATTTTGCAGAAGTGTTTTGTGGGAAAATAAACCAGAAAAAAGAAAAAAAAATCTGTTTAATCTCAAATATTTCAATTCAAATGACAAAGAATGTGCCGCACACTGTAGCTAGAAGCTCCGCTAAGACCTTATTATGATATATTAGTGATTATTTGTAGAATCTGGCTTTGTTTTCTGTTAATACAGCACTGTCACACCTGTGCTGTATTAACAGCCGGTGCTGCTGTGTTGGAGCGGTAGTTAACAAGAAGGTGTAAGCATTTTTTTTTAGTATACTACTGTTTTTCAAATAAACTTTTTAATACTTTAAACTTGGGGCAGGAGCTCGTCCCTGACCCGGAGTGGGCACTCCACCCTTTTCCGGCTGAGGACCACGGCCTCAGATTTGGAGGTGCTGATTTGGCTGCGAGCCGTTCCACTGTGAGCTGGAGGCCATCACCTGATGAAGCCAACGGAACCACATCAGCTGCGAAAAGCAGAGATGAGATTCTGAGACCAACCAAGTGAAAGCCTTCTGCCACTTGGCTCCGCATAGAAACTTTCAGTTCTATTTAAAACAATCTTTTCAAGGACCTTGGACAACATGCTCCATAAGGCTATAGGTCGATAATTATCCTTGCTGTTTATTTTTCCCACCTTGTGGGAATAATGGCTGCTAACATGACAGCAACAATTGATTCCAGCAGAATCCAATGAACTATGAACCAGGACAAAGTTTCCTACTAGCACATTTCAAATGTTCAGCAGATATCTTATCCGTCCCACATGCCTTACTGTCTTTTAATGTTCTAATTGCATCATACATTTCTCTTGATGACACTACAACATCTTCCTTATTATCAGTTTCATCCATGCAAAAATGGAACTTTTGACACAGTTAAATAGATCACAGTAATGTCTCGTCAGAGCCACTTACACCACCAGTCTTAGCTGGTAAAGATGTTTTAACACTATTTATTCTTTTGATTTCTTTCCAGAAATCATTTACTGAATTGACCTCCAATATCTTTGTGAGGGAGTCTGCCCTCACTGCAGCTTCATTCCTTTTAATAAAACGTGAAGCAAACTTAAACTTAACATTTGTGTGTTTCTTATGATCAAATAGAGGGCCGAAACGCTGCCGCCCTGACTCCACCCAAGCCTCCTCAGCATACAACTTCCAGCCTGGTTTAGCTTTATACAGCAATGGCAATGAACTGCTCGACACAGGTAGGGACTCTAAAATATTCTCATATAAGGAACGCAACTCAGCCCCATGTTGGTTTTTTTTACAGTTAACATCATAACATGCAGATGCATCATTTGGTAGCTCACTCTTACTCAGCAGAAGGTCAGACTGATCAAATATACCCGAAGATCCTCCTCAGTCTGGTTAGACCAAAGGTGTGCGACTGGGTGGACTTTGTAACCACCCATGATCTCAGTGTAAACCTGGACCAGTGTTTTTCCATTCTGTGTTCCCATGTGGATGTTTTTGTGGAACTTTGGTAACACAGACTTCATGTTTGTGTTGTTAAAGTCCTCCACAATGGTGAAAATATCCCTCTAGGTTGTTTGTTCTTCCGTCAGGCTCAGTTTGCTCTGACCCTGCTCTGTTATCGTTTTTCTTTTTTCCTCCATCTGTTGCCAGAAAGTAAAGTTTTGTTTCAATTTTCTTCCTGCCTCATGAGTCCTGCATTGGACTCAAATCCTGCCAACCACACGACTGTCACAAGCTTCTTGCAAAACAAAACTAAAATAAAAAATATATATATACAGGGAGTGCAGAATTATTAGGCAAGTTGTATTTTTGAGGAATAATTTTATTATTAAACAACAACCATGTTCTCAATGAACCCAAAAAACTCATTAATATCAAAGCTGAATGTTTTTGGAAGTAGTTTTTAGTTTGTTTTTAGTTTTAGCTATTTTAGGGGGATATCTGTGTGTGCAGGTGACTATTACTGTGCATAATTATTAGGCAACTTAACAAAAAACAAATATATACCCATTTCAATTACTTATTTTTACCAGTGACACCAATATAACATCTCCACATTCACAAATATACATTTCTGACATTCAAAAACAAAAACAAATCAGCGACCAATATAGCCACCTTTCTTTGCAAGGACACTCAAAAGCCTGCCATCCATGGATTCTGTCAGTGTTTTGATCTGTTCACCATCAACATTGCGTGCAGCAGCAACCACAGCCTCCCAGACACTGTTCAGAGAGGTGTACTGTTTTCCCTCCTTGTAAATCTCACATTTGATGATGGACCACAGGTTCTCAATGGGGTTCAGATCAGGTGAACAAGGAGGCCATGTCATTAGTTTTTCTTCTTTTATACCCTTTCTTGCCAGCCACGCTGTGGAGTACTTGGACGCGTGTGATGGAGCATTGTCCTGCATGAAAATCATGTTTTTCTTGAAGGATGCAGACTTCTTCCTGTACCACTGCTTGAAGAAGGTGTCTTCCAGAAACTGGCAGTAGGACTGGGAGTTGAGCTTGACTCCATCCTCAATCTGAAAAGGCCCCACAAGTTCATCTTTGATGATACCAGCCCAAACCAGTACTCCACCTCCACCTTGCTGGCGTCTGAGTGGGACTGGAGCTCTCTGCCCTTTACCAATCCAGCCACGGGCCCATCCATCTGGCCCATCAAGACTCACTCTCATTTCATCAGTCCATAAAACCTTAGAAAAACCAGTCTTGAGATATTTCTTGGCCCAGTCTTGACGTTTCAGCTTGTGTGTCTTGTTCAGTGGTGGTCGTCTTTCAGCCTTTCTTACCTTGGCCATGTCTCTGAGTATTGCACACCTTGTGCTTTTGGGCACTCCAGTGATGTTGCAGCTCTGAAATATGGCCAAACTGGTGGCAAGTGGCATCTTGGCAGCTGCACGCTTGACTTTTCTCAGTTCATGGGCAATTATTTTGCGCCTTGGTTTTTCCACACGCTTCTTGCGACCCTGTTGACTATTTTGAATGAAATGCTTGATTGTTCGATGATCACGCTTCAGAAGCTTTGCAATTTTGAGACTGCTGCATCCCTCTGCAAGATATCTCACTATTTTTGACTTTTCTGAGCCTGTCAAGTCCTTCTTTTGACCCATTTTGCCAAAGGAAAGGACGTTGCCTAATAATTGTGCACACCTGATATAGGGTGTTGGTGTCATTAGACCACACCCCTTCTCATTACAGAGATGCACATCACCTAATATGCTTAATTGGTAGTAGGCTTTCGAGCCTATACAGCTTGGAGTAAGACAACATGCATGAAGAGGATGATGTGGACAAAATACTCATTTGCCTAATAATTCTGTACTCCCTGTATATATATAAATAAAATGTAAACTGGTATCCTTTAATGCTGAGAACATTTCATTTATATAAAGTTATACTTAACATGTTATATAAACTTAAAAGGTTGTAGCTACACAACACATTCTCGTCACAGAGGTTCAGGATACACATTTGAACATGTTGGCCAAAGGGAAACAATCATAAATCAGAGAATCCTCCATTACTTGCCAATGCTATCAGTTTCTACACAAAGCACAGATGGTAATTGATCTCAGAGTAGTTAAAGCAGACCCAGCTTAATAGCATGCTGGTTTCCCATCAGTTTCTTATCAGGAATAAAGGTTTATCCACAATATGGATGCAGAAACAACCAGAAAAACAGCTGCTGGCCTCTCAGCTGGCCCACTCTTTGTTAAGGGCACGAGGACGTGCCTGTCAAAGCAGGGCTGAGAAGTGCTTATTCTTGGAGAAGTATTTAACTCTAGTCTTCACACAAACAGTGACAGGAGTAACCTGGAGAGAGAAGCTTTGTACTACAGTATAAAGAGAGGCTATTCATAACTGTAAATGCAAAACTACTCTAATGAAGTCAAATAATAAAAACACGGAACTGGAAATGAGCAGAAAAAGTATCTGTTGATAACAAAAAAATTTTATATTATCTGTAAATATTATATATAAATCTTATAAATGTAATAAAAATATAGCATAAGTACGTTTTCCTTTTTTGTTCTTTTGTTTACTGTGTGCAAATAACACAAGGTAACACAGACAGTCCAGTAACAAACTGCACAAGGCTATCAGGTCACTTAGCTAAAACAGGCAGGAACCACAGTGACAAAATACCAGGAACTGCTCAGTGAAGCCATATTATACCTTTGCTTTCCCCACACACTCACCTAATAACAAACAATATGCATTCATTTAGCTTCTTAACATCCAGCTGAAAGTGAATCTCTGCTTCTCTTCTCTTGCTTTTTTCATTAAGGATGCTCATCACCAACACGGGATGATTTTATTTGGGCTCTTTAGCTTCCTGTTTGTGTCAGTGCACTTATTTACTTATATTTACTTATTACTATTATGACTATGTTTGTGCATTTGACTTTGTTGTTCAGCATCAACACTTGATTTTGTGTGCGTGTCTGTCATCAGCAGTACAGGGGAGCTCCTGAGAATAAACATGGGTGCTTTGTTAGTTGCTAGCTTAGCCTGCTGAGACAAGGGGATATGAGGAGAGATTAAATCCCAGATCTGTGGAGATAAGGATTAGCTGATCCTGACAACAGAAGGCAAGTCGTGCCTCTGTAACAGATCAGACAAATAGGAAATAGGCACCAGCTAACTTTTAAATGGCTCCAGCTGTCATGTTCACTGGAGAGAGTGGACTCGAGAGGAGGTCTCAGGAAAATCACAGTTCACTTATTTACAATACCACAGTAATGCAACAGTGCTATATTCAATGTGAAAGGGGGAAAAGGGGCTCTAGGGATCCCAGAAAAGGCATCCAAACATTCGTTACTCTTCATCTGACTCTGCTTTTATACAACTCATGCAGACTCACCAAAGAGGGGCTCCAGGAAGGTCTGTACAGAAGGAAACACGCAGTCGGTATCTTTGAGGCAAAACTGGAGCATAAACAGAAGCAAAAGGAGTCAGGGCTTCACCAGCTACGAAGTTCAACAATTCAGCAGTGAACAGCAGCCAGCCACTACCTCAAACATGACTGCTGATGAGAAAATTGAAGACAGATGTGTAGAGCCAAGATCAGGAACCCCGAATAAGTCATGTCCAGGAGCAAAGACAACAACTAACAATCACAGGTAGGAAAGACGATAGAAACTGAAGCAGTGAAATTGAAAGAATCAAAACCTGGTGAGGACTGAGGGACCATAACACCTTCCTCCTAGCGTTATTCCCGCTCTGCAGGGTCCGCTTGTCTGCAACCCGCCGCCATTCAGCACAATCAAGGTCGTCGTTCAAGTTGGTGCGATCCTCTTCACGTCGTCTTTGATTCGGTCTATCCATCGCCTTATTGGTCTGCCCCTTGGTTGCCGGCCTTGGGGGCGGAGTCGCAGTGCTGTTCTTGCCACCAAGTTTTTGTCACTTCTGACCACGTGCCCATACCATCGCAGTTGCGCTCCTTGCATCTTCTCCGTGATCGATGCGATGCCCAGCCGCTTTCGGAAGTCGGTGTTCATGACATGGTCCCATAGTTTCAGGCCCAGGCACCATCGCAGTATCCGCATTTCCATTGTGTGAAGGGCCTGTTCGTGCTTTGCGGTGGACGGCCAACACGCTGATCCATAAAGGGCCACAGGGCGCACTATGCTTTTGTAGATCTTTGACTTGAGGTGGTCAGGTATTCGTCGGTCGCACAGGACACCAGTGACTTGGCACCACTTCATCCAGGCCGCATTAATCCTGGCTCGTACGTCTGGCAGGATGTTGCCGTCATTGCTGATCATCGATCTGAGGTACCAGAAGTGAGATACTTTTGCCAGGTCTTCCCCATCGATGCTGATGGTGCTGTCGGTTTGGGGGTCGGCTTCTAAGTACTTAGTCTTCTTGGTGTTCAACCTCAGCCCGTACTCACTCTGGCGTGTCTTCCATTGCTGCGTTTGGCGTTGCAGCTCCATTCGGGATTCATCTGCGAGGAAGACATCAATGGCATAGAGGAGTGTCCAAGGGCGGGGTGCTTGGAGGTCAGCGGTCACAGTCCATGCAGAGGATGAAGAGAAGTGGGGACAGTGCGGAGCCTTGGTGCACGCCCACGGTGATGCTGAAAGGTGGCGATGTTCCCACTGGGCTTCTGACTGTGCTGGTCACGTTTTTGTACACTTTTTGTACTCAAAAAGCATCTCTAGACCCAGCAGTCTTAGCTAATTATAGGCCAATCTCCAACCTTCCTTTATATCAAACATCCTTGAAAGAGTAGTTGTCAAACAGCTAACAGATCATCTGCAGAGGCTTATTTAAAGAGTTTCAGTCAGGTTTCAGAGCTCATCACAGCACAGAAACAGCTTTAGTGAAGGTTACAAATGATCTTCTTATGGCCTCTGACAGTGGACTCATCTCTGTGCTTGTCCTGCTAGACCTCAGTGCAGCGTTCGATACTGTCGACCATAATATCCTATTAGAGCGATTAGAACATGCTGTAGGTGTTACAGGTACTGCGCTGCAGTGGTTTGTATCATATCTATCTAATAGACTCCAGTTTGTGCATGTAAATGGAGAGTCCTCTTCACACACTGAGGTTAATTATGGAGTTCCACAGGGTTCAGTGCTAGGACCAATTCTGTTTACATTATACATGCTTCCCTTAGGCAGCATCATTAGAAGACATAACATACATTTACACTGCTATGCAGATGACACCCAGCTCTATCTGTCCATGAAGCCAGATAACACACACCAATTAGTTAAACTGCAGGAACGTCTTAAAGACATAAAGACCTGGATGGCCACTAACTTTCTGGAACCTTGGAGTCATTTTTGACCAGGACATGTCCTTCAAAGCACATATTAAACAAATATGTAAGACTGCTTTCTTCCATTTGCGCAACATCTCTAAAATTAGAAATATCCTGTCTCAGAGTGACGCTGAAAAACTAGTTCATGCATTTATTACTTCCAGGCTGGACGACTGTAATTCATTATTATCAGGAAGTCCTAAAAACTCCCTGAAAAGCCTTCAGTTAATCCAAAATGCTGCAGCAAGAGTCCTGACAGGGACTAGAAAGAGAGAGCAGATTTCTCTAAATCCAGAATTCAAAATCCTGCTGCTCACTATAAGGTCTTAAATAATCAGACCCCATCTTATCTTAATGACCTTGTAGTACCATATCACCCTATTAGAGCACTTCGCTCTCGCTCTGCAGGCCTACTTGTTGTTCCTGGAGTATTTAAAAGTAGAATGGGAGGCAGAGCCTTCAGTTTTCAGGCCCCTCTTCTGTGGAACCAGCTTCCAGTTTGGATTCAGGAGACAGACACTATCTCTACTTTCAAGATTAGGCTTCAAACTTTCCTTTTTGCTAAAGCATATAGTTAGGGCTGGACCAGGTGACCCTGAATCCTCCCTTAGTTATGCTGCAATAGACGTAGGCTGCCGGGGATTCCCATGATGCATTGAGTTTTTCCTTTCCAGTCACCTTTCTCACTCACTATGTGTTAACAGACCTCTCTGCATTGAATCATATCTGTTATTAACCTCTGTCTCTCTTCCACAGCATGTCTTTATCCTGTCTTCCTTCTCTCACCCCAACCGGTCACAGCAGATGGCCCCGCCCCTCCCTGAGCCTGGTTCTGCTGGAGGTTTCTTCCTGTTAAAAGGGAGTTTTTCCTTCCCACTGTCGCCAAAGTGCTTGCTCATAGGGGGTCATATGATTGTTGGGTTTTTCTCTGTATGTATTATTGTACGATCTACTGTACAATGTAAAGCACCTTGAGGCAACTGTTGTTGTGATTTGGCGCTATATAAATAAAAAAAAAAATTGAATTGAATAGAACTGAATTGAATATCTTCATGGTGTGGCACAGGAGTCGGATTGGCGGTAATTGGAGCAGTCGGCCACGTTGCCTTTACCTCTCCAGATGGGCACTGTGCTGCTGGTTGACCAGACTGCTGGGACAGCCCCATCTCTGATGAAGTTGTTGAACAGGTTGGTTAGGATTGAGGCATCCTGGCGGCCGAGTAGCTTCCAAACTTTGGCTGGAATGTTGTCTATTCCAGTTGCTTTGCCATTCTTCATTTTCTTGGCGGTGACTTCTACTTCCTTGATGGTAATTGACGGGATGGGTTCTGGGACGGGTTCGGTGCTGTGGATTGGCTGGTGGGGCAACTCCAAGTTGCAGATATCCGAAAAGCAGTTGCTCCAATGTTTGAAGATGATGGGTGGGTCGCAAAGGATCTGATGGTTGACATTGTTGATATGTTTGACCTGGCCGATGTCCTGCATTGCTCGATGGCATTTATTTGGCGAGACGGTAGACTTTGTTCGCTCCCCCGGGCATGTCCAGTTCTTCATAGAGTTGGTCATAGTGCAATGCCGTTGCCGCTGCTAATGCTTTTTTGGCAGTACCACCTAAGCTTCTGGCAGTGGCGTGTCTAGAAAATTTTTGTTGGGGGGGCCAGGTAGGGGCACAGATTTGGAGAAGGGTGGCAGATTTAATTGGCAGATAATGTTTAAAAAAAAAATTCTACCAACCCTTAACCATAATTCAATAATCCTATAAACCTAATAACCAAATGCACTTTTAACTCTTATTAGAATGAGATTTTAACCACTACGGTGCAAAGTTTTTAGATACTGCGTTGATAAAGTACAAGAGATACAATCAGTGCTTTGTCAGTGTTTACTCAGCAGTCAAGGACATCAATATTTACATAGTATTTTTACTGACATATAGTGCACATATGTTTTGGGCAAAAACATTTTTGAATATTAAAATACGAACATTTTTAACATACAATTGACAAATTAGCCAATGTAAAACTTTATCTGCTTATTAAAAAAGAAGATAATCTTCTCACAAACTGGTGTTTGATTTTGAAACAGGAAAAAAGTGGGGAAACAAATGAAAAGACTAACATTTGAATAAAACCTGAAAGCAAGTAAATACTTTCTATGCTGCCTTATGGTAAACTTTGGTAATATTGATAAAGAACAACACTGGCTGATGATGAAATACAGTCAGCTGGCATGGTGACACTGCCAGTATTAACCTGCAGGGCTGGACTGGGACAAAAAAATTGGGCATTTTCACTACAGACCGACCCACCAGGTATTAAAGCCATAAAGACTTTGACTGAAAACAAACCCTGTTGTGACAGTGATGTATAGTCTTGTTGGTATATGTATGATTTCTATACATTTTACGTCAGATAAAAACTTTGGTTGTAAGATTTAGATAATTATTTAATAAAAGCTAGGTATTTTAAATGAGAATAAGAAAGAAAAGTATTTCTTTGTGCCCCCCTCTCCCTGTTAATGCCCTACCTGCCCCCCTGGCAAAACTTTCCTAGACCCGCCCCTGCACAGTTACCAGCTGTCAGCTACATAAAAAAGGATCCTGGTGTTATTTGTCTCTCAGAAACAGTTCATAACTTCCCTTCAACTCATTCATGTGACCTAAAAGGTAAACCTGTTTCTCCATCACCTGTTCAGCTCTGATGGTTCAGTAAGGACATCTCCTGGTTTCATCTTCATGTTTCCCTCTCACCACATATCCAAACAGACATCATGACCAGCAGCTTTACAGCTGTGGCTCCAGCAAACAACAGCTGATACTAGAAATTAATATTAAATAAATTCTAACAACAGCTGATCAAGCTTAAACGTGCTGCTGTTGTTTAGCGCGACATCCGCTGGTTTCCTCTTTCTGGCGCAAAGTGGGCGATAAATAAACAAGAGAGAAAAGCCGATCAGCTGATCATTGATCAGTTTCATGATTGAAGTAGCAACAGGAGAGGGAGGGGGGAGAATGAAAGAAGAGGCAGCTGTGCAGCATAAAGACAGAATAAATCCAGCTTTGTGTCTTTTTTCCATTCTAGCTAAAGTTCGGGACAAACTGCGTCTCTTCTCAGCTCAATACGAAACGTGTAATATTTTCTCTGAATGAGGGACCATTACATTTTTTAAGGAGCCGTTGGCAACTCTACTAACTAACCTTATGAATAAAATAAAGTTCACTATCAGTAACATCATAGCACCCACCCAGCTGGCTAAAACGCAGTATGAGTTATTGCAACTGACAGTAAAAAGTCAGCAACATGAAAATAAACTCCACCTAAACTTGGTTTATATCTGACCCAGATAGACTGCAGGTCATAACTTCTTACCTGAAGTTCAGTTCACCTGACACTCGGACTGGCGGCTGCCTCGGGGCTCTCCTCCTGCCTCCCCTTCCCTCATCCACCTGCTGGCCTCTGTGGAAGGCCCACCATAGCCACCACCAAACAACGGAGTTATTTCTACACATCGACCAGCATCTGGCCAATCCACCACCTCTCATTGTTCATGCCATTACAAAAAAAAATAAAAAATAAGTCACTGGGGATATGTCCGGTATGCCCGATGGCCAGTCCAGCTATGTTAACCTGCAACCAAATCTGCAGCTCCATACAGCAATGTTACGACTTGGATTATATCTTATAACTCATAACTCTTATGTTAGCTCCCCTCTGTAGCATACTGTCTGAAATATTCGACGGCTGCAATAATTCTTTAAGTGTTATTTTTTCCTTGGTATTCTAATTTTACCGAAGTTTACTAAACTCAACAAACTTAATATTACTTACCGGGACATTTATTCTGTCCTCATTTTCTTTCACCGAAAAATTGTTTCCTGCAGTGACGTCTTTCTGCTTGGCTCTCCTACCTTTGCTAACGTGATGCACATACCGCAGAAGCCGATGCTGCATTCACTTACACTCGGATATCTGAGCGTCACCGTGAAAACATAATCGGACATTTGATATTTGATTGAATTTTATTATTTTGCCTTTGGGGTGGCACCTGGGGTGGCCAGTCTGGTTGGGGGGGTGGCCTGTGCCCCCCCAGGCCACCCCGCTGGACACGCCATTGGCTTCTGGATCATAAAAAAATACAGTTGACACCATTGAAGATGGTGGGTGGGTTGCCATCTTCAATGGTGCCATGGCCCAGAAGCTTAGGTGGTACTTCCATGGACATGTCTTGTTCTCCATAAGAAAACCTGGCCTTGTTAGGAGAGTTGGCATCCATCCCACTTTGGAAAGAGCAGCTCTTGTTTCTAGAAATCTGGCCAATTTTAATAAACCTTAATCATTTTAATGGATGGAGACAGAATTTCAGCCAAAAATCTAAAAGAAACATGAAATAAAAGTCATATGAGCAAAACACAATTTGGCACAGTGGTAAGATATTTGTTGTAGTAGTCACCAGGTTTGCAGAAACTCTCTAATTGCTTTGGGTTTTCTTGCTGCTGCTTGGTAACTCGAAGATTCAGCTCCTACCACCAAATCTGTTGTTGCCTTTGTGGTACGTTTTGGATCATCGTCATGCTTGAAAACACATCCACAAACCATCTTCGGTGTTCTGGCTTTGGGAGGTACGTGGCCCTGTCCACTGGTCCCTTAGTGTGTTAAACTCTGTGTTTATAGAACTTCTTGTAATTAATCATTAGTATTACTTTCTGGATCTTCTCCAGTATCATGTCATATATCATTATAGAGTGTTTAACTTCCAGTGTACAGTGATTTGAAGTTGTCTGTTGTTATTTGGCTTTGAATTGAAATAAGTCATCCTGTACCCCTAATTGGAAAAGCATAATGTTTCCATCCCCATGCTTGACTGTAGGGATGGTGTCTTTGGGTCAGACTCACCATTTCTCTTCCTCCAAATACAGCAGATCAAGTTGATGCCAAAGAGCTCGATTTTGGTTTCATAGCACTTTCTCCTAAACTTTCTCTGAATTTAGATGTTTACAGGCAAACTTAGGATGGGCTGTGTGTGTTCCTTATTGAGCAGGGGAACCTTGTGCACTGTAAGATTTCAGTCCATTATGGTGTGGTGTGTTACTGCTACACCATAGTTCTTGGTCACTGTGAGTTTAATTGCCCTCAAATCCTCAATGAGCCCCTTCTGTGTAATAGCTGATCCACCTCTCTCGTTTTCATCCGCAAACTCTTACATGAAGTTCGAGACCGAGGGTGATTGTTGTCATTGATATTTTATATTTTCTTTCACTTCCAAATAATCACATCAACAGTTGTCACCTTTTTGACAAAGTCCTTGTCGATGGTCTTGCAGCCAATTCCACGTGCAGGTTTACAGAGTTATCCCTGACATCTGTTTGCTGTTGCCTGTGGTGGCAGAGGTTGGGATGGAAGACATTCTTTCTGTGGAAAGGTGTGCTTTATACACCTAGTTCAGGATTTATTTATTATCATGTGGCACACAGCCAATCTGTGGTAACCATAACTCTGTTGCATGGATTAAATATTTATGCAAATCATAACTTTAATAGCTGGTTATAAATTATAACATTTATTCATCTAGATTTTATATTCTGTCTCTCTCTCTCCATAAAAATGAATCTACCAGGAAAAATAGACACTATTCATTTTTTTGTAAGTGAGCAAACTTACAAATTTAGCAGGACATCTAATGATTATTACACTCACTGTATACACTTGATTATGCAAAATTAAAGAAAAAGCCAGCATAGAGTGCTGTCAGAACATCTTCAGTGTATTTTACACTCTCTGGAATTCAGCTGGAGGGATGGACACCATTCTTACATTCTTACCCTTATTTGTTTTTTTAATGATGATAGTGGACAACACTGTCAACATATAGCGTATGATGATGATTCAGCTAAGCTGAGATGTGGTGACTGTGGAGGTCACAGCAAATGACTCAGATGAACGCACGTATCTTATCAGGCAGAACCGCTGATGTTTTTGAGAAGCTGGACATCCTTGAGGAGATCCCCAACACTCCGGGACTATAAATAAACTCAGCGAGACTTTTTCTATCAGCTTTTTTCCCACTTCTGTTTGATGTTAAGCTGACAGATGCACATTGTTCACCTGTTGCTTTCAATTTTATTATGGAAGCATTTCTAAAAACAAATTCCAAAAAATCTTTATTTTTAAACTACATTTTGTCATTAATATGCCTTTTTGTCCCATCTGTTTAATTATTCAAAGTAATGTTTTCACTAAAAACCACTCTCATTTTCTATTACTCAGCTGTTGCAAGCGCAGTGTTCAATTTGCTGTGGTCTGGTAGGGGAGCAGTATTGGAGCTGGTGACACCAACAGAATTAATAAGCTGCGAAGGAAGGTTCCGTCTGTGACTGGCTGTGAACTGGATACTTCTGAAGCAGTCAATTTGTTTTATTCTGTTTCACCATTAGTCAAAAAACAAATGGTCTTTTTTTCTCAAACACAGAGACTGAAGTTGTGACTACACTGAACTGTTCATCTGAAACTATTTATTCGACCCTTCTTCTCAAAGACAAAATCCATCTTTAAGGTAATTTCCTCGAATTTACGGAGAAAAAATGGGAAATGTGCCACGGTCTCCTGGGGATTCAAAGTGTCAATAATGTGTCCTGATTCCTTCCGCTGAGAATTATGCAAAGGGATTTATAATTCATAAATAAAGATGACATGATTATTGCTGCCGCCTTAACGCAACAGGCTTTGCCCTCAACTTGCTGCGTCAACAGCTCCCGACTCCCCTCTCACTTTTGGGGGGGGGACGAACAAAACCTGCTGCAAGCGTCTTCTCGCTCCGAGATGCCATCCAGCTACGCCAAAACGAATATGTCAGCTGCGCAAAGTCAAGTGACAGCGGCACCGCGCTGAACGCTGCAGGCTGAAGAGGGCTCGGGGTGGCGTTGCGTTTGCTGTCCTCTCTCCTCCCTCTCTCTTTATGTTATCGTGGGACTGAGTGACTCGTTTAGGTCCGCTTTCTTTTCAAGTGAGCTTTTACTACCTTCCATAATTACGTCCCAAAGCAAAACGGACTTTATAGCGCTTGCTTCTCGGACTCTCCAGAGGAAGAGACTCATCGCTGCTGTGGTTGGAATCGTCATGGTTTTGACTCTCCTTATCGTGATTCCCCTGTTAGTCCAAACCTCTAAGACCGATGCGCACTACGAGATGATGGGCACCTGTCGGATGATCTGTGACCCGTACAACCCCAAACCTAGCACCGCGGCTTTGGAGGTCATGCAGGACCTGAGCGCCATTCCATCCCCCAGCTTTGTTCAAGGAGCTAAGGGCGAGCCAGGTCGGTCGGGGAAACCGGGGCCGAGGGGACCACCTGGCGAACCGGGACCACCGGGTCCGAGGGGGCCACCAGGGGATAGAGGATATTTTGGAAAGCTCGGGTATTCCGGAGTAGAGGGCACAGCGCGGACTGAGACTGCCGGAGAATTGGGCACGGCTATCGGCGGGGCAAAGATAGCGTTTTATGTGGGACTGAAAAATCCTCACGAGGGATACGAAGTGCTGCGCTTCGACGACGTTGTCACGAACCTGGGGAACCACTATGACCCGACGACCGGCAAGTTTACATGCCAGGTGTCCGGGATTTATTACTTCACCTATCATGTGCTGATGCGCGGAGGGGACGGGACAAGCATGTGGGCAGACTTGTGTAAAAACGGGCAGGTAAATACCCAATTGTTTGTTAAAAACCCGTGCTTTGTAAGCACAAATGTAAACTCTTAGTGATTGTTTATTGCATGAATGGACTTCACAACGGAGCTGTGCTGCGCAATTACGCACTCTCATTTCAAGTCAAGAGTCTAGTGAGGAACTATGTTCTGTATTCTGAATGGGTTGTTCTCGCTTTAGCTTAACCTGTCATGATTTGAGTAATGCTAATTATCTCCAATTATCTTTCATGCAGGTCCGGGCCAGTGCTATAGCGCAGGATGCAGACCAGAACTACGACTATGCCAGTAACAGCGTCGTCCTACATCTTGATTCCGGGGACGAGATTTATGTAAAGCTGGACGGCGGAAAAGCGCACGGTGGAAACAACAACAAATACAGCACGTTTTCAGGTTTCCTTCTGTACCCGGACTAATTTGGGAACGTCTACCCACTCCAACAGGCCGTGCGAGAGAAAAAAGCCTCTAAACACAGCTCATCAAACTGATGAAGAAAGCTGCCACCCAACAACAAAACCCCTGTCATTGTACTCAATTTTAAAAATCTAACTTTCTTCAAAGGATATGGATTCTTCTTTTTATTTAAATTCTAGGAGTTCCCTTTTAAAACACGGGTGCTAATTATTTTTCCGTATCCTTTCCAGTGCATAGGAACCCCTTTGAAACACATTTCTGCCGGAGAAAGAAGTGAAATGAGTATAATACAAGATTCAGCAAATTATATATATATATATATATATATATATATATATATATATATATATATATATATATATATATGTGTGTGTGTGTGTGTGTGTGTGTGTGTGTGTGTGTGTGTGTGTTAGGAACAAAGACTCTGTGTGTGTGTTTATAAGTGTGTGTTTACAGTGCAGATATTTAAACAATCAAACTGTGTGGATTTTGTGCATCACCGTGTCTATGGCTCAACTGTTGATGAGCCCCCCATCCCCTATACAGAAGACATTAATGTGTGAAGCAGTGCTAATTTATGGATATATAGTCTATTCAGATGTATGTTTTTATGTATTTATCTATTCAAGAAGAAATTACTAATATAAGCTGTAATTAACTGTCCATCTGTTGTTGCACGAATGTGTCAAGATTGCTTCACATTCCAGTATAAGTGTTGGTCAGTAATTTCAATAAATGGTAAATGGCCTGTATTTATATAGCGCTTTACTATCTTTAATAAAAGATTGTTTTCTATGATGGTATGGAGGGTTGTGACTGTCAGTAATAACAGCATGTTGTAGACATAGTGGAACCCCTGTGAGCAGGTGAAAAGTAATAAATACATAAGAAAAGTAGGTATATACAAATATATCAGAAATATATTGGAAACAAGACGTTAATGGTGCGTATGATGAATTCCTTAGAACAGGGGCAGGCAACCTTTCTGATGATGAGTGCCATCTAAAATTTCCTCAGAAGTCAATGTGCTCTATATGAACAGTTACACACTATATAGAACAACTTTATAGAATTATATTTGTTCGCAGATGTTTGCAGCTGTCAGCAAATAGTTTTCAGCTATTTTGAAATAAAAACAGACTTTTTATCCATAACAGCAAATGAACTGTACAACAGAAAATACAAATGCTATTTATGGTCTCCTCACAACAATGATAAGAAAAATAAACTGAGCCAATATGGCATGTTTGTTAATACAGAGATACACATGTTAATCTGATCTCTGGGCTCCCACTCAGAGACACAGGTCTCCGAGTGTCCAGCATTCAGAGGGTTACCTGAGGACTCATGTGAGAGAAAATCTGCTCACACAGACATGTAGAGCCAAATACTGTCAATAAGGCCTCTGCAATGTTCACTTGTCAAGTAGTGACGTCCAGCAGGTGAACATGCAGCTCCATGAACACGCACAGCTGTGGATTCCAGCTGCGTCTGTAGTTCTGCAAACTTTGACCCCCACAGAGTCGAGCTTTTCAGTTCAATCAGCTGTATTTTGATGTCCTCTGTGTCCAGCCAGTTAATACGAGACAAACCAGCTGTTCATTAAAGCTTCTGGTTTGATCAGAAAAGAAAAAAATTGGTCCAAACACCTGAAAGTCACGAAAACACATTGTGAATTCTGTCTCCAGTCTCCGTGTATTTCCGTGGTGCTGATGCTGCGCTGAGCCGACAGCTGCTGAAGCATTTGAAGTGTCGGAATGTGGAAATTTCAACATCGCTTGAAAAAACTGCCAGCTAGCAACGTCCCTCTCACCAGTAGGCAAAGTTATTTTTAGCCAATTACAAGTTGAATCTGGTAGTTGGGGTTGTTAGCTAAGATACCGCCATTAAGAAGCGGCACAACTAATGTGTCTATGCGAGCTGATTTGCGATGTGCACCGCTGCCCCGCCCATTCATTTTTTTAATGCACCTGCTCAGATTAACTCACTGCGTGTGGTGCCCAGGGCTGGACTGGGACACAAAATCGGCATTTTGACAAGAGACCGGCCCACCAGGTATTATAGGAAAAGCCATAAAGCCTTTGAATGAAAACAAACGCTGTTGTGACAGTGATGTACGCTGTCTTGTTGGTATATATCTAGGATTTCTATACATTTTACGTCCGATAAAAACTTTTAAAGTCTTGCAAGTTAAAAAGTTGTAAGATTCAGAAACTTATTTATTAAAAACTAGACATTTTAAATGAGAAAAGTATTTCTTTGTGCCCCTTTGCCTGGCAAAACTTTGGTAGACCCGCCCCTGCACAGTCACTGTCACGGCCAGCGGGGACAGACCGTGTGGAGAGTGTGTTTGGTGGATCCAGGCGCGAACACAGGCGAGGAGACGGGAGTGAACCTAAACTGAAAGCGAGCCTTTATTTGGGCTGATGCAGAAGGGAGTAGACAAAACATAACAGGGACAGAGACTGCAACTAACCAAAAACCTAAACTGGAAAACACTAACCTGACTGAAAGGAATAACTATGATCACTGTGAACAGAATGCTGTGCAGATGCATGGAAACTGAACCAAGTGGCGTGACGAAACAGACATGAACATGACCTGCACGGAACCCTGAAAACCACTTAACTTGACCAGAGGGGAGGTACACAGACGACACGACAACGAACAAAGGAAGACTGAGGACTTAAATACACACATAAGGTGGGGGAAGTGCAGACACATGAGAACACAGCTGACTCCAATGAAACATAATGACAATACAGGGGAGAGTAACACTAGCTACAATGAACAAAGAACACCAGACTCTTACAAAATAAAACAGGAAACACGGAGACATGGAGATAAAACATGACATGAACTTAACCACATAGACATGAAACATGGATGCAGGAACCAGGGAGACTGAGTACAGGCGGAGATGACAGAAATAACTAAGAAATAAGGTCTGAACAGCAACCTGGGATTTAACTAGATTGAAAATGAATACAAAAAATACATAAAACTCAAACACTGGGTCACACCGTGACAGTTCCCTGCAAAAGTTAAATGTTTTAATTAAATCTAAGCAAAATGAAACATTTTTGAGATGTGCAGTTATTTAAATTTTGTTTGGGGTAAATTAAGCAATAGTTTGTTGAGCAGATTTAACAAAATTGTATGAGTGCCATGAAACATGAAGAAATCTAATAGATTTAACTGATGAAAACATTTTCATTTCAATCATTCTACACTTCCGCCCATAGTCCTTGTGCCACGTGCAGGACGCACAGGCTTCAGCAGTGGATGACCTCCACTTTGTCCGAGGTAAGATTATCTTAATTTGTTCAAAAATACGACACATTTTAAACAATAACGTATAGCAGTTAAAGCTCTAAACAGTATGATACGTCAAAAATAGATTAATAATGACCACTGTAATGACAGTATCGTATTTTTACACAAAATGGCACGAAGTGGACTGCTAGCATAAGGTCACTTTCCAAGCCTTCACAGCTGTGTTACTTCAGAGCTTTGACTAACCACGTTTTACCATATTAAAAAATATATCAATGATGTATTTGATGGGCTGTAACCTCCCTCATTTACTTTTAACATTTTATGAAAACGTTTTGCACTGAGTGGTGAGTGATGTAGTTAAAATCATTTGTGTGGGGTTTTGTCAGTCACAGTTTTTCAAAGCTTTTGTGTTTTTGTGCAGTGTTTTTCTGCTGTGGTAATGAAGCTAAAGTGGCTCAGTCCAGCGACATAACTGGTTTTCATTTTCATGCTGTTGGAGCCCCGTGACTTTAGTGCAGGCACAGCTCACATAGAGGGATGATGGAGGTTCCAGTTAAACTTGGTCGATGTATCAGTGAGACCCATGCTCAGTCACGATGTTTCTGTAGAACGATCTTCAAGACAAAGGTACATTCAGGAAGTAATATAGTAATATGTGTTTAATCTGACATAAGTCTTTCATAATTTCTATGTTTAACACCCAATGGTGTTTGGATACAGAGATGACCTTGTGTATATTAAAAGGACCTCTTTTCAAGTATGGGAAGATATATACAGTATATAAATACTGTTATTTCATGTCATGATCCGTCACCAAGTTGTTCTTTTCAGTTGTTGGAAAATCCCTCAACTTAAATTCAGCTGATCAGTATGTAGACTATGCATTTTAAACAGGTTGTGATGGATGATTGTATTAAATTAAACTACTAGTTTTGAAATTGAAGCAGCAGAAAATGACTAAGTTGACCCTACTTAATCTAACTTAACTCTGCCCTTTTACATTTTATTCTAGGTTGAACGAGACAGAGCTCCATGTAATCACTGTTGACCAAATGGAGAAGTTGGTTCTTCCATCAGGATCCCACCAACAGTAGAGGAGCTGCAAAGTGTTGTGAAGGATACCTTTGGGATTTCAAACGACTTCAGTCTTCAGTATTTTGATCCAGAATTTCAGGACGACTTCACTATTCACAGAAGTGACCAGATAAGAGACAAAGACACTGTGAAGGTTGTTGGCATCACCCTGGTCATCCTGCCAGTTTTTGGGAGCCCCTCTGATCAACTGTCAACTGACTATGACTCATCATCCAATCCAGTTGTATCCAATGCAGACTCTGCTGCAACCACATCTTCTCAGGACACCATTATTCTCAAAAGGCAGAAGTTCACAGAAAGTTGTGAGCCCTGGCCAAAGCTGTTCCCCATTCCACAGCCTGCATACGAAACTGAAATGTACCTGGAAAGAGCCACAGAGGAGTATAAAAAGAGTTGAAATCTTCTGCCCACCTCCAAAGTAAAGACATTCTCGAGAAGTTGGCTGAAACTTTATTTTCAATTATGGCCTATGGCCTATTCTTCCTATTATTTTGGGGCGAGCACTAGTGAAGAATTTCAGTGCATACAACGTAAATTAAGCAGAAAAATGTTATATTATAAATTTTGTATATGTTTTATATTCCACAATAAAAACAATTACTGCTTGAATGTTCTCTTTGTGAAATTGATTCATTTTACTCAGAAAAGAAGTTAAATTAATTTGATTTTCTCTTACTATTCAGTCATTATTTATAAAGTTTAATTGGAACATTATTGAATCCAATTTGAGTTTTACTTAAAAACAATTTTTTTTTCTTTGTAATGGATATTTTAGTCATTTTTAACTAAACATTTGCCAGATTGTTAGTAAATTCAAAGTAATTTTTCTCAGAGATTAATTTCAAATGAATTAATTTTTTGTTACAATTAGGCAATTTTAACCTCCAATTTGGGATTTTATCCCTAAATCCAACACATATTTACAATTGAATTTTATTAATATCTACTTTTGTTTTTTGTTGAAATTTAATTAACACTTTATATACATTTTACATAAATCACTTGAAATTAGAATCTACTTAAGTAAATTAAGTGTCACTTTGTTGCCATAGGTTTTTAAAGTAACCTCTAGTCACAGTTTTTGCAGTGCAGGGTTGCCGACCCCTGCCTTAGAATATTTACACTATTGGATAATACAAAGTGTCCAATAAAGCAATATAGTGGGAAACAAATATAATGACTGTCCATGGATAACAAAAGGTCTGCAAAATGCATGTAAAAAGAAAAATGCAATATACATAGATTTCTTAAAGAGAACTGAAGATGCTGAAATTAGATAAATATACTAAGATATAGTAAAAAGGAATACTATAAGAAGCAATTAGATAATAATAGAAAAAATATTAAAAGATTATGGGAAATACTGAACAGTGTTAAAAATGTGGGGCTGGACTAAACACTATCCCAAGCATTTCACTGATAATGACCATGAAGAATAACTACACACCGAGAGTCAGTACGGGTTCAGATCAAGCACATCAACATCACTGGCACTATTAGATTCAACACATCACAAATTCTATAGAGAAAAAGCTTTATGTAGCTGGATTATTCATAGGCTTGAGAGATCATAATATATTAATAAGAAAACTGGAACGTTATGGTGTCAGAGGGCTAACTTTAAATCGAAGCTAGCCCTCTGACACTAAGCTAGTCCAGGACAGTTTGTGAAATTAAATGTTTTTGCTCCTTATGTATGCAGATTGCTTGTGGTGTACCCCAAGGGTCAGTTTTGGGCCCCAAATTCTTCAACTTGTACATTAATGACATTTGTAAAGTGTCCAAACTATTAAAAATGGTTCTCTTTGCTGACGATGCAAAGATTTTTTGCAGCATTTATTAGATGAGATGACAAATGAAATAAGTTAAGTGAAGTTCTGGTTTGATAAAAACTAATTATCATTAAATTTGAATAAAACTAAAATGATGTTATTTGGAAATAGTAATTTAAATATTCAAATAAATGGTGCTGATATTGAAAGAGTCAGTGAAATAAATATATTTCTGGGGGTAATAAGATGAAAAACTATATATTCAGAATCAAAAAGCACTGCAGTCCTAAACAAGGCAAAGCGGGTATTAGACAAGACATCACTTCCTATTCTACTGTTCACTGGTTTCACCTTACTTAAGCTATTGTGCAGACGTGTGGGGCAATAACTATAAAATTACATTACATTCACTTTTTACTCTTCAAAAAAAAGCCGCTCGAATCATCCACAATGCAGCTTACTGACTAAACTCACTATGTTACCGAATGAAATATTAAAATTTGCCGATCTAGTGAAATTCCAAACAGCACAAATTCCTTTTTGCTTTGAGAGAAAAGAAGTTATGATTTTCTCTTCTTTCTTTGCTAAATGAACTTTGATTATTGTTTACATGATTGAAATAAATTAACAACAGTACAGTAACATTAACAGAGTACCCGTGTCAGTCTTGATACTTACATGTCCTGCATCATCCTTCAGTCAAAAACAATCTCCAAACATGTTACGTGATTCTAAATACTGATGCACCTGTCAGGCATAACATTATGATCACTGATAAATGAAGTGAAAAACTCTTCATCAGGGCACCTGCTTGTGGGTGGGATATTATCAGGATTATTAGGAAGTAGGTGAACCTTTTGTCCTCAAAGTTGATGTTTTAGAAGCAGGAAAAATGTTTATTTTAATGCTCTGTGCCATTAACCACCAGGTTAATGATTAAACTTCATCTCTTTTCCTTTTACAGCAGTGTCGCATTTGACTATTATTTTCTGTTTTTAGATTTTATAATGTCTCTGTGTGTCATAGGGATCACTTTCTGCCAAAGAAGAGTCATATAAGATGCCCCTTTTAGATTGGTCAGAGTTCTGCCTTCGTGTGATTGGTTATCTTGATTGACAGCGTTAGGGTAAGTCAATCCAGATAATGGAGAGGTATCCTGGGTCTGCTGAACAAGCTTCATAGTGTAGAACAGAGCATGAAGTAGATGCAACGCTCTGGCAGCGACTCTTTTTAGTCTTAAGAAGGCTGCAGATAATGGCTGCTTGCAAAACAGGTGAGTTAATCAGCAGAACGTTTCCAGGTGTGCGTGACCAGTAGGAGGAGGAACAAACTTGCAGGGTAACAATACACACACTCTCACACTGAATGGAGAAAGAATGAGAGGGTGCAAAAAAAAGAGACAGCTAGAAAAGGCAGGTCAGCACCTGGGGACCAAGTGAAGCAGAGGGCGGAGAGCATTATTAATGATCCATGACTTTTGTTCAACATCTTCCTTCATACAGGGTCTCAGGATCTTTGACCAGCCACCTAAGTGTTCATATGAATTTCACCCAATGTATTTTTTGGAACAGTCCAACAGTTCCTCAAGGATACCAAAACCAAATGGTAAATGGCCTGTATTTATATAGCGCTTTACTAGTCCCTAAGGACCCCAAAGCGCTTTACATATCCAGTCATCCACCCATTCACACACACATTCACACACTGGTGATGGCAAGGTCCAAGGTCCTGGAGGGCCCGCACAGAACCCAGACCTTAATCCTATTGAGAATCTGTGGCGAGTGCTCAAAGTGACTCTTCCTGCTCGGAAACTGTGCAATTTGGACAAGCTAGAACAAGTTGCAATGGAGGAATGTCCCAAATCCCTCAGGAGACCTGTGCCAACCTGGTAAAGACCTACTCTAAGAGACTGTTGTCAGTTGTGGCTCAGAAAGGGTGAAGTATTGACTATTAATGGCCATGGGGCTAATCATTTTGGATGTCTCATTTTTGCCCTTTCTTGTTCCAACTTGGTGTATCAATAAAATATCCTAATTAAACTTAGTGGACATTGTTATTTTGGAAACAGATATTCATACTGAAATCAATTTCATAAGTGTTAAAAATTTTGGCCTCAACTGTGAGTACGACTACAGCAGACTACAAGGTAAGTGTCTTACATGGATAAAATCTAATGTTAACATCAAAAAAATAACCATGTGATAGTTGCACTGGCTAATGAATACTTAACATGGTGGTGTCCAGCTCCTTTAACAATCTAATATTAACACAATGAAAAATAAATGGGCAACATATAAGCTGCTTTCTGTATTATCTCAGAAGCTATGACAAATCAAGCTATGATGTTCTTACAGAATGAGGAAAAAAGTCACAAAACATTTCAACTGCCAAACATACAAAGAGCTGGAAACCGGAACGCTGGTGTCATATTTCTGCTTTGTTTAGCGCGGACCTTTGAATTCCTGTGACGTGACAATGGTATTCATTAAAGAGTAAATTATTTATCAAAACCCTGGTTTTAGTTGGCCTATCAATACAATATAAAAACTGGTATATAGCTTGAAGTCCACACTTTGAAGACAAGTTGAAACAGAGACTTGACACAGCTGCATGCTACGCTACATCTTAAGGCCGTGTGATTTGGACACACCGGCACGACTCCAGAGGGTTAAAGTACATGACCAAGTCTTCAAACAGCTGAGACCTGAGTAACTCCTGCACAAGCTCTTCGTGCCTCGTGGTTATTGCTTGATTGTTTCACAGCTCTTGATTAGCATGACCTTCTTTTCTTCCTTCTGAATGAAAATTAGAATGACAAATTTCCAACATATTCCTGTAGCATGCGCCGACCACATCTTTTTCCTCACTTTTTTGTAGTGAAATCTGTCCCCGAAGCTTTCTATTCACTCTATAGTCCCTTTATTTTCTCTCTGAGATAAACCTATTTTAAACTGTTGCCTCTTGTCAGAAAAAGTTAGCGTGCAATGGCCAATGCTCGCCAGCAGCACCATCCACCTCCCCTGTTTGTTTCTCAGTGACAAACACTGACAGCGAGCGTCTTCTTGTTTTATTAGTGCCGGTGCAGAGGGAATGGAGCATCTATGTCAGAGCCCCTGCTCAGGTGTCAATCAGACACATAAAGCACACACCTGCCTGCACCCAAGCTCTTCTGAAGCAGCCTAAATGAGAAAGGCAGAAAAGGAACAAATCGAGTGTTTTATACCAGCTACTGTGGTGCACCGTTTGTAAATTTTTGTGCATAGCTATAAAAACCTGTTGCCTCTCATTTAGCAGAAGGTCTTGTGAGACAGAAATGGGGGTGATGGGAAACCAGTATATCTTATGAAATGTGACAGCTGTCAACAGGCAGAGACCTTCTGCCACAGTGGCTCACGCAGGGTTTACTTTGGATTCAGAGCTCTGATTTGTACGAATTGTGAAACATTTACCATAAAAAGCCATTTACCTCACAGAGTGAAGTGCCTCTTAAAGGGAAAACATTTCACCCATTAAGATGAGCCTTATTTGTTTTCACCAGTCTTCTTTTCTAGATAGTCTGCAGCTATACAGTCACATCATTTTTAATAATATAACATAGAAAGACGGTGGCACGGTGGTTAGCACTGTTGCCGCACAGCAAGAAGGTCCTGAGTTTAATTCCACCATCAGGCCGGGGTCTTTCTGTGTGGAGTTTGCATGTTCTCCCCGTGTTTGCGTGGGTTCCCTCCGGGTACTCCGGCTTGCTCCCACCGTCCAAAGACATGCAGCTTGTGGGGATAGGTTAATTGGATAATCCAAATTGCCACTAGGTGTGAATGTGAGTGTGAATGGTTGTCTGTCCCTGTGTGTTGGCCCTGTGACAGACTGGTGATTTGTCCAGGGTGTACCCCGCCTCTCGCCCTATGACAGCTGGGATAGGCTCCAACGCCCCCCGCGACCCTGAAAAGGAGAAGCAGAAGCGAATGGATGGATGGATGGAACATACAAAGAGCAGAGTGGGCTATGATTGCTCTTCGATATGTTCTGTGAAATCTGAAATTCTATAAAAAAAGGAGATTTCTTGTTATAATAATTGACCATGAATACAAATGAGTAAAAAAAAAAAGAAACTGTCTAAATATCATGTCAAATAAACTGAAAGAAAAAATGTCAGTAGCTGATAAGACCTGACTGACCAACCCGTGCATCACCTGGAATGCAGAACTCTACAAGATCAAAATGACCCTATGAGCATTCATCAGAAATCAGGTGGGGATGTGGAGAACAACACTAGAGGCCAACTTCAAGCCAAAGTGCACAAGTAACCGTCAAGTGCAAGATTTACCAAAGAGATGCTCTGTCCCCACTGCTGTTCTGCATATGCATCCTCTCAGCTAGATCATCAACAAGACTGGCTACGATTAATGATTACAGAATAGAGCAAATGTCAGCCTCCTCCTGCAAATGGATGACATCAAGCTGTATGACAGGAGTGGATCAGACACTGGGACCTACACCACTGACATCAGAACTTAATTTGCAATAGAGAAGTATAGTTGGTTGGTATCTAAGAGAGGGAAGGTGGTCAGAACTGAGAGGAAGGCAGCACAGATCATTCCCTCACCTGATCTGTTCATTAACTTGACCGACCATCGACTCTATAAAACTCTGAGGAACAAACTGAAAGATAAGGTTGCAACCTAATAAAATACCTTTTAAAGGCACAATTCAAATAACTAAGCACAAGGTGTTTTATTTTATTTTGTAAAGGCCCAGGTTGTAATCTCTGTTATGAAGCGGTTACCTGTTGAAAACTAAAGTCACAGTTTACTGAAACTCCTGTGTGTTATGATTATTCGCACTCATATCCAGCTCCTGCCGAACCGAGAGTGAGGTGTACTTACCCAGGAGAGGGTTACACCTCCAACCTTGTCTACCACAGACACAGGGTTGAGGTTGGAGCTGAGAAGACGATGTTCTGGGTAGGCTGCTAACCTCTCCACAGGATCCTCAACCTGAGTCTACAATTTGGGGTGGGTGCTGGCGGGTGATGTACTTGAGGCTGAGTGATGATGGGATTGTAAAAATAAGATCGTTAGGCTGTGTCTCCTTACACAAAAGTAACTTTAACATTAGCTGGCAAACAACAGTTACTTCATGAGATTAAAGTCATCTCACTTTGGTCAAATAATGTAAATACAATATGACCAACATTAAATTTATTGGATTATTATGAAAGAAATTTCATTCAAAAATTACAGCAGTGAAATTTAACTCAGTTTCAGTAAAAAATTCAAGGAGCTCTGAGTTCGTATCACTTTCCCATCTCAAACAAAGGCAGGAAAATAACCTTGCTAACATTAACATTAGCGTAATGAATGGGAGGGCAGACCTCGAAGGATACATCTGACCCATCTATCAAATCCGGGGAAAAGGAGGCCACATTTGGAAGACGCTTCAAATTAGAACACCCTTCGGCACTTTGCTGTAACCTAACTGACCTTAAAATATGGCCTTCGAAGGATGCAGACGCGGAAAATGGACCCAACGGTGAAGTCCACTTTGAATCGAATAAAAACACATTTTATTGTCACTGTGCATATACACTGAAATTGTAGGTGCTCCACAGTAACTGTGCATGGTGTAATAATATAAATAGTACGACAGCAAGAATAAGTAATAGAAAAGAGGAGTGTATACAACAGGAGAAATACATACAAAACAGGAGGAAGGCATATAATAGAAAGACACACAGAGGAAAGGTTGCAAAGTGCTTGAAAGTAGTGCAAGTATTTGTTTGGGGGGTCCTAAAGTCTACCGTCATCTCCACAGTCAGTGATCCACTGAGGTGGGCACAGTGAGCTGGGTAAGCTTCTGGTGGAGGAAGTCTAGTATTAGTGTTGAAGGGCGAGCTGAAGTCCACAAACAAGATCCTGGCATACGTTGGTCAAGGTGATGCAGGGTGTAGTGCAGTCCTGTGTTCACTGCATCCTTGGCCGACCTGTTTGCAAACTGTAAGCTGCAGACTGCAGGGGGTTCAGCAGGGGCTCTGTGATGTTCTTCAGGTGGCTCAGTACTAGTCTTTCATGACATTCAGACATGCCTGTAGTCATTTAATTATGTGATGGTGGACTTTAGGACCGGGAGGTCCTGGAGCGCTTCAAGCAGGAGGGCACTTCACACAGCTCAGAGGGAGAATCTGGCCATCTGTTCATGACCTCAAGCTGAAGTGCAGAACGGTTCTGCAGCAGGACAATGGTCCAAAACGCATCAGCATGTCCACCTCTGAATTGCTTAAGATAAAATAGGGACCTGAATCTGATTGGGATGCTGTGGCAAGACCTTAAAAAAGTGGTTCATCCTCAAATTATGGCTGAATTCTACAAAGACGCGTAAAATTACTAGTTATCGCAAACACTTGATTGCAGTTGTTGTTTGACACCACTCTATGACCTCAGATTTCACATTGCCCCCAGCAATAATAAATAATAATGAACCATAATAAAATAAATACCTTTAAAAGGAAAGGAGGGCTGAGCAACAATGGTGAAAAACCTGCAGATTAGCTTGGAGCTGATGTACTCTGGATATAAGGGAGCTAGAATATATCCCATTTTCACTCCTTGGACCAAGATGCTAGCACTGCAAGAAGAAACCCAGTCACACACTCTGCCCTGGCTCAGCATTGCATTTATGACCAATTTAGCCCAGCAGTAATTATTCAGAATGTATTCACCAGTATTTCTCAGAGTTTAAATTGATCGCCCACCCTCCAGATTCGCAATTAGAGACACAGCACCTTCAAAGATAAACACTTTAAAACAAGGCTGTAGCTCACCATCTTGAGACTTTTCCCCACATAGCACACAGGTCTGGGCCAGACCTGGTATCAAGCTGGCACTGCTGGCTGACTTCTGGCGTGATAAGACGTATGTCATCCAGATATGGGCCAGGCCTTTCATAGATGGCACTGTCTATGCGATGGCATGCCACATCTGGCCCAATTGTGGTTTGGTGTATGTGGCCCAGGCTCATAGAAAACAGGTCTTCCCTGGATCCGGCATCAAGCTGGCACTTCTGACTGACCGTTGTCATGGCAGGGTGTGTGTCAACCAGATGTGGGCCAGGTCTGGCAATAACGGCACTATTTATGTTCCTATTTTCCTATTTTAGTTAGAAGACCCAAATGCCATGTTGCAATGCTATACTGCTATGGTAGCCAACATTTCAAATGCAGGTTTGACAGGTTTGTGAGTTTACACTATATCTAAAACCTAGTGACAGTTTATTCATACTGTAGTGGCTGTAGCTCAGGTGGTAGAGCAGGTCACCTACTGATTGGAAGATTAGTGGTTCGATCCCTCGCTCCTCCAGTTTGCATGTCAAGAGTATGAATGTAGTTAGGAAGCACTCAGTTTAGAGAAAATGGGTGTATGTGGCACTTTGAGTAACCTGGGAGAGTAGAAAAGCGCTACATAAGATTCAGTCCATTCACTGTCTGAACAGGGTTTTGTCATGTTACTTTTGCACTATCATATTCTGGCACATGATGTTATTACATGGCTTGATTAAGGTACACATTAGGCTGACATCTGGGGCCAGAGCTGAAACTGTTCTGGGCCAGCACAGGGCCAGCAGTGTGTCTGCAACTGGAGGTTCACACAGCTGCATTCTCACCTGAAAATATCTTAAAAGTTTATTTTGTGACCCAGAAAGAGAAATAAGAGTGATATTAAAGCTAAGTAGTAGTCGCCATTGTTAGAAACTGGAATTGGCTAGGCCATGCTATGAATTCTGGGCCATCAGTTCCATGAAGGACAGTGTCATCCACACCATGCAACATGCAGGGCAAATGGGCTGCATTGGAGTACATTTGCAATTGGTGAAAAACTGTCTCCATACACTTACCAAGGGGAATCTACACAAATCAACACATCTATAGCATGAGTCACTGCCATGCTGCATAAGGGGAGCTAAGAGTTCTGTGGTGCTGTGTCATCTGCACAGTTACTCCAGCTCCATCTCTAACAACATTCAAATTCATAAGCAAAGACTAGTATAGTGATACTTGAGCTTGAATAAAATGTCATCACTTTCTACTTTAGATTACAAGATATTTAACTTGCCTTCCCATCTGTGGTGACTTCTATCCTCACAGTTTGCCATAAAAAGTGGGATGTCTGTAAGAGCTGCAGTAATAGCTGCTGTTGTTAGATTGGCATGTCACAGATAAAGGCATTTTCTTCTCAAGGCACTGCAGCTGAGCCCACAACAGCCATCTGTAGACCTCAGGATAAATTTATATTTAAACACTGCAGATGCTGATAGTGTGCACCAGCTGATATCACACCATTGTCATCCTCAGTGTTACTCTTACCCACCCTCACCCAGTTTTTACAAAAGAACTTCACATATCAAAATCATATGCTCATCTACTTCCTCATTATTCAACAATCCAACACATGTCAAGAACAAAACAAAGCAATACTAAGAATCCGTTTAACATTTTACACGTGTATGGTAAGCATCATCATCAAACGTAACTGTATCGTTTTAGCTAGTCCTCTTTTTTCCTCGTACCAACAACTTTCATTGAAATCAACCGGAGCAAATATCCAGCTCACTGGACTGACTGTGCCACGGTCCCTCAGGCCTTCTGAGCTGCCTGCTCCAGGCTTTGGTTCCTCTCTGTCTCCCGCTCCTTTCTCTATTCTTGTGTGTCTGTGTCTATGTTCATGGGTGGAACTCATCACGGGTTCCCGGCTCTGGCTGAACACACCTGCAGCAATCACCCACCTGCTCCAGATCTCATCAGCAGGCCAATGCTGAGCCAGATTATTTGAAACTGTGAACAGAAGTAAAGTTTTCTGGTTGTCAGTCCAGCTGTTTCTTTTTCAGCCTGGATCAAAGTGGTGGATGACTGACAACCAGTGTTAGATTTAAGCGTTCCAAACTAACATGTTAACAAAGTAAAACATTACTGCAATACTGTAAAATATGATATTTCACAGTATTATAATTTGGGGAATGTTTTACACGTTTATTTCTTAGAATTTCTTAGTATGTATACGCTGCTGGGCCCTCTGTAAGGGCATTGTCATTGTCTTGCCACTTGTCGTTGACTCTTGGTGAGATGGCTTGCCCCCACTTTAAGATAATCAGTTGCTGTTGGTTTAAATTCAACCAGAAGGCGACAAAATGCTCACTGTCCTCTTGTTTTGTGTTAACACATGTTTACATTCAGGCCCATGATCAGCGCATGAGCACTGCACTGTGGTGGTGATGCTGTTGTCCAGACTGTTCACTCATTCTTCAAAAAAACAAACAACAAAAAGAAAAACTTTGGTTTCCTAATCCGGTGACATGAGAGGACATTCATGTCAAAGCAGTTGCTGTGGAAGTGCCTTGTGTGGGCTGGTAGAGGCCGGTTGATGTTGAAGCTTGTTTTTCATGGTCAGAGTTGGGTGGTGGTGAAGGTGGAGTGTCTTGATGTCATCTCAATCATCCCGATAAGTATTTCTGGGGACTGATTGGGGAAACCTGCAGTCAGCTGAGACTGAAGAAGTCCCCCGGGTGAGTGACGAAACGTTTCTCCCACTGAAAAACAGAATCAGCTTTTGGTGAAGGTAGTCTTTGGCTCCTGGATATGCAGTGCTGTGCAAAAGTTTTAGGCAGGTGTGAAAAAAATGCTGTAAACAAAGAATGCTTTCAGAAATATAAATGATGGTTTATTGGCCCCAAATGTATTCTGCAGCAGGACAAAACATACAGCCAAAGTCTTTAAAAACTATCTTCAGCGTGAAGAAGAACAAGAAGTACTGGAAGTGATGGTATGGCTCCCACAGAGGCCATACCATCAACATCATTGAGTGTGTCTGGGATTAGAGACAGAAGGATGTGAGGAAGCCTACAACCACAGAAGATCTGTGATTAGTTCTCCAAGATGTTTGGAACGACCTACCAGCCGCGTTCCTTCAAATACTGTGTGCAAGCGTACGTAGAAGGATTGCTGCTGTTTTGAAGGCAAAGGGTGCCTTCATTCACTGCATTTTGTTGATTGGTGTAAATTGTAATTGTTTTGTTATGCTACTACTTGTTTGACTCTTATAAGTAATACTTACTTTGAGCTGGCTTTATGTTTAGGTATTAGAGCTCTCCATATTAGCTCCTAGTGCTATCCACTCGTCATCTCACAGAGCCAATCTCTAGATTCTCAATGATTCAGTGAATTCAGCACTTATGTAACCCACACTGCTGTTAACCCGCGTCTGCCTGTGGCCATCAGCCCAAACCCATTGTGCTTACAGAACCTTCCTCTGAATGACCCTGTAGTGTTTTCAACGAGGATGTTGGTGACACCGAGTTAAACCACAAATGAAGACCCTGGAGTTTAGTTGCAGCTTGTTTAATTGTCTCCATGAACATGTGGTGAAAACTGAAATGACAGAAAATAAACTCCATCTCAACAGGCAGAAGCATGTTTACATCAATAAAGTGCATTACTCTCACTAAAACATTCATGTTAGCAAATACACATTAATATCCAAAGTTATCTGTACAAACTGTCATATAAAGTAACTTACGGCGTTCCGGCCTGATAATTCGGAGTAGATGGCATTTGATTACATCTCCATACTGCCTTTAACATGAGGAGCCTGTTTCTCAGCAAAACCGAGCGCTTGACCAAAACCGGAAGTGCTTTACCGGAACCGGAAGTGCCCCGCCAGAACGGGAAATACATTTTAGCGATATTTTCCTTTTAACTAAAACGTATATACAACATGAATTATTCATTTTAACAACACATATTAATTTTTAATGGCAAATCTTTTTAGAATTATTTATTTCAAATTTATGAACCTATTTATTCAGAGAAACGCCTTAAGGGCAACACAGACCCTCTTACCACACACAAAATAATTTCAAATTTCTTAAACCAAATAACTCTCATATACAGTGGGGCAAAAAAGTATTTAGTCAGCCACCGATTGTGCAAGTTCCCCCACTTAAAATGATGACAGAGGTCAGTAATTTGCACCAGAGGTACACTTCAACTGTGAGAGACAGAATGTGAAAAAAAAATCCATGAATCCACATGGTAGGATTTGTAAAGAATTTATTGGTAAATCAGGGTGGAAAATAAGTATTTGGTCAATAACAAAAATACAACTCAATACTTTGTAACATAACCTTTGTTGGCAATAACAGAGGTCAAACGTTTACTATAGGTCTTTACCAGGTTTGCACACACAGTAGCTGGTATTTTGGCCCATTCCTCCATGCAGATCTTCTCGAGAGCAGTGATGTTTTGGGGCTGTCGCCGAGCAACACGGACTTTCAACTCCCGCCACAGATTTTCTATGGGGTTGAGGTCTGGAGACTGGCTAGGCCACTCCAGGACTTTCAAATGCTTCTTACGGAGCCACTCCTTTGTTGCCCGGGCGGTGTGTTTTGGATCATTGTCATGTTGGAAGACCCAGCCTCGTTTCATCTTCAAAGTTCTCACTGATGGAAGGAGGTTTTGGCTCAAAATCTCACGATACATGGCCCCATTCATTCTGTCCTTAACACGGATCAGTCGTCCTGTCCCCTTGGCAGAAAAACAGCCCCATAGCATGATGTTTCCACCCCCATGCTTCACAGTAGGTATGGTGTTCTTGGGATGCAACTCAGTATTCTTCTTCCTCCAAACACGACGAGTTGAGTTTATACCAAAAAGTTCTACTTTGGTTTCATCTGACCACATGACATTCTCCCAATCCTCTGCTGTATCATCCATGTGCTCTCTGGCAAACTTCAGACGGGCCTGGACATGCACTGGCTTCAGCAGCGGAACACGTCTGGCACTGCGGGATTTGATTCCCTGCCGTTGTAGTGTGTTACTGATGGTGACCTTTGTTACTTTGGTCCCAGCTCTCTGCAGGTCATTCACCAGGTCCCCCCGTGTGGTTCTGGGATCTTTGCTCACCGTTCTCATGATCATTTTGACCCCACGGGATGAGATCTTGCGTGGAGCCCCAGATCGAGGGAGATTATCAGTGGTCTTGTATGTCTTCCATTTTCTGATGATTGCTCCCACAGTTGATTTTTTCACACCAAGCTGCTTGCCTATTGTAGATTCACTCTTCCCAGTCTGGTGCAGGTCTACAATACTTTTCCTGGTGTCCTTCGAAAGCTCTTTGGTCTTGGCCATGGCGGAGTTTGGAGTCTGACTGTTTGAGGCTGTGGACAGGTGTCTTTTATACAGATGATGAGTTCAAACAGGTGCCATTCATACAGGTAACGAGTGGGGGACAGAAAAGCTTCTTACAGAAGATGTTACAGGTCTGTGAGAGCCAGAGATTTTCCATGTTTGAGGTGACCAAATACTTATTTTCCACCCTGATTTACGAATAAATTCTTTACAAATCCTACCATGTGGATTCATGGATTTTTTTTTTCACATTCTGTCTCTCACAGTTGAAGTGTACCTCTGGTGCAAATTACTGACCTCTGTCATCATTTTAAGTGGGGGAACTTGCACAATCGGTGGCTGACTAAATACTTTTTTGCCCCACTGTAAATACGATACAGTCAGAAGTTCAAGTTGATCTCAGCTGCTCTCCAGTCTGCATATCTGGATACTTTCAGCAGTGACTTTGTCTGCTCTCAGTTGTCAGCCGTTTGTCTCCTCAATCAGCTACTCTGAGGAAATTGATCTTTCAGACTCACTGAGTCTACCTGCAGTTTTTTCTAAATCAACATAAAAGCAGAGAAGAAATCATCCGTGTTACTAAGATTGCTGTGGAAAAATACATTGAGCATACTTTAAGTTGCTTTCCCATATGTTTCACAGCACGGCATGAACAACAGCTTCCCATTTTACTGACACACTAGCTCATCTATCTATATTCTGTTATTTAAACTTTAAGTGTACATATTGGATATTTTTCAACTTTTGTCTACCCAGACACGACCTACAATAGTTCCAGATTGTTCTCAGTCTCATTCAAGTTCACAGACACTTTCAATGACAATTATTTTCTTCCTACCTTTTAAATGAGTCAGCAGATCCCTCCGCATCATCCAGTCAGTGGTTCTGGCCTTACGAATATCCAGACCACGCTGTCTTACAGTGGTGGGGTTGAAGGCTTTGTTTTTACAGTCCCTGTGCATGTTCCTCATTTCTGAGAAAAAAGGAAAGTGCTGGGATGTAGGATCCACAGGACCAAAATGTCGGATATATCCAAAGCTGACACTACTTTAATAAAAAACAATGACACTTTTTTTTATATTTTTGCAAGAAGGAAGCTCAGGGGCAGTCCCATCAGCCATCCTGATCTCTACTGTGGGTTTCTTAGTACTTTCAAACACATGGCTTAGATACAAGGTCACATAGAGTTCAGTGATATTTTTCTCCAGAGCAGTCATGATCCTTTTGTCTTCTCTCGTGTCCTATTACACGTTGTTCCTCTTTCTTGAGAGGGTGTGATAACTAAAACAGAGACACTTAAACAATGGTTTACAAGTACACATATTTCTCAAAACCTTCTTAACATACGCTCTTCGAGTTGCTTGGAATAGTCCAGTGGACCGCCTACCGCTACGCTAATGGCTGCTGGTTGAACCTCTGCAGGATTAAGTCAGCTGCAGGCATCATCACTGACCAGAGCAAAGAGCTAGAACGGCTGGGTGAAACACTACCTAGATCAGTATGCTACCCAGAACGTGGTGGCCAATGCTTAAATCTGGGACTCTCCACCATTTGACCTTAGAACTGAAGAAGCTTCTTGGATCAGAGGTGAAATGTCTTCAAACAACTTAAAGAAGTCCAGACGCTTTTCTTTGCAAGCTCCTTTGTCTATTTCCTGCATTATTTACTTACTTATTGTACTTTCATGCTTATTACTCACCAGTCGACTGTTGTGTTCAGTGCTTTCGTCCTCCGACAAGAAAGCCTCATTTCTGCTGTTCAGTACTGAAGAAATGTAAACTTTTACAAAAGATGCCAAAATGCAAAACACTCAGCTGTGTCTGTAATCAAACCTCTGTAACTTTGCTCTGCTTCACTTCAGCAGCATCAGTAATGTTCATATGATGATTCATGGTTTTCTTCAGTTTTTGTTCTACTGCTGAATATTTTTAAGGTTATCTTTTATAAAAAGCCAGGCCAGAAAAAATCGCCTTTATGTTTTTCTGTTTGATCCTCAGTTACTCCAGTCTTTGAAGAACCAAATCCAAGTTTGTGTAGAACTGCAAGTAAAAATCTCCAGTTTACCTGGTTTCTAATGTGTTGATGGAGCAATAATCTCTTATTAGTCTGCATGTATTACTGCTGGATGTCGGCCTATGATAAAACCTGTCGGTCAGGATGTATTATGAATTGAGTGGGTTTTTTTTATCGTCTGGCAAGCTATCGATCATCATTAGCCCACTTCTTAAGCCAGGCAAAGCTCCAACTCTTCCACTCGGCTACTGCCCAGTTTCACTTACAAATGAAAGCAGAGTACATGATAAGTGTGTGACCGTTCTGAAAAAAGGAGGTGCTAATGTAGGACAAACTTCTTTGTAAAACTGCTTGGTCACCTTTTGGACCTGAGCCTTTGGTTGGGAGACGCTGTAGGGCTTTGTGAAATTCAGACATTGGAAGAGATGAATCCAGAACCACAATCTGTTCATCATTTAGTTTGGGTAAATTTATATAGTTAAAAAATATTCAATGACAGCATCAGATGGAAATCTGTGGCATGTATAAAGGTTTATAAAACTTTTTAAAATATTTATTTATTTGTTGTGGATCATGAGTAACGTTTTCAGTCGAATCCTTAATAGAATAAACAGTTGATTTTTTTTTTTTAATTTTCTTTCTTTCAGATTTGTTGCCATGGTTAAAGTTCTCCAAGTGCATTCTCTGCACCAGAAATGTTGTTTTCTATTTTTAATAATAATAATAATAATAATAATAATAATAATTATTATTATTATTATTAAATATTTATTTTATTTATTTTATTTATTTTTCTCATGAGAACAATCTCCTCCTATTATAAACGTGGCATCAGAGTGAAGAATGCAGGAAAAGGAGGGGTCAAAATCACCTGATCCTTATATACGAGAAAGACTCTGACCCATATTTTAAATACTTAAATAAAGTATTATAAATCAACCTGCTGGATCTGTAGTAGTGTTGTTAGCGGTGAAATTAATTTTTCTGTTAGTTAACATGGTTACGCCTCTTTGTTTTTAGTTGGAACAGGCTGAGAACGTGTGAGTGTGTTTCGGACATCTGAGTCTCTTGTCTACCTTTGACTGTGTTGGTGTGTGGGACTGTAGCCCCAGGTTTATACTGGTACATGGTCATTATAAACCAGCGTGTTTCAGGTCATTTTATAGAGTAAGAGGAAAGTAATGTTATGAGAAGTGTAATGAATAATTTTCTCCACTGACTAATTAAGTAATGCACTGCATTACATTTAATGAATGTGTAATGTTTATGTGAGTAATACATTACTTTTCTTTGAGTAATGGCCCAACACTGATCACAACAAAGAGAGGAAACACATCCAAGATGCACAAACATTTGACCACACAACAAGCAGTTCATTTGTAGAACTGTAATGTCTTTGATACGCTGATTAGTGATGGTGGTAACTCTCGTGTGAAGCCGGTGTGAACACAATGAGCATCAGTAAGAGAACTGATAAGGAATTGAATCGATAAATAATATTAATAATGGAATCGACATCACTCCCATCCCGAGCTATGAAGAAACCGCAAAAGGTGATGGTGCCACCACTATGTTTTACCCTGATGCACCATAAGTCCAATATAGATTTATATGCAAATATAAAAAATAATGTCGACTGTTGGTGCTTTTTACTGCAATAACAGTTACAGCTGCAGGACCAAGATTATTAAATGATTGACTACTTTCTAGTGTCAATTCTCATGTTTTCTCATGGTTAAGGATTCAGTAGATGGCTGACTTTTATCCTACAACAGGATATGTAAAGTTGCATGTGCCAGATATGACTTATTAGATCTGAATAAAAAACCCTGCTGTATGTGTAAAAGCCAGTTGTACACTGCCTTTTAAAACTGGATAAATATCAATGTTGTGACTCATTTTTAGTCAGTGGTTGGCATTGTCTTCACTTGGTTGTTTGCTGGTCATCCAATGCTTACCTGGATACAGGATCCTTCAAGGAGCAAAGCACAAATTTCCTGGATCCATAGATCAGCTGTAGCCTCTACTTTAATGATCATCCCACATATCCTGTGGTTCACTGCCGCTCACACTAGAGTGAATAAGGGATCTGATTCAGCCGGCATATAAAAGAGGCTATTTCATTCAGTGACCATATACAATAACTTCTCTTTTATCCCCTTCCCTTCCCTGCCGACCTCCCAATGCATGTCACCATTGTAGGCCCGGGCAGACATTGTGGCTGAGTTATGTCCACGTTCCCCCGCTTCCTTTAGGTTGATTTAAAGACCAGGTCTTCTGAATCAGACATAATGCATGACAACTGTTTCTCAGATGTGTCACATCTATATTCATGGGAGCAATTTGTAATGAGACAGCAGGGGAGACCTGAGAATCTATCACATAGTATGGCTGCCCTGAGGGCTGGAAATTAAAGTGGACTGCAGACAGTCTACTGCTCACATCAGGAGTTCACCATTATTCTTCAAGAGCGGGTTGCTTACGGCACGCCGCTGCCACTAGGTGATGCCAGCTAATCACTATGCTAAATGGCTGCTGTGAGCTGCTGTCATTCACTGACACTGACAAACTACAGTATCATCACACAGCCTCCCAGCCAAGCCACTCAACATTTAAACAACACTACAGTCTATTTTAAAAGACCATAATATCCTTTAACGTGTCTCAGCCTATTTACTACTCGAAGGTTTTGCATCATTGATTTGCGTTCAACAGTAATGTAACTGTTTGAGCAGAAGAGAGGCTTACAGCTTACAGACATCAAACAGAAGAATTAAGTTTCAAAAAACTAAACTATGGGGTCACGGTCCGAGGTCCTGAGTTTCTGAACTTTTAAATGCTGGTAGATGTTAGCTCTCCTATTTACAGTTGGATTATAAGTTTTCTCCCAGTTTGAACTGATCTGAATGGTATTGAGAGGTCTGGCAGGAGAAGATATGAGGCCTTGTCCCACATGTACAGTAATGAGCAGCTATTAGACATCTTTATCTGTCTATGTTGGTATTTTATCCACAGACAGTTTAGTGTCCCTGAAAATGTTCAGTGTGGATATATACAACCCCAACTCATAAGAAGATATGTTGTATAAAATGTAATTACGAACACAACACAGTTATTTGCAAATCTCATAACCCCGTATTTTATTCACAACAGAACAGAGAAGACAAAATAAATACGATTTTACTATTTCATGAATAAAATATGTTCATTTTGAGTTTAGCTTCAGCATGTCTCAAAAATTTGGGAAGGGGCACCAAAAGGCTGGAAAAGTTAGTAGTACTAAATAAGCTGGACTATAGTAATTTGTTATTATTAGATTTTATTTTAGGTCTTATAGTTGATCCAAAATGCTGCATCTATAAAACAGCATGGCCATAAGGCCACTCTCCTACTTTATAGTAGGAGAGTCCAAAATGCTGTACTGACAAGGATTAGAAACAGAGAGCAGATTTCTCCTATACTGACTTCGCTTCATTGGCTCCTGCTTAAATCCAGAAGGGAATTTAAAATCCTGCTCCTCACATCTGAATCTGGTCTTGAATAATCAGGCGCCATCTTATTGTAATGACCTCACAGGACCGTATCACCCGTTAGATCATCAGACTGCAGGCTTAGGATCAGGTGACGCTGAATACTCACTTACCCTGCATTAAGTCTGGGCTTGTGGTTCCCATGAGTCCCACGATGCATCGAGTCCTATGTGTTTATAAACCATCTGCATTCACGTATTAGTCATTATTAACTAACTGGCTCTCTTCCACAGTATGTCTTTGTCTTTTATCCAGATTGCCGCCCCTCCCTAGCCTGGTTCTGCTGGAGGTTTCTTCCAGGTGAAAGGGAGAGCCCACTGTTGCCTAAGCGTTTGCTCAGGGGATCATGATTGTTGGAGATTTCTCTGTTTTCTTTGTAGTAATGTAGGGTCTTTCCCTTGCAATAAAAAAAGTTTGCTTAAAAAAGTGCCTTGACCCAACTCTTGATGTGATTTGGTTCTGTATAAAAACATTAACTGAAGTGGTCAGCAGCTCGACTGGGTGTAAAAGATTATCTTAGAGAGGAAGAGTTTCTCTCTAAGAAAAGAAAGAGTTTTCTTTTCAGCATGTTTGAACAAGACTGCAAAAACTCAAAATCTTACCAAGTATATTTGTCTCATTTCTTGTCAAAACATGTTGCTGGTGCTGTTTATCTATCAACTGTTACCGCCCTGACCTTTATTTCTCTCTCGGACACAAAGAAGGTAAAAACAATTTTATTTATTTGGGCATTTTCTATGAGTGTATAGTGACATGATTTGTATAAATATTTGTTTCATGGAAATGAGAGTAAAAAAGGGAGATGAAAAAGGAGCAGCCCTGGTGAAGTCCAACACGCACTGAGAATGAGTTGGACTGGTTATGGTTACGCAGGGATCAAATGTCTCGTAGCAACAAGCCAGACACCCTCAGTAGTTGGCGCACAGGTGAATCACTTTGGTTCCCCTGCTTAAAGATGAGTGTCACCACCTTAGTCTGCCAGCACAGAGGCACCATCCGAGATCACCACAGAATGTTGTAGAGGCATGCCAACCATTACAGCTCTACAACATCTAGGGCAGGGGTGGGCAATTCCAGGCCTCGAGGGCCGGTGTCCTGCAGGGTTTAGATCTCACCTTGGGTCAACACACCTGAATCACATGATTAGTTCGTTACCAGGCCTCTGGAGAACTGCAGGAGCTAATTTAGCCATTTAAATCAGCTGTGTTGGTTCAAGGACACGTCTAAAACCTGCAGGGACACCGGCCCTCAAGACCTGGAGTTGCCCACCCCTGATCTAAGGCCTTCAGGAATTCAGGGCAAATCTCCTCTAACCCAGAGGCCCAACCACCAAGGAGCTGTTCAACTGCCTCAGTGACCTCGGCCCCAGTGTTGGGCTACTCTGCTTTTTCTATAGAAGACATGTCAGCTGCTTTTACCGCCTTGTTATGTCCTCCTGTCACGGTTCTGGGTCAGTTTTGGCCCAGTATTTTTAGTTCTTATGTTTTGGTTTATTTTTGCATCATGAGTTGCTTTTTGATGCTCTTGTGCTTTGTTGATTATTAAAAGGATTCTATGTTTCTGTTTATTCGTGTTTAAGGATTTGTTGCCTCATGTATAGTTTGAGTTCCATGTGTTATTTTCTGTCTGCCTCTCAGTGATGGTTTCTTGTTTCCTGTTTTATTGTGAAAGTCCGTGTCTTATGTGAGTGTTTTCATTTTGCCTCCCTTGTCTCCGCACGTTAATTACTTCCAGCTGTGTCCCCCACCTGTGTGTAATCTCCCTGTGTTTCTCTGAGTGTATTTAAGTCTTCTGTTGTTGTAGTCGCTGGTCCATCTGTGTGTCCACCGTGCTTCGTCTGTGTGTTCTCCCTGCTGTCCGTCGTCATTTACCTCTGCCCTTCCTCCTTCATGTTTGAGTTCTGGTTCGTGTTTTGTAGTTTAGTTGTTCTCAGTTTAGACCGTCTGCAGTCCCGTTTGCCGTTTTTCTATTTTGTACTTTGTGTTCAATAAACCACCTTCACGCCTTTACAAGTGGCTGCGATTGGATCCTCCTTCATCATCTCCACACGGCTCATCTCACTCGGCCACCTCCGTTGACATCAGCAGCACTCCACCCTCGTATACACTGAGTTCATTGACTGTTGGCGAGAATCTCATTGAGGCAGACTAAAAGTCTTTTTCCACAGCCTCACCAAACTCATCTCATAGAGGAGTTTTTGCTCTGGCTACCACCCAATAAGATTACAAAATTAATTGTAATTAATCGATCTGAGTCCGAGGGCATAGTGCCAACTCCTTATGTTTGTACAATCAGTTGGTGTGGACAAATTGATATTTGCACAGAATTCCAATAAGAAAACACGGCTTGGATCCAGATCAGGCAGGCCATTTTTTCCAGTTACTGCCCTCCAGGTCTTGCTGTGCCCACGTGAGTTTTGAAGTCTCCCAGTAGGATGACTGAGTCACCAGTTGGAGCACCATGTGACTCCAAGAAGGCCAAGTACTGTAACTAGTGCATAAGTGCAAAAGACATTCAGGACCCATTTGCCCACCCAAAGGAACAGGGGAAAAAACCCTCTTGCCCGTTGGCAAAACCCCTAATGATTGTGAAGTCAAAATCAGATAAGGGAAGCATGAGAGATATTTACTTTGATTACACAAATATTATGGAGGAGTAGTAATGGCTTATAAATAACTGGATGTGAATAACTTGCAGTTATTACATATAATACTATACTACAGTGAATTTTTAACTAAGAGGCTCCTTTACTCTCACAACAATACTTATGTATTGGAGTCATTGTTTAAACCCAAACAACCATCTCCTTCATGCGGCTGCCCAAGGCTGACACTGGCTAGAAGAACAATTCTCCTTGATAACAGGACTGTGTTTGGACCATCTGCTCCTTCAAGGTCACCTACATCAGCTGGAGGAATGCTGACTTTTGCTCAACCGGGTGAAAGGACATTCTCTCTCAAGATGAACACAGGAAAACACACCCACGCAAATCTCGTGTGTACACTGACACAGACACGCACTCACCCCCCTCCCTCCTCCCAACGCCTCCCAACGCTTACACCCACCCGACGTATGCAGGCGGATGTAAGATGTGAAGATTTATGTGCTTTCTGTGCTGAGGTGTTTTTTTCTGTTCTCGACTGCTCTCCCCTAGGAGCTCAGTCTGGGAGGAGTTTTTTTTCTCCTCCTCTTTTCTCATGTAATGTGTATTTGCATAGTTTTTTCGTACCTCTCTGTCTTCCCAATGATATGTTTGTGTATTCTACGTATGGTAGGAAGGGGTGCTCATGATGGCATCGTATTCTCTGGCAGCCTTTAAAACAATTTCCCTCGAGATATCAATCAATCAATCAATTACCACACAGACAAGGGTCCTCAATCATGAGGGATGCTCTCTGCAACATCTGGACATAGCCAGTGGCTGTTTTACGGCCCCCACATAGAAAACACCTCAGGTGGGATCTGTTTGTCATGCTGGTAACGTTGGAAACCATCAGGACCATCAAGTTACATTTCATCTCATCAGAGAATAAAACTTTCTTCCACCTTTCAGTGTCCCATGTTTGGTGCTCTCTTGCAAAGTCCAAATGGTCAGTCTTGTGGCGTTCAAGGAGACGCGGCCTTTGAAGACATTTTTTTTAAGCTCTTCAGTCTCAGATGCCGTCTGATGGTTATGGGGCTGCAGTCGGTACAGGTAACAGCCTTAATTTGGGTCGAGGATTGCCCAGTATCTTGACGGACAGCCAACTGGATCCTCCGGCTCAATACTGGTAAAAATTTTTTGACCATTTCTGCTGTCACAGAGTAATTCCAGCACATATTTAAGTAGGTATGACGGTGTGCCACTTAACTTTGCCCGTCACAGTATGCTTGTAGCTCATATTCATAAAGCCAGGACGGTTTGCCACTTCATTTTACCCGTTAAAGTATGCTTGTAGGTAACATTCAAAAAGGTAGCCTGGTTTGGCACTTAATTTTACCTGTCAGAGTATGTTTCTAGCTCTTATTAACAAAGGCAGGATGATTTGCCACTTAAATTTAGCTGAAAAAGTATGCTTGTAGGTCACATTCACAAAGGTAGGATGGTTTGGCACTTAATTTTACCTGTCAGAGTATTTTCTAGCTAATATTCACAAAGGTAGGACAGTTCGCCATTTAATTTCGTGTTGTGCGCATGTGCAGAAACATCGGGTAGGATGGTTTGTCAGGTAGGATGGATTCCCAGAACACCTGGCAAGAACAGGGGACTCCCGGCAAGTCCAGACTCGCCGAGAACGCGAGTACGGACTCGCGTACTGATGCAAGTGCTGCAAAGTTAAAAACAGTCCCTCTGTCCAATGACACTGTCGCCAGACGTATAAAGGACATTGCTAACATTAGATAAACTCAAAGACAAACGTTTTGCCTTACAATTTGATGACGCAATTGACAGCAACAAAGACTGTTTGTTTATTACTTATGTACGATTTGACATGACTAACCCTGTGTCAGGACCTGCTTTTTTGTAAAAAGGTCAGAGACAGAGCCACAGCTGAAGGATGATTCAAAATGCTGGACTGCTTCCTGGCTGAGAATGGGCTAAAGTGGGAGAACTGCATTGGTATTTGCAGTGATGGTGCACAAAACATGGCAGGGGTGAGAAAAGGACTCACCTAAAACTGAGTGGACACACTGTATTATACACACAGAAGCACTGGCATCAACCTCTGAATTAAGTGAAGTTATGACTGAAATTATAGGTGTAGACAATTTTATAAAGACCAGACCAATAAAAACAAGCGTGTTCTCTGCTGTCTGTGAGGAGATGGGAGCCGAACATCAAGCTGTGCTGTTTCACAGTGAAGCAAGGCAGCTGTCACCAGGAAAAGTCTTGTCCCGACTTTTTGAGCTCAGAGAGCAGATAAGAATGTTTTTGGAGCAGGAGCACAAGTGCAAAGTTGCAGAAAAATTTAGTGATGAGACCTTCTTGGCAAAACTGGCTGGCCTGAGTGGAAAGTTAAATGAACTAAATCTACAGCTTCAAGGGAAAGATAAAAACCTCCAAGGGACAAGATCAACTCTTTCACTCGAAAGCTTGCAACGCGAGGCAGGCAAGTTGATGAAGGAAACACAGATTCATTGAGAACCTGCATGAATTTGTTGAAACTACTGACTATGATGCCGCCTCAGTCACTCCATATATTAAGCAGCATATTCCATCATTGATGGGATACTTTAAAGAGTACTTCCATGAAAACAGTTCCCAGTATGACTGGGCGAGAGATCCTTTCAAAGCACCAGCTTCAACTGGTTTCAGCTTTGCAGAGGAGAACCAGTTCATTGACATGACATCTGACTCCACACTGAGACTGCAGTTCACATCACAGACACTGAGTGAATTCTGGTAGAGAAGCAGTATCCACTCTGAGGGCAGAAGGCTGTGGGCGTTCTTCTTACTTTTGCAACGTCTTTGTGAGACTGGCTTCTCTGCTGTTGCTGCACTGAAGACAGGTCCCAGCTAAACACTGAGCAGGAGGTGAGAGCTGCAGGATCCTGCTTCAAACCCGCTTAGAAAAGATGTGCACTGCAAAACCTGCTCATTGTAGCCATTAATCCTGACTTTTGTTTTATTCATTTTTGTTTTTTGTAGGTTAAAGTGTTTAATATATTGTGCTCCTGATTTAATGTTGCTGATCAGTTTGAATTCATTATTATTATTATTATTTATTGAGTTTGATCAATTTTATTTTTCAAGTCGGTCAAAAAATGTTCAAAGTTTAAGTAAGGATTTAATTTCTTTTTTTATTTCAGGCAAATTGTTGCAATTTTTTCTCTTACAGACTAAAAAACAATGTTAATAAAGTTATTTTTTGTTGTAAGTTGATCTACAGTGTATTTCTTTCTTTTTTGTCTTCTTTAATGTAAATAAGGATAAAGTGTTAAAGCGAGGTGTACATATAACAATTTTATAGACAAATGATACTATTTATAGTTGTGGGGGGCGCAAAATGTCTTTTTCTTCCCGGGGGGGCATAAGAGAAGTCAGTAAGAAGCATTGGTTTAAGCTAATATGTTAAATATTGACATTAAAATGAAATGAATAAAATATATTGTGTGAATATATAATTAGACTGAGATGTGAACACCATTAGTCTCAGTACTGCTCCCTGGTCAGTGAGCTGTGTATCGATGTGTTTGACAGTGGTGTGAGTATCCAGAGCCACCTCACAGTACAAAGTGCAGTATTTAGTGGGGTGTAGCTGCAAGGTCACAGATTGCAAGCAATTACAAACACCAGTCTGAGTTAATTTATTAGGAATATTTTATAGTGATCTACAAGGAAAATTACTGTTACGTCATTAATGTGCAGGCTTTTGTATAGTACTGAATCACAAGCTCATAACAGGTTTTTAAAGCTCAATCATTAAAGTCAGTTTTGAGCAAAACAGTGAAGTAAAATGTGTAATATTTCCTGTGATATATACTGAACACTGAGTTTCTGAAAACATTTTGTTGCTCTTGATTCCACGAGAGCAGCGATTCCGTCTTCAGTCTACAGACAGTGTAACCCAGCGTCTTCATTGTGGTTGCAGTCATTAACACCGATTTTACCTTGAGGGCAATCAAAGATATTGTCCTCGGCTCCTGTGCACCGCAGCTCGTCCAGCCAGATCTTGCCAGACCCTACAGAAGGAAAGAAGTGTTAGAGCAGACTGGTGTTGTGCTGTTTTTCTCTGACCCAGTGTTTTAGGCTTATGAACTATTAGTTTTTGTGAGTGGGCTCTTTTTTATTTGACAGATTTTTATCAGCCAAAATAAAGGCTTACTTTCGTTTTCTTCACTTTGTCTCTGTGCATCTTCATAAAGGTTCTTTATCTTGTGATACTATGACATAAACCACCTGCTTGCTTTGACAGTCCCTATGTTTACTTTTTTAATATACTTTCAGTTCCTATAAATTCTGTGCTACACTTACAACCTGTGCACACATTTTACATTCACCTGGAATTAGATGTGGCTTTATGAATTTATGTTATATTTTATGAGATTTCCTACTATTTGACCATAAAAAGTCAACATCTTATTATTTAATTTCTTTGAAATTTGGGAATAGCATTTTAAATAAATTACATAAATAAATAAATAAATAAAATAAGGTTCTAGCAGTAAGATTGAGATTCATTGAAAACAGATGACAGAGTGGGCTTGGTACCTGGGGCGGCAATAAAGGTGGAATGGACAGTCTGGAAGCCCAGCATCTTACAGATCACCAAGCCATCCACACGGTCAAATCTGTCATCACACACAGTGCCCCAGATATTGTTGTGCTTCACTTCCACTCGTCCTTGGTTTTTTCCTGGCACAAGACGCACAGTCACTGTGGTGGACAAAGTTGAGGTGACAAGATTAACAGTGGGTTTTTGTTGTTACTGGAATCATTGTTGTTATGAAAGAGATCAGGATGGTTAACAATGGTAAAAATGTCCCTGTGAGACATTTAGTTGGTTTGCATTTCATAAATGACAAATCTGGAAATGCTAACTGACAAACACGTTGCATTTTCTGTGACTACTTCACAAAAAGCCAACTTGTGTTCTGGCGATTAAATATTTCTGCTGTGAGATTTACTTACCTGGATGACTGAGCATGCATCAAGATATTTCTGCTGTGATATAGCAGCCATACTTGTTGAATCACTATGTGCTGCATGCTATTTTCATCAGTACAAATCTAATAACAAAACACTCTAAGGCTTTTATTTTCTCTCTGTCAAAAATGGTTAATGTCCCTTTAGACATTAGAATACCTTTAATACATTTTTTAATGTTTAACATCTGAGGTTTCTGAAGCTATCGCTGCTCTCAGGTCAGCATGAAGTGCACTTACACTCTGTTCCCATCTCTCCCTTTTCTCCTTTGGTACCTGGTGGCCCAGGAAGACCTGTGGAGAAAAGATTAAAGCTGACATATGAAATTACAGTAGGCCCATCATTTATTAGACAAAGACATATTTCTCCCAGTTTTGCTTTTGTACACCACTACAATAGATTTTATATCACGATGAATATTTGACTGCAGTGCAGACTTGCAACTTAAATTCAAAAGGTTTTACAAATCTTTGCATTATACACTGTCCCCTACAGAAAACAGCTGAAGTGCATGATGACAGAAAACAAACATCTACAACATCTAAGTCAACAAGGTGTCAGTCATGGACCCAAATGTAGCTATCACAAACAGACTGAAGCTTATACATAATTTTATTAAGGAAGATCTACAATCAAACATCTGTCTGCTTCCTGGGTGCTTGGCGCCTAATTTGTGCTTTCATCACTTCCACTTTCCCACACTTTCAAGCTCATTGCTGACATCACAGCTCTAGTTCAGTCATATTTCTGCCTGCCTTCTTCAAGCCAATCAGCCTCCAATCTGCTTACTGGTCATCTGTCATTATGTTCAATTCATTATAAAGATCTTTGTTTACTGAACTGGCTCTCACATTAAACTTCCCTGTATGAGATATCTCTTATAGATGTTGCCTAGTGGAACTTTTCTAACAAAACCAGCTCTTTTTGTGGAATATGTAACCCCCAGAAAAAGTAAGGAAAAACTAAGCTTCCAGTGTGTGAGAGAAACAAGACTCCAAGTCATATTTTCTCCATCTTTTATGGAAGCCCGTTTCCACTACAAAAAATAATAATAACACGTATCCATAACTCGAAATTTTGAGCTACTTTCTTTAAATTTCGACTTATTAACTTGAAATTTCAAGAAACATAGCTCGAAATTTCAAGTTACTTTTCTCAAAACTTTGAGTTAGCTCTGCCAATCAGTAATCAACGTGAATGAGGTCACTTTCTTGTTACCGGGAAGCATATGGCACAGACTAACGCGCAAAACCGGATCGCAACAAATTGGCGCTTTAGCGAGTGCGTTTGCTGATAGTAACACCATGTGATTCAGCCAATAACACAAGGATTTTATCATTTTTGAAGCCAAGCTGAAAATACTCAGCAATCTGTGCATTCATGACTGGATGTAATACCGGTAGCTTACCTGAGGGCTTCAGCTTCCGGGTAACAAGGAAATGACGTCATTCACGTAGATTACCGATTGGCAGCGCTAACTCGAAATTTTGAGTTAACAAGTCGAAATTTTGAGAAAATAAGTCGAAGTTTTGAGTTATGGATCCTTTTTTTAGTCGTGGAAACGGGCTTGTTGATTAAATGTGCTTACCTTGTGTTCCATTGTAACCACTTGGCCCTCTAGGACCTGTCGTGAAAATGACAAAATGAAATCTCATGAAAGAGAAAAACACAAACAGCACAAACATATAAGAATATGGATTGGTATGGGTTTAACAAATACTGTTTTAAAACACTGTTTCACATTAGTCACACTGTACACACACGGTATTCACAGCACTTCACTTGTTCCACATTGTGTCATGTCAGAGACTTTTTCCAAAATAGCGTGAATTCATTTTTCGCCTGATCATTCTTCACAGTTTCCCACAATGACAAAGTTTAAAAAAAGTCTGAAAGTTTCAAATTCTCACAAATTTATTAAAAATAAAGACATAACAAAACATATGTATTAACGCTGAAAACTGACCTCAGGTGCATCCTGTTTCCCCTGATAATTTGTCAGCTGTTACAACTTGAAAGTTTTAAATTTAGTTGGTTGGACATGATTGGGAAAAGTACATGTCTGTCTAAGGTCCCACAGTTGACAGTGCAGGTTAGAGTGCAAACCAAGCCATGAAGTCCAAGCACTTGTCTGTAGACCTCTGAGACAGGATTGTGTCGAGGCACAGATCTGGGAACGAGTACGGAAGAATTTCTGCACCACGGAAGGTCCCAGTGAGAACAGTGGTCTCGATCATCCATAAAGACGTTTGCAACCACCATGACTCTTCTCAGAGCTGAATCCTGATCAGTCTGAGTAATTGGGATTGGTGGGCCTTAGTCAGGGACAACACAATGGCCAAGAAGCCAATGATCACTTTACCAAACATCATGTGATGGTATTTCTGCAGCAGGAACTGGGACACTAGTCATGGTCAAGGGAAAGATGAATGCAGTGATGGACACATTCATGATGAAAACCAGCTTCAGTGCACTCTGGACCTTGACTTAGTCAAAGGTCTCCCAACAAAACAATGGCCTCCACACGGCCAAGATAACAAAGGAGTGGCTTCAGGACCACCTGTGAACGTCCTTGAGTGACTCAGCCAGAGCCCAGACTTGAACCCACTGAATATCTCTGGAGAGATCTGATAATAGCTGTGCACTAACACTTCCCATCATGCCCAGTAGAGCCCGAGAGGATCTACTAAGAAGACTGGGAGAAACTGCCCAAAAAAGTGTGCCAAGCATGAAGCATTATACTTAAAAGACTTGCGACAGTTCTGCCAAAGTTACACCAGAAAATGTATTCAGCAAAGGCTGTGAATGTTTATGCACGTGTTATATTTTTGTTTTTTATTTTTAATAAATTTGCAAGAATTGCAAGAAAACTTTTGTCACTTTGTCTTATTGGGTATTGAGTGTAGAACTTTGAGGTGAAAATGAATTTAATTCATTATGGAATAAGGCAATAACTTGTCAAAATACAGCACAAGTGACACGCTGTGATTATTTTTTTGATACTTTGATTAGTTGATTAGAATGGTTTATTTGAAGAGTTTCAGTCAGGTTTCAGAGCTCATCACAGCACAGAAACAGCTTTAGTGAAGGTTACAAATGATCTTCTTATGGCCTCTGACAGTGGACTCATCTCTGTGCTTGTCCTGCTAGACCTCAGTGCAGCGTTCGATACTGTCGACCATAATATCCTATTAGAGCGATTAGAACATGCTGTAGGTATTACAGGTACTGTGCTGCAGTGGTTTGTATCATATCTATCTAATAGACTCCAGTTTGTAAGATAAGATAAGATAAGATAAGATAAGATAAGATAAGATAAGATAAGATAAGATAAGATAAGATAAGATAAGATAAGATAAGATAAGATAAGATAAGATAACCTTTATTAGTCCCACACGTGGGAAATTTGTTTTGTCACAGCAGGAAGTGGACAGTGCAAAAGTTATGAGGCAAAAATTAGAATACAATAAGAATAAATACAGTACACAACTGTACAGAATAGAATAGAATAAAATACTATATACAGTAGAATAAAATAAAATAAATATACAATAAGATAAAAATAGAATACAAATACAAATACTATATACAACTGAGTAAAAATACAACGATGCCAGAAAGGATTATTGCACTTAGTATTATTGCATATGTGTGGATGTGTGTGCTTGATCAGTTAAAGTCTTTATTATGGAGTCTGACAGCAGTGGGGAGGAAAGACCTGCGAAATCTCTCCGTCCCACACCGTGGGTGCCGCAGTCTCCCACTGAAGGAGCTGCTCAGTGCTGTCACAGTCTGCTGCATGGGGTGGGAGACGTTGTCCATCAGGGATGACAGCTTAGCCGCCGTTCTCCTGTCACTCACCACCTCCACTGGGTCCAGAGGGCATCCTAGAACAGAGCTGGCCCTTCGGATCACCCTGTTCAGTCTCTTCCTGTCCCCAGCAGAGATGCTGCCGCCCCAGCAGACCACGCCATAAAAGATAGCAGAAGCCACAACAGAGTCATAGAAGGTCTTCAGGAGTGGGCCCTCCACTCCAAACGACCTGAGTCTCCGCAGCAGGTACAGCCTGCTCTGCCCTTTCCTGTAGAGGGCGTCTGAGTTATGAGTCCAGTCCAGTCTATTGTTCAGATGAACACCAAGGTACCTGTAGCTGTCCACAGCCTCAATGTCCATACCTTGGATGTTCAGTGGTTGCAGTGGAGAATGCTTGTGCCTGCGGAAGTCTACCACCAGTTCCTTGGTTTTACTGGCGTTGATCTGGAGGTAGTTCAGCTGGCACCAGTCCACAAAGTCTTGGGTCAGACCTCTGTACTCCTTGTCGTCCCCATCAGTGATGAGGCCGACTATTGCAGAGTCATCAGAGAACTTCTGCAGGAAGCACTGGGTGGAGTTGTGGGAGAAGTCTGCAGTGTAGATGGTGAAGAGGAACGGAGCCAGAACCGTTCCCTGTGGGGCCCCCGTACTGCAGACGACCCTGTCCGACACACAGCCCTGAGTCCTCACATACTGTGGTCGGTCGGTGAGGTAGTCCAGGATCCAGGTAGTGAGGTGATGGTCCACTCCAGAGTTCACCAGCTTGTCCTTTAGAACCGAGGGAAGAATGGTGTTGAAGGCACTGGAGAAATCAAAGAACATGATTCTCACAGTGCTTCCAGCGGTCTCCAGGTGTGCATGTAAATGGAGAGTCCTCTTCACACACTGAGGTTAATTATGGAGTTCCACAGGGTTCAGTGCTAGGACCAATTCTGTTTACATTATACATGCTTCCCTTAGGCAGCATCATTAGAAGACATAGCATACATTTACACTGCTATGCCGATGACACCCAGCTCTATCTGTCCATGAAGCCAGATAACACACACCAATTAGTTAAACTGCAGGAATGTCTTAAAGACATAAAGACCTGGATGGCCGCTAACTTTCTGCTTCTTAATTCAGATCAAACTGAGGTTATTGTACTCGGCCCTGAAAATCTTAGAAATATGGTATCTAACCAGATTCTTACTCTGGATGTCATTACCTTGGCCTCCAGTAACACTGTGAGGAACCTTGGAGTCATTTTTGACCAGGACATGTCCTTCAAAGCACATATTAAACAAATATGTAAGACTGCTTTCTTCCATTTGCGCAACATCTCTAAAATTAGAAATATCCTGTCTCAGAGTGACGCTGAAAAACTAGTTCATGCATTTATTACTTCCAGGCTGGACGACTGTAATTCATTATTATCAGGAAGTCCTAGAAACTCCCTGAAAAGCCTTCAGCTGATCCAAAATGCTGCAGCAAGAGTCCTGACAGGGACTAGAAAGAGAGAGCAGATTTCTCTAAATCCAGAATTCAAAATCCTGCTCCTCACATACAAGGTCTTAAATAATCAGGCCCCATCTTATCTTAATGACCTTGTAGTACCATATCACCCTATTAGAGCACTTCGCTCTCGCTCTGCAGGCCTACTTGTTGTTCCTAGAGTATTTAAAAGTAGAATGGGAGGCAGAGCCTTCAGTTTTCAGGCCCCTCTTCTGTGGAACCAGCTTCCAGTTTGGATTCAGGAGACAGACACTATCTCTACTTTTAAGATTAGGCTTCAAACTTTCCTTTTTGCTAAAGCATATAGTTAGGGCTGGACCAGGTGATCCTGAATCCTCCCTTTGTTATGCTGCAATAGACGTAGGCTGCCGGGGGATTCCCATGATGCATTGAGTTTTTCCTTTCCAGCCACCTTTCTCACTCACTATGTGTTAACAGACCTCTCTGCATTGAATCATATCTGTTATTAACCTCTGTCTCTCTTCCACAGCATGTCTTTATCCTGTCTTCCTTCTCTCACCCCAACCGGTCGCAGCAGATGGCCCCGCCCCTCCCTGAGCCTGGTTCTGCCGGAGGTTTCTTCCTGTTAAAAGGGAGTTTTTCCTTCCCACTGTCGCCAAAGTGCTTGCTCATAGGGGGTCATATGATTGTTGGGTTTTTCTCTGTATCTATGAAGCGCCTTGAGGCGACTTTTGTTGTGATTTGGCGCTATATAAATAAAATTGAATTGAATTGAATTGAATAGTCAGTAAGACTAAAACAATGACGTATACAGTAAATGCAAAGTATTTCCATTTTCAAATAAGGTTTGCTGTGACCTACAAAGAAAAGAAGAGGGATGAAGTCCAAATTGCCCTCAGTGTATCCACCAGTGTTCTGAGTGCTCAGTTAGGCTAGAAAAGCCTTAAATAATTTTCAGTCCGTTTATTTCTGGATTTGTGTACACATTCAGTTTTGTGTACACATTCAGTTTTGTGTACACATTCAGTTTTGTGTACACATTCAGTTTTGTGTATACGTTCAAGACAATATATTTCTGAAGGTGGTATTGACATAAAATTCTCACCAGAGAATCAGTAACAACAGTAACAACCCATCCTATCCATACATGCACAGAAATCAAACCATATGTGTCCATAAATTATGTGTAATAATGAGAATTGACACAGGGAGAAAGTATTGAACGGATTAACAAAGGGAGGTGCATAAAGGCATGTAAAGTCATAACAGACATCTTGCAAAACTGCAGGATTGATCACTCTGCGAGCCAAATTCACCAAATCAGCTCCATCTCTGTGTGCTTCAGGACCAGTTTCCCATCAAAAATCTCTATTATCTGCCTTATTTACTTGTTTATTACGCACCAGTTGTGTACAGTGCTGCTGGCTGCTGTTTTTCTGTTTTCCTAAAATGACTTCTGACAAGAAAGCCTCATTCCTGCTATTCACTACAAAAAAATTTAACCTTTTATTGGTAGTGAATTATGCCAAATTGCTAAACGCATAGCTATGTTTCTAATAAAACCTCTGTAACTTTGTGAAAAACAAGGTTTCTGATTTTCACTTTCTAATATAAATATTTATTTTGTTTCTTTTTCTTTATCATGTAGAAAAACTGTTAAATATGAAACTTCTTTACACTGACAGAAAGGGGAGATTCACCGGTCCGACCGCTTAGATGGGTCGTACGTGGCCTGCAATGTAAAATGAGTTCGACAGCCCTGGCCTAGGCGGTGTCACCATAACTGCCATTAGTGATTGGGATGAAAACCAGGGATCCATTGTCAGCCCCTACGCTGGTGCAGTCGGTCACCCAGGACCGGAATATATCTAGGGACAATGCTGGAATATCTAGGAAGCATATCCTCGGCTTGTGGCCTTCATCAGGACCCTGATGAAGGCCACAAGCCGAAACATCTATTATTAAAGTTGTTCATCTTCCCTCAAGTGTTGCTGGAGTTTCTGCTTTGTGAATTCTTTTATCCTCTCCATGCACCTTGGAAGCAGGTGAAGTTGTGCCAGAAAATTCTTTTTGCCTTAAAGAAAACTTTGACATATTTAAACGATGCCTTCTCTGTGCGGTTAATGAATGGTGAAATAAAAAATGTCATATAGTCTTTTACAAGTCAACAAGTGCAGAGAAAGAGGATGATTGGTCGCCCTAGTGTATAATCTGCTTCAGTTTGAATTTGAGTGAATCCTCAACACGGCTGCAATGAATTTAACCAAAAACCTTACCTGGACTGCCAGGGTCACCTTTCTCTCCCTTTGCACCTGGTCCTTGATCCCCAGGTGGACCCCTAGGACCTGCATTTGTAAAGACAACAATGGTGATTTTAAAATGTCTGTTTAACTTTTATGGGAGCAAATTTTAACTCGTAAATGTAAATTAACAAAAGACAGACATCCCAACCAGTTTCCTCTTATCTAAGGGTGACATTTGTAGTCACCTTTCAGAAGAACACCAAAGCCGTGAAACATCCAAATAACATAAACTTACATACATTGTTTCAGCTGACGATCTTAGCAGCTGCTCACAATGAATAGCCTTTCTGCAGGACAGGTTTATGGCCAGATGAGACAAAAACTGAACCATCTGGCCTCTGTTACATGCAATGGGGATGTGCAGGTGAGGTGCTGTTTCTCTTCCTCTGCTGCTCATTTTTCCCAGCCTGCACCTGGACTCACTGAGCAGTTAGCCATAAAACATTATAAAGTCTGTTTGAGGTCCACTTGCAATTTTCTCTGCTCTCTAGAGTCTGAGATTCTGCTGAGCAGAATGGAAAGACACAGTCGTTTTGACAGTTTCGGGAACAGTGTAGATGTTTTTTTGCTGCTACTAGTGAAGGCTGGCCGGCCACAGAAGTGCGTCTGGTTGTTGGTTGTGTTGTTTTTTCCTTTAGACAGGTTAGTTTGTGTTGTGACTTTTCTCTTTCTGTTCTCTTATTGATATAATGATCTTGTCTGCATTCAGGGTCCAATCCCGCCCTGACTGTTCATGACAGTTAGGGCTTTTAAAATGAAGCATATTATTTATACCTTGATGATGGTGATAACATCTGGCTCTGGAGCTGTTTGGCTGCCAGTGGTACCGGTACATTGCACAAAGTTGTTAGAATAATGAAGAACGACAATGATTTCCAAATTCTTCAACATAACCTCCAATCAAAGCTAGACGGTTAAAACTTGTTGTGTTTTCCGGTACATTTGCATAATGACTGAAGCTGGTACCACTGACTAACAATGGATGTCAGTTTCAAGTACCTTGGTGTCACAGAGGGAAACCAAACTGCTCGGAAAGTCTCAACCACAAAATACCTGCAGAGCGTAAGAAACATCCTGAGGAGTCAGCTGAATGGGAAGAACAAGTAGAGGAAGAAGGCTGTAGGGATCGATGTAGTGATACCAAGTGGTAGCAACACCAGGAAGAAGGAATGTGAGAAGCTCGAGGAATACCGAGAGCTCACAGAGGAGCCAGAGAAGAAGTGGAAGGTGAAGGCTGCCTTCCAGTCGAGAAAGGTTGGACTGAGAGAATGAAGCCCTCCCTGCTCGCCTCTTATTAAGTCTGAGAGGGTAAAAAGACATCTGGCCTTTTAAGTTTAAAGTGATACAGAGTGCTAAACAAAGTTCATGTGTGCAAATTGAAGCTATAGTCAAAGATATAAGGAAGAGGAAGGAAGGCTCTTTTTATTATAAATTGTTTGAAGTGAGTTTGACTCTGGCCGTCGTTTTAGAGAACCTGTGAGGAAGAACAAGAGACTCCAGGTTTCTTTTATCCCAACTGCAACCCGTCTCCTTAATGGCAAATAACTGTCTTGTGGCTTTTTATCATTGTTTTGTTTATTCTTATTGCTTCCCCTTGTGGGACAATAAAGTATTGAATTGAATATGTCTAATTAACATGCTGAATGAGATATGCAGTTTGAGTAATAAAAATAATTCTAATGTCTAGACTTTGTGTGTGTGTAGACATGCTGTTGCTCTCCTTGTGTCTCATCGTTTGCCTCCCTGTGTCATGGTCCTGGGTCATTTTGACCCAGTGTTCTTAGTTTTCCTGTGGTTTTGTATTTTGTTCCTTATGTTCATTGGATTGTTTGGTTTGGTATTTGGATCCCCCCTGTGTCCATGCTGTTATTGTGGTGTTTGTTCTGGTACCGTGTTCCCGTCCTTTGTGTTCTGTGTTCTCCTCATCCCCTCGTGTATTCATCCTTGTTCTCTGCCTCTCTCTCTCTGTGCCCATCTCTGTGTACTGTGTTGTGTTCAAGGTCCACATCTTGGTGTCAGTATTTTCAGGTTCGTGTCCTCCCCGCTCTGTCACGAGTAATTGTCTTCAGCTGTGTTCCCCGTGTGTTCCCACTTCCCTCATTACCTTCTGTGTATTTATGTCAAAGTGTCCCTTTGTTCCGTTTTGCGTCGTCCCTCTAGGTTGTGTGCATTTACCGTGTCTTCCCAGCGCCTCAGCTTTAGTTGCTCCCAGTATAGTTGACTTCTTATGTTCCTGTTAATAAAGACCTGCCTTTGAGTTCATCCCCGTGTGTCTAGAGCCGTGCATTTTGGGTCCTCTCTTGCCTTCACACAGCCGCCGCATGACACCCTGCTTGTTTATCTCCATTGCTGTATCCGGCTGTATGTCTTAAGTCTCAGTGTTTCCTGTTCATTCTCTCGTCCTGTGTTCAGTGTGCTAAGTTTTGCTTCCCCTGTCTCATCACATCTTGTTCACTCCAGCTGTTTCCACTTCCCTCGTCATCCCTCAGCGTATTTATTGTCTCTCCCTCAGTCTGTAAATCTTCTGTCCTCCCTCGTGTCTCCATGTCCTCTCATTCTTTCCATGTGTTTCAGGTATTTTGTATTTAGTTTTTTTATGGTTGGCTCTTCGTTTAATTTTGTTTCTCTGTTTTGTTCTTGTTCATTATCAGCCACAATAAACGGCTCGTTTTTTTCCAGAAGCTCAAACATACATTTGTGCTTCTGAACTGGCTAAATACAAGACTGTGCATGAGGATTATGTATATGAAACTACTTTTTGAAAGACTCCCTCAGACTATTCATTTATTCATGACCTGCATTCTCTGAGACTGTTTTTGTGCTCAAAGATGAATTCTCATGCTTCTCATTCAGAAAGGGTTTATGAAGCAGCACAGCCTGAAACGATCATTGGTGTAAGTCAGTCAGTTAAGGCAGAGATGGGTTGTGCACCCACACCTGCTCCTAGGGTGGCCAAGGTCCCCCCATTCCCTGCAGCTGTACTAGTTTCTCGGGGGACACTGGCTAGGACCCAGCTGGCACCAGCTCCTGCTTCGAGGGCAGCTGGGCTCCTGCCTACCCCTGCACCCATACCAGTGCCTCAGGTTTGGGAGGCTGGGGCTCAGCCAATCGCGTTTCCTGGTCTCAAATCAGTTAGGGCCCTGCTGGTTTCCGCTCCAGTACCTGGTTCTCAGGTAGAGACAGCGGGTGCCAGATAATTGCTGATGCCACTCCAAGGTAAGGGCAGCCATGACCCAGCCTGCTCCTGCATCCGTTCCTACTCCTTGGGTGGGAGTGTCTGGTGTCTGATCTGCCCCGGCACCCATTCTCGTTCCCAAGGTGCTAAAATATTGTCGCCAACAGTACTGAATGTTGCACTGGGGTCGTGCTTTGATCTGTGAGATGATATCTCCAGTCTCCCCAGTACAGAAGCTGGTTGTAAAGGATGCACTGAAGCAACTTTGATAAGATTTCAGAGAATGTGAGCAGCTCTTACTATAGCTGCCACAGGATGGACTGTATAGGCATATTAAACTCTACCATTTTCCAGTACCTGGCTCTCCTTGTTCTCCTTTGTCTCCCCTTTCACCCTTTGGTCCTGGAAGGCCGTTATCTCCATGGTCTCCTGGAAAGAAACATACCGGTATGTGATGGATTATAATATCTGATGACGCAAGCATGCAGAAAAAAAGCACACACGGCCAGTGCAGTTAGAAGATGACCACAAGACAAACCAATTTTATTACCGACTTTTACTCCACATCATATTTTTATAAAATGCATAAAATTTTGATTATAAAAAAGAAAGTGAAAATGTAAAGAACATTGCAGTTCTACACAGGACTTGTATTGTTGTTGTAGAAGTTGTGATCAGTTGGAATATCTTGTTAATTCTTTCTATTGTGAACTATTTTTAGTGTTGTTTTTCTATATTATTTATTATATTTACATACCAATATACTATAAGCTATTCTATAAAAAAAAAAAACTATAAAATTCCGTTTTTTGAAAAATAAAAATACAAACTTGTTCCCTAAAAAAGTAATTTCATTTAAAGGCGATTTTCTAATTTTGGCACATTTTATATCAACGTAAAAGTAGAAAAATCTATTTCCTAGATAATCAAGTTGTTTCCACAACATATGATGATAGTTTGCAAAATCCATGAACTGCCAAAGTTAATGACTGAATAATCTTTCAAATACTTAATAAATTTAACGTCTATTTTTATTTTTGTTGACTGTATTACGGAAGAAACTTGTGCTGTAGAAGCTATGCAGATGCTACACATCAGGAAAACAAAGTCACCTCACCATGGTTTTCTGTTGAACCGATTTAAAATAGTAAGTTTGTGCTTGATATTAGTAACATGGTTTATTCAGCAAAATATACACTGTACCTAGACATTAGTGTTTAGATCAGTTATATTAACCCTGTAGTTTCACCACAGAAGTAAAAGAGCTGATATCTTTTTTTAAGTTTACATCGATCACAAAATCGAGTGGGAGTTAGCGACTTCCACTTGGTCAAACAGCTGAACTCTCGTCTTGTCTCTCTATTCAGGAGATTCAACTTCACCGTAACTTATTGGTTGGGTATTAGAAATTGAAAAACGAATGCTCTGTCTGTGCAACTTTCTACCTCAGAAACAGCATGTCGAGAAAGGTGGGATCGACAGAGTCTGAATTTGCCGGCTTAGCTCATATTAAATTGGAGAGAGGTGATACCATCCAGCCTTTAATGTTTACAGTGATGCAAAGTGCTATGATAGTTTATCTGTATGTGCTTTTGCTAATAGTAAATCATTTTTATTCTTAATGAAAGATGTAATCAAAGTATAAGTCTAATTATCATGAAGAACTGCAGTTTGAGCAATAATGATTCCTGATATTCTGGTCTTTTCCTGTAATTTGATGCGCATGCTTGTATGTACTTCTGTGTTGTCTTACAGTTTGGTTTTGTGTTTTTCTCATTTTTGCCATGTTAGATTACAAAATCAAGAGGATTTGGATTTCCACTGATTTCTGCAGGAAGACAACTTCCAAGGACTTGGCTGGATTACATCAACACAGAACAGAAATACTTTTCTTCAGCCTGAATTCTGCCCATTCTCTCCTCAACCTCTCTCCTCTCAAAATCAGCATTAGCTGAGTTGTGGACATTCTATTTTTCACCTTGTGAAACTGTAAAGGTAAAAACCTGTTTAATATTGACATCAAATCACTCAGATGTCATAATAGCATTAAAAATGAACTCTGTAGTTTTTCAGGCTTAATCAGAGGCCAACCTGGCAACCAAATCTTCAGAGGATGCATGATCGACATCTGGAGGACTGCGAAGCTGTTAGCGCTTGATCACAAGAGATTTCAAACCACAGGAAAGTCACTGGGGTTATTAGAGGCAAGTAAACACACAGCACGTACATGCTATTGCTGTTTACTGTGGCTTAACCTGTCAAGGACAAAAATGTAAAAAAAATTCAAGCCTTGAAATCATAGCTTTCCTACTTTTTCTACAGTATGGAGTGACAGGTTGGTGAGTAGCACTGTTGCCTCAGAGCAAGAGTTCGAATCCACCAATTGGGCTTTCTGTGCATGTTTGCATGTTGTCCCTGCGTTTGTGGCCCTTTAGGTACATGCAGTTAGTAGGGTTAGGGTAAGGATGCTAAATGGTCCATAGGTGTGAATGGTTGTCTGTGGTCTCCTTGCTATAATAAAGCAATTGAATCACGTGGAAATTCATTGCATGATCATTTTTTTATGTTCATTCAAAGGTTGTTTTTTTTCTTTTCTTGAGTATAGGATCAGAGACTCCGACCTTTTAAACCGAGAGCAGGTTCCAGACCTTCCTGACACAGGGGTGCCTGATTGAGATCCACAAAAGCACATCAGCTAATGGGGCCAAAATGTCAGTAACGATGTACTTTGTATGTTATCACAACTTTCTTTCTCCAGATTTGACCAATCTCAGAAATGAACATGGAGGAAGATTTCATCAAGATGTAAAAGTAATAGAAACCAATATATGAGCACAGGGCTGGAGACAATTACATTTTGATATAGGTCCCGGTAGGTTTAGATATCTTTTTTCCCAATAAATGAAATTGCAATTTAAAACCTGCATTTCCTGTTCACTCAGGTTATCTTTGTCTAAAATGATGTGATGATTTGAAACATCGGAAACAAGTGAGTGCAACAGAAATACAAAAAGGTAAGAAATCAGGGAGCTGTCAAATGCTTTGTCACCGCACAGAACGTGACTATTTTACACTAGCATCCCCAGGCTTCTACCTTTCTACCTATAAAACCTGAGAGCAGCCAAATGGCTGGTAGGCTTTTAGCTAAGCTTTAGCTTCAGCCAAGTGGAAGCTAAATTGGCTGTATCAAGCATGCACCGGGACGAAGGAAAGACGGGTGGACTTCCTGGTGGCGCTTGCAACAGAGTTGGCTCACTCTCATGTAGCTGCGAAGAAGGCAAGAAAAGAACAGTTGCTTCGGACACAACCCTCCACACCTAGCCCTGGAAAAAGAGCCATGTGTCAGGTCAAACACAACTGCAAGAACAATCATGCCACTGTGCGATGTGTTCACTGCAAAAGATACACATGTGGTAAATGCAGACTACAGATACCATGGCAGTGCCAGGATTGTGAGTGATTGCTGAAAATGTTGAATTGTACTCACTCACTTTTTATTATTATTTGTAAATATGTGTGCAAATGGTTGGTTTTTTGTACTGTTTTTATCAATAAATCTCAGCAACAAAGGACATACACCCATGTGTGTTGATTTCTCCCTAAGATGGCAAACTGAAACACTCCAAGTTGGTGACTTTTGGAGATTTATTTCCCTGGATGATTGAGAATGCATCAAGATGAAACACAAAAGGAAGTGCACAGCTTTTAGCAGCTCCCCCACCCCCTCAATCACACACCCCCACTCCCCTCCCTCCAGAATTCCCAGGTAACAACCTAATATACATATGAATGACTAGCCAATTTAGCTTCCACTTGGCTGAAGCTAAAGCTTAGCTAAAAGCCATTTGGCTGCTTTCTGGGTTTTAAAGGTAGAGAAAAGCCAAATGGCAGTCCGTGGGGGTTTAAGTGTTTAGGTGACGGAACTTGTTTTTCATTCATCTCTGTGGACGTCTGAAGCACTTCAATAACAGGTAAATCTTGGGTATAAGTGCACTACACTTAAAACACTTCTTTTTACAGCACTCGCTTTACATCCTTTTTAATCATCCTTAATAAGATTCACTAATTAAAATTTTCAGTGCAGTAAAAAAGAAACATATTGACGCTTTAACCCCACAACTGGTCACAGCAGCTGCCTGAGAAGGCTTCATCTTCTCTCTGTACACCGATGCAAACTGTTTCTTCATCTTTTATCTTTCTCTAATATTCTACAGTCTTTACATAATGAAATGCACTGAGATAACGGCAATGAATTAAGAAAAAAAATGAATTAAATTGATGATTAACTGAGAATTATTATGTGAGGACTCGGGAAAATGAAGATGTTAGTGAATCAACAATCTGTCCTTAGTGTCCTTGTCTAGAGCCAACAAATAACCACAAAAAACCAACTAAATGTAATTATCATAAAATATAAGTTTGATCAAAGACTTTTTTTAGCAGAGAGCTTGAGGGCACGCAGAGTTTTATCTATTGGGAAATATATGCATTAGAGCTGGTTTGTCAGTGTGAGTAAAAGTCCAGCCCTGATAGAGATTTCATGCAGCAAATGTCAGTGCACTACATTGTGAAGCTATGTGAAATAACGGCTGCAGCTCATCCATCAACCAGGTCTCATCATCCATCTGACAGGAGATGATGCGTCATCAATGCTGGGATCATTGCCAGAGCAGCAGCTGAAAGCTAATGTATTCTGCTGCACACGACCCCACAGCATCTTCTAATGAATGAAGTTTTTACAGTTGAAACTTTTCTTGTTCTTTACCAAAGCAGGTTTTAGACTAAACACTGTAAAAATAAATACAGATGTGACGCTGTTTTTCTGAATGATTCTGTCATCAGCTCGTTCCATTTGGCCTTGGCTGCTGCTTTAAACTTACTGAATATGACATTTCACATTGGCAGATTTATGTCACATTGTTAATATAAATACATCAATTACAGCTTCTGTAACTTTGACCTCACCTTTGCTGCCTTTTTCTCCTCGGTTACCTGGATGTCCATTGGTGCCTGGAGGACCTGGGGGTCCTGAGAACACATACGTAAATACATTGCTATGCTTGATAAACTTTAGAAAGTATTTTATTACACTATGTGTTATGATGCATCTGATTACACCTGAGGTATTGTTGTTCCGGGACAATCAGTCACATTGATTAGTTTCAAGCTTGTTCTGTTGTCAAAGCTTTGCAACTTAGGAAACATTCATCCTATTTTTTCATTCCTCCTTTGCAAAGTGTACTATAAATGCTCTATAGGCCAGCATCAACACCACATATGAGCTGGTGGAGGGAGGCATGGGGTCTGGGACTGGCGTTCCAGCCAGGGCTGGTGGGCTGCTCTGCTGCTGCATGGACCAGGGCTGTGTGGTGGTCTCTACCCCATCTCATGGGTCTGTGAGTGGATTGCCCCTCTGGAGGCATTGGTGTCTGGACTTGGGAGTATAGTGTGTGTATGGGGAGTGTGAGTGTGTGTGTACTGCATTCATCTCTGAGTGTCTCCATGTTGGGCAAGTGTGAGAGTGTTTATATGTGTGCATGAGGATGGGCATGTATGCTTGTGTGTGCCTGTTTTCCTTACTAATCCAACTCTTTTAGAACATCTCAGGCTCCCCCAGGTGTGGGGGCCTATTTCTCCACGCCACAGTCCCTGCCAGTGGCTGGTGTCCCCACCTGGCAGAGCAATGATGGTTCTGGATGTCAGAGGCTGAGTATTCAGTTGTGTACTGGTTCCCTTTCAGCGGCGGCTTGGCAGGACCTGGCCCCCCTGACTCTGTCGGGCCCCTGCTGGAGTGTGGGGGGCCCTTGGGTCTCGGTGGAGGATGAGGCGAGAGAGAGACCTCACAGCCCAGAGAGTGTCTGTCTCACTCATCCAAACTGGCAGCTGGTCCATAATACAGGGGTCTGATAGCTGAAGGCTCTGCCTTCTATTCTACTTTTAGAAACTTACTATAAATTCTTATGGCGTGGCCTCGTTATTCATTTTGCATGTGAAGATGAAGACTTTAAATTCAAGTCCAAATTAAAGAGAGAAATATTGTCTCTCTTTCTAGTTCCAGTTAATACTCTTGCTGTAGCATTCAGGATCAACTGAAGGCTTTTCAGGAGCTTTTAGAGTGACCCGATAATTATTTATCACAATAGAAGCACTAGCTGTGTGGCATCACTCTGAGTCCGGATGTTTCTAATTTTACCAAACAAATGAAGGCAACCCTATATATTTGTTTAATGTGCATGCTAAAGGATAAATCTTGGTTACGGTCTACGGTTAGACACTAACCGTAGACAGAGTGTCAGAGTGGGTAAGAACACCTCTTCCACCCTTGTGGTCAACACCGGTGCCCCTCAGGGGTGTGTTCTGAGCCCTCTGCTATACACTCTCTTCACCCATGACTGTATTTCCTCCTGCGCGTCCAATCTCATTGTTAAGTTTGCAGATGACACTACAGTGCTCGGACTTATATCCAACAATGATGAGACAAACTATAGGACAGAGGTGCAACAACTAGAGTCATGGTGCCACGACAATAACTTGGTCTTAAACACCAAAAAGACCAAGGAGATCATTGTAGATTTCCGGAAGAGGGGTCATAACAACCATCTGCCTCTCTTCATTGGCAGTGAGGCGGTGGAGAGGGTGAGCAGTTTTAAATTCTTGGGGGTAACTGTGACCGAGGACCTGTCCTGGGGCAACCATATCACCTCAGTTGTACGGAAGGCCCAACAGCGCCTCTACTACCTGAGGAGACTGCGGAGCGCACACATTCCCAGATCTCTGATGTTGAACTTCTACAACTGTGCCATCAGCAGCGTTCTGACGTATGGATTTCTAGTGTGGTTCCCCAGCTGCACCAAGGCCGATCAGCAAGCACTCCAGCGGGTGGTGAAAGAAGCTGGCAGAATTATTGGAACAAGTCTGCCAGAGATCAGTAATATCTTCCCCACTCGCTGTCTGAGGAGGGTGCACAGTATCCTGCGGGACCAACATCACCCTGCGCGCCACCTTTTCCATCTGCTGCCCTCAGGGAGAAGGTACAGGTCTATACAGGCCAGAACATCCAGACTGGCCAACAGCCTGTATCCACAGGCTGTGAGGCTCCTGAACTCTCTGCCCCCCTCTCACGGACAATAACCATATCCAACTTCTTAATAGCAATGAACTGGTCTGCATTGGTGCATCATATCTTTGCAACCCATTCAATAATATTGAATGGGTTGCATATTGAATGGGCCATTGTTGTATTTTGTCATGTTTCTCAGGTCTTTGTCTGAATTTCTACGAACATTATTGCTAAGGATTGTCTTATTGCATTGGAGTCACACTGGGTTAAATATGTACACTTGGGTTTTAAGGGGTATTTATTATTTTCTTCTTTTTTTTTGGGTTGTATGGAAGCCCCAAACGCAATTTCATTGTTCTTGACAATGACAATAAATACTAAATACTAAATACTAGAAATTCCTCATTAAATTCCTGTCTTAGCTACGTAGTGCAATCTAAAGTAAATTCTTGGTTAAACACCACATTTCTAAAACTTGTAGGACAGAGTACAATAACCTCAGTGTTGTCTAAACAACAATGATGTGGATCTAAAGCTTGAAATCAGACAATGCCCTGTGTGATAGTTGTTGCTTTACCCTGTTGTTGTGTACATAAACACATGCACAGACCTGGCTTCAAGCTGATGACTGTTAGTTTGCCTTCCAGGTTATGGGTGGTGGTATTGAGCAGGCTCAGGTCGGTCTTCAGTTTGTCCAGCTGACCTTCCTCGCCACACAGGCCTTTAATCTGGTAAAATATGTGACTGTGATGTTAAACTGTAAAAACATGGAAACACTTTTTTAAAGGAATTATTATAGATGAATAAGCTTTGTGTATAAGGTACTCCTGCTCAGATTAGTGCTCAGGGATTTTAGAAGGCTGACATGTATTGTTGTTGAATTTGTGTTCAATTCATGCACAAACACAAAGCGATTGGAGTACACTTATTTACAAATGCATTCATCCAAATCTATAGAAATACAAATCAGTACTCAGCTCCCGATTGGGGAAAACTATGGTTGCACATCCACATATTATATTTTAACTAATCTCTGTATGATCTGAATATTGATATAGTCCAGGTAATGTGGAATAACACTGAGATTAATGTTAGCTTTATTTTGATGAGCACACCATCCATCAATCACCTGCAAAGACAGACTGTGAAAGAAGGAATGGGGGGCAAACGTTCCAAAGACAGAAGTGTAAGACACCAAGTGTAGTGGTACAGGCCAGCTACACAGAAAGTACACCTGTAGTGTGTAAATGCAAGAAAGTAAAAAACTGCTTTTTGGAGGATGTTTTTGTGTAAAGCTGACTAAGCCTTGTGCAATGTTAAGGCAATATTAAAATATTAGTAGATAGAGATATTTTTTATTTTCCTGTATTCCTGTTTTCTGTTGCCTACGTTGTGGGATTCAACAGATGGGGGAACCCTAAAGACAGCTGGAATGGCTCAGTGTGGAGAAACGAATCACAACTCACAAGAATTTCTAGAATACATCTGCGGGTCCAGTAGATTTTCTTGATGTACAAGCTGTGATAAGCTGATCTGGGCTACTGCTTTTAGGTTTACTGCTCTTTGTGGATTTACACAACTCAATTCACCAAGATGTCAGCAGATGTTTGATGATTTGCCACGACTGATCACAGTTTTAAAAATGTGCTCCACTTTCTTTCCCACCTTAACTATATTGACCATATTATGTGTTGTCATCCATGTATAAATTTTGCCATGATGGAGGGTCCTCTACACTCCTGTGCAGAGAATAACACATATGTATTCATATGTGTTATTGTTTTAAACTTAATTATTAACATTTTGTGTTTAAGTGTTTCCAGTTCATTACAGACTTCCTGGTGCTTCTTTTAATCAGGTATCATGACCATAGTGTTAAATTCCTGCTTATTACACAGAAACCGCCACAGGTGTTTCCAGGTCGTCATTACGATTCTTTAAGTGTGCTTTAAAAGGTTATTACATAGTTATAAATGTGTTATTAGATAGAAACAAGTGGTTTTGCATCTGTTTCCTTCTTATTACATGGAAACTACCTGAGATATTTCCAGGTAATAACCACACTTCTTTAAGTTAGCTTTAACGGGTTATTAATGTGTTATTAAATGGAAACAGGCGGTTTGGCATTTTGTTTCCTGCTTTTTATATAGAAACTACCACTGGTAATTGAGTGGTAATAACTTAGAAATTACCACATTATTACACTCTTATTTTGTCCTTGTTACCCTTCTATTACTGCTTTATTACCTAGCTCTATTTCCACATTATTACACCCAATTTTTGGGTTTCTTATTATCCTATTACATAAATTTCAGGGTAATAATACTCAACTGTAACAATTGTTGCTACCTCGATATTACTTGGACATTACATGGTTATTACTTTGGATATTAAAACTTAGAAATACTACATTATTACCCTCTTGTTTCCCCCTTGTTACCCTACTGTTACCCCTTTATTACCGAGCTGTATTATAATATAAATATAATCTAAGCTTTGGAAGCGCTCATCTCAGAGAAGAGAAAGGAACAAACAACTTATTACCTGATGTCCAGCCATATCTTACCATCTATCTATGTGGCTTTTCCACATACGTGATTCAAAAGAAATGTTGTTTCTTGAATCATGACATCATTATATTTTCTCATTCATTGTATTGGTTATATTCTCATCAGTATTAAGCATAATTAAACTGTCATTAAAATCACATCTGACTTATGGTTCTCTGTTCAACCCTTAGTACCATTTCTCTTTTCCAGAATCTTTCAGAACATAATTTTGGGCTGGCAGCACATTTCTTATCTTTCACATCTCTGCAGCCACACACAGATACTCATCTACTGAGGCTGCAGCTGGATCATGTCTATGCACACAAAAATCCAGACATCTGAATAATTTTCATTACCCAGCTCATGTCTCAGCTAACATATTAATCAGACTTATACTTTGATTTATATCTTTGATTAAGAATAAAGATGATTCACTATAAGCAAAGCACATAGATAAGCTCTGTTATAGAGTTGTTATGACTATGATACTTGTCGTTGGCTCGCTGTGTGTGTGAGACAGGCGTGTGGAGAGGGGCACGGCTGCCCATCATCATGCATGATTTTGGCTTCTGTCTGGACAAACTGCCATACAGGCCATTTTGGAATACTTTCCGGATGCGCTGTATATTCAGTGATGGACTGCTTCTTAAATAGTACCTTTCTACATAAGCTCAGCACTTAAAACGCTTCCCACTGTAAGTCTCATTCACCAAATAACACACATTCCCATTGCACCTTTATGTATGCCCAAACTCTTTGTGTCACATTCACACGCTCACATGCCAGTGAGTACATCAACGGCAATTTAGGGATCAACATATTGCCCAAGAACATGGGGCAGCGATTGATCCGCTCTACCAGAGCAACACAGGAAAGATCAAGTCAGCCATGGGTCAATCCTACAATCTTCAATATCCATTGTGTCATTGGCCCCGTGTCACATTATATGTACACGAGAAGAGTACCTGGCTCTCCAGCGTCCATAGGTGGTGTCTCAGGTTCTTGGTTTCTTGACTGTTGTTTTGTATGAGAGTTTGGAAGCTTTCATAACCATGAGAAACATCATTGGACGTTTGCCCCTCTGATCTGGGCCGAGCCAGTGAAGCCTCCAGTGTGAAAACTGGAACCAAGAGAAAATGAACAAATATGTTTCACTATACTTTCTTCCCATGTATGTTAATGGGTAACACATCTTAATAATAATGTCACCCTAAACTTACTAACCTGCTTTACTAAGGTATTAGTAAGTGCTTCATCACTTATAAACCATTACTCCTCATTAAATACAAATATAAAAATTCTTGATTAAGATGCTTATTTATAATTATTTATTTATAACATGGTCATTGTGTCATTTATAAAGTCTAAATAACTGATTAACAAAGTATTTAGATGTCTGCTGTCCAGAGAGATGGAGCAGGGATCGAGAATGAAAAATGATTTGAATAATAAAATTTATTCTAATGTTTGGATTCTGTGTGCATTGAAGTGATGGCAGATTAGTATCTGTGTGTTTCTATCTGTTGTTTTGTAGTGTGCAGATAGAAAAAGGAGATTTTGTGTCAGGAGTAACTGTGCTGGAAGTGTTTGTAGGGTCTACAGTATCGAGTGCTTTGAGGCAACTGTTGTTGCGATTTGTTGCTGTATAAATTAAACTAAATTGAACCTTGTCGCCATGGTGTTTGTTGATATGGTAGCATCACTGAACTTTTAAATAATGTAGTTTATTTCTGTCTTTGCTCATAAGTTATTTCATTCTACCGATGAGATGGTATGCAGCTGTACCTTTATAAAGAAGAAAAGCATTAAGGACTGTCTGCAGGATGAGGTAAATAACTATGACATGAAAACACCGTAGTTTCCTGGGCCTGGATGACTTCAGATCTGAAACACAAACAGGGTTATGTGATCAATCTCTTGGACCAAGATTACTTCTTCAAATTGTCACTTCCGGACACACAAATTCAGCTATTTATTCAGCTATTACAAATATTTGTCTACATTTACCAAGCAAAAAGCAAGAAACCATATATATATATATGCATATATATACATATATATACAAGTGAATCACTAACATTTAACCAAATGTTTTCAAGTTGTTCTGCAAATAAATCAGTCAAGCAATAAATAAATAAACAAAATAATGCCAGTATATACATTGCACAAACCAAATACAGGAACTTATCACTTTGCTTTCAGTGCTTCCAAGGATAATACACAGTTTCTATTTCTAGGCTGTCATCAAAGCAGGAGGTTGTATTCAGGCATTTAGTACTCAAATTACTACTACTGAGTACAAATGTTGAGTTTGAGAAAAGCAGGAGAAAGAGAGAAAGAAAGAGATAATTTAGTATTTAGTATTTATTTATTTATTGTCATTGTCAGAGAACAATGAAATTGCATTTGGGGCTTCCGTACAACCCGTAAATAAAATAATGAAGAAAATAATAAATACCCCTTAAAACCCAAGTGTACCCAATACCACCAAAAGTGCAAAAATGTAGGAGCCCCGGGCCGCTGCGTCTGTGCGCGCCGCCATCTTGGTAGTCCTGATGCGAGTTTCCTGCTGCTTGCTTTTTTTATGCATGTTTAAAACATCAGTATTTTAAAAGCTCTGTTGATTGTACCATAAGATGCTTTTCCATAGTTGGCATATGAGGAGCTGTTTTGAGTGAATTTTCATTCATGTCATTTTCTTTATTTCGTTTTTTAAATTTGAATCGAGGAAAACCTCTTAATGAGCAAACCTGCTGTCACTGAAAGAAAATATGAAACACTGCCACCACCTGCTGGTAAAGGTTGCCATTTCACTCTGTCCCAGGTTTAAGAATGACAGCCACTGTAGTACTGACAGTACTTTAAATCAGCGGGTACTGGGCTGTGAGTCATTTGTCACCAGGCTGCGAGAGTTGAGTGAAATTTATGGTTTTTGGGGTTTTAATCATTAACTCGGTTTCCCTGGGTCTTTTCCCGTGTTGTAGTTGTGTGTCTTATTTTGAAAGAAATATTTCCACGTTACCATAGCGACCAGAGGGCATTAAGGGGCAGAGAGGAGGATGTTACTCTCAATGTTGTTTTCAGGAGGACGCTGCTAATAAAATTACACAATTACACAATTTGCGTTTATTATTATATTTACAAAATACCACAGTTTTTGTCTCGGTCCTATCATAACATTAGATAATGACATTAGACTGATTTTTGATTTAGAGTGGGTGTAAAATGGGTTTTGTTGCAGTTTTCAAACTGTAAATTGTAAATTTTAACTGTTATTGATCCTTTTATCTTTGTCTTAAAGTGTATATTTATTTCTCTTGTTATATTTATTGTTTGTCTTTTGCACTGAGTGGAACCGGAGCCTCGCCTCGTTTCTCTATATCCTGTACTGTATATAGTAGAGATGACAATAAAGTTTACTTACTAGCACTAGAAGCAACAGAATCGTACATTTGTCACTGCAGTCCCCAGAATTCATTCAAATTGAATCAAATCATTTTCCTCTTGCCAGTATTCAGGTTACTTCTGTGTTTTTCAGAGTCCCACAGTTGTTTTTTAGATGATTTGTTTGCTCTTGTACTTTCCTGTAAGTTATTCTTTGAACTGCTCTATATTCAGTTAAGCCATTATGTCGTTCCTTTTTGTTTCAGGAGTCTTAATAAACTCTCTTCCAAGACAAAAAACTCAATATTGTTTTGTCTGTTGTCAACAGCAGCTTTTGTTTGTTTGTTTTTTTACCCGCTCAGGCAGCTGGCGTAAAAAACTTAAGGAAGCTGATTTTTTTGTTTTTGTCATCAAGTCTAATAAAGCCTGTGCCACTTAACTCCACTGTTCATGTTTTTATTCAGTCCAAACTTTTCTTTGGTCGCATCGAGGCTGAAATTGGTTTTCACGATGGTTCAGTGTTTCTTACTTTACGAGAAATTTTTGGTTACTATAGCAAATTGAAAAATTATTTTTTGTTAAATGATACTATAATGTTTCCAGTGAGGTTTTTTTCAGAAGCAGCTTGTATATGGATTATTCAAAAGTTACAACCTACCAGGAAGAAAATAATATCTCTTAATTGGCATTTCCAGCTTTAGAGACTGTTGATGGCCAGTTAAGGATTATGGATAAGTTTAGGCACATTTTCAGAAACAACAGCACCAAAGGTTTGGAATTAAAAAGTAAAACAATCAGGGATTTAGGCCTTCACGTTCATTCTAACATGACAAATGTTACAGATAACTATTTTCCAAATCTCAACACAGTTTCTATGAAAGAAGTAACACTCACTGTCTTAGCACTTACCATCAGGCTGAAGGCTGTAGAGATCACTCCTGCTGAGTGACATGTCAAACAGTGGGTTACTCTGAGTGTATGTGACCTCATTCCTTGTCCTGTTCATTGCCGTCTCCATTCTTCCTAAAGCCCCAAATCACCTTCACGTCCTACTTGGGAGCCTCTTTTAACATATGCAGTAGGTAAAAGATGACACTTCTTCCCCAGATTGCAACAGAAGCTCTGTACCAAAGAGCTCACATGAGAACCGACTAACAGAGAGGAAGTAAAAGTATCTGATTTGTTGCTGAGTTGACTAAAATATTGCAGCTGACATTTATTTAGTGTTACTGCTAAACCAAAATGAGGAAGCTGGTTAGGTCTTACAAAACCATAACGGAAGTTGCAATTTTCTTGTCCAAGTTCTTTTACCACTTTTACTCTTTTACAATGCAAAAAAGCTCGGAAAGTTATGAAAATATTGGTTTGCAATAACGTACATACCCTACAGCAACAAGGTCTTAATACCCAGCCAATCACATAAAGTTTTATTTTGTCCTCTGGCTTTGAGTTCCTGTGTACAATGTTTACATTACCCTGAGTAATTTACCCACTCAGACTCTACACGATGTACAGTTCATACATGAAATACAAAAATTGAAAAGTTGTGATAAATAGAACAAAATAATATTTGCAAATATATTAATGTGTGTGTGTTTGTGTGTGTGCAAAGATCTGGACGTACAACACCACAGCACTGGCCAAGAAATCACAGCAGCGTCTCTTCTTTCTCCGCAAACTAAGAAGAGCAGGAGCACCAGCCCCCATCATGCACACTTTCTACAGAGGCACCATCGAGAGCATCCTGTCGAGCTGCATCACTGTGTGGTTTGGAGCCTGCAATGCGTCCTGTCATAGAACCCTCCAACGCATAGTGAGAGCTGCAGAGAGGATCATTGGTGTCTCTCTCCCCTCCCTCCAGGACATTTACAGCACCCGTCTCACTAAAAAAGCCCTTTGCATAGCGGCTGATCCCACGCACCCAATGCAAAGCTTCTTCAAGCTGCTGCCGTCGGGGAGGAGACTGCGGAGTCTCCAGGCCAGGACCAGCAGACTGAAGGACAGCTTCATCCATCAGGCTGTCAGGAAGCTTAACTCCCTCCCGGTTCTGCCCCCTCTCCCCTCTCTCCTCCACGGTCTCACTGAACTCTGTCACACACACTCACACACACACACTCTCTGACTCACTCACTGGCCTGCACCAGTTACCAGTCACTTTGTGGAGCATTGGACTGCCATTACCTCATAAGACTTTGTTGTTACACTATCTCATACCGTACATTACCAAATATCCATTTGCACTATTTGCCTATTTGCACTACTCTGCCTGGTTTGCACTCAATGTCATTTACCCTTATATTGTATATTGTATAGCTTTCTTGTTATATGTAAAATTGTATTTATTTATTTAATTTTTTTTACTTTAAAATATTTTACTTGCATTTTTAATCACTCTTATATTTAAATGTTCATTTTCTATTTTATCTAGGGATTGAGAGTAACGTAGTTTCTATTCTCTGTATGTCCTGTACATGTGGCAGAATTGACAATAAAGTTGACTTTGACTTGACTTGACTTTGATCTGTCTGTCAGTCTCTTTCTGCCTTCTCATCTTACTCTTGAACAAGATCCCATGAAACTTAGACTTCTCCTGGAGCAGCCAATCATCCCACAGTAGGCACTTGTGGCAGAGGTGTGGTCCCTGGCTCAGCTGCAGGGGAGAGATGGTGCAGTGAGTTTGAGGGGGCGGTGCCAGCTGAGGCCACAGGTCGTGATGATCTGTGAAGTGAAGCCAGAGACCGGAGCGAGAGGAGGGTGTGTGCTGAGGCCCGTCTGCAAAGTTGGTGAATTGGGTGTTGAACAGAGAGACACTGCATGTGTGAAACCACAATAAACACTTCCAAACGTGAACACAACAACAGTGTGTTGGGTCCGTCTGTAGAAGTTTTGGGGATATCTTTGTTATGACCATTGCTGGAGTTGTTACTCAAAAAGGTCATTATTACTCTTATTACACAGAACACTTTTCTTAAAAGTATTGCAGTACGTTACTTAATTACTACTCATTACATTGCTTTCATGTTACTCTGTAAAATAGCTGAAACACTCTGTCTCATAATCGCTATTTAACAAAATAAATTTGGGGCTACAACTGGCACACCAACACAAAACCCTGATGAGGACACACATTTCTAAGATCTTTCTCTTAGTAGAATACAAAGCTAACCGCACAAAGCAAAGATGAAAACCAGCACAAAAAAGCGATCACCACAGTGATCCTGCTTTAGAAACATGAACAGATAAGAAGGGAGGCTGCAGCCTGACTGCTCATCTGCTTGTTACCTGTTGAAATTAAGGGTTTGGCTGCTCACTCAGCTTTCACACTGGGTTCTTGGCTAGCTTAGCGTTAGCATGCTGTCTTGGCAGATGCTTGCAAAGAAGTTATGTTAGTGGCATAATGCGGTTGCCTCTGTCCCAGCTGCAGTTTTCCGCTTGTGTTTTTGTTACACAAAACGACGAGATAAATGGTGATGTCTGGACTGCATAGCTATTCCCTGTAAACTGAAAACAAACTGAAATCAGCTGATTGTAGGGCGAGTGTATAAATGGATAAGCAGGATTGATAGGCAGGCAGACTAAGAATTCCAAGACTGCTGGGAACTGGTTTTCTACAAGGAACAGTTTTTGATTCCCTAGCGATACTGAGTGATAGCAACATCAGGAAGAAATATACCAAGGGCTGAAAGAAGAACTCGAGAAGATGTGGCGGGTAAAGACAACAGCAGTTCTCGTGGTAATTGGAGCATTCAAGGGTTAGGGTTAGGAGGGCCAGTACGTTACTGCAGTCTACAGACCCAAACACAGAAACAGCTGAATGAATTTCTCACAAGCTTTATTTAAAACTATAAACAAAGGTTTAAACACAAGAAGGGATTTGTGATGTGGCGATCTAATGTGTAGTGAGAGCAACAGCTTTAAACAAGGAGACGGACTCGTGCCGTGATGACCTTAGCGTGCTGTGAACTGTGAACAGAGGAGAAGGTAATTACCATACCATAGAGTATTTATATAGCACTTTAAAAACAACACATGGCCGACCAAAGTGCTGTACAGCAGAAATATTAAAAAAATACATTTATAAGAAATACAATAAATAATAATTAGCGGGTACATGAAAAGCAGCCAGGAAGGAATAGAGGTTAAGGGGTTGCTTACTTGGCAGGTTGAGCTGTTAAAGCTTGGAGGACAAGGTGAAGGTCCGGGTGGTGTGGACAGGAGAGTGCAGTGATGACGGGCTGACCTGAGTTGCAGGAGGGCAGGCAGGTGTGTGGTGAAGAGATCTTTCCAGAGAGACAGACTGTGGAGTGAATCCAGTTAGTGATGACCAGCATCCAAGAGAAGGACGAGCAGATCAGTGGCACGATGAGGAAACTCTAGCACAAAGAGGAGGTAAGTACTCCATCTTGGTCATGGAACATGGAAAAGAGAAAAACTGTTACCAACATGGGTAATTTGGTGAATTGTCCCAGAAGAGACAGCTCATAAATACCCTCCCACAGATTGCCAGGGATTAGTCTCAGGTGAGTCGAGAATAGTTCAGACAATGATGGCTCTACCAGGGGTGGACACGGGAAAACATGGCCGCCTGGGGCGCTCCTCAGCCCTTTTCTAGGTGGGTGGCGGGATTGCCCCAGCAGTGGTCCTCCTTGAGCTTTCATGCTCTGGGGGGCCTCTGGATGTCTGAGGCCAGGATCTCCTTCATGTCCTGGGAGGGCAGGGCTATAGCTCCCCACTACTATTAGACGCTTACAAGGAGAAACTTTATGAATACAAGTCCGCCCACACACACAGGTGTACACACGAGCGTTCACACAGGTGTAAAAACAGGTACTCACAGACACACTTTCTTGGTTGGCTGCTGCCTCTATACATATCCTTAGTCCTGTATGCTGCTCAGTAACCTTCAATATCTATTATTTACTGTTTCTTAAGCTTATCAATCAATCAATCAATCAATCAATCAATCAATCAATCAATCAATCAATCAATCTTTATTTATAAAGCACTTTTCATACAGAAATGTAGCACATGGTTAAAAGCAGCCCACCCCACATCGCCCTCCAACTCACTCCCCACACTCTCATTAACATAAATGATCATGGATACATCCCCCCCCCCCCCCCCCCCCCCCGCACACACACACACACACTTAAAGAGTAAAATTGGGCTGGGCACACATGAGCCAGGTGAGGAAACACTATCACAGGGAGCCGTCTGCACCGGGAGCCGGTCACAGACCGCAGCCACCAGGCTGGGCACACAGCCGGAGGGAGGCAAAGAAGCCCCCCAGCCAGGCTGAGAGGACCCCCAGAGCCCCAGCAGCCACGGTCGGTCACAGCCCCGGTGCAGAGAGCCCCCTCCGAGGAAACACTGGAGATATGACCTAATAAGAATATATACAGGATAAAAAGATAAAGTAAATAAGAATGGGATACAGTATAAATCTAAATAGAGTAAGAAGACAAAAAATGAATAAGAATAAAATAAATAAATATTAGGTAAAACCTAAATTGATAATATAAATAGAATAACAGGATAGAATAAATAAGCATAAAATAAATAAACGCTAAGTAAAAGCTAAATTAAAAAGGTGGGTCTTGAGCCTGTTCTTAAAAACATGTACGTTCTCTGCGGCCCTGAGCTCCTCCGGCAGGCTGTTCCACAGACGAGGACCATACCACTGAAAAGCTGCCTCTCCGTGAGTATGTGTCCTGACTTTAGGGACAATCAAAAGGCCAGTACCAGAGGACCTCAGGGTCCGCGAGGGTTCGTATGGTAAAAGCAGATCTGAGAGATAAGAAGGCCCAAGACCATTAAGACATTTGAAAACCAATAAAAGAACTTTAAAATCGATCCTGAAACACACGGGGAGCCAATGCAGCGATTCTAAAACCGGTGTAATGTGGGCCCACCCTCTGGTCTTCGTCAGCACACGAGCTGCCGAGTTTTGTAAATGTTGTAAAGTTGAAATATTCTTCTTAGGAAGACCAGAGAGCAGGGCATTACAGTAATCAGTGCGACTGGTAATAAAAGCATGCATCAACATCTCTGTGTTGGCCCGAGAGAGAATAGGGCGGACTCTGGCTATATTTTTTAGATGATAAAATCCAATTTTAGTTACATGTTTAATATGTGGGATAAAACCAAGCTCAGAGTCAAAAATAACACCCAGGTTTTTCACTTGTAGCGAAGGACATAGTGAAAATGCCTCTAATTTAGACAAGAGTTTCTCTCTCTGAGCCTCAGGACCGACAATTAAAACTTCAGTTTTGTCCTGGTTAAGCTGTAAAAAGTTTTCTGCCATCCAAGATCTTATATCCAAGATACAGTTAAAAAGGGCATCCATTGGTCTGGTGTCATCAGGAGACACAGAGATGTACAGCTGAGTGTCATCAGCGTAACTGTGGAAGTTCACTCCATGCCTCCTGATGACACCGCCGAGAGGGAGCATATACAAATTAAAAAGTACAGGGCCTAGAACCGACCCTTGGGACACACCTCATGTCCTTCTATGGATCTTAGAGGAGCATGTATCCGTACTCACCATAAAAGTTCTGTCAGAGAGACAGGAAGTGAACCAGTTGTGTACAGCACCAGAGAGGCCCACCATGTGTTTCAGTCTGTTTAAAAGAACAGCGTGGTCTACTGTATCAAAGGCTGCGCTTAGATCCAGTAGCACCAGGACTGAGAGCTTTTGGGCGTCCCAGTTACATCTAAGATCATTTAAAACCTTTAGGAGAGCCGTCTCTGTGCTGTGGTTCACCCTAAATCCAGACTGGAATATCTCCAGGATCTGTCTATCATTCAGAAAATCATTAATCTGAGTAAAAACAAGTTTTTCTAAGATTTTACTTAAAAATGGTAAGTTGGATACAGGTCTGTAGTTATTAAAATCATTACAATCCAAATTGCTCTTCTTCAGAAGGGGCCTCACCACCGCCGTTTTAAAGGCAGCAGGGAAGACACCCAACTGAAGAGAGCAATTCATCATGTTTAAAAGCTCAGCTTCAAAAAATCCATAAAGTGTTTTAAAGAGTGAAGAGGGGATTGGATCTAAAAGACATGTGGTGGTTCTCAGCATTAACCAGGACAAAGCTGTCCAGTGTCTCCTCAGGTACAATCGAGCCCTCAGATGTGTTTAATCATATCACGAGAAGATAAAATATCAGCTCTGATGGCGCTGACTTTTCCCCTGAAGTGGTCTGCAAACTGCTCACAGAGCGAGTCTGTGGGCTTCTTTGGGAGCTGTTACAATCAGGGTTAAATAAATGATCTATGGTGGAAAAGGTGGGAAAAGAGGACCTTGTCGGTTGTTGCTGTGGTTTCTCTAGTGTCTTATTTGGTTTTTGCTTGTTTTTTGTCGGCAGGTGATCAAGCAGATTTTCACTGTCTTTTCTCTTTCTATCCCTCTTCTCCTCTATTTTATTTCTTTAACTCTCCTTCTGTTAACTCTCTGTCCAACTTCTCTTTTCTTCTTCTTTCTCTTTCCTGTCCCCTGGTCCTGTCTGTTGTGATTGCAATAACTTAAAATATATAATATATATAATAATAACAAAGATAAACTATGACAGTCAAGTGGACCAGCATACAAAAAGGCATAATGGTTTACATGGGAAAATAAACCTGTTGGGCATTTTTCTTGGCTTTCAGACAATAATTCTGATTGCTACAGTGATGGAGGGCAAAATAAAATGTTTGGACACACCTTCTCATTTAACCCTTGTGTGGTGTTCATATTTTTGTTACTCAGCCAGTGTTCATGGGTCTGGTGGACCCGCTAGAGTTTTGGCCTTCCAAATTAACACTATCAAACAATTTTATGTTAAATTACTCAACAGATATTTACTTCATCCCAATTACAAGCCATATGAACAGCAAAAATGGTTAATTTTTTCCCTTTACCTTTGTTAGATCACATTTATGAATTAATGTGCTTCTCGTTTTTTTTGGGGTTTTTTTATAAAATGTTATAAAAAATGAATAAGTTATAATCAAGTGGAGTGAGTGGAAATACACAACATATTTACACGTGAAGCAATATGTTTCACAACTAAATGGGATCAGCTGCTCATCAATGGTGACATTAGGCCCAGGGATGTAAAACAGGGGGAGGTGGTGCACACACTTATTCCACACTGTCCTGATGGCAGCTAGCTTGTCTCTCTGCCGTCGAGCTGGTCTGTCGTCTCGGTTATCAAAACGGATAATCCTGGAAATTTTGTGGAAGTTTTCCAGAGACATTGATGCACGGAAAGGTTCGTGCCGGTTTCTGCATCCCACAGGGATTCTGTCGATTCCCTTTGGACCTGAAAACTCCTGCAAGGATAAGAAGCCCAAAGTAGGCCTTTGGGGTTCTTAGATGAATTTGGTCCATCTACTTCCACCTCTCTCCAAAAACACACCTTCCTTCTAGATTACTGCAATCCAGAATAATTTTCTGGATGGAATCTGGGATGAAAAGCTCAAATGAAGACTTGATGTCCTGCACATGAGTAACTGTCAGTCGTGTTGGCCCTGGCTTATCACAGTAACAGCTCTGCAGGGTGGCTCATTTCTTGGGCAAGAAGACCATTCAATGTCACCAGTTATTGACATCCATATTTCTTCACTTGCTGTCTGGTGGGCTTGTTCTGGTCCTGGAGCTGGCTGCAGATGGGGTACTCGTCTTCGTTTTGTTACTAAATGATGCTCAACTTCATCCTGTTCTTCAAAGTCACTGTCAGACTCTGAATTTTCAGAAATGTGAAATGTTCTGAAACCTCTTTGTCAACATCATCATCCGAAGCTCCTCTCTCTTCCAAAATCAATTGGATGGCCCTCGCAGCAGATAATCTTTTGCCATCTTGATCAGTTGTGATAAGGAACCACACTGGCAAAGTCTTATTTATAGTATTATGCCCCTAATTTGCAGGTGGGACAGGGTATGAGAAAATAAAATTTGGATCCCTCAAGAAAGAGGGTAAAATGTGCGGGAATGTCAGAGCAGACGGTGTTGATAGTTGAATTTTCAACAATGTTGCAACTTTGTGCGGGAGCAGGAGGGGAAGAAAACACTATCAGCAGCACCAGAAAGGAGGAAGACAGAGTATGGGAACACAGGACCTACACTTTCAACACTTTTATTAGACCTGGGTCCAGTGGACCCGAACACCTTGTATGTAATGTAAATGCGTGGGGGGAGGTACAGCATTCGGTCATTGAAAATTAGTTCAGATTTATGTTCTTCAGAGAAAATAAGCCAAAGCCAATGAATTTCAGGTTGAAAAAATAATTAATTGTTTAATTTTTCTTTTGAGAAAAACTGAAAACAGGTCTCACAGACCCGAACACCATACAAGGGTTAATAGTTTTTCTTTATTTTTACTACTTTCTACATCGTAAATGCAAACTGACGATATCAAATATATGAAGCAAGATATATTTAATTATGTAGCAAAGAAAAAAAAGATAAATAACTCTAAATATGTTTTATACTTCAGATTCCTGAGATTAGCCGCCCTTTGCTATGTTTTTTTTTTTTTTTTGCCTGTCCCATTTGGCTCTTTTGCCATCAGAATTGTTGTCTAAAGGCAAAGAAAGATGCCCAACGGATTTACTTTACCAAATTGACCATCCCAGCCTTGCCGTAATGGTCCATTTGATTCACCTTTTATTGTTTATTTTATTTTCACTTACTGAATACGGGACAGACTTGACTGGGGGAAAGAAGGGGAGAAAGAAAGAGGGAAAGAGAAACAGCTGAGAAGAGGGACGGGGGAGAAGGGCAAAAAACAAAAACCAACAGAATGAGCAGAAAAAAAAAGAAAAAGAAAAAAAATGCATATATCGATCACCTGGATCACCTGCTGAGAAAGAAAACAAGCAGAAGAGAACAAGAGTAATAGAATAAACAACATCACAATGATATATGGGAATATGACAGTAAATACTAAATGTTAAACATTATTGTGCAGCACATAAGATCAACAGAACACAGTGTGCTTTGAGGTAGGAGCCAAAAAGGGTGTAGTTTGTGGGTGTGATCACCCGTGTGTACACCTGTGAGCATGGACGCGCTTGTTTTTTTAAAAGGTTCCTTCATGTAATGATCTGCTAGAGGGTGTGGGGGGGCCACAGCCCCGTCCTCCAGGGCATGAAGCAGGTATGGAGGAGATCAAAACTCCAGACATCCAGAGGCCCCCAGAACACAAGAGACCAAGGAAGACCAACAGAGGGGCAGCTGCGCCACTGTCCCAGAAAGAGCTGAGGAGAGTCCCAGATGAGGGCTCACTCAGCAGCCGCGGAGCAGAAGCCAGGGGGAGTTGCAGTGACGCGCCTGTGAGCTCCGCCGGCAGCCAGCCGTGCCTGAGTGACCGAGCCCCAGGCCGAGAGGCCGGGGGCACCCCACCTCAGAAGTGGCCCGAGCGAGCCCCAGGCTCCAGGCCCCGATAAGCGGCCGCCAAGGAGTGAGCCGGTGTGTACCTGGACGCCCATCCCCAGACACAAAGAACCACCAACGCACCGATGTCTGAGGGGGTCCGCCACTGGCAGGGGAAGTGGTGGTAGGGGGAGATAGACCTCCAAACCTTGGAGGGCCTGAGGTGTCCCCAGAGAGGTGGCGTCTGATACCCAACCTGACATATAGACACAGACATACAGGCACACACAGACACAAACATCCATTCCCACCCTCATGCTCTCATATGCACTTACTCCACACTCAACCAACGTGGAGACAGACATAAAGAGACGCTGTACACACGATCACACTCCCCAAGCGTACTCTACAAACCGGGTCTAGGTGCCCCCGCCCCTGGAGGGGGGAACTGCACCCAGACCCAGGTGGTGTTACCCTTTTCCCTGCGGTGGGGGGAGGCAGACCGCCCCGACTCCGCAGCAGCAGGGAGGCCCCACACTCCAGACCGCAGTCGGACAGCCAACTCCTCCTCCTAGCCCCCCCCGCTCCAGCAGGCCGCAGAGAACGGGGGTGAGAGAAGACTCCAAACCTCCCTCCACCCGCTCATTGTAGTGTTGATGCATGTGTGTTCTAAGGTGCATTTAAAACCCAGGAGGGCATGGAGCTACCTGCCAGAGAGCAGCAGGTAAGCGCATGGTCCCTCCTGCTAGCCCTCTGGGGGTAGCCTCCTCTGCACCCTGGTGACATACCCCTACTCCAAGGTCCTGCATGTGTGGGTGGTTGTGGTGGAGCGGGAAGAGGGAGGCAGCTGGAGATGGGGAGGGAAGGAAGGGAGGGGCAAGTGACCCCACCCTGGGGCCAGCTCCCCCGCTGACCCCAGTAGGCACCCCCATACTCCGCGACCCGCCAGGGAAAGGGGGCCCAGGCCCATCCAGACCGGGGCCCAGTGGAGCAGCGCCTCCCGGGCCCTGTGGGGCCGGGAGGCGCTGCTGCACAGTCCACAGTGCACAGTCCACAGTGCACAGTCCACCCTGCTGCACAGTCCACCCAACCCCACCACAGAGAAAACTGCACCCACCCCACCATCCACTCATCTTCCAGACTACATAAGACAATAAACACCCAGGCTGAGATCTTCCTCCACCTCTCCTGTATCTCCCCCTCCTGCAGAGGGAGCTCCCGAAGAGAGGAAAGCTCCTGCAAGATGTGACAATCTCCGCCACCAGTTGAAGAGACCCCCAGGTGGCTCGATGCACCGGCGGCACCCTGCTCCAGGGCTGGGCCCCCATGCACCCACCCACCCACCCACAACCCCGGCAACACACCAACCAGGACCCAAGCCCCCGAGGCCCGGCCCGGGCCCCAGCCCAGAGACGGTGCCCCCCCAGAACCTCACGCCCACCCAGGGGCAGACAGGCTACCAGGTCAGTAACCCATGTCCGTCAGCACAGACCCTCCCCTAGCCCTAACCGAACATGACCGCTACCCCGGGTTGAGCCCCCCAAGGAAGATGCCTCCGGGGAACCCCCCGATGCTCTAAGCCTGTCCCTACCCCCACACCAATCACAACAGTGAAGGCGGGACCAAACTATGACCCCCCACCCCCACTAGGTGATGGAGCTGATCAAAGGAGCCCAGAGCAATTGATCTGATGTGGTGGCAGAGGCTGTATCAAGACTAATGTAATCTAATAGATAATTTCTATATTGGTTAGAATTAAGATTATTTTTATTTTTCCAGTTCATGAGGACTGTTTTCTTGGCTATGCATAGGGCAGTGAAAACCATATGGGCTATATTCTTTTCTGAAGTGACATTATCTAAGCTGCCCAGTAAACACACTAAGGGGGAAGTTGGAATGTTACATTTCAGACACTTCGATAAGTCTTCACATATCTCGCGCCAAAACTTCTGAACTGGTGGACAGAACCAAAGAGCGTGGATATAATTGTCCGGTGAATTGGTTTGGCAGTGTGAGCAGTTGTTGGTAGACGTAAAGCCCATCTTGAACATCCGATGACCTGTATAGTGCACTCTATGTAATATTTTGTATTGAATTAATTGAAGACTGGGATTTCTAATTAGATGAAAGGTTTTTAAGCAAATCTGAGACCAGAAGTTTAGGTCTAAGTTAACTGATAAATCCGCTTCCCATTTTGCAATAGGAAGTGATATTGATTCATCTGTTTTAGAAAGCATTCTGTATATTTTGGATAGTAATTTGGGGGTTTTAAGAGTAAGAAATTGAACCACACTTGGTGGTGTTTGTAGTTCAACTTGACCCGGTTTAAATTTCTTTTTTACTATGGATTTAATTTGTTGATATTCTAAAAATCTTTTCTTGTTGATCCCATATTGTGTAACTAGTCCGTCAAATGAAATAAATTCTGTTCCTTCTAGTATATGTTCTAAATATTTGATTCCTTTATCACTCCAATCTGAAAAGTTTATCATATTATTGTTTTGTAATATGTCAGGGTTGTTCCAGATAGGTGTACGTTTGCATGGGATTAATGAAGACGCCGTCAATTTTAGAAACTCCCACCATGCTGTCAGAGAAGAGCTGATGTTGATGCTTTTGAAGCATTCATGTCGTTGGATGTTTGAGCTGATAAATGGTAGGTCTGAGATCTCTAGATTATTGCAGAGTGCTTGTTCTACATCTAGCCAAGGTTCATCTAAGAGGGTATGTTTTAGCCATCCTGAGATAAACTGAAGCCTGTTGGCTAAGAAGTAGTGCTGAAAGTTAGGCAGTTCTAGTCCTCCTTTATCCTTGGTCTTTTGTAGTGTTTTTAAGCTTATACGTGGGGGTTTATTTTTCCAAAGGAATTTGGACATACATGAATCTAGAGATCTGAACCAATCTTGTGGCGGTTTAGTTGGGATCATTGAGAATAAATAATTTATTTTTGGTAAGACCATCATTTTTATAGCGGCAACCCTTCCCATGAGTGATATGGGTAGACATTTCCATCGAGCCAGATCGCCTTCTACTGTCTTTAAAAGTAGGATATGGTTTAATTTAGTCAGATCTGCAAGCTTGGGAGAAACATTAATACCTAAATATTTTATATTTCCCGATTGTAGTGGTGTAGAAGAGGAATTATGGAAGGAGCAATTAATCGGTAGGACTGTAGATTTTGACCAGTTAATTGAGTAATCTGATATTCTTGCAAAAGAGTTTATCAATTCAATCACCCCAGAGAAAGAGTGTTACTCTTTCTCCAAAATTCACAAACCAATATGGTTTGTGAATTTTGGAGAAAGAGTAACACATCATCCGCATAAAGGCTGATTTTATGTTCCACGTTCTTGCATTTTATGCCCTTAATTACTGAATTCTGTCTAATTGCTGGTGCTAGTGGTTCAATAAAAATTGCAAACAGTGAAGGGGAGAGTGGGCCTCCCTGCCTGGTGCCCCTCAAGAGACAGAAGCTGGAGGATGTCTGGTCATTTGTTCTAACACAAGCTGTTGGGGAATTATATAATATTTTTAACCAGTTTATGAAAGAGGATCCAAAACCACATTTGTGTAAAGTTGCAAATAGAAATTTCCAGTTAACTCTGTCGAATGCTTTTTCTGCGTCTAAAGAGAATATTGTAGTTTCTAGGTTTTTACTGTATGAGTAGTCTATCAAATTAAGTAATCTACGTGTATTTGTTGATGAGTGCCTACTGTTAAGGTTCAAAATATTGGGGATGGACACCAGAGGAAAAACCCACAATAACAACACTGGTCCGGTCGGGTTGAGTCAAACGATGATTTAATGATCACACACATGGGAGATGGACATTGTATGCAGACAGTCTCAGATCTCGTCTCAAAAAACACATCACCATAGTTTTATGAAATCAGGGTATTAGAACGCCCCTTCATGCGTAGTGACAGGTGCAATACAATCAATGTTGACAATTTTATTTAACACAAAGAATAACATTGTCTCCTTCCCGAGGGCAGACGCTGACTGCCCCCGTCTCCTGGAACCGTCTGTACCCTGCTAAGACACAACATGGCAACTACAAGGACTCTTTCATTTACTCAGACCATCAGTGTGTATTGCTCTAAATCAAGTATATAATATTAAATGAATATTGCTGGATCAGCTACTTCTATTTAAAACATATTAAAACATGACTAAGCACAAAATCACCAAGAATAACATCTTATAAGTGCTGTGTAAGCGCGTGCGGCCTTCCAAGCTCAAAGCCTTTGCCCTCCATAGATCAGCCAGACTCGCGCTGGCTGTAGCTTTTAACCGTTAATTAACTTGAGCACAACTCTAGAATAAGCGACAAACTGCAATGTGTATGGAATGATCATGGTTACATCTGCAATGGAAAATCATGTTATTATTCTAGTACCTGCAAGGAAAAAGATCAAACTGAAATTATAGCCATCACTGTAAATGCAAAAGATAATGTAAGGTCAAAAACTTCAATTTATGTTTAATGCAAAGCTGGTTATATACTTCTAATGAACTAATAATGCCATATTAAAATAATGAATGAAAATGAGAAAAACATCCCCTCCTTATTTTACACTACCTTTCATGAAACCAGTTTGGTCAGGATGAATTAAGAGGGGGGTTATTTTCTCCAGTCTCTTTGAGAGAGCTTTGCAGATTATTTTAAGGTCTACATTTATAAGGGATATTGGACGATAGCTTGAGGGATATACAGGGTCTTTGCCTGGTTTTAGCAGGAGATTAATGTTTGCAGAATTCATATTTGATGGAAGTCTGCCCTTTTCTTTAATTTCCAACAACGTTCTGTAGAAAACTGGTGCTAGAATCGACCAGAATTCTTTGTAGAATTCTGCAGGAAAGCCGTCTGGACCTGGAGCCTTATTATTGGGCATACTTATCAGGGCTTCCTGGAGTTCACCTGGTGTCAGTGGTGAATCCAGTGCCATTGCTTGAGTGTCCAATAATTTTGGAAGAGTTATGTTGTCCAAAAACTGATCAATTTCTTTTTTAGATGGGTTTATTTGTGGTGAATACAACGTTTTATAGAAATCCCTGAAAATGTTGTTTATTTGTATCGGTTCATATAATGTGTTCCCAGATGAATCTTGAACAGCACATATAGTTGTTTTTTCTTTATTTATTTTTAGCTGGTTTGCTAGAAATTGACCGGATTTATTACCATGTTCATAATTTTGTAGGCGTAGTCTTTGTACTAAGAATTTTGTTTTTTTATCAATTATCTCATTTAATTCTAGTTTTGTTTTGCGTATTTTGTTCAATGTTTCCTGATCTTGGTGGGACGCGTAGGCTTCTTCTAGTGATTTGATGTTTTTTTCTAATTCCTGAATATTTTTGTTTTCTTTTTTCTTTTTATGTGATGAGAAAGAAATTATTTTACCTCTCATCACAGCTTTCCCTGCTTCCCATAGAACAGAAGCTGATGTTTCGGGAGTGTCATTAAAGTTCAAATATGAAGTCCACTCTTTTTTAAAATATTTAATAAAGTCTTCATCTTTAAGTAGTGATATATTAAATCTCCAGTTTTTTCTTGGCGTAGTATTATTCTTGTGCATTAGTGTTAAAGATACAGGACCATGATCGCTGACAGCTATAGGGTGAATCTCAGTGTCTGAAATGTCGTTCAGCAGTGAGCTGCTGACCAAAAAATAATCCAGACGAGAGTAGGAGTGATGGACATGTGAGAAAAAAGTATATTCCTTACTGGTGGGGTGAAGGGAGCGCCATGCATCGCAAAGACCAAAGTCGCTCATATACTGTTTGATTATATTTGTGGACTGCCAATTACGCTGAGTTCCCGCTGTATTGAGCCTATCCATGTCTTCATTTAGTCCAAGGTTGAGGTCGCCTCCAAGAACAAGTGTGCCATCTAAGTGTTCAGAGAGTGCACTGAAAAAACCGTGAAAGAATGAGGGATCATCAACATTTGGACCATATACACTTGCAATACATAGCTTTTTATCACGTATAGATAGTTTAATGATTAAGAATCTGCCCTCTGGATCTATAACTGTATCGAGTACTGTGAAATTAATATTTTTATGTATTAAAATTGCTACTCCCCTTTGTCTAGAATTATAACAAGCTGAGAACACATTAGGAAACTCAGGTGTTTTAAGTTCATTCGAACCTCTAAGAGGTCTGTGGGTCTCTTGTAAAAGGACAACATCTGCCTGTAGTTTTTTGAGTTGGTTAAATATTTTTAACCTCTTTAACCGCCCTTTGCTATGTTGATAGCGCTGCAAACCCTCGGCCTTCTCTCAGTGAGCTTCATGATGAAATGGTTGAAATGGTTTCACCTCACAGGTGAGCCTGTCAGGGTTCATTGGTGGAGTTTGTTGCCTTCTTAATGACGTTGGGACCATCAGTTGTGTTGTGCAGCAGTCAGGTTGGTGCACAGCTGACAGGCCTGTTTGACAACTGTTAGAATTCATATTACGGCGAGAACCAATCAGCTGAGTAAAGAGAAACAACAGCCCATCATTGCTTTAAGAACTGAAGGTCAGTCAGTCGGAAAACTGCTAAAACTTTGAATGTGTCCCCAAGTGCAGTCGCAAAACCCATCAAGACCACAATGAAACTGTCTGACATGAGGATGCCCCAGGAAAGGAAGACCAGGAGTCCCTCTGCTGCTGAGGATAAATACATCTGAGTCACCAGCCTCAGAAGGCACATTTTAACAGCAGCTCAGATCAGAGTCCAGATAAGGGATGGACATTAGACCAGTGGAAATCGGTGCTTTGGTCTGATGAGTCCACATTTGAGATCTTTGGTCCCACCTGTTCTGTGTGACGCAGACACATTTGAATATTTGTCCAAAATTGAAGGCACACTGAACCAGCATTGCTACCACAGCGTCCTCCAGCAACATGTCATCCCATATGGTTTTTAGTTGAACCATTATTTATTTTTCAACAGGACATTGACCCCAAACACATGTGCTTGGGGTCACCTGAGGTTCACCTCCAGGCTGTGTCAGGGCTATTTAACCAAGAAGGAGAGTGATGGAGTGCTGCGCCAAATGGCCTGGCCTCCACAGTTTGGGATGAGATGGACCACAGAGTGAAGGCAAAAGGTCAGACAAGTGCTCAGCATCTCTGAGAACTCCTTCGCGATTTCTACCTCATGAAGCTCATCGAGAGAATGCTAAGTATGTGCAAATAGGTAAGCAAATGGTGGCTATTTTAAAAAATCTAAAACGTGTTTTGAGTTATTTTACACTTTTTACTTTACCACGTAATGTCATACGTAATCATTCAGTGAGAATCTACAATGTAAATAGTCATAAAAATAAAATAAAAACCCCATTAAATGAAAATGTGCATCCAAACTTTTCACTGGTAGTGTACACACACACACACACACACACACAGTCTCCTCTTGCCCTGTGATTATTTGTCATGTAAACAGGAGGAGATCAAACCATTAACCTTCCAGTTGTTAGATGGCATACTGCCTGAGCTACAGCCATCCCAGTGTACGCACTACAATAAAGAGACATAAAGATTTTAAAACATCAAGTACAGACAGTGGCTGCAGTGGATATTTTCCTTGTTTTTAACACTGGGTTTCACTTAAACACTTTTTTGTTTTCACGTTTACCTGGAGCTGGCTGATGGACCAGTAACAGAATGAGCATCCACAGCCCACAGACACCACATATTGTTGAAACGACCCTATCTGACAGCAGACTATTAGCAGGTAGACCAACTGTCTATAACTGCCCACAGTTTTCCTACCAGCTAACACCCCTGAACTAGAATTTAGTATAAGATGTCAGGAGATGTAAACACCGAGAAACGGGACAAAATAGCTATTAAAAAGGAACGGCAGTGGTTCGAGAGACCTGCTGTACCCATCACCAACCACTAGGTGTCGCCCTGATATAATTTTTTTCCGTGGACTGCTGAAATGTTTCTGCTTCAAAGATAGAGACTTATTTCAGTAGTAACATTAAAATCACAATAATTAAAAAAAACAGTGAAAGTGTGTGTGTGTGTGTGTGTGTGTGTGTGTGTGTGTGTGTGTGTGTGTGTGTGTGTGTGTGTCACGCTGTAAATTAAGAATTCCTCTTGGCATTACTGCTAAATGTTTCCCCCAACAAATTTCAATAAAAATGTCATTCTCCTTTGTTTCTAACTGCTACAATGTTTTTAGATCGTTTGCCATGAAATTAAAGGTAAATTATAGTTTTAAAAAGACAGCTCCCTGAGGTTTCCTATACACGTGATTTTATTATTATTAATATTGGTGTTGTGGTTGTTAATAACAATAATAATAAGAACAATAATAACAGCCGAACATCGTACTTTTTTAATGTCCTGAGGTCTGACCGCCTGCTCCACTGTCCCGCTGTACAGGTTCAGAGACACCGGTGGGTGATCCGTGATACTTCCTTAGCGGATTATATAAAAACGGGTTTTCGCTTTTTGTAGTTTTAATGTTTCTTTTGATTTTGAGTTTAAATAGCAGCTCTAAGCAGATTATTGTGAAGCTAAAATCATGTACAAGTATATGTTTAATCAGGTGCAGCACAGATATCATTATTACCAGTTTATCAAATTAAACGCATTTCTTTTTTAGTCGATTTAAAAAAAAATAGAACTCAAAAATGAAAACACAGAAGTTCGGATTGTTTTCTTTCTTTTTAGCCAAACTGTATTTTTGTTACAGTTAGCAGATTATGTCATAGATACGTCAACGAATAAAATCTAAACATGCGTCTGTTCTTTTTGTGTTCATATAGATTCATTCGTTTTCATGTCCGTTCAACTCCGAGGGTTCTTGCGTTATTGCGTTTTCTGAGCCTGTCTCTTTCTGCAGTGTCACAATCATATTACTAAACCTTAAACTAGAGGATAAGGGAATTATTAGGAATCACAGGTCTGTGCGGAAAACAAGCAGCTCTAAATCATAACGCTTACTGACTGACGGAGATGAAAGCCAGAGATAAAGCAAATGATCGCAGCAGTAATGTAACTGTGAATGTTCAATGTAAAACATTTTCAATAATCAATATATAAAAATACGACTCATCATAGCTTGTTATAATAAGGCTTGTTATAACAACCAAATTATTATAACGATTATGAATTGCAAAATGATTCATAAACATTTTATAGTCGACGACATAGAGCCGAGTGAAGCGCTGTATTAGTTATTATCGGTATATTTAATGACACGACTGCTATGAAGTTTACTCCTTATCCTACTAAAGGAACGAAGAAAAGGCAATAAGTAGTCAAGTTAAAGGAGACACAGGGTCTGGTTTGTAATCACACTATCAGTGTTTTTCTGTTGATAAAACCACAGCCTATTGGAGAATTGCTGCAGGAAGACTAAAGCCAATTAGGGCATCTTAGAATGTAAAACATTACATATCATTATTGTTATTATTAGTATTATTATTACTTCGTATAAGACATATAATCAGGCTTCATTTAATATGAATTATACCAATTAAGTTGTCCCTTCACACAACCTCTCAGTATTCCGCTGCACAGCAGCTTTTCTATTAACATCTTGGCAGGCGGCGTGCCTGTCTATTATGCGCATTTCTGGTATTCTATCGGCCCACTTTGCTCACACTTTGATGAAGTGTTTGGCAAGGCGACGTTGACGGAGACTTTGAAAGGCTTTTCTCTTGCAGCCAGGTGATGAACGTCCGGCCCATCAGGCGGAATAAAAAATAATTAAAACCTATAAATTATCCCTCGGCAGCTCCTCTCTCTCAGAAAGAGATAAGAGCGCGCTATTTCAGCGAAAACAACACGCGCTAACAATGGCCAGAAAGAAGGGGAAACAGCAGGTATGTGCGTGTGTTTTGATAGGTGGTGGTATCTAACCTGCAGCTGTGCGCAGTTAGATACCACCATTCAGAGCGAACGGGCGCATATGAAGATGTAGAAGGCGTGCGCTTTGGTTTGGATAAAACATGCTTGTAAGTGGGGAAGCAAACCCCCAAATGTCATCCTATCTATTTACGCTACGGCCCAATTAAAAGCATTTTTGTGTGCAGTCGTGGCTCACGGTTTAACTGGGTCTGAGGCCCGCCTGTGTCTGTACAGGTCAAAGTAAAGTAGACGTGCGCAGTTGAATTTCATACAAAAACCAGCAGTAAACAGCCAGTATTCTTCCGTTCATCAGCTGTATAGATGTAACAGTACACCGTAACGAGACTGAAGGCGAGGAGCAGCGATAATCTCTTGTTTGGTTTCTCTGTGAAGCCTGCTCCCTGCGCCACAGCTCTCCACTTGGCTCAGAGACTCATGACATTATTGGACGTCGTCACACTCTGTTCCAAAGTGTCCCGGTCGGTGATTGGCCCGATACGTTTCATGCGCCTCTAGTTGTGTGTGTGTGTGTGTGTGTGTGTGTGTGTGTGTGTGTGTGTGTGTGTGTGTGTGTGTGTGTGTGTGTGTATGTGTGTGTGTGTGTGTGTGTGTGTGTGTGGACTTTGTGAAGAGTGTCACACAGCGGTGAAAAGCTCTGGGTGTGTGGGAGTAGTGTGCAACAGCGACCACAGTCAGTCTTATAGTAAATCAACGACCATGACCCTCTGGAGCGCCTTTGCGCAGGGAGGATGCCCACAGTTTCCGAATAATGACAACAACCAGCACCATTCCGGTGAGAAAATAACTATGTTTTAGTTAGTAGTCATAATTTGGATACAAAATAAACTCACGCAGTGGAAGTGGATTAAGAGAACAGAAACCAGGTTCTTCAGAGAAGCACCGATGGAGGAGCAGCGGGATCTTAACAGCTCGGATAACAGCGAGGGGGAGAGCGTTTCCCCGTCTCCCAGCCTGCCCTCCCCGCCTATATTGCCTCTACAGGTCGCCCAACAGGCCCACAGAACCACCAACTTTTTCATTGACAACATTTTGAGACCGGACTTTGGCTGCAAGAAGGAGCACGGCCTTGGCCTGCGGGAGAGGGCGCAGACATCCGGTCGGGAGCGCGTCCACCCGGCGATCAGCAGGCCGAGTCTTCCAGGGACGCCGTGCCAGGACTCCAACTGCAGTACTGACAGTAGTTCGTCCTCTGCCTCCTCCGCTTCTTTGGCAAGTCCCAAAAAAAGCAACGTTAGCGGCGGAGGAGCCGCAGCCGCTCCCTCTACCGGTAACGGCCATGGCGTAAAAGCAGAGGGGAGAACTGGCACTGGGACCGGGGAAAATACCTCGTCTTCGCTGGTGGTGCTGAACGGCACCGCGGCGCCCACACCGGAGACGCAGCCACTGCTCTGGCCTGCCTGGGTTTACTGCACCCGATACTCGGACAGGCCCTCATCTGGTAAGGCAGTAGATTCGTGAAGAAATGCAACTGTGACCGTGCATAACTGAGGATTATTTCCACCCTAAACTCACTTAACATTTTATTCATCAAGACTTTTTTTAAACGTTAATATTCAACAGTTTCCATGCAACAAACGAAGAACAATTTTTCTAATAAAGTAAAGCACGAAATAAAGTTTTAGAACATTTTCAGACCGTTTAAATGTTCTCAAAAAATGAAGCTGCACTGACTCGACTCAAATCTAATATCAAACCAAATCGTTTATTGGTTAGCAATACACTATTGGATATATGTTATTATAATGTTTGTATTGCCGCTTTGATTTATTTTTAAATCGTCTCAGGATTTCATGCCGCTCGACGCAGCACCACAATAATAAAAAAAAACTCGATAAAGACAGAAAACAGTTTAAAATGCTGGTTCATGTATTTATTTATTTCGGTTCAAAAATAATATATATTTTACATTTATATATTTTGGGATGAAAATATAAAATTGTTCACTACACATCTGTAACACTTTGGTGTGTTTGACGTGGAGGTTTTCTGTGAATTTCTGTTTGTTTAAAGTTTCACTTGCAAAATAAAAAAATGATTAAATAAATAATCCTAAAAGCTATTTTAATTTAAATTCACGCGCATCAAAAAGCACAACCAGTGCTCGTGCGGCCTGTAAAAACTTCTCCCCGTTTTAGTCATAAACGGTATTTAGTCTTGTTAGATTTCCATAAGCAGTCGCTCAGCGTTGATCCTGGAGGATTAGAATTGTGTAGCTGACAACGGAACATATTTGACACTTTGGCTGATTCCAGGAGATATTGTCTTTCCACAAAAACCGGTGATGGCGTGTAATAGCTCCTGTGACCCGGTGTGTGAGCTGCCATCAGTAAGGTGGAATAAAACACAAAGGAACTGAAGGTAAATAAAGTCTTACAGCCTCGCGAGCCTGTTCGTCTTTACAGAGGACATTTTGAATTTATTAAGCGCGTGCTTAAATTTTTGCTAAAGAAACTATGCAGATGTAAATAGCTAGAAGACACGTGCACGTTCATTAATATATATTTGCGTGTGTGTGTGTGTGTGTGTGTGTGTGTGTGTGTGTGTGTGTGTGTGTGTGTGTGTGTGAGCCATATTATTTGTGACGTGGACTTCAGTATTTCAAAGCCAAACAAGTAAAGACATTTATTAATATTTTAAAAAGTCAATCGTACACCAGTCACTACACCAGAGGATTGTTCAAACCATAGTCTTTGTGCGGCATCTTGTTAATGAATTTAACTTTGTTCAGTGTGAACTGAAGCTTTCTGTTCCAACTGGCATTATTTGTTTTTGTCGTTTAAAAAGAAAAAGAGAAAAAGCAGTAAACGCGTGCTGTTCTATGCACACCATGATCTGGGCGGCCGAATATTCTAAAACATTAAAAAAAAAAAGGAAATCTTATTGTCGAATATTTAGATGACAGATTATTGTGTGAAAAACACCTAAACGTACGTGTGTTCGCAATGATGTCAGACAGGGGCTCAGGCTGCTGTAGTCATCCGTGTAGGCAGTAATCAGGAGTGTGTAAACGCGCTGATACTCTGAAGACACCACCACACAGACACGTGCCGCATAACGTTATTCTGTAAATTAAATAAAGAAATAATAATAATAATAATAATAATAACTATTATTAGTAGTAGTAGTATCTGTCATGTATCCATAGCTTGCAGGCTGGATTACTTAGAACTCCAGCTTTGTTAGCGCGCTGTTGTTTTGCGCACGCTGCATATTTATGTTTCCGCTCTCTTCTTTCGCCCCTACTGCAGGCCCAAGGACACGGAAACTGAAAAAGTCAAAAAGCGGCAAAGAGGACAAACGGCCACGCACGGCCTTCACGGCCGAGCAGCTGCAGAGACTGAAGACAGAGTTCCAAGTGAATCGCTACATCACGGAGCAGCGGCGCCAGTCTCTGGCCCAGGAGCTCAACCTCAACGAGTCCCAGATCAAAATATGGTTTCAGAACAAAAGGGCCAAGATCAAAAAGGCCAGTGGCTTCAAGAACGGGCTGGCCCTTCAGCTGATGGCGCAGGGACTTTACAACCATTCCACCACCACCATCCAGGAGGACAAGGAGGACAGCGACTGATGAACACGACTTCCTGCTTACACTCACGCTGTACATTGTAAATAATAATATCTAATTTAACGTGGAGGATGGGGGACCGAGCTAGTGTCCTCTTCCTCGTCTCCTCCTCTTCAGAAGTGACTCTAGAGCAGAAGATTCGAGCAGACTGACCTGCCACCGCCAAACCAAAGATTTTATTGAGAAATAGACACTTTCAGAAACGTTAATAAGCAGCAGCACCCTTGATGTTAGACTGAAGTGTACCCTCACCCATCCATTCCTCCTCACAGCCATAACAGGCGCACACCAGCTGATGTTCTGGGGCATTTTTACTTTACTAATGGTAGTTGCTTTCGTTCTGGAACGCGCTGCTGACCACTTCCAATAGCCATACGAGTACTTTACTAATCCTGCGGTCAGTTTGAATAAGGTTCAACACACAGTTTGAGTACCAAATGTGAACAACGTGGTTCTGTCATTTCAAAAGACACAAGAAATCCCTTTGAATTTGTTAGGAACGTCTCATGCAATCTGTTACAGTGAAAACACATGTGGGATCTGATCTAAATAGAGGATTCTGTATGATGCCCTTTGAGAAACCACACGGAAAATATAAAAACAGTATTATAAATAATAACTTAAAATTGTAATTGCTGAGAGAAAGCCTCGATAAAAGCCCATCGTTAATATTTTGTTAATATTTTATTGGTACAGCAGCACATAAAACGTGTTGTGGTCCTTTTCACTTTCAGACATACACGCTAAAACTGAAACAACAACGCCTTCACACAAACACAACATCTGCAGCTTTGCCACACTCTCTGTTTTTGTGCCACTTCTTTTATCTAATCGGCCGATCAATAAAAAGAAATAAACAAACGAACAAAGAAATTTAAAATCAAATCAAATGAACGTGTGAGCTGTACTGCATTTTCATAACGTCACCGTGTGTGTGTGCACCTGCAGCGGTTTCTTAGTCGAAATTGTGTAATTGTGTTTTCTGAGCTTAATGTCTCTTAAACGGACCCAAGGATTACTACAGCGCTTCTGTGCGTCATTTCCTCTGGTGCAAAGCGGCCTGAGACACTCGGCAAACAGCATCGCACTATTTGAAATACATCTTGAAATACATTATGTACAATTTCAAATAAACACTTTTATATTGGAACTGACCCAGTTGTATGTGTGTGTGTGTGTGTGTGTGTGTGTGTGTGTGTGTGTGTGTGTGTGTGTGTGTGTGTGTGTGTAACTGAATATTCAATTAATAAAATAAAATGGAGGTGAGGCTGTCTGCGGAGAAGCTGGGGGTAAGGGGACGTCGCAGCTCATTGGTTCAAGTGAGTGGGGACAACTGAATCCATATTCATAGGTCTTTGGAAAGGAGGTGAATTTACACTGCAAGACGCATCGCTATCACGCCGTTCAAAGCGTTACAGAGCATGAAATTGCCTCTCCGTCTTTCTGTGATCACCCATTTCATCAGCCGGCTCTCTGCACAGCCTTAAACAAAAATACCAAGGTGCTGAAGGTAAACGCAGTGTGAGTCCGCCTGTGTGTGTGTCTCCGAGAGACAACCAGCAAATCGACAGGTCAAGGCACGGCCTACAAGCAACACTAAAATAACACAGAAAGGCACAAATCAAGCAGGTGAGAGAGGGAGGGCGTATCTGATTTTTTTTTTTCATGCAAATGGTTAAAAATTATAAAAGAAAATGAATATTTCAATTCATATTCCCTACATTTAATTAGTTGGTGCGTTTCTTTATCATTTGAGCAGCCTGATCGGGTTTTACTAAATACAATCCATGTAAAACCAAAAACACTCGAATAATCTTTGGTTTGGTTTGTTTTTAGATAAATTCTTTCTTGTATTATTTTTGGAGTATATTTAAAAATCACGAAATAAAGAAACTGTAAAGTTTTCTCGTTTTTATACAAGCTACATTTACAGACTATCGCTCCAGATGATTTCTTTCACAAGATAAAAAGTGTGTTTGTTTAAAATAAATAAATGTAACCTTCGGCCGGCATAATCTCTTTCTTCACTCTCCATCCAGCTATTGTTTTCATCCAAAGAAATGTGTTCTTCATTCTATCAGCTAAGTAGAACAGATAAATGACCTCCGGTTAATCTGACAAGTAAAATGAACCATAATCCCTTTTTGTTTGGAGGAAAGGGGGCTTTGTTAGACCTTAGAGAAATATATAAACATAAACACCTTAGATCTGCGTTATCAGCTACTGATAGAAGTCCACTGTGTAATTAGTTTGGACTAAATTAAACAGAATGAGTATCTTGGAGAGGAAACCAGTTATTTCCTGTAGCCTGGAGGTCATCTGTCATCTGGAGCTTCATAGTTAACCTATGGTTGCCTCTTGCAGAGCCTGTCCAATGAAAGCACTCCTTACTCCTTATAAAAGAAAAAAAAGAAAGAAAGCAGAGGGTAACAGCAGGCTGAGATCAATTTGTCAAAATCAAACGTAGATGTTGTGACAAGTTGTATGGCCCTCTGCCTGTACCTGTTTTCTTCCACTCTTCTGCTGTTGCTGCTGCCAGCCTCAGAGGAAGAGGAGGGGAAGAGGATTCTTATACAGGCCTTTGGAATATCTATACCTATGTGTGTGTGTGTGTGTGTGTGTGTGTGTGTGTGTGTGTGAGGGAGACTGGTAAAGATGCAGTGACTGAAGAGTGCAACCAAACAGCTGGTCCTGCGGCTACAGGAACAGCTTTCATTTACATGCAAATGAAGGTAATAAAGAAAGACTCCCTGCTGATATAGAACTTTATGAATGTATATTATTAGTACTGTTGTTGTTACTGTCATCATCATCATCATCATTATTACTATTATTGTTGTTGTTGTTGTTGTTGTTAATAATAATAATAATAATAATAATAATAATAATAATATTAACTTTTCTTGAATAGAACAGTAGGAATCTTTGATAATCTGCTCTGTGAGCAGCAAAAAAAATTGAAAGTCCTCATTTCTTAGAACAAAAAGTGCACACAGCAAACCCAAAACTTCAAAAAAATGGAAAATTCCAAATCAGCAGATTGATGTAAACACCTGCTATGATCCCGTGGTAATTAAAGAACTTAATTACATTTCAAGTCATAAAATGATCAAATTTAAAACCTTCTTAGTAAACAAAAAACTTTCTTGAGGAAGTGACTGAAGAAAAGAAAAGGTGTTAACAAGTGATACATTAAATTTGAACACACGTGGATTACCATGGTGTCTAATTTATTTGAATTTACAGGAATGCAATTCATGGCCAACATTTTTTGTGCTGAAATTCAAAATCTTCACATTAAAATTTGGGGAAAAATCCCCCACACGGTTATACCAACACACATGCAAAGGCTTTATGTATGTGTCTCAACACAAACATACACAGTGGTGTGCAGACTTGAACTCTGCATGTCTCTCTCTGTCTACAGTCTGTCAACAAGTGAACTGTGAGAGCCAGCAAAACAGTTGTGGCACAAATGGCCACGGTTGTTTTATCATGGGTGAGTAACAAAAGTGGCATTGAGTTGTACAGGCCTCCCACACTGTTACTGAACACTCTGTGTGTGCGTGTGTGTGTGTGTGTGTGTGTGTGTGTGTGTGTGTGTGTGTGTGTGTGTGTGTGTGTGCGTGCTAAGATCCATAACTCATACATGGATTAACTGTTGGATGTTAGATGTATGTGTGCATGTGTGTGCCCATCTGCCAGGAAGAATTTGTTCGATAAGGATTACTCAGTCATTAAATGTCACATGTTGACTGCTCACCTCTGATACTCGAGATTGTTTCACACAGACAGGGGCGAGTGAAACATTGGGTTATATTCTGTGATAAGATAGAACATTTACCAGCAATAAGCCGATATATTCAACAAAGAAGGACTAGAACAGATAATCTGTAAACCAACACAACAATATCTAAATTTATTTATGTTATGATTATTATTTTAGGAAGGTTACAGTTAATTTTGCACATTGTGTTTAAAAAAACAACCAAACACCTAAACACACTTTCTTAAAATGGCAAAACACAGAGTACAAGAAGAAAGCTGTGTGTGCCCCCCCGTCACTGTGCAGTGTTATTTTAAACGGCCTATGGCAAAAAGCAACTCAGTAAATGATTTGGTAAAAGGAACAGAAAACAACGATATAAAGTTATTAGAAACAAACTGATAAACAATGAGATATGACGAAAGATGCTTTTCTTATATTTCACACAATTCCTCTGTGTACTCTGGTGTATTCTGGCCGTCTGGAAATTAATGAAGCTGGAATGAAAAGGTGTCTTTGTTGCATACATGGACACAAACTGTACTTTGGCAGTAAGAATTTGAATCCAGTAGAACTGAAATCCACATATTTATTTCCCACAGATCCGTGACAGGCCTTAGACTTAACCAGAAATGGTGGTTTGTTACAGTGGCATGTTTGTTAACCAGCTCATCATCTTTCTCTAAACATGGTGTTGATGCCTAACACTAACCAAAGAGCAAAGACAACAAAACCAAAAGAAAGACGTTTAAACATGTTGTCATCGTGTAACTGAATTATCAGCACAACTTCACTTGTGTCTTTTGTATGATTGTGCTGTGTTTCTTTGTGTGTGTGTTAGGGCTGGACTCTCATCACACCTGTGAAGTTTGGTAGAGACTGAGTATTGTGTCTTTGAGTTACAACAGTTTCGTGCTTCACGGTGATTGATCAAAACTCGGAGTGTTGCTATGCCATTTAGTTTTCATGAAAACTCTTTAGGATCCATTAAGTGAAGATCGTGTTGAGCTCATGAAATCCCTCAGTGTTTGTTAAGGTATGAGGCCTGAAATTAGCAGAAAATGTGGCCAAAATTACACATTAAATTCAAAATGGCAGACTTCCTGTTGGGTTGAGGATGAGACTTTTATTGTATATCTTGATATCTGACATTAGGATGCCAAGTTTCAAACGCATAGATGAAAAAGTGCAGGGACTCCTTTAAAATTTCATAGGTGGCATTGTGGAGCCATTTTGCAATATTCAATGAAAAGGGCTAGAAAACAGGAAAGCCTTCATCACATTTGAGAGTCTGCCAGGTTTGACGACTTTTCAAGCTTTCCAAGCTCTGTGAAAACTACTTCCTGATGATGGCGAATCGCTATTCTACATGGGTGCGCCGTTAAATGAAAGCTCACATTTTCACACTGAAGCATCATCAATTTCTGATGTTTATTCAGACAGCTTTTGAGGTGTATGGGGTCAACCTGGGAGGAGCAGTACATCGAAGTATAAAACATCACATTTCCTTACAACTAGGTGGCGCTGTAGCTTTTGCTTACAATGAACATAAGCTGTTCAGAGTCTGACTCTCGTCATGCCTTTAAAGTTTGGGAGAAACTGGACAAGGTGTCGTAGAGTTATAGCAATTTCGTGCCTCATGGCAAAACATAAAAATTCGCAATGTTGCCAAGGTTACACGCTTAGATGAAAACTCAGTTTTCCTTGTAGTGTAAGACCAACTCGAAATTTGAGGTTGCTGAGGTCAGCTGCCTTGAAACTGTACCCCCAAAGTGTAAAACATTACATTTCCTGTTCCCACTAGGTGGCGCTGTGAACACTGTACAATATTGCAGTTAATATGTATTTGGGGGCGGAGCCTGATGACATGTGAGACCTTTGGTTCAGACTGGACAAAATATGTCAGCCAATTAAAATTTCACAGCAAATGATCAAAATTCCCCCACAAACAAACTCTTCAACGAAAACTCAAAAGCTCAGCAGTTTAATGTTGCCCACGTCAAAATATGAATCTGATAAATGATCCATTAACATCCTGAGGAGTTCAAAAAGTATTCACTGGACCCGATGCATGTGCAAAATTCAATACTTCATTAGTGTTTGAGCATGCTAAGGCCTTCAAAAAGGAGATTGAAGATGATATTAAACAGATCACTTGTAATAGGGCCTTCACACTTTTAGTGCTCGGGCCCTAAAAGCTTAAAACTTTTAAGCTACCAGCCAGCCATCAAAGCTAGCCGGCCCACCTCCTCCCAGGGTCTGTTTGTTCCCAAATATAGCATACAAACAGTGTATTTACATGGTTTCCTTCTGCAGCTCCTCAAATATAACTGCCATTCAAGGGTCTGAACTTGGATCTCTTCATATCCCCACCCCATGCTGCAGTGATGCCAATTGAGTTAAGCCAGCAGGCAAATGAAGTTCAAACCAAAGAAAGTCTCAAAAGTATTATTTCAGTAGTTTGTGCAGTGGTTGCTAAATGCTTCAGTTTGTGAACAAATGTCTCAACACACATATCAGTTCACTGACAGTGTTGCCTTTAAATTACAATTGATTATATGCATAATATTCTTCCCCCAGTGCACCATCTATCACTTGACATTGTTTTTCATGACAGTCTATATTATTAAAAAACATATTGTGGCCACATAACAGTGAGGGTCAGGAAGCATAAGCGCATGCATTTGTCTGGTCATTTCTGTAATCTTTAATTACACAAGACTGGAAATTCAGCCATGTAATCCACAAGACACTCTCAGCTCTCACACAGTAACAGAACAGAATACCAAAACACACCAGCATTTCGTTTTCTGAGCAGAGCGGTAAAAGTCCTCGGCATCTTCTGAACATCCGCTGTAAAAGGTTAAAGAAGTAGTAAAAATGACAACGCTGACATTTCCCCGAATCCTCTGTTTGCAATCGCTGTTATCAACAATTGCCAAACAAAATGGCAGCAGTGCTTACTGCGTATGTGTCTGAGCAAACAAGGACTCTGCACCAACAGACTACATTACACTTTGGAAGATTTTACCCCAGGAATTTATTAATGCTGTTTTTTAATGACATAACACAGATGTACACAAACTAAAAAAACTAAAAAACAAAATGGTAAATGGTCGGTATTTGTATAGCGCTTCACTCATCCCTAAGGACCCCAAAGCGCTTTACATATCCAGTCATCCACCCATTCACACACTGGTGATGGCAGCTACATTGTAGCCACAGCCACCCTAGGGCGCACTGACAGAGGCGAGGCTGCCGGACACTGGCGCCACCGGGCCCTCTGACCACCACCAGTAGGCAACGGGTGAAGTGTCTTGCCCAAGGACACAACATCAAAAATAATAACACTAATATTAATACTACTACTAATATTAATAATAAATAACAATAGTAATAAAATACAATGTTAATGTGTTCTTTATCATTTCAGAAGACTTTTGGTATTGGCTCTCAGTCAATAAACACACTAGACAGATTAGAAATTGAACCATAAAAATTCATATTTACAAACTTTTTGGCAAGTCTTCAAGCCTATTTTTGCATCAGTTATTCTGCAACAGAAAGTCAAAAATACATCTGCATGTCATAATTTGCAAAGATAATTAGATGAATCATTAAAAAATAATATCAAATGCAGGTTCTCAGAGAAAACCTAAATCTGACATCAACAATGTATCCTGAAAAAACAATTATGTGATTTACACATGAATAGCATATTTTATTTACTGGAAGATCGACTAAATAATAACAACAATGTATCACAATACAGCAATTAGCAATGAAATTTTATTTGTTCTAGATTTTAATCTCACTGCAATTTTCAATTCTCAGTCCTGTCCTGGAACCAAAATTGAGAGTATACATAAATATTATATGATGCATACTCTGTCTGATGCAACAATATGGAAGAATATACAATTTAATAATTAAACATAATTTAAGGAAGATAGGTGACTTGTTTACTATAATTGTGCATATTCATAAATAAGTAGAAATGCACTCAATATTTAATAATAATAATAATAATGGATTGCATTTATATAGCGCTTTTTGGGACCCCTCAAAGCGCTTTACAATTCCACTATTCATTCACTCTCACATTCACACACTGGTGGAGGCAGCTACAGTTGTAGCCACAGCTGCCCTGGGGCAGATACTTGTAACAAATGTAGCCTATTTCTCAGTTTAACTGATTTACAACATTAAAAAGTCAACTCAATTTTTATAATGACCCTGAGCACTGGCCACAAAACAAGTTCTTGAACACTGCACTAATAAATATTGTTATACTAAGGAAAGGGTCACGCGACTAGACGTGTAGCACACATAATCAAAACGGTTACTTATAGTGAAAGAACCCATGGAGAATTATTCCATTTTACAATTTTTTGGCCAGTTGCATCAATCTCATTTATAATTTCATTAATGATTTTCTCTTACTTCTGTCATTATGTCCAGAACACAACATTTTGTTGCTAAAAAGTCAGATTTGAAAGCAAAACCGGGCTGAGACATCGTGGTCAGTCTTCCTGTGCAGGCTCATCGTATCCATCTTTCTCTCCTCTCCTTCCTCTGTCTGTGTGTGGAGGTGTGGATATGTGTGCGGATTACCCACATCTTCTGTGGCAGGGGTGGGTCTCCCTCTGCTTCCTGCCTTTCAGTCTAGCATACCTGTGATAATTAACTCACCTGTTAACAATCCTGGATCCTGGCTGCTGTTTAAGGAGAAAAAATACCTTCTGTTACATATTCCCTATTTATGAGGAATGATCCCTGTTTGCCAGGGCGTGTGGACACTTCTTCAACACACTCCGACTTGCCTGGTTATGCCCCACAGCTTATATATAAAAAAGCTGTACAGATGTGAAATCACTGGTTGCTTGATCTCCACTTACTGTCGGGTGATGTGTGTTTGCTTTACACAGTGTACAGTGTCTTTCCATGACCTTCGTGGTGGGGAGCCTGTCGGTTGAAGAGCCCGCTACTCTTCACACTGTTGCTCAGATCCTCACTGATGTTGATGTCCAGGAATCTGAAGCAGATGACTCTCTCCACCTCTGCCCCTTTGATGTGGATGGGGGTGTGGCCTCCTCTCTGCAGTCTCCTGTAATCCACGAGGAGCTCCTTGGTTTTGCTGACGTTAAGCAGCAGGCTGTTGTTGCGGCACCATGATGTCAGGGCTCTCACCTCTGCCCTGTATGTCATCTCATCTCCATCAGAAATGCAGCCGATAATGGTGGTGTCATCTGCAAATTTGATGATGGTGTTGCAGCTGTGTGTTGCTGTACAGTGGTGGGTGAACAGGGTGTACAGCAGGGGGCTGAGCACACATCCCTGGGGGGCACCTGTGCTGAGGGTGAGTGTGGATGAGGTCCTGGAGCCCAGGACTCCAGAGCCGCAAATAGGCTACATTTGTTACAAGTATCATTACTGCTAAGGGAGGCTGAGGAGCAACTGCATCTGACACAATGAGCAGGAAAGTGCAGGAGGGACAGGTGAAGAGGCCATGCTGCTAGCGAGTTGGCTACGAGCTAAGTTAAGCTAGTGAAACCCTAAAGACACAGTAAGTGAAAACTGTGACCGTAAATTAGCGAGAGAACATGCAGAGATTGTGCTTCAGATGAAGCATGTGAAGATTACACTATGAAATAAGAAGTTATCTATAAGTTTTTAATTAAACTGCTACACAAAAACACCACTGTGTGTTGGAACAGTAGCAGGAAGTGATACTCTAACGCAGAGAGAGTGAACACCAAGTGACAGAACCACCAATGTCATCTGGCAGGGCCTGGATTGGGTTGGCATGTAAGTCCATAACTTAAGGCCCCCACATTAGCTAAGCTGCGATGTAAGGAAGTTTCGGTGGGGCTAACCGAAGTGTGATAAACTGGGATGAAGAATTGTTGAATATTAATAGTAGCATATGGAGGTTGGGTAACGATCAATAGTTTGGCAAGTCCTGAAGTTCTGAGGTGTCATAATGTGTCTATAAGTACAGACTCAGACAGAGAGAGATATGTAAAGACAGTGGCTGCATTCATCCCAGGAGTTCAAGTTACAACTGAGAGGAATTTTGGGAATTAAGCTCAGTGCAGACCGTAGCTAACATTTTTAACACCAGGATTGTGTGTGGTCCCTGCTGAACATGTGCATGCGTGTGAGAAATGCATTGCATGTGTCTGAAGGTGTACCTGTGTATTTGATGGAGGGAATTTGAGTGAAGAAGTGTAGTAGTGGTCTTTTTGGCTGTAAGCATCTCATATGGTGATGGTCTTGTATACTAAATGATCTCCCACCCATTCAAGCTGTTTTTCAATGCTTTCTCTGCATGACAGCTTTGTCTGTAATATTCACACTTATTCATACTTCGATTGTTGTACTGGAGAGCAACTCGGGGGTGTTATCTTGACCAAAGATATTTGGCATACAGACTGAAGCAGCTAGTGTTTGAACCACCAGCTTTCCAATTAGTAGCTGACCTGCCCTTACCTCCTGAGCTGCAGCCACCCCAATTATCATCCCAGTTACTTTCAGTTACAGAAACAATTGGAAATGCTAAAAAACGTAGCGCTAGTGAAAAAACAGAAATGCAGAGACGTTGTTGCCTTTTATTTTCACTTATCTTAGAATTTTAAGTCAGTCTTGTTAAACAGTGCTGATAGCCATGTTTACAGGTGCAGGGCTCAAAGTTAAAAATGGGCTCATAGAACCAGGCTGAATAACAACAACCCACATTCATCAAGAATCTAATATGGAATCACATCATACTATATTATTCATGTGGGGACAATGCGAAGCAAATGTAGCCGATGTTTTACCTGATGGGTACAATGTTGCTGCTGCTGCTGATGGTGCTGGAGGGCAGGGCTGTGCTGATCTCAGACTGGAGACATTAAGGAGTCCACAGGAGAGATGGGAGCTGATTAAACATGTGTTATGAGATAATAATAAAATGCAAAGACTGGTGACAGAGCTTGGAACCATAAGGAAACAGATATAAAAAATAAACCAGGCTCTGCCTGTGACTCACTCTTTGAATCTCTTCCATCTCATCTATCACTCTCCACTTGGTGTCCATCTGAGAACAAGGCACAACTTCCTGTTGCATTAAACTGTTATTTAATTATCCACACGTAACAACTCTTGCACCTAATCCATAATAAAGTAATGATAGAAAACTGTTATAGAACAAAAACATTGCAGTTGTGTTTATTATTATTTTCATACTTGAACACCTCTGCAATGCAACAACTGGTACAGCTGTTATTGTGACCTGAGCTCTTTGTAATCCAGCTGCTGAGGGATCCTCACACAGCGCCTTCTGTCACGGTTTCCTCCTCATTTCCTTACAGGGCAAGTCTGGACAATGTTGTATCATGAGTAATAATTTAAAAATCTATAAACATAAAACATGCACACACATGCACACACAGTGACATGTTATACCTTCTTCAGAATACTGTGTATACTATGGCCACAAGTTTGCTCCTTGGAGCTGCTCCAGAATCCTTCCTTTAATATTTATTCCTAGTGCTATAATAATAAAGTAATGAGAATAAAAAAATAAAGCAATAAATGTAAAATAATGTATTTATCATGATTCAATTTGCTTGACTATCCACTCCGTGCAGGCAGAAAGTTTATTAAATGTTTAAATTGTGGAGATAATATAATTTTGCTGCTGTAAAATCAACATTTTGTCATATTTGAAATACAAATCTAATATAAACTGTCTCTAATATAAACTGTGTTTTTTCATAGTTATAATAATCCATAATTATGTGGATATGCATATTAGCCCTGTAACTTACTTTAAACTAAGCATGTTCCCTAAAACGGTGAACAGAGATACAGACCCCTGAAACCCTTCCCCAGTTAGCTAGCAGCTAATGACCAGCACACCAGTTCATAAAAGGACCAGTAATGTTTGTTTCAATTTGTCAGTCGTCACAAGACAACTGACCAACATATACATAATAAGCTAATACTCGTGTGTGCTATAGACTACAGTGTACGCTGTAAACCTGCTTACTGGTTTTTGTTGCATCAGTCTGCACCGCTCAGGCGGCAACTGCTCTTTGCAAGCTCATTCCCGGCTCGTAACCAGCGCCCTCTGCCATCAGGGGCGAACATTGGTTAATGGTCATCATGTGACTGCTGCAAGCCAGATCCTTATATTTAACAAAACTGTGATTAATAGTTAAATATTACTGTTGAGGGGCACAGACAGGACTCCACACACACACACACACACACACACACACACACACACACACACACACACACACACACACACACACTACAAAAAAATAAATAAAAATTTGTGTCAAGAAAAGGGCACTTGGGGCAAAGGGGCAGATGCAACAACAAAACACTGTGAAATAAATTGCAGTATGGTGAATTTTCCAGTAAAGTGTTGCCAGTATTATTTTTGAAAATTTACAGGATTTTTCTGACATTGCTAAATAACCGTTAACAACCTGATTCTGGGCCGAAACACGGCTTGCCAACAGACAACAGTTGGATAGGTGCATGCTCCACCAGCACTTTCAGATTAGGATCAATGAGAAATCACCTGGTTAAATGTGTTAAGTTTAGCTGTTTTGCTAATATCCTGTCTTCATGTATTTATTAATATCATCTGTATATGTTAATAGTTAACTGTGTCATGCAGTGTTCAAGCATTTTAATCCAGGACTTCCTCTGAGCTAATCATCACTGCAGTCCCTCTTCAGAAAAACAAGCGGAGCCTTTGCTGTCCAATATGGCGAGTTTCAAAGTACAGAAGAAAAAAACGTCTTTGCACTTTAACCTTCGATTTTGTTGGGATAGTGGCAAAGGCCTCTCACAGTTAGGATGAGGTTAACGGTTTTAGAAACAGGGCACGTCTGACTATGTCTAATACGGTACACACAAACAGTAATGGCCTTTACCTGTCTACTGTGCTGGCACTGCAACTGTCAGAAGAAGAGAACCCTCCTCTTCTTCACCTTGAACAACAGCAGACACTGATCCTGATTATACCTGTTCTCTCTCTCTCTCACACACACACAGTATATTGTTATATCCTCACATTCTTTATATAAACACAAACACTCCCAACTCATACATGCATACTGTATGTATGCACAAAACAAACCATAAATATCTGTTTATTCAAACACACATGACCTTCTTGCTGTGAGGCAACAGTGCAGTCTTTACCTTTAGATTGATTTCTAACATTTCTTCCTCTCCTGCCCTCTCATACATCCTTCTCCATCTCTGAGTCATCTCTCATTCTTTTACTCATTATTAAACCAAAACTAACAAGCCTGTCTTGAAAATGTAAGCAGTAGAAAGTACAGATATTTGAGTAAAAAATTAATATATCCAACAGATGCCCAATTCGACTGGCATCTGGGGGATTTAGAGAGCAAGTCAGCAGCATGGTGCACCGCGTATTCTGACACCATTATATCAGGACCAGAATGAACTTCAAAAATGATTCAGCCTTTACTTATCCATGTAAACTAACACCCATTTGGAACAATCCAGATATTTGTAAGAAAAGGTAAAAACTACATTTTTGATCACAGCATGAAAGAGATAAAAAAAAAAAGGAAAATGTTATCCAGACAGAAATGTTTTTCATTTGAAGAACGCAAAAAGAAAACACTATAGAGGACAAAGGATGTTACACACTGAAACACATGCACCTATTGCAAAGACAACTCTGCTGAGAACTATATGCATGCTATACGCGCCAGTGTGCTTGTTCAGAGGATCTGGCAAAGAACATGTGAAGACCTATTCATGTGGTTTGGTTGCTGTATCCCAACCTCATCCAAGCTGTACACTTTAGGAGCGTACACGGATTAGAAATGGAAACAAAAATACTCAAAAAAACAACTGGATGAGCTGGTTTCTCACTGGTCCCCACTGATCAGTTCCATTACTTAGTGGGGGTGGTCGGCTGTGTGCCTTACAGGTGGATGAGAGTTGTGTCTGGGACTAAGAGTGTCTGGCAGCTTCTTGGGTGCTGGAGAGCTGTGGTTGCCATTGTGGAGTGTCTGTGTGTCTGCATTAGAGACAGAGAGATGCCGGTCTCAGGCAGGGACGTTTGCCTTCATCTGGGGCTGCCCTCCTCCTCTTCCTGGGATGGATGCAGGTCTTCTCTACTGTTAGATGCTGCAGATGGCCTGCATCTAGTTTTGTCTGCCTCAGCTTCCCATGCTCATTATTATTTATATTCTGTGAAGCCACATACACTCTCTCTCTCTCTCTCTCACACACACACACACACACACACACACACACACACACACACACACACACACACACACACACACACACACACACACCACAAGAAAACTGCTGATTTATGTGTCTATGCAATTTTAGACTTTTGTGTTCCAGGTGCTGCGTGTTTTCTTTCCCTTTGGGTTTCCTTGCAGATAAAGTTTGTGATACAGCATGCTTCTCTATTTGTGTTCGATCCTTTTATTATATTTTCTTCTATTTTCTCCCCCATGTTTTGTTTTTTCTGTCGGTCAGCTTAGACATCAGGTAGGCAGTGGTGGGACACGTCATCACATGTAGACAAACTGGGATCTCGCCATTGTGTGAAAGACTGAAGGGGGACGGATGTTTCGAACAGAGCAAGTGTACAGCAGGTATAAATAACAAACAGGAGAAATATATACAATCAAGAGGAATACATATGTATATATAAGTGTGAGTGGCCTGAGTGAAAAGGGTTACTTAGACTATGGCTCAGATTGGGGAGGTGAGTGCAGGGGTGGGATGTGGGGGGATAGTGCTTGTTAACAGTGTGAATGGCCTGGGGAAAGAAGCTGTTTAAGAGTCTGGAGGTGTGGGACCTGACTGACCTGAGGTGCCAACCAGAGGGCAACGGGTCAAACAGGTAGTGGGCAGGGTCACCTGTGATGGCCCTGGTTTTTCTGAGACAGGAGGCTCTAGCGATAGCCTCCATGTGTGACAGAGGGCAGCCAGTGATTTTTTGGGGACCATTTTTTTACCCTCTGCACAGCCTTCCTGTTTTCAGTTGTGGCCCCTGCATAACAAAACTCAACAATAAACAGTTAACCCGTTGAATCCCAATGCCCTCGGTACCGGGGTCGGAGGGAAAATACCTGGTTTAACAGGATGTCCCACCAAATCTTTTATTTAAATATAGAGATGTGTGGTATCCACAGAAACATCAACATCTCAGCTAAAAGCTCACAAAACCATTTCAACAACCTACAAAAAGCTAAAACAGCAAACGAATAAAGAGTAGGTAAACAGATTCTGTAAAAAGATGTAAACACAAAGCATCGATGCTTCCGTCATCTGAAGGAACATACGGACATGCCGTCAGGTGCTTAAAGCCGACATCTCACAGATTCCAAAACTGCAGGTTTGGTCACTCTGTGACCAAAATTCACTGAACCAGTAGCAAAAGCAGACATTTGGAAAACCTTGTCATGAATTTTGTCTCACCTTCACTGTCTTGTTTCCACCGCAATAAATTGCACCTCTCCCAAGGTCGTTTCTATACAGGTTCAAACAAACAACCTTCATTTGTCACATACACAATCATACAGGGTACAACATGTAATAAAATGCTTGTGCTGCAGACGTAACTAACACATAAATCTATGTACATTTACACTTTTCTTTTATTAAAAAAAAAATTCTGTTAAATTACAGATTTCTTTACTTTGTACGTTCTAACTTATTTTCATCCCAAACTCTAAATAACAATTGTTTCTGGGTATAATTTTATGGCAAAAAAAAAAATTAATAAATGGAACCAAACACAGAGTTGCTTTACTAGTCTAATCGACTAATGTCCGATATATATTGCTTTCCACAAACCAGTTCACACAAGTCTCAGCATCCAAATGATAGAAATAAAAAGCACACAAATACTCAGCTTGAAGAACTTTTCAACATGTGGTTGCACTTTGCAAGCAGTGACATGCAAGATAATGCGCTGCAACTACTGTACTGCTGCTGGGTGAAGATCATCCTGCCCAGATTCAGCTCTGACTTCATGTGAAGGGAGTGAAAATTCTTGACCATCAGTCAGAGAGGCAGCACCTCACCAAGCTTTATGTCTCAATCCAGCTACTCTTACAAAATCTGTTAGACGATCAGTGGTTGTTGCTTGAGGCAACGAGCAGGCAGAGATAGATGAGTTTGAATTGTTAGCAAAGACAGCGTCTGAAAAACCTTTCGTTGTGTCTTTCAGATTTGTAGTGGTTGGAATTAACATTTATTATTTAACATAATTAGAATAATTTAAATTATTATTATTAAATTTAACTTCAAAATTTTGCTAATTTCAGAAGCAACATACCCAGTCTAGATAATCATAATGTCACAAAAGTGGCTGTCTTGCCCAGGCAGAATAGGCAAAGTTAGTCCAGATGTGGGATGTAATTTATAGAGTCAACTTGTAGAATACCAGGATACCTGTGATGGAAGCGAACGAATGACTGCAGTTCAATTCACTTCAGTTTTATTTATATAGCACCAAATCACTACAACAGTCACTTCAAAGATGTTTATAGATAGATAGATAGATAGATAGATAGATAGATAGATAGATAGATAGATAGATAGATAGATAGATAGATAGATAGATAGATAGATAGATAGATAGATAGATAGATAGATAGATAGATAGATAGATAGATAGAACTTTATTAATCCCTCGGGTGGGTTCCTCTGGGAAATTCGATTTCCAAAAAAGCACAGCACCGACAGAAGTTACAGAGTTACAGAATATTACACACACATATATATAAATACAGAGACAATATAAATAAAATATACGAAGGGGATAAATAGAATAAATAGGAATAAAAAATAAAAATACAAGTGAATTGCACATTTCAAGTATTGAGGTCTATTGCACTGTTGACTATTTACAAAAGTATTGCACAAAAGGTATTGCACAGTGAGGTGAAGAGGCACTACAGCTTAGTTTATATTTATATTGCAAGTTTATATTGCAAGGTGAAGACCTGACAATAGTACAGTGAAAACCCAACAATTAGATGAGCAAGCATGATGCATGGAGTGGCTGTAGCTCAGGAGGCACGCCATCTACTAATAGGAAAGCTGGTGGCTTGATCCCTGGCTGCTCCAGTCTGCATGCCAAATATCCTTGGTCAAGATACTCACCCCAAGGTACTCTCCAATGCATCCATTGGAGTATGAATGTGAATGTTAGATAGAAAGCACTTCAGTAGAAAAAGCTTAGAAAAAAAGTGCTTGTATGACTGGGTGAATGAGGCAAGTTGAATAAATAAATGAATAAATAAGTAAATAAAATTATTTATTTATTCAACTTGCCTCATTCACCCAGTCATACAAGCACTTTTTTTTCTATGCTACGATTTTAATGCACAGGTGGAGCAGAAAAGTGCTATTTAAGGACCAGTCCACTTAAAACTCCCTTTTAAGAGGAAACCTCTGGCGAAACCAAGCTCAGGGAAGTGCAGCCACCTGTCGTGATTGGAAAGAGAGCCAGAGATCATTAGCAATTATTTTTAAATACAGAGTGGCGTATAAGCACAAGGTGAGTGAAAACTCACTCATACAGCAATAAAGGAGACCATTCACGCGGTACGCCATGTTTGGAGGAAGAGAAATGCTGAAACATTTCTTGTTTCTTGTAGCCACTTATTTGTTGCATTTCTTAGTGTTGAAACAAGAAATGCAACAAATAAGTGGCTACAGAAGAAACTCAGATAGGTCATGGAGTGGCCAAGCCAATCTCCAGACCTCAGTTCTATGGAAAATCTGTGCAGGGAGCAAAGCCTTGAGCTTCCAAATAGCAGACAAAAAAACCTAAAGGATATAGAGACTTTCTGTAAATGAGGGGCCAACATCACTCCGGTGAACCTGGTGAACGACTACAAAACAAGTCTTTCCACTGTGCTTGACAACAAGGTTTCTCTATCATTTATAAATATTTATTTCTCCCAATAACATGCAAATTACCTTATGTAATGTGTTTTTCTGGCTTTAAAATATCTCTCTCTCTATCTATCTATCTATCTATCTATCTATCTATCTATCTATCTATCTATCTATCTATCTATATATATATATATATATATATATATATATATATATATATATATATATATATATATATATATTGTGGAGGTAAGCATCAACGACACAGAACAGAGCTCTCAGTTCTCACTCCTTCTTTATTCGTCTCCAACATCAACTGCGCATATCGCGCCACAAAACACAGGAACACACTTCCTATAGGTGTAAGTGGAGCCCTCTAGTGGTCCGCCACACACGCCCCCCCGAACACCCAGCAGAACTAGTCCAGGACCCGGGGCTTAAGCAAACGGCCGGAACGGCTGAACTGGGGGGGGGGAAACGACAGAGGGCAACCCAGCCCGGGAGCGAGGCTGGCACTGGCGGTCAGAAAAAGCTGCAGACGACTCTGACTCCGTTGATTTTGGGTCGCTCCTGGGGGAGAAAACAGAATCCATCAGCCCGGCGGCAGGTGGGCGGCCGCAGCGAGGGGCCTGGGCCGGGACCACCTGATCCTCTTTCATAACATGTGCAGGCTTAAGTCTGTCAACAGAGACAACTTCCTGCCGACCGCCAAAGTCCAAAATGAAATGTTTGTTGCCTGGTTTAAGAACCCTGTATGGCCCGTCATATGGTGGACGCAGCGGAGTCCTATGGGCATCGTGCCTGACGAAAACGAAACGAGCAGAGTCCAACGAACTCGGAACAAAAGTGTCAGGCAGGCAGTGGTGCACAGGACCAGGAACAGGAAATGAGTCTCTTGGGGGGCAAAAAGGCAACAAAGAGGTATCGAAACATGGGGGAGGGCTCTCAGGTAAGAATTCCCCAGGGACCCGGAGAGGCTGGCCGAGGACCAGTTCAGCCGGGGAAACCCCGAGGTCTTCTTTAACAGCGCTACGCAATCCCAGCAAAACCCACGGAAGACGGTCGACCCAGTCGCCACTTGTTAAGGAAGCCCGGAGCGTGGCCTTAAGTGACCGGTGAAACCGTTCGCACATCCCATTAGCTTGCGGGTGGTATGCTGTGGTGCGGTGGACCTTGACTCCCAGGCCGTCAGCCATAGCAGACCAAAGCTCGGAAACAAACTGGGGGCCCCTGTCCGAGGTAATGTCGGCAGGGGGGCCGAAACGTGAAACCCACGTTGACAAAAATGCCCTGGCCACCGTCGCCGCTGTCGTGGACGCCAGGGGTACCGCCTCCGGCCACCTGGTTGTGCGGTCCACCACAGTCAAAAGGTGCGTGAAACCCTGGGACTGCGGCAAGGGACCAACCAAGTCCACATGAACGTGATCGAAACGCCTACCCGGGACACGGAAAGGTTCGAGGGGTGCCTGTGTGTGCCGCTGGATTTTCAAGCGTTGGCATGGGATACAAACCGCCGCCCATTCTTTCACCGTCTTGCGAAGGCCCGGCCAAACAAACCTGGCGCTGACCAGCTTGACCGAGGTCCGGACGCCGGGATGAGAGAGGGCATGCACCGAGTCAAAAACACGACGACGCCACGAACGGGGAACCAGAGGTGTGGACTCGAGTCACATGACTTGGACTCGAGTCAGACTCGAGTCATTAATTTTATGACTTTAGACTTGACTTGAAAAAATGTTCTAAGACTTGTGACTTGACTTGGACTTTTACACCAATGACTTGGGACTTGAATTGGACTTGAACCGGTTTACTTGAAAAGACTTGATATTTCACCCCAAATATAAAATTTAACATGCATATTATATAGAGATTGAAAATGTGACGTCATTCACGGGTAGAACCGCAAAGGATTCTGGGAACTCGTGGCAAGCGGTACTAGCGCACGCAGGCTTTCAATTAAAATCAGTCACACAGCGATAAAAAGAAACACAAAAATGTCAAGAAGCTGTTGTATTATTAACTGCAATAGCCGGTCGCATGACAGCCACGGGAAGCCGACGGGTAAAGAGATCGGTTGTTATCGGATTACGTCGTTGAAGAGAAATTGTTCGAGCCATGTTTCCGAAGTAACAAAGAGGCGACTGGATTGCAGCCATTCAAAGATCAAATATAACGTCCTAGAACACTCCAGCTCACAGGTTAGTCTGCTCCAAGCATTTACACAAAGGTCAGTCTGCTGTTGTAGTTAATGCGTCATTTTTCTTAACATAATTGGTGATATAGGTTACAAGCAAGTCTGGCGCTGAACAGAAATTGTCGCGCTATGCTCCTTTGTTTATTGTGCATAAATAGTGAATTGTCCTGACACAATATTGCGTTTCGCTTCTGTTATTATGGTACATTGACAAAAACACATACTTTTATTCACAGGATAAAACAGGTTTTTTGTATCACTAATTGTCCAGTACGATTACAGCATACAGTATTATTGTCACTGCTACATTTCTGTGATGCTACCAGAAATTATTTCCACTACTAATTAATTACCGTTGAGCTCAAAGGTCCTATTAATAAACGGTTAATGAATGTGTATTTATGAAGACGATTTGTGAGACTGGTAAACTTATGATACGTACGATGGTCTTTCGTTCTACACGGTGCATTTCAAGGTCCTGTACCCATCCGTCGGTAAACTGTACCTGGGCTTGTTGCAGTGACCGGAAGTTACTAAACTTCATGAGTGTATGCACTCACTCCAAGAACCGTATGATTATAAATATGCATATAAATATGCTACGATGAGATAGCTGACTTCATCTAACTAGCAAATGTTTTCCAGGCTACGTTGGTGATACAGTTTTTTTTAATGTGTATGATATTTTTGTCATGCGATTTTAAAGCCGGTCCTACAACCGCATCCAAGAATAACATGCAGCTTATCTCAGAACTGTCGGTGAAAATTATTCTTGGAGCTAGGTTTAATTGAGCTGCATTCTAAAGAGGTGCAATTTCACAATTTGTGTATATTTTCTAAGTTCACTATTTTGTATGTGTTGAGAAAAACACAGATTTTAAAATTACATGGTCTAATATTTACATTTAGCATAACTGCAACATTATTTTTTCGTTTGTTTTTTTTAAAGACTCGAAAGGACTTGAAATTCAAAGTTTCAGACTTGTGACTTGACTCGGACTTTTACACCAGTGACTTGAGACTCGACTCTGACTTGCCTGACATTACTTGAGACTTGACTTGAGACTTGAGGATAAAGACTTGAGACTTACTTGAGACTTGCAAAACAATGACTTGGTCCCACCTCTGCGGGGAACCACCGGGCAGGGGCGGCCGGTGGAAATGTCGCAAAGAAGGTGCGGACCGCCGTCCCACACCGGGGTGTCCTCCAGCACGAGGCCCGTTTTTGTTGACTGAAGGGCAAGGACGTCCGGGTCAGGACGTTGCTCGGCGGCCATGTCAGTGTAGTCGATGCCAACATACACCGGAGAAACCAACACACGTGAGAGACAGTCAGCGACGTGATTGGACTTACCAGCCACATGCTGAATGTCTGTGGTAAACTCTGAAATGGCCGCCAACTGGCGCTGCTGGCATGCGCTCCATGGGTCAGAGACCTTGGACATCGCAAAAGTCAAAGGTTTGTGGTCAACATACGCAGTAAAGTTGCGACCCTCGAGGAAAAAACGAAAATGTCGTGTCGCGAGGTGCAGGGCCAACAACTCCCTGTCAAAAACACTGTACTTGCGTTCAGCATCCCGGAGCGTACGACTGAAAAAGGCGAGCGGTTGCCAGAGACCTGAAACCCGCTGTTCCAACACCCCACCCACTGCCACGTCAGAGGTGTCAGTGGTCAACGCGATCTCCGCCGACGGAAGCGGGTGGGCCAGCAGGGCGGCGTCAGCCAGCGCAGACTTGGCTGCGGAAAACGCACGGACGCGTTCTGGCAGCCAGTCAACCGGATCTTTGGCTGTTTTACCCTTTAAGGCAGCATAGAGTGGCTGTAGCAGGTGGGCAGCTCTGGGGAGAAAGCGGTTGTAAAAATTTATCATCCCCAAGAACTCCTGCAACGCTTTAACCGACGTGGGACGCGGAAAAACCGAAACGGCCTGGACTCTGTCAGGCAACGGAACCACACCTTCAGCGGAAATGCGGTGCCCGAGGAAATCCAGAACAGGCAACCCAAACTGGCACTTGGAAGGGTTGATGATCAGGCCATGCGCTGCCAAACGCTGGAAAACCTGGCGCAGATGGGACTCGTGCTGGCTCGCTGAGCAGCTGGCCACCAATATATCGTCCAGATAAACAAAAACGAACGGCAGCCCACGCAAAACGGAGTCCATCAGCCGCTGAAAGGTCTGGGCGGCACCTTTCAGGCCAAACGGCATGCGCAAAAACTCGAACAAGCCGAAGGGGGTAATGACAGCGGTTTTAGGAACGTCTTCGGCGCGCACGGGAACCTGGTGATACCCCCGCACCAAGTCAATTTTAGAAAAAATCGATGTTCTGGCGAGATTGGCAGAAAAATCCTGAATGTGGGGGATGGGGTAACGGTAATTCTCCGTGGCATTATTTAAACGGCGGAAATCTCCGCATGGCCGCCACCGACCGTCCGATTTGGGCACCATGTGAAGCGGAGAGGCCCATGCACTGTTCGAACGCTGTACAATGCCAAGGCGCTCCATGGCTGCAAACTCTTCCCGAGTGATGGACAGTTTCGCGGGGTCGAGGCGGCGTGCGCGTGCGAACACCGGGGGCCCGACCGTGGGAATATAATGCTCAACCCCATGCTTCGTTACCGTGCTAGAGAAATTAGGGACAGACAGCGATGGAAACTGTAAAAGCAAACGCTGAAAAGCATCCCCGGAGGTCACTACATTAGCCCAAATCAGGGGCTCGGCGGCCCGAGTAAAACAGGGTAGCGAAGAAAACGAAACAGCATCGATTAAACGTCTGTTAGCAACATCGACAAGCAGTCCATGAGCACACAGGAAATCAGCACCCAAAATAGGTACAGAGCTAGCGGCAACAACAAAGTTCCACTGGAAATCCCGGCCATGAAAACAAACAGTCACCAACCTTTCCCCAAACGTTTTGATGGGAGAGCCATTAGCTGCAATGAACTGCGGCCCATAGTTCGCTGCTAGTCCGTCGGCAGCGGTAGGGGGAAGGAGGCTCTTCTGGGAGCCGGAGTCCACGAGAAAACGTCTCCCGGAGCGCGAGTCCTCTATGAAGAGCAGCCTTTCTGTATTGCCAGCGGTCGCGGCTGCTACGGCGCGCTGGCGGGTCCGTTTCCCTGGGCCGTGAAAGTGCAAGGCGGCAGGCAGCGATGCGCTCTGTCGCCAAAACGCTGATGGTAGAAACAGATGCTCTTTCCGCGGCGCCGGCGTGTAGCAATCCCTGCCGTCAGCAAGGGGGCGGATGCTCCGGGGGAGGCAGGTGGAGGCGTGGAAGGTGCCGCCGGCGTGTCCGTAGCCAGGGCGTGAACATCGAAAGTGCGGCTAGCCAGGAGAATGTGATCCGCTTCTTCAGCCAGGGAGCGATAATCCTTCGCAGGCAGAAGCGAAGAGTTCGCGAGGACAGCTCTCACGGCGGCCGGTAGTTGGCGGAGGAAGAGGTGGGCGAAGAGGAAACCACCGTCATCTGGCCCGAGCAACGATAGCATGTTCTCCATGAGCTCGAGCGCAGTACCCCCACCCAAGCCTGACAGGTTGAGGAGCTTTTCGGCTCGTTCAGCGTCGGAGAGGGCATAGCGCCGAAGAAGCAGCTCTTTGAGGGCGGCGTATTTCCCTTGGGCGGGTGGGTCCCGGAGGAGCGCCATCGCGCGACGGGTGGCCAGCGGGTCGAGCGAGGCCACCACATGGTGATATTTCGTGTCGTCAGCAGAGATGCCGCGAAGGGCGAACTGAGCCTCCACGTGTACAAACCATGACGGGGGGTCATGGAGCCAAAAGTCCGGCAGTTTCAGCGCCACAGCGAACGTAGCTGTAACAGGAGGCGGAGGTCCGGCAGCCGCTGATGTATCCATAGCGGAGTCTGTGTTATCTGCGGCCCGTTGCATGCTCGAGTCAGGGGTCACCAATGTGGAGGTAAGCATCAACGACACAGAGCTCTCAGTTCTCACTCCTTCTTTATTCGTCTCCAACATCAACTGCGCATATCGCGCCACAAAACACAGGAACACACTTCCTATACACTGGGTGTGAGTGGAGCCCTCTAGTGGTCCGCCACTATATATATATAAAAAAAAAAAAAAAAAACACCCAGCACGCCCCTGCGGGCGGTTTATCCTTCAAGCTCGGGTCCTCTACCAGAGGCCTGGGAGCTTGAGGGTCCTGCGCAGTATCTTAGCTGTTCCCAGGACTGCGCTCTTCTGGACAGAGATCTCCGATGTTGTTCCCGGGATCTGCTGGAGCCACTCGCCTAGCTTGGGAGTCACCGCACCTAGTGCTCCGATTACCACGGGGACCACCGTTACCTTCACCCTCCACATCCTCTCGAGCTCTTCTCTGAGCCCTTGGTATTTCTCCAGCTTCTCGTGTTCCTTCTTCCTGATATTGCTGTCATTCGGAACCGCTACATCGATCACTACGGCCGTCTTCTTCTGTTTGTCTACCACCACTATGTCCGGTTGGTTAGCCACCACCATTTTGTCCGTCTGTATCTGGAAGTCCCACAGGATCTTAGCTCGGTCATTCTCCACCACCCTTGGGTGCATCTCCCATTTTGACCTTGGGACTTCCAGGTTATACTCGGCACAGATGTTCCTGTACACTATGCCGGCCACTTGGTTATGGCATTCCATGTATGTGAGAGTAGTCCCTTCTTTCGAATGTTGGAACACTGAGCTACTAGTTGTTGGCCGTCATTGTGGATGTTGGGTATCGAAGAATCCATAGGTCCCTCATCCTATTCATGTAGCCCCTTCCGCCGGGGTTACAATATATATATATATATATACAGTGGGGCAAAAAAGTATTTAGTCAGCCACCGATTGTGCAAGTTCCCCCACTTAAAATGATGACAGAGGTCAGTAATTTGCACCAGAGGTACACTTCAACTGTGAGAGACAGAATGTGAAAAAAAATCCATGAATTCACATGGTAGGATTTGTAAAGAATTTATTCGTAAATCAGGGTGGAAAATAAGTATTTGGTCACCTCAAACAAGGAAAATCTCTGGCTCTCACAGACCTGTAACGTCTTCTGTAAGAAGCTTTTCTGTCCCCCACTCGTTACCTGTATGAATGGCACCTGTTTGAACTCATCATCTGTATAAAAGACACTTGTCCACAGCCTCAAACAGTCAGACTCCAAACTCTGCCATGGCCAAGACCAAAGAGCTTTCGAAGGACACCAGGAAAAGTATTGTAGACCTGCACCAGACTGGGAAGAGTGAATCTACAATAGGCAAGCAGCTTGGTGTGAAAAAATCAACTGTGGGAGCAATCATCAGAAAATGGAAGACATACAAGACCACTGATAATCTCCCTCCATCTGGGGCTCCACGCAAGATCTCATCCCGTGGGGTCAAAATGATCATGAGAACGGTGAGCAAAGATCCCAGAACCACACGGGGGGACCTGGTGAATGACCTGCAGAGAGCTGGGACCAAAGTAACAAAGGTCACCATCAGTAACACACTACAACGGCAGGGAATCAAATCCCGCAGTGCCAGACGTGTTCCGCTGCTGAAGCCAGTGCATGTCCAGGCCCGTCTGAAGTTTGCCAGAGAGCACATGGATGATACAGCAGAGGATTGGGAGAATGTCATGTGGTCAGATGAAACCAAAGTAGAACTTTTTGGTATAAACTCAACTCGTCGTGTTTGGAGGAAGAAGAATACTGAGTTGCATCCCAAGAACACCATACCTACTGTGAAGCATGGGGGTGGAAACATCATGCTATGGGGCTGTTTTTCTGCCAAGGGGACAGGACGACTGATCCGTGTTAAGGACAGAATGAATGGGGCCATGTATCGTGAGATTTTGAGCCAAAACCTCCTTCCATCAGTGAGAACTTTGAAGATGAAACGAGGCTGGGTCTTCCAACATGACAATGATCCAAAACACACCACCCGGGCAACAAAGGAGTGGCTCCGTAAGAAGCATTTGAAAGTCCTGGAGTGGCCTAGCCAGTCTCCAGACCTCAACCCCATAGAAAATCTGTGGCCTTAAAATAATCTGCAAAGCTCTCTCAAAGAGGTTAGAGAAAATGACCCCCCTCTTAATTCATCCTGACCAAACTGGTTTCATAAAAGGTCGGCACTCCTCAACAAACACTCGTAGATTACTTAATTTAATAGACTACTCATACGATAAAAACATCGAAACCATAATATTATCTCTAGATGCAGAAAAAGCCTTTGACAGAGTTAATTGGAAATTTTTATTCGCAACTTTACACAAATTTGGTTTTGGAAACTCTTTCATAAACTGGATAAGAATATTATACAATTCCCCAACGGCTCGTATCAGAACAAATGACCAGACATCCTCCAGCTTCTGTCTCCTGAGGGGCACCAGACAGGGATGCCCACTCTCCCCTTCACTTTTTGCAATTTTTATCGAACCTCTAGCAGCAGCATTTAGACAGGCTACAACAATTAAGGGCATAACATGTAAGAACATAGAACATAAAATCAGTCTCTATGCGGATGATGTGTTGCTTTTTCTGCAAAACACACAAACCAACCTCTCTGAGGTAATTACTTTAATAAACTGGTTTTCAAGAGTTTCAGATTATTCAATTAACTGGCCAAAATCTACAGTTCTCCCCATTAACTGCTCCTTCCATAATTCTTCCTCTGCCCCACTGCAATCCGGAAATATTAAATATTTAGGTATTAATGTCTCTCCTAAGCTTTCAGACTTAACTAAACTAAACCATATCCCACTTCTAAAGAAAGTAGAAGGCGATCTGACTAGATGGAAATCTTTACCCATATCACTCATGGGAAGGGTCGCCACTATAAAAATGATGATCTTGCCAAAAATAAATTACTTATTTTTGATGATCCCTAGCAAACCATCACAAGATTGGTTCAGATCTCTGGATTCATGTATGTCCAAATTCCTTTGGAAAGATAAACCCCCGCGTATTAGCTTAAAAACGCTACAAAGAACCAAGGATAGAGGAGGATTAGATCTGCCTAATTTTCACCAATACTTCTTAGCCAACAGGCTTCAGTTCATCTCAGAATGGTTAAAACATACCTTCTTAGTTGAGCCCTGGCTAGATGTTGAACAGGCACTATGCAAGGATCTAGAGATTTCAGACCTACCATTTATTAGCTCAAACATCAAAAGACATGAATGCTTTAAAAGTATCAACATCAGCTTTTCTCTAACAGCATGGTGGGAGTTTCTAAAAATAACGGAGTCTTCATTAATCCCATGCAAACGTACACCTATCTGGGATAACCCTGACATATTACAAAACAATAATATGATTAATTTCCCAGAATGGAGTTGTAAAGGAATTAAATACTTAGAACATATATTAGAGGGAACAGAATTTATTCCATTTGACAGACTAGTTGAACAATATGGGATCAACAAGACAAGGTTTTTAGAATATCAACAAATTAAATCCATAGTAAAAAAGAAATTTAACCTCAGTAAGTTGAATTACAAACACCACTAAGTGTGGCACATTTTTTTACTCTTAAATCCCCCAAATTATTATCTAAAATATATAGAACACTTTCTAAATTAGATGAATCAATATCCCTTCCTACTGCAAAGTGGGAAGCAGATTTATCAGTCAACCTAGACCAAAACTTCTGGTCTCAGATTTGCTTAAAAACTTTCAAATTAATTAAAAATCCCAGTCTGCAATTAATACAATACAAAATACTTCATAGAGTGCACTATACAGGTCATCGGATGTTCAAGATGGGCTTTACATCTTCCAACAACTGCTCACACTGTCAAGGCAATACACCAGACAATTACATCCACGCTCTTTGGTTCTGTCCACCAGTGCAAAAGTTTTGGCGCGAGATATGTGAAGACTTATCAAAGTGTCTGAAATGTAACATTCCAACTTCCCCCTTAGTGTGTCTACTGGGCAGCTTAGATAATGTCACTTCAGAAAAGAATATAGCCCATATGATCTTCACTGCCCTATGCATAGCCAAGAAAACAGTCCTCATGAACTGGAAAAATAAAAATAATCTTAATTCTAACCAATATAGAAATTATCTATTAGATTACATTAGTCTTGACACAGCCTCTGCCACCACATTAGATCAATTGCTCTGGGCCCCTTTTATCAGCTCCATCACCTAGTGGGGGTGGGGGGTCATAGTTTGGTCCCGCCTTCACTGTTGTGATTGGTGAGGGGGTAGGGACAGGCTTAGGGCGTCAGGGGGTTCCCCGGAGGCATCTTCCTTGGGGGGCTCAACCCGGGGTAGCGGTCACGTCCGGTTGGGGGCTCTGTTGGCTCTCAGGTGACTGTTTCCTCGCGGCTGCGTGCAGCGGGGCTAGGGGAGGGTCTGTGCTGACGGACGTGGGTTACTGACCTGGCAACCTGGCTGCCCCTGGGTGGGTCCGGGATGGGAGTGAGGTTCTGGGGGCGCTCTGTCTCTGGGCTGGGGCCCGGGCCGGGCCTCGGGGGCTTGGGTCCTGGTTGGTGTGTTGCCGGGGTTGTGGGCGGGTGGGTGCATGGGGGCCCGGCCCTGGAGCAGGGTGCCGCCGGTGCGTCGAACCGCCTGGGGGGCTCTTCATCTGGTGGGGGGGATGGTCACATCTTGCAGGAGCTTTCTTCTCTTCAGGAACTCTCTGCGGGAGGGGGAGATACAGGAGAGGTGGAGGAAGATCTCAGCCTGGGCGTTTACCGTCTTATGTAGTCTGGAAGATGTGTGGATGGTGGGGTGGGTGCAGTTTTCTCTGTGGTGGGGTTGGGTGGACTGTCCAGGGCTCTGTGGAGCCGGAGGGCGCTACTGCACTGGGCCCCGGTCTGATGGGCCTGGGCCCCCCTTCCCTGGCGGGTCGCGGAGGGTGGGAGTGCCTACTGGGGTCAGCGGGGGAGCTGGCCCCAGGGAGGGGTTACCTGCCCCTCCCTTCCTTCCCTCCCCATCTCCAGCTGCCTCCCTCTTCCCGCTCCTCCACAACCACCCACACATGCAGGGCCTTGGAGTGGGGGTATGTCACCAGGGTGCAGAGGAGGCTACCCCCCCCCCCCCCCCCGTCCCCTTCTGGCTGCCTCTGCCTCAATTTTATCCCACAACTTAGACATTCACATTATTCACACTCTCATTACACATACATATAGGATCTTGGGGGTGGGCACAATCACGGAGTCCAATTTACCATCAGGGTGTATACCTCACCCCTGACGTCGTTGCCCACCTCTCAATTTTAAATACACTTAGTCATTGAGGGCTAGCAGGAGGGACTATGCGCTTACCTGCTGCTCCATGGCAGGTAGCTCCATGCCCTCCTGGGTTTTAATTGCACCTTAGAACACATATGCATCAACACTACAATGAGCGGGTGGAGGGAGGTTTGGAGTCTTCTCCCACCCCCATTCTCTGCGGCCTGCTGGAGCGGGAGGGCTAGTAGGAGGAGTTGGCCGTCCGACTGCGGTCTGGAGTGTGGGGCTTCCCTGCTGCTACGGAGTCGGGGCGGTCTGCCTCTCCCCACCGCAGGGAAAAGGGTAACACCACCTGGGTCTGGGTGCAATTCCCCCCTCCAGGGACAAGGGTACCTAGACCCGGTTTGTAGAGTACGCTTGGGGAGTGTGATTGTGTGTACAGCGTCTCTTTATGCCTGTCTCCACGTTGGTTGAGTGTGGAGTGAGTGCATATGAGAGCATGAGGGTGGGAATGGATGTTTGTGTCTGTGTGTGCCTGTATGTCTGTGTCTATATGTCAGGTTGGGTATCAGACGCCACCTCTCTGGGGACACCTCAGGCCCTCCAAGGTTTGGAGGCCTATCTCCACCCACCACCACTTCCCCTGCCGGTGGCGGACTCCCTCAGGTGTCGGTGTGTTGGTGGTTCTTTGTGTCTGGGGGTGGGCGTCCGGGTACACACCGGCTCACTCCTTGGCGGCCGCTTGTCGGGGCCTGGGGCCTGGGGCTCGCTCGGGCCCCTTTGGAGGTGGGGTGCCCCCGGCCTCTCGGCCTGGGGCTCGGTCACTCAGGCGCAGCTGGGGGCCGGCGGAGCTCACAGGCGCGTCACTGCAACTCCCCCTGACTTCTGCTCCGCGGCTGCTGGGCGAGCCCTCATCTGGGACTCTCCTCAGCTCTTACTGGAACAGTGGCGCGGCTGCCCCTCTGTTGGTCTTCCATGGTCTCTTGTGTTCTGGGGGCCTCTGGATGTCTGGAGTTTTGATCTCCTCCATACCCGCTTCACACCCTGGAGGACGGGGCTGTGGCCCCCCCACACTCCCTAGCAGATCATTACATGGAGAAACCTTTGGAATGCAAGCATGCTGATCCACACAGGTATGCACACATGGGTATTCACAGACGCGGACTAAAGCTTTCTTGGCTGCTACCTCAAAGCACACTGTGCGCTGTCTATCTTGCGTGCTGCACAATATCGTTTATTATTTAGTAAATATTGATATCTATGACTAGCTAGTTTATTTTTTTTTTCACAGTCTGTCTCTCACAGTTGAAGTGTTCCTCTTCCTCCCCTACACTTCAACTGTGAGAGACAGAATGTGAAAAAAAAATCCATGAATCCACATGGTAGGATTTGTAAAGAATTTATTCGTAAATCAGGGTGGAAAATAAGTATTTGGTCAATAACAAAAATACAACTCAATACTTTGTAACATAACCTTTGTTGGCAATAACAGAGGTCAAACGTTTACTATAGGTCTTTACCAGGTTTGCACACACAGTAGCTGGTATTTTGGCCCATTCCTCCATGCAGATCTTCTCGAGAGCAGTGATGTTTTGGGGCTGTCGCCGAGCAACACGGACTTTCAACTCCCGCCACAGATTTTCTATGGGGTTGAGGTCTGGAGACTGGCTAGGCCCCTCCAGGACTTTCAAATGCTTCTTACGGAGCCACTCCTTTGTTGCCCGGGCGGTGTGTTTTGGATCATTGTCATGTTGGAAGACCCAGCCTCGTTTCATCTTCAAAGTTCTCACTGATGGAAGGAGGTTTTGGCTCAAAATCTCACGATACATGGCCCCATTCATTCTGTCCTTAACACGGATCAGTCGTCCTGTCCCCTTGGCAGAAAAACAGCCCCATAGCATGATGTTCCCACCCCCATGCTTCACAGTAGGTATGGTGTTCTTGGGATGCAACTCAGTATTCTTCTTCCTCCAAACACGACGAGTTGAGTTTATGGTGGCTGACTAAATACTTTTTTGCCCCACTGTATATACCATGCAATGGCATGTCCTTCCATGATGGTTCCTCCTCTTCCTCCTCCTTGGGTTTTTGCTGCCTGAGGTATTCACTGATCACACGGTCGGTTGGGGCCATCTTCCTGATGTATTCTTGGATGTTCGTTGTCTCATCCTGGACTGTGGTGCTGACACTCACCAGTCCCGGCCTCCTTCCTTCCTCTCAGCGTACAGCCTCAGGGTGCTGGACTTGTCTGTCTTGTCGCCTCTGTTGTTTCTATTTGCCTGTGGGACTCCCAGGTACTAGTACTAATACTAGTTGTATTGCCAGATGCTTGTGTGTGTGCAGTCAGCTTCTTCAGTCAGTAGGCGTGAACCATGTCGGGGCCTGGTGCTGTCCAGCTCTTTATACTGGAGACCCTTTCTTGGATGTCTGCCACTGTTGTGGTTACTGGACCCTGTTCAGGGAGGTTTCTGTGGTCTGCTCTTAGACCCACTAGCCGTTGAGCATTGCTCTTATGGGTTGCGTCCTTGTCCCATTTGCTCTTCCAGTATTGCTCCAGCCTTGGTGGTGCTGTTCTCATATTGTTCCCCTGCCACTGACAGTACACCTTGGCTGGTTCTGCAGAGGACAGCAGATTTATTCTCCTGACTTGGTGTACCTCTTCAAGCAGCTTGTCAAGGCTGTGAGTATTTGCTTGGCATTTCCAAGGCCTCAGGTATGGACAGCTTACTGTACAGTGGGGCAAAAAAGTATTTAGTCAGCCACCGATTGTGCAAGTTCCCCCACTTAAAATGATGACAGAGGTCAGTAATTTGCACCAGAGGTACACTTCAACTGTGAGAGACAGAATGTGAAAAAAAAATCCATGAATCCACATGGTAGGATTTGTAAAGAATTTATTCGTAAATCAGGGTGGAAAATAAGTATTTGGTCAATAACAAAAATACAACTCAATACTTTGTAACATAACCTTTGTTGGCAATAACAGAGGTCAAACGTTTACTATAGGTCTTTACCAGGTTTGCACACACAGTAGCTGGTATTTTGGCCCATTCCTCCATGCAGATCTTCTCGAGAGCAGTGATGTTTTGGGGCTGTCGCCGAGCAACACGGACTTTAAACTCCCGCCACAGATTTTCTATGGGGTTGAGGTCTGGAGACTGGCTAGGCCACTCCAGGACTTTCAAATGCTTCTTACGGAGCCACTCCTTTGGTGCCTGGGTGGTGTGTTTTGGATCATTGTCATGTTGGAAGACCCAGCCTCGTTTCATCTTCAAAGTTCTCACTGATGGAAGGAGGTTTTGGCTCAAAATCTCACGATACATGGCCCCATTCATTCTGTCCTTAACACGGATCAGTCGTCCTGTCCCCTTGGCAGAAAAACAGCCCCATAGCATGATGTTTCCACCCCCATGCTTCACAGTAGGTATGGTGTTCTTGGGATGCAACTCAGTATTCTTCTTCCTCCAAACACGACGAGTTGAGTTTATACCAAAAAGTTCTACTTTGGTTTCATCTGACCACATGACATTCTCCCAATCCTCTGCTGTATCATCCATGTGCTCTCTGGCAAACTTCAGACGGGCCTGGACATGCACTGGCTTCAGCAGCGGAACACGTCTGGCACTGCGGGATTTGATTCCCTGCCGTTGTAGTGTGTTACTGATGGTGACCTTTGTTACTTTGGTCCCAGCTCTCTGCAGGTCATTCACCAGGTCCCCCCGTGTGGTTCTGGGATCTTTGCTCACCGTTCTCATGATCATTTTGACCCCACGGGATGAGATCTAGCGTGGAGCCCCAGATCGAGGGAGATTATCAGTGGTCTTGTATGTCTTCCATTTTCTGATGATTGCTCCCACAGTTGATTTTTTCACACCAAGCTGCTTGCCTATTGTAGATTCACTCTTCCCAGTCTGGTGCAGGTCTACAATACTTTTCCTGGTGTCCTTCGAAAGCTCTTTGGTCTTGGCCATGGCAGAGTTTGGAGTCTGACTGTTTGAGGCTGTGGACAGGTGTCTTAAATAAATAAACAATTTTCCACAAACTGCAGACAATTTTTTTGTTTCCTTGCCAGCTTTAGTCAGGCATTGGAAAAATCTCATAATATACAGATATTGAGTTCAAACAGGTGCCATCCATACAGGTAATGAGTGGGGGACAGAAAAGCTTCTTACAGAAGACGTTACAGGTCTGTGAGAGCCAGAGATTTTCCTTGTTTGAGGTGACCAAATACTTATTTTCCACCCTAATTTACGAATAAATTCTTTACAAATCCTACCATGTGGATTCATGGATTTTTTTTTCACATTCTGTCTCTCACAGTTGAAGTGTACCTCTGGTGAAAATTACTGACCTCTGTCATCATTTTAAGTGGGGGAACTTGCACAATCGGTGGCTGACTAAATACTTTTTTGCCCCACTGTACTTCTTAGACACCCTCTTCATTGCATCTTTCTGCAGCTCCAATAATTGGCTAACCACTTCGTCACCTCGTTGCCACTTATCATCAGTGTCCTGGTTCCTCAACACCTGGTGTAGACCTTGTTAATCCAGGCAGCTTGGTTAGCATGGGCGGTCTAGCCTAGGACCCTTAATGGATAAACGCCCCAGTCGGGAGTCGATCCTACTCCTGTACCAAAGGCATATATATATAAATGAACTTCCATAAAAATTTGAGACTGCTTTTCTTTTTCTTTTTTTGTAAGTTAGCAGCCTTAGCATCTGTGTATTCTTTTAATAATTTTGTTGCAGTCTTTTAATTTGCTGTTTACCTGAAGTATGTGATTAGTTAGTTGCCTAGCCAAGTCTGAATATGTGAGCAATGAGAACTCAGTACCCATGTAAGAGTGCTGAAATACTGACTCAGTGTGTCCACTGGTCTCACTACAGGTAGAACATCATCACAATATTTTTTTGTTACATTTTTACATTGTTTTGTAAATTCAAGCTTTTAATCTCAGCAGGTCTTTGAAACAGTGTTTGTGGATTATAAAAACATAAAATTGTAATATTTCATTTGAACATACAACATACAACATTTTTGAGTTTTTGTTTTAAAGTTATGTTTTTACACGTCATCATCTTCTTATCATCAAAATTCCCCTAAACACCATGGTCTTTGAAAAGGGACTTTGAGTTACATAGCAACATAACTTGCTTTGGTTTATTGAGTTAAATGAATATATGATGGGTAATTCTATATATAACGGCTGCAGACAGGAAGATACTGCCAGCACCGGAAACGTGCTCGTCATCTCCGAGCATGAAGTAAGGAGAGCCTTCAAGAGAGTGAACACCAGGAAAGCAGCAGGACCAGACAGGTCCTCAGAGACTGCGCATACCAGCTAGCTCCTGTGTTCACGGAGATATTCAACATCTCTTTATCTCAGTCGGTGATCCCCGCATGCTTCAAAGAGTCCATCATTGTTCCTGTCCCGAAGAAACCCCACCCTGCTTCTCTCAATGACTATCGCCCTGTAGCCCTCACCTCAGTAGTGATGAAGTGTTTTGAACGCCTGGTCTGAGACTTCATCATTTCTTCACTACCAGACACACTGGACCCACTACAGTTCGCTTACCGTCCAAATCGTTCCACAGACGATGCCATCTCTCATCTCCTCCACACATCACTCACTCACTTGGACACTAGAAGGGGGAATTATGTTAAAATGCTCTTCATAGACTACAGCTCTGCATTTAATACCATAATTCCCTCCACACTCACCACCAAGCTGGAGCATCTGGGACTCAGCTCATCTATGTGTCAGTGGATCTCCAACTTCCTAACTGGCAGACCACAGGCAGTAAGGATGGGCGGACATGTTTCAGCCTCCACCACTCTCAGCACTGGAGCCCCCCAGGGGTGTGTTCTGAGCCCCCTGCTGTACTCTTTGTACACATATGACTGTGTGGCCACTACCAGCTCCACCACCATCATCAAGTTTGCTGACGACACCGTCGTGGTGGGCCTGATCTCTGATAACAACGAGACGGCCTACCTGAAGGAGATTAGGAATCTGGAGAACTGGTGCCAGAGGAACAACCTCCTTCTAAACGTCAGTAAGACAAAGGAGCTGATAGTGGACTTCAGCACTAAGCAGGAGAGGAACTACCAGACCCCCGTCATCAACGAGTGCCCAGTGGAGAGAGTGGACAGCTTCAAATACCTCGGAGTTCACATCACGCAGGACCTGTCATGGTCCTGTCACATCAACACTGTGGTGAAAAAGGCCCGTCAGCGTCTCTACCACCTCAGACGCTTGAGAGACTTCCAACTGCCCTCCAAGGTGCTCAGGAACTTTTACTCCTGCACCATAGAGAGCATCCTGGCGGGAAACATCTTAACCTGGTTCGGGAACAGCACCATGCAGGACAGACGAGCTCTACAGAGGGTTGTGCGGTCAGCTGAGCGCACCATCCGCTCCGAGCTCCCTGACCTGCACTCAATCTACAGCAGGCGGTGCTGGACCAAGGCCAGGAAGATCGTGAAGGACCTCAGCCATCCCAACAACAGACTGTTCTCTCTGTTGAGGTCAGGAAAGCGATTCCGCTCCCTGAAGACCAACACAGAGAGACTGAGGAGGAGCTTCTTCCCGCAGGCGATACAGTCTCTCAATCACACCACCACACAGTACTGACCCACACATACAGTTCTTACACACACTGGACATTCTGGACTTTGTTTTCACTTCATTACTTAATCACTTTAAGCATATTTGCACTGCACAAGACATAATGTGGATTGCACAACACTGGTCACTACATTCTTCATTTCCAGTCAATACTTGTACAGCTGCTGTTATTGTGTATTTATTTATATTTCTTCATACATTCTTATATAGTTCTATACTGTATATTGTGTATTTTGTTGTACAGTTATTTTATTTTCAACTTTAATTTATATATTTTATCTTATTCTTTCCCAGTTAAATTTACCCATCATTCTAATTTGTGTTGTACAGTTATTTCATTTTTAACTTTAATTTTTATATTTTATTTTATTCCTTCCTAGTTAAATTTACCCTTTTTAATTTTCATATTTATTTCCTATCTTATTCATAGCCTTTTCTTTTTTTCTTTAGGTCACGAGCAGTTGTCTAAGCATTTCACTGCATATCGTACTGTGTATGACTGTGTACGTGACAAATAAAATTTGAATTTGATTTTATTTACTACATTTACAATTTTTATTTCAAAATGCTAGTCATTTAAAACATTACTTTGTCGATCAAACACAAAGTAATCCAAAGTTAAGAAGACCAGTATAAGTTAAAACAAACACTAAGAACTAAAACTGATAATTACTTAAATATTTTGGTGCAACACTTTTACACTCAAAAATAATGAGTAAATGCAAAAACAATCACATCTCTTAAATAAACCTTATTAATTGAGTAAATCCAACTAAAATGGAATAAGTTGTTATGAACAATTAAAGATGTTACAGTAACATACAAAATTGAGTAAATACAATTGAAAATCTAAGTTAAAACAACAGTAACCAAAAGTTCAAACTACATAAAATATTAATTAGGAAATGCTGAAATGCTTGGCACATTTAACCTACACCATTACAATTATTTGTTTTTAAATAATGGTGCAATTTACTTAATATTTTTAAGTTAATTTAAGCAAAAACGTTAATTACAATTAAGTGTTTATTTTATTTATACACACACACACACACACACACACACACACACACACACACACACACACACACACACACACAGGAAAAAAGAACCACGTCAATTCAACATTGTTCACAATGATTTATTTTAAACAGCTTTTTTGTGAATCACACATTTAGCAGATTCCTTCTCTGAACACAGTGAGCTGAAATCTGTTCTACATTCAGTGGATAAAACTTGGATAAAATTTCAGTCACAACAGCCTTATATAATAAAATTGCATTCAAATTGGCATGCTTGATAAAACTCTGTAAAACTGGGAATAACAAAGAATAAAAGTGGCTCAAGTGAACGCAGTGCTTTACCTTTTCAGAAAAGGTCAAATGACAAAAATAAAATTAAGATCCCAAAAAGATATAAATCGTGAAAAAAAACCCATTTGCACTGTGACATAGTTTTTGAACATCTTATTTTGATTCCAAAAAATTGGGAAGATTATAACTAAAGAGTGACCAAAAAACATCCATAATGATACTCTCCCATTTACACCTTAATGTGAATCTGGAAAGTTAATACAAAAACACAGTTTATGGTACAAACATTATTTATGAACAGGAATGTCAAAACAATGTAATGTCGCAACTGAACCTTTTGATGAGCATTACATGTCACTTAACAAGTCTAACACTTTAAGAACAGCCCTGTGAAATTTTGTCTACAATGAACAGAGGTCATTTTTCAGTCTTTGAACCTTGACAGAAAGGTTTCCTGGATCCAGCTCCATGAACACTTTTCGAAATGCTTCAAATGTGCATTTGAAATTCTTGGGGTATTTCAGATCCAGAGCATAGCACAGTCCCAAAAGATAGCAACAGGCTTTGCTCAGATTCCCAAGTTTGCCCAGAACAGTAACGCCTTCAATAACAATACCCACATCAGTAGGTTCGCCTGACCTGTCTTGATTCTGCAGCAGGTAAATCTTCATCACCTCCTCAGCCAAAGCCTCTTCAACAAAGACAGCATCAGCACCGTCCTTTAAAAAGAGAAACAACTGTTTTAAGCTCACATATTTCCAAACATTGAAACAAAAAGTTTCATTTGTATGACATCACCGGTACTCATAATATGTAGACACTGTGCTCCAAAATCTTATAGCAAATGCAAATGCTATTCTTTTGTATGCTTTGAAGTGTTTTTTTTTTCTTTAGAACAGTATCTTAAAACTTTTCTATGATCTCACAAGCTAAAATAAACTACCGTAATTGTCGGGCTATGAGCCGCTACTTTTTGCACCAGCTTTGAACCCTGCGGCTTTTAGTCAGGCGCGGCTTTTCTATGGATTGTCCATGATTTTTGTCATATCGTAAGATTTGTTTTGTTTGTTCCGCTGTTGCCTGGCGGAAGGGCATGTGATCAGACACACAGTATCGGGGTTCAAGAGTGGTATGTTGGTCACATGTCCAGTGTGAAAACATCCACGATCACCAACGCATTTGAAGGGCTGGACTGTTGCATGATGGAGAGGAGGACACCGCCACGGCCCTTCTGAGGGTGTTCGACTCTGACACTGACAATGAGGATTTCTTTGGTTTTGAAAGTGACAACGAAGGAGAGAAGCGGAGAGTGGATGACGAAGCCATCCTGAGCCTGTTCGTTTCCGACACTGGAGAAGAGGACTTTGGTGGTTTTAGTGCGCAGGAAGAAGAGAAAGATGGTGAATGACTGACTTTTCTTCTTGTTAAAGCAGTGTCACTGCACCTGAGCCTAAAAGGTAGTCCGAATCTATTTTTCTGGTGTGCTGTAGGTTACTGTTATGTACTACATTTGTTACTCATTTATGAAGCACAGTACATGTGTCCTACTTGTAATTACCGCTACTTGTACATATACCTAAAAAGTTATGCAAATATGTACCCATAACTTGTTTTTCAAGATATTAATAAAAGGGGTGTGTCTCCAAACAGCCATCTCTTTCCTGACAATTCCCTTTGTGCATATTCTCTTACATATGATAAGTCAACATTGAAACACCTGCGGCTTTTGGTCAGGTGCGGCTAATGTATGTACAAAACAGGATTTTCCCCTGATTTTAGCTTGTGCGGCTAATATTCAGGTGCGCTTTGTAGTCCGGGAAATACGGTACTAATATTCCTAAAACAGATTTATTGCACCAACCTCAAAGGTTTTGATTAAGGCACTTGGATCCTCTCCCAGATGGTCAATGAAACATCTGATGATGACTTCTCGTTTTTTCTCGATGGAATTTCCACTCTGTAAAACGGGAAGTCTCAACTGAGGCAAAATTTGCACATTTAAAACATGACTTACCATTTCTAGCTTAAACATAACTATTTTTTTTCTGTTGTTGACCTGTTTTCACACCCACCATCAAGGTAAGAACACCTGTGGAGCTAAAATATTGAACAGAGCCGTTTTTAGTGGAAGGGCCTCTTCAATGCTGTGTTGGAACGTTTTTGTGGTTAGAAAATGCAATCTTCCTTACCTGAAGCAGAAGGTTTAACTGTGCCCTGTGGCGTTGTCCAGCAGCACCTTTCTTGGCTTGAAACAAGGACAGGAGTTTGGATGAATACAAGTCCAACGATGACATGAACTTTGGTTCAAGGTTCAGGGTCGTGATCCTATGAAACGCTGCACTGACCTGGATGGGAGAGGACAAAAAATCTGAAGGCCAAAATTCTGATTCAATCAAAAATAAATAAATAAATAAAAATCTACCATTTTTTGCAACCTGGACCTTATTTTCTAACATGCAAAAGATTAATTTACACATCCAGACATAAATCCATATAAGTGGAGTTGTTCAGTATGCAGACTAAACCCTTAACATAAAGTATTATCTTCCACTAAGCTTCTAAATTTTATGTTATGAATTGCTTGCACTATTTCCCTGTGAGATTGTATAATCTTAGAGGGAAGAGGCGGAGCCAGGTTGCCCTCTGAACCATCGTCTGCCAGGCAGCGATGCGAGAGGAACACACTGCTGAAGTGGCGCACATATTCAGAATCGTGTCAGCGGCTTTACAGAGAAAGCCTTTCAGCTCCTCTGGCAGCTCTGCTTCCTCCACCTTCCTGGAGATGACAAACGCTAGCAAGGCAGTGTTGTTAGTCACTGCAGCTGACTGAACAGTGCATTGATGTGCGCGATCAGTGAACCTTGCTATCAGCTGGTCAAGTTTGGCGGGATGGGCCGGTCGCTGTCCAACGACCTTGGTCATTTTGGTGCCGAAAACTGAAGCGAGGCTCGGCTCCAGAGGGGGAACAGGCGGAAAACTCCGGTCTGTGAAGCCCTCTGTGAAGCCCTAGGTAGAGACCGGCGCTCTAATCTTCGCTGGCTCTGCTGCTGCCTCAGAGAGGTTGGTCATCATCCCTGGGAACTGAGGCCAGATGGGATCTGGGCAACGAGAGTGAGTGGAGCCATACCTTCCCGCCAGATCATCAGATGGGGGTGGAGCAGGCTGAGGGACGGACGGGAAGTTCCTTCTCACCAGCTGCCTCCTGGATGATGCCAGGCAGATCCAGGAGCAGCGCACCAACAACTGGGAGCGGCGTCCTTGCCGACATGTGAAGGCCAGGGGGCTCATCCACCCTTCTGTCACCAGGCTGCCCAGCTGGGAGGCAGTGGAGCTGCCACCACTGCCGTTTTCCTCACGGTGGGTGGAATCATCCAATTCCGGCCCACCATCGAAGAACTCGATGGCTTCTTCCAGCGAGTGCCTCTCTTAGTGGGAACGCCTCCTCAGCATCAGCCTTGAAAAAGGCTGACCTCCGCTGCTTTTCCTCTGGCGGGAGGAGCTAACAGGAGCAGCAATAGGATTAAGGTGTGAGGGCGAGGTCCGCATGGTGAGGACCGAGGCAGCCCACGCAGACGGCATGTCGGTCATACGACATGATGTAGCCGGTCTGGCAGGATGGACACAGACGGATGGTCTCGCTGGACATCTTCTGGCTGGCTGAAGAAAAACGGTAGAGCCGATTTCCTGGTCTCACCGTAACTTATACTAGACCAGGGTGAGGCCCACACAGCAGGTGGGCGTGGACTAAAATACTTCAGTGCTGCGCGCACAAGGGGAATACCCACTTAAAGGGCTGCGCCTATACTCATGGTGACACTGGATGACAGACCATGAACTCATCAATATATTTACCGAACTGAAAAATTCTCAAAATTTAGATTTGGCATTTGTATGACTAAAATAACCCACCACAAAACCAGTATAAATATTTAGGTGGTATCACCATCCACTACTCAGCTTGTATAAAACAATATCATATCCTTCCAAAATTTAACGCATCAAGTCCTCTGAGTAAAATTACGTGCTTTACTTTGTAGTTGATGCAGATTTTTTTCTCCTGGTGGTGAAGATGGTGCTGAAAAAATACAAATCAAAACTTTATCATTACAAAACATGTCACTGAGTAATCTGCCATAACACCAATCTCTTATAAGAAAGTTTAGCTTGGATTGAAATAAACATTTATTTATGTAAATTGGGAGTAACTAGGCAAGGCAAGGCAAATTTATTTGTATAGCACAATTCAACAACAAGGTGATTCAAAGTGCTTTACAGAGAAACAAAAACAAATAAAAAGCATGATTTAAAATTGATTAAAGCAAGCAAACAAACAAACTAACAAACAAAACAGTATATAAAATCAAAACAAAATCACAACAGTAGATAAAATCAGTAGTTAAATGTAAGTTTTGAAATTTAAGCTTAAAAGTGTGGATTTGGTGCTTTATTCAAATGCAGCAGAGAATAGGTGAGTCTTCAACCTGGATTTAAATAAACTGAGTGTTTCTGGAACTATACTAACTATATACTAACTATACTGGAAATGATGGTACTTTTGGCTTGACCAAAAGGACCAAAGCTTTTTTTTTTCATTATTTTCTGGGATCTGAAAGGAAGTAGGGCCCCCAGTCTAAATTTACTTAAGGCCCCATAGTACTTTGGACCGGCCCTGGATGAGGTAATCTGCTGACCCGGGCGGTCCTGTCAGCGTTCTCTCAAAAACTGGCCCTGTTCGGGACAAAGCTGAAAGCAGCGTCTTATATGCTCTGAAAGACCCCACATAGAACAAGAAAGCCTAAGCAGCATGGTTGCTGCTATGAACTGTTCCGCGGGCAGATCTTCTTAGTTACCAAAGCCATTGATGACGTCTGTTCATCTCCTCCTGAACAACCTGACAGAGTGAGTCAGGCCGCGTGACTACCGCAGCTCCCGCACCGCGACTCAACAGGGCCATTTTCTAGAAATGTCTGAGCACACCTGCTTTCACGTGGTTCCTAAAATGCCCCCGATTAAACGGTCAGGTCGCTGGTACCGGGACATTCCGGTCAAATTACCCGGAACGCAGATAGCGACTCAGAACGTAAAAGGATAAAAGGGCGCGGTTTCCCGCCGCCTTGACTGGAAGACGGGTTGAAAACTTAAATTAACGTGCACAAACACGCTGCGAAAAGTGAGCCACCATGACAAACGCTTTCTTCAGAACATGTTATAAAAGAACGGTGTGGATAAAGACAGCTAATGTAAGAATTGGTCACTTACCTGAAAACGTTACCAAGTCTGCAGTGGACGTGTGTCTGTCTCGTTCAACGTGCAGAAAATCTCCCATGAGGCCATGCTCCTCGCGTGCGGTACATGCCAAAGGTCATTAGTCTTACTCAAAGTTTTAAGTTAGTATTGGGGGACAAAATTATATTGATTTTTGAACCATTAATAATTAAAGTTAAAGACAATGATAAGTATGAATACCAGTGTCTCAGTTATTATGAGTACTTTCTATGAGATATATTGAGTAGATTTAAATAATGCACCCTGTGTTTCAAATACAGAATTTTTTCTTTTAAATAAACTTGAACAAAAGAGCTCAGTTCAACTCAAAAACTGGTGTTGAAAATTTAAGCATTCTTTTCAGTATTTTCAACTCAAGATAACACTTTTGTGATTTTCAAAGATTTAATCAAGGTCATCTAACTTAGAATTATAATGATATTTACTAAGCCCCTGAATAATTTTTTAGGGTGAAGGACGGTGGTTTAAATTGTATGAAAACAAGCTGTTATGAGAGAAATGCTTTTAAATATCATGCTGGATGATGGATATTTCACTTGGAAATTCATTCTGTGCTCTATAGGAGAGGGGAATCATATGGATTAACTGTGTGTGACTATTAGGAGTTCATACACTCAAATCAGACCTGACATGTTGGAAAATGTCAGAGGCTGAGGTTCAGCCAGAGTTCAGAGGGCTGCATCAAACACCCAGGGAGCCTCGTTTCCATGTGTCACTCTAATATGGCGAGAGATGGGGAGCTGCTCCTGTCCAGCCTGTCATCTGTGTGTGTGAGTTTATATTGTGTATCTAATGTGGCCGTGAGTCTTGTAGTTGTGTGGTAGTAAAGATTCGATTCGATTCTCCAAACTGCAGTAGAGTTATCATCAGAAATCATGGACATGATTGTCACTGCTTTTAATGATTTCTTTCAACTGAATTACTTTGAACAAAAACTGTGTGCACAAGTTTGTATTTTGAATTTTTTTCTAATCTACACAGGCTCAAAAATATACATGAAGGCTCAAAACAGTTTTTGAAATATCCTTTACCAAGTATTACCTCAAACAGAGACGTTGGCAGCCAGCAGCAACGTTCTGGCATAATCAATATTTCACCAGTTCATCTAAACTGGTTGGTTTCCCACCAAGCTTTAAAGGATAGTCCACAAATTTCAAAATGCTAAAAGACTTTTAAAAACATTAACTTCTTATAATTTACAACTAAAGTGCTTAACTCCAGTTTGAACAGTTGAGGTGAGGGAGCTGGAGGTGTGGTGTACTCAGACTACTCAGACAGTGAGTTTTGTACTGGTTTATTTATAATCATACACATTAAACCACCCAGTATGTTCCTATATGTTATTTTGGGCAGAAAAGGAAGAGATTAATTCATTATTTTACTTTAAAATAAGACAATCCGTATCTATTAAAGAACTGACTATTAACTCGTGCTTGCTTTAACATTGTTCTTCTTTCAAAACATTTTTCCAAATGCAAGCGAGCAGCTTTGTGCCACTTTCTGCAGGAGAGGCTTCATATTTACATGGCTAGAAACCAATCAATGACAACGGTGGCGCAGCCCCCCACAACCGTGAATTAGAGAAGTGAGAGAACACGGATGATCCCTTTTTTGTGTACTGGACATGAAATTTTGATTAAGTCATGTTTTAGCATTTTGCATAAGTGTTTCCAGTTTTTTTCCAGACTTCCTGATGCTTGTTTTAATCAGTTATCATTGCCATGGGATTAAATTCCAGCTTCTTGTACAGGACCTGCCACAGGTATTTCCTGGTAGTCATCACTGTTCTTTAATTTATAGGACCTGGTGTCCACATATGTGGACATCAAATTTTGGGTTGTCTAGACCAAAATACTAAATTTTGCTCTACAAGGGCCTGATATCCACTTACGAGGACGTTATACTGTCACTGTTCTATCGAAATTTTAAGCGAATGTCCTCATATGTGGATCTCATTTTAGTCAGAAACAAAAATCATGTAAAAATAAATAAATAAATAACTAAATCATGAAATTCTTTGTTTTTACATTCATCGGGTCCCAATCAGCCCGAATAGCAAAGAGAAATTAAAAATGCCATGAAAGAGTTCAGGTCTTAGGAGGTTAAGTCTGTTTTAAAAGGTTATTAACAACTCTTTCTATTTATATTCTATTTCTAACATAAATAGAAAGAATCAGCTCTGTTTCCTGCTTATTAAACAGAAACAGATCTTTCTATTTAATAATCCAGAGTAATAAACCAGGATCACAGGGACTGGTGGGGATTCCTGAGAATGCCCTGCAGCTTCCCCTCCCTGGTAGCAGCATCGGTGCACGGTGCACTCCCAGTGCACTACTGCGTGAAACATTGGAGAGACCGGATCAGATTATCACTGCCAGTTGTGCCAGCCAGCCTCCCCCCGAACCTGCTACACCACCCACTCTCTGCAGCCAACCCACAAACCAAAGCCCGGGACCCCACAGGTCCAAGACTTACAAATAATCTAATAAATTCATTAACAACAGCACCAGTATCATTAATATTTGTCTCAATATTAGTGAAATACACAGGGTCATTTAACTACCCAGAACTATTTTTTTTAAGCAGGTCACTTTTAAAAGCATTCATGACCCCTCTGATCTCACCTGTTTCTCTTTTAATTTATTTTGTTCTTTGTCCTTCCAATAATTCCTTTATTTTGCTACTGCAAATAAAAGGATTTGATCACTGATGTCATTAATTCGAAGTCCACTTTCAGTTTTGTTTTCTATTCCATTAGTGAATATATTGTCTATTAATGTTGATGTCTCAAGGTGTTTTATATTGTAAGGTCAACCCTACAAAACTACACACAAGAATTATATATTCAATGTTTTTTTCACCTACTCCTTAAATGTTTCCATGTTTAATCTTAGTGTTCTACATATACAACTCACAAGATTGAACATTGAAACAACATATCCAGGGTGTGTACAGGGCCTCTCGCCCTATGGTAGCTGGGATAAGCTCCAATGAGCCTCATTAGCATTTTTCCTGCTCACAGAGGGATGCCTAGCCACTCCTTTTTTGCCTTGGTAGCATGGTCATTGTAATGCTGACAGACCCATCCACGGGCTATTTTCTCACTGAGGGAAGAAGAATCTCGGCAATGATTGTATGGTCCATGACCCCGTTTATGACCCTATGTGCAAAGAAGACGTTCTCTGGTGTTCTGTATGTATTATTGTGGGGTCTACCTTACAATATAAAGCGCCTCGAGGCGATGTTGTGATTTGAGGCTATATAAATAAAACTGAAATTGAAACTGAAATTGAAATTGAATTCTTTGGGCCATACTCAGCAGCACCATGTTTGTGGTGACTGTATTCCCAGCTACCTTTACCTCACTAACAACTCCTCCTGTGTAGTTTTGGCTGATTAATCACCTTTTTCATGATCATCTTCACCCACTGAGGCAAGATTTTGGATGGAACTCCAGACTGAGGGGGAATGATGGTCAGTTTACTATTTTTTCTATGTCTGAAATATTGCACCAACAGTTGTCATCCTCTCACCAAGCTTCTTGCTGATTGTCTTGGGGCCCACTTCAGCCTTGAACAGGTCTACAATCTTGCATTGATTGATTGATTATAATTTATAATCAGCCATCTGCTGAAGCCAGTTCTTCCAAATGTATAACATTAACTCTTATAAAAAATGTATCCACTTTATATAACTGCTGTGTATGCTTATCATAGGTCATCCATTTGAAGGTTAAAGGGATTTTTGCATTGCATTATAGTGTTATTGAGCAAAATGATCATGTAATAAATAAGTGGTGTAGAGCTTTAATAAACAAAGCTGTTAATCTAAAGTGCACTTCCTCTAATGGCTACTCAAAGCTGCTACCATTGACATTCATGGTAAAATGTCTGTGAAAAGCTGAATCCAACTTGCACAGTGTGGCAGAATCAATAGTCCTTTATTTACAATGCTTTTATGTACATCGGCAGTTGTGCAGCTTTTCAGCTTCTTCGGTAAGCACACGCTCTCTGCAACTTGTTCCACTTTCCTCTCTGTCAGTTGGAGATCAGCTGTGTAGGTCAGCCTCTCCTGACACCACACCCTGCCCCAGACCTCTTCTAGAGATGAGCCGCAAACCACACTCAGCTACAGTGACAGTGACAATAAAGATATTCCATTTTATTGTATTGTACAGGGTGGGCCATTTATCTGGTGGATACACCGCAATAACATGGGAATGGTTGGTGATATTAAAGTCCTGTTTGTGGCACATTAGTATATGTGAGGGGGCAAACTCCTCAAGATGGGTGGTGACCATATGAATAAAGAACCTTGAACCTTGAACCATGGTGGCCTTTTAGAAGTCGGCCATCTTGGATACAACTTTTGTTTTTTCAATAGGAAGAGGGCCATGTGACACATCAGACTTATTGGTAATGTCACAAGAAAAACAATGGTGTGCTTGGTTTCAACGTAACTTTATTCTTTCATGAGTTATTTACAAGTTTCTGACCACTTATAAAATGTGTTCAATGTGCTGCCCATTGTGTTGGATTGTCAATGCAACCCTCTTCTCCCACTCTTCACACACTGATAATAACACCGCAGGAGAAATGCCAGCACAGGCATCCAGTATCCGTAGTTTCAGGTGCTGCACATCTCGTATCTTCACATCATAGGCAATTGCCTTCAGATGACCCCAAAGATAAAAGTCTAAGGGGGTCAGATCGGGAGACCTTGGGGGCCATTCAACTGGCCAACGACAACCAATCCACTTTCCAGGAAACTGTTCATCTAGGAATGCTCGGACCTGGCACCCATAATGTGGTGGTGCACCATGTTGCTGGAAAAACTCAGGGAACGTGCCAGCTTCAGTGCATAAAGAGGGAAACACATCATCATGTAGCAATTTCAAATATCCAGAGGCCTTGAGGTTTCCATTGATGAAGAATGGACCCACTATCATTGTACCCCCAGGGCTCTAGCCTAACTTTTTGACATCGGTGCACCGGTACGCCTAACTTTAAAAATTTTGGCGTACCGGCACAAAAGTTAGGCGCACTCAAATTTTTCAACCGCATCGCTTAACACCGCAGTTTTACATGTGCACTTTCTTTGGGGGGGAAGTCCATACAGACAATATTCATTTCTAAATTATTAACTAACAAACTTGTGCTTAAAGTGCTTTGTCAATATTGTAGAAAATGTTAAACTTAATCATCATCTTGGCTCCTCTGACGACCTGTTTGCTGCTGTCTTTTGCTGAGAGGGGACACTTGGGCAGTGCATTTATTGCAGCATATAATGTGTTTCCTGGATACACTGTGCTTTTTCAGCATTCAAAGATTGATGGCACCCTGTCAGAGCACTGGCTATGAATTTCAGACAGATCAGGCCTTAACTTAACAAAAAAGTTAGCAATCGTTCTTTTCATCTTTTCTTATTACCCACAGCTACATCCACTTCTCTCATGCTAGGCTGCTCACTAGGGCTGGGCATCATCACTGATTTCTATAATCCATTCGATTCCGGTTCTCAAAGTCCTGATTTGATTCAATTTAGCCTCAGACAGTCAGAAATATTATAATTCTGATCATTTATCAGTACTGATACATGTATGACTTCATCAGAATTGTGAACATCCCAGCAGATGCCTTTGTGTGAAAGTAACTGAAAATAAAAAACAGAAAAACATGAAGGAGGTTTTCCTGGTCTGGCTTTTTATAGCAGATAACCTTAAAAGTATTCTGCAATATTCTGCAATTTTGCATAATTTTAAGAAGTTTAAATTTTTTCAGTATTGAACAGCAGAAATTAGGCTTTCTTGTCCGAGGTCATTTAAGTGAAAAAATAAAAAGACAGCGCTCTAAACTAGGGGTGGGTTTTTATAATCGATTTATCGATTAAAATCGATTCTGGCTTGGATAACGTAAAATCGATTCATTAAAATCCTGAATCGATTTTTTAATATTAATTTATTTTGCCCGAAATGCCAGAATCTCAGGTGAAAGATCACAAAATTTCAACAACCACCAAACAGCTAAGACAGTAAATGAGAGCAGGTACACGGCTTCTGCACAAAGACGTAAACACACAGCGCGACCCGCGGATCAGAATCAGTGAGATGTCGCCTTTCTCACAGTCGGGGCTGAAAGCCGACAGCTCGCTGATTCTGATCCGCGGGTCCACGCTGTGTGTTTACACCCTTTTTGCGCTGATCATATGACTGTTAGTTTGATCTCTCTCCAAACAATATTGACCGAACCAGCAGCAAAAGAAGATCCAAACTGCGCTTCACATAAACATCGTCATGAATTCCCTCTGACTTTTGCTGACTTTTCAGGATAAAAATCACACTTCATGCACAGCTCTCTCTCTCTCTCTCTCTCTCTCTCTCTCTCTCTTTTCTGCATTAGTCGCTTGCTTGTTACGCACAAGTCTACCGTTGTTTACAGCGCTGTCTGCCAACGTTTTTTTTTCCCTTTTACTTACTTCCGAAAAGTAAACCTAATTTCTGCTGTTCAATATTGAACAAATTTAAACTTTTTAAAATTAAGCAAAATGCAAAATGCTTAGCCGTGTCTCTAATAAAACCGCTGTAACTTCAGAGGTAATGTTCATGTGTTGATTAATGGTTTTCTTTCGTTTTTGATGTACTGCAGAATATTTTTATAAAATCCCAGGCCAGGAAAATCACCTTCATGTTTTTCTGTGTTTTATCTTCAGCTACTTTGACACAAAGGCCTCTGCTGTGATGCTCACACCTTGGATAAAGTCTTGCGTGTGTCAGCTTGCTTTTAATAGATACAAAAATATGTAAATGTACTGATCTGAATTATAATATTTCTGACTGTCAAAATTTCCCAGATTTAAATCGAATCGAATCGAATTAAATCGTGGATCGAATCGATTCGGGACCTTGTGAATCGGAATTGAATCGATTCTAGAAATCAGTGACGATACCCAGCCCTACTGTAAACAACGGTAGACTGGTGGGTAATAAGCGAATGAATAATGCAGAAAACAGAGATTTGAGACGGGAAACTGTTCCTGAAGTACACAGAGAGAGAGAGAGAGAGAGAGAGAGAGAGAGAGCTGTGCAGGAAGTGTAATTTTTATCATGGTGGAAGCAAAAACGCAAAAGTCAGAGGAAATTCATGACGACATTGATCAAATGTGAAGCGTAGTTTGCTGCTTCTTTTGCTGCTGGCTCGGCGAATTTTGGTTGGAGAGAGACAAAACCTGCAGCTCAGAATCAGCGCAAAAAAGACGTAAACACAGAGCGGACTCGACGCATCAGAATCGTTAAGCTCCGACAGCGTGTCTGTCTACGGGCCGTCGGGTGAGAAAGCCGAGAAAGACAAAGCTGATTCTGATGCGTCGGGTCCGTTCTGTGTTTACGTCTTTGTGTGGAATCCGTTAATGAATTGATATCGCTTTATTCAAGCTACTCACCTCTCTCTTTAACCTGCACTTTCAACTGGACCACGGCCAATCAGTGAGGTCCCGCCCCTGACTATCTCTGATTGGTTTAGTCCACGATAGGGGCATAATGTGTGTCTGTTGTTGACCACACGGAGAGATGCAGAGATTTTTTTTTTTTGTTACCCGAACAGTTGGTCGCACAGGTGCGACCAAATATTTATTTTTAGTCGCACCACTGTCGCATTTGCGACCAAATTGGTTGCACTCTAGAGCCCTGACCCCATATACCACACCAAACCATCACTTTTGTTGTTCCAACAGTCTTGGAGGGATCCATCCAATGTGGGTTAGTGTCAGACCAATAGTGGTGGTTTTGTTTGTTAACTTCAGCATTCACATAAAAGTTTGCCTCATCACTGAACAAAATCTTCTGCGTGAACTGAGGGTCCTGTTCCAATTTTTGTTTTGCCCATTCTGCAAATTCTGTGCGCCGATCTGGGTCATCCTCGTTGAGATGCTGCAGTAGCTGGAGTTTGTAAGGGTGCCGTTTGTGAGTAGCTAATATCTACTGAAGGGATGTTTGACTAATGCCACTCTCCAGTGACATGCGGCGAGTGCTACGCTGTGGGCTCTTGCTGAATGAAGCTAGGACAGCCACTGATGTTTCTTCATTAGTGACAGTTTTCTTGCGTCCACATTTTGGCAAATCCAACACTGAACCAGTTTCACGAAACTTAGAAAGCAGTTTGCTAACTGTAGCATGGGAGATGGGTGGTCTCGTAGGGCAGCGGTCCCCAACCCCCGTGCCTTGGACCGGTACCGGTCCGTGAGTCGTTTGGTACCGGGCCGCGAGAGTTGAGGCTCAGGTGTGAAATGTATGATTTTCAGCGTTGTTTTGTTATCGTTTTTATCGTTAACTCGGTTTTCCTGGGTCGTTTCACGTGTGTTATGAATAAATCTTCTTTTTTTCGGTACCAGTACTAGTTTTATTTTGTTGTATTTATCCGCGACACCTTAAAGGCTGGTCCGTGAAAATAATGTCGAGCATAAACCGGTCCGTGGCGCAAAAAAGGTTGGGGACCGCTGTTGTAGGGTGTCTTGCATTGAAATTTGCTGCAATGACCCAGTTACTGCGTTCGAACCTTTCATACAGGGAGCAGCCTAAAGCAAATTTGGTCATTTATATTGCCAATAATAGCATATCTTATTTTCCCAAGGTGAAGTGTGTTTATGAATTCTGTAATCCACATCTTTAATCCAGGAACATTTTAGCCCTTCCAAAGCTGCAGGATTAGTTTCTTTGCAATGACCAGTTCACCAAAAGACATTTTTGTGCCCTTCATAGACCCCGTGCTTCTTTCAAAGTCCCAAAAACAGTTATTGCAGTTGGGTCAATCTTAGACTTTAGAGCACTGGACAGACATGTAAAAATGCCACGCCAAAACTCGTGCATTTTTCACGTAGGTGAGGGCAAATGATTTTCTGAATTTTCTCACTGTGTATAATTTTATATTGAATCAAGTTGTGGCGGGCATTTACAAAAGTTGTGCTTATATTCCCAAGTTCCATCTCCCACTCTTCTTAAATTGAAACAGTAGAAGGGGTGCTGATCTAATGAAGTGAACTACAGAATAGGCCCTAGGCATTCACTTAGGCACTTGTCTAGCACATCAAGCTTTGCCCTCTCAAATTGCGGCAAAAATGATCGCATGTAATTACATAGTTTAAGATATCTAAAAAACTGACTGTTTGGTAATCGAAATTTATCTTGTAATTGTTGAAATGACATGACGGTATCATTTGAATACAAGTCTTTCACTTTACAAACACCCAGTTCTTGCCACAAGTTGAAAGCCCCATCAGCACAGGACAGAAAAAAGAGGGGTTAGATGCAATAGGTATACAAAATGACAGTGTTACGTTTTAATTGGTTACTTGTTTCCAGATTGTTACAGTGCTGTGGATCACTGGGTTATGATTATAGTGTGCACCTGTCAGAGGAACAGGTGAGTAATACTGCGCCAATAGAGTAAGCAAGGCAGTCCTCCCGCTCCATCTGCAACCCTTCAGGTAACAACGCTGTGTCATCCAACAGGAGAGAGATTTTTGTGATGTGATAATAATGCATGAAGTTAGATAGTGACAAACCTCCAGCAGATCTGTGTTTACAAAGATGTTCCCTGTTTTTATTCTGTGTGATTTGTAATTCCATATAAATGGCGCTGTAACTGCATCCTACCTTTTGAAAAATGATTTGGGCAAAAAAGACGGAGCAGGTACAAATACTGTGGGAGAGAAACCATCCCTATTGAGTTCACCTTTCCTATCAATGAAATAGAAAGCATTCTCCAAAACTGAATGATATTCCTAAACTTCTCTAATAGAGGAAGAAATTTTTCTTTCACGAGAGAGCTCTAATTTTTGGTTATTACAATGCCCAGGTAGGTGATCTTTTCAGAAGCCACTTTGATGGTAGAGGTGCAAGCTACTCATTGTTTTCAAATCTTATGGGCAATAATTAACTCCCCCCCCCCCCCAGTTTATCCTGTAACCTGCAAAGGTTCCAAAGTTATCAACAACAGAAAGAATTGTTGGGACAAAAGTTTGTGGTTGTGTTATATATAATATGATGTCATCAGCGTACAGTGATATGGTATTAGTAGTGTACGCTGCGTTGTAACCATGTATATCTGGGAGAGTGCAAATTGTCTCTGCCAAGGGTTCTAGAGCAACAAAACAACCACAAAAAAAAAACAAAAAAAAAAAACTGGAGCACAGGAAGCAGTTCAGGAGGCTGACCTGGAGGACAGCAACACAGAAGTTCAAAACAGTTCAGTACAGGGGGCCGACCGCTTCAGGCGACGGTGTGGAAACCACTGGTGGAAACACAGGAGGTGGCTGAGTGGACTCAGAGCTGTCAGTGGGCACAAGGCGCTGAAGCAATTCCTCCAACCCCACAGTGATGACCGATGGCTGAAGTGGCTCCTTGGGCCCCTCAACGAAGGAAGGCTGCTGAACGGCCCCTCAGACCCTCCAGCGGAGGGAGGCTCAGGGAAAGCAGGCACAGAGACCTCTGCCAGGGACAGAACAGAACCAGCAGGCACAGAGACCTCTGCCAGGGACAAAGGTAGCTGCACAGGGCACTGGCTCTGCCCAGGCAGCGCTGACACGGTTCAGTTCTTAGGGGGCCGCTTCAGGGGTCCAGAATCAGCTGGGGAATGAGACCTAGCCTCTGGGGAGGCCCTGGAGTGACTAACTGCCCCTAAAACATCTAGATTGTAAGAAACACCCTGGGTGAGAATGAGATTTTCTCCCTGAATAGAGATGATGGATGGCTGAGTGGCTGACAGAACTGAAGGCTGAGCTACAGGTAGCGGGGACACTGGAGGCTGAGCTACAGGTAGCGGGGACGCGTCACGCTGAGCTACAGGTAGCGGGGACGCGTCACACTGGAGACTGAGACAGCGAAGCATTAGTTGCTGGGTGGGTGGTAGCAGCCGGGGGGTGAAGGCAAAGCTCGTTCAGAACGAAATTCTGTGCGAGCAGGTGAAGTGAGCTGAGCAGCCAGGGGAGACCGGAAACTAATCGCTGTAGCCAGTTAGCCACAGCTTGGCGAAGTTCTTTCCCCTCATGCTCCAGCCACAAATTAATCAATCTGTCCACAGAGTAAACAATATCCTCACGGAGCTCCTCGGGGGGGTCGAGTGCTGCTGGGTCCATGATGGCTGGTTTGTACTGTCACGTCTGCGTTGGCAGACGAGTAGAGGTTGGAAGGGTGACCCAAGATGCAACTTTTGATGCGAGTGAGCTATATTTTGAGAGGTGGGTGAAAACAAACAGAAACGGCAAGGCGAGACTAAAACCTAAACTGGAAAAAACTAACAAAACGAACCTGAAGCCAAAAACAGAGATGCAGGGAGACATGGCGAGAAAACATAAGATGATGTAGGGAGATTACGCAGACAAACCAGCAACTAACATAACAGAGGCAGACACAAGGCTTAAATACACAGAGGAATAACGAGGGAATGAGGCACAGAAGGAGGGCACAGCTGGGAGTAATCAGACATGACGGGACTGGGGAAACGTAAATTGAACACACTGACATCAGACACGGACCTTCAAAGTAAAACAGGAAATGCACACAAGCAAAGACACAGACTCAGAGACACGGGCTCAACACAGAGACCTGACTACACTAGAGGGGATACACAGGCAGGGATGACACAAAACAGAGGGAGCACAGAATAAACACTGGGAAACCAAAACACAAACAGTCATAATTCATTATAAAATCTAAAGTAAAAGTACAAAAACCAAAAACACCGGGTCACTGACCCAGGACCGGGACACGAAGTGAACATCACTGGATCAGAAAATGCGCTATTAGCAAAAACACTGGACACATTTCAACACAAATGAAGCCTAGATAAAAAGAAATTCAGCCTAAAATGTTTGTGTTTGCATTTACCATACAGCAGCCTGGTCTGAGCAGTTTATATAAACAATAGTGTCCATGACTTGGGTCCAGACATCCAACAGAAAACATCTTTTCGGACTTGTCCCTGTCAAGGTCCAAATTGTTCTTGTGCATAATGGCGAGCTTCATTGGGGTCTGTGGACACAAGCTCTGTGCCGCTGTGTCACCCTGAGTTTGGCAGGATATAAAAGTCCAAATTTAACTCAGAGTTTATCTTGGAGCAGATTCCTAGCTGGGCTGCGCAGCACTTCACTACAGCCTGTGCCAAATCTTGAAAAATCTGAATGCGATTGTCACCATGTTTCAAGTTCTTTGTTTCGAAACTTGACATAGTATTTCTTCCATGGTGTATCAGTAGTGGATCCTTGCAATCAGGTGCTGGGACGGTATCTCTTGTGTGTGCTCTGTCCAGAAGCAGCGTCTCATCCACGTCCAATATGTCTTGTAACAGTCGCAACACAAAATCACTCACTCGCTGTCCACTTTCTTTACCTTCTGGTACCCCGAACCTTATGTCCTTCCAAATTGTTTCTGTATTTGTTTGTGTATATGGGGGTGGGAAAGCACGGTTACCCCCCTGGTGGTCCTCCTTGGGTCCTTGTACTCTGGGGCCTCTGGATGTCTGGGGCCTGGATCTCCTCCATATCTGCTTCATGCCCTGGGGGACGGGGTTATGGCTCCCCACACTCCCTAGCAGATCGTTACATGGAGGAACATTTTGAATACAAGCGTGCTGATCCACACAGGTGTGCACACAGGTGTACACAGACACAAACTACACCTTTCTTGGCTGGTGCCTCAAAACACATTGTGCGCTGTCGATCTTGCGTGCTGCACAACAACATTTAATATTTAGTATCTACTGTTATCTACTGTTAGCTAGTTTATTGTGATGTTGTATTTATTATGTTGCTCTTTTGTGTTTTTTTTCCCTTCTCCATACAGGTGATCCAGGTGTTTTGCTTGTTTTTCTTTTTTCTTCTTCCCCGTTTTCTCACCATCTCTTCTCCCCTCCTCTATTTTTCTCTCTCTCCCTCTCTTTCTTTCATTCTTCCTCCCTGTCCTATCCCCCAGTCATGTCTGTCCCATCTGTAACAACCGAAAATCAAATAAAATAAATGCATAATTATAATAAAGGTCAATCAAATGGACCAATATGGCAAGGCCATGATGATCCACTTGGTAAAGTAAATCTGCTTGGCATCTTTCTTGGCCTTCAGACAACAATTCTGACGGTTAAAGATCCAAACGGGACAGGCAAAAGAAAAAAAGAAAAGAAAAGAAAGTCCTTCCAAATCTATACATTGACCTGATAGTTGTGTAACTTTTTTTTCTAGCTCCACCACGGAGTTTGACGTGCTTGCAGTGGAGTCCTCAACATCTTTAAGTTGAGCAATGTGGTTCTTCATCTCCCTTCTTAAAGTGGAGTTGGCCATGTCTTTTTCTGCACAGCAATCTCCCCTTGCAGCGTGTTACAAATGTCCACCTTCATTTGGGTCAGTTTGGGATCCACAGAGGCCATTGCAGTTAGCTCTTGTTGGTTGCCTCAGGTGAGCGCCTCATTAGCAGGGCTGGCGCCCGGGCTAGCGTCGTCATTTCCCCCCGAGGCTTCACTGAGGCCTTCACTGAGGACCCCGTTAGCTTTGCCTTTTTTTGTGGCATTTTTAATAAAAACAGTACTCTGAAGAACTGCTTGGAGTCTAAATATAATTGTTTTATACAGTATTGTCTCACTTTGATGGCTTGTCGAAACTTTAACGAAATAGCTGTAGGAGCCAAAAAAACCATTGAATTCATTTAAAGCAAATCCCAAAGGCAAGCCTTTTTTTTTTACCTGTCCTATATGTTCTAAACACTGTAAATATTTGTGGAGGATAGATTTGCAAATTTGCAGACCATAAAATGAAGAACAATGCTAGTTCCTTTTCACTTCATATTAGCATACAGCTTCACTATAACGGCACATTTTGCTTCTAAAACCACATTTCGTTTTTTAACCACAGTTCATTTTTGTTTTATCTCTGGGGCTGAAAGTTCACAGTTGTTCCTACCTGCCTGGTAGAAAGAAAGAAAATCATGTGCTGAGAGAAAAAAACAGCAGGGCAGTGAAGACATTCTTGTCCTGCTGGGGTTTTCCAGGAGAAGGAGGTGATTTTTCATCCCTTATCTGAATAACATCTGTGTAGGTCACCAGAGTGGGATAATATCTTTCTGCTAGCCTCCTAATAACAGTTCTTCTGCTCTTCCTTCTAAAAGGTCATGACTAATACACTCCATCAGCCAGGTTGACACTGTGTAGGCAGAAAGAGGCCATAAAGCAATAGAATATGAAAATCCAAAGTTTTATGAGGAAGGGCTATGGAGTTTACATTGGTTTCAAATGCAGCAGCCAAAAAATGGCATGCCTAATTAAAGCAGGAGCCTCCAATGCTCACCTGCAAAGGTCGGGGTTAACAGCTTCCAAGACGGTAAAGTACATTTAAACATTTAATATCATGCCAGGTAAGATGGCAAAAAATCTTCCTGTTTAAGGGTCCATGAGAAAGACGTTTTACCTGCTCAAAGGATGATGCTGACATTTTCATGGGAGAAAGCTTTATTTTAACACCACATATCGTACAGTTTTTCTCACCTGTTTTGGCACATTTCTTATATCGTTTTCCCCAGTAAAACGCATACATAGTTTCTGCATAGATCCTACTTTATAAAGAAGAAAAGCACTTTATTTTTTTTATTGTGAGGAGAAGACATTTCCTTCAGTGGTCACACAACTGTGACTACCATAAAACCAGCTGATAGTTAATATGCAGAGCAGATTTACCCATGAATCTGCTGAAGTGTTCGCAAAGCAAACACTTGCATTCACGTTGGCTTCATTGTGCATGTGCCTGCAGAGTTCTTTGTAGGTGGGTGGTTGAAGAATTTAATTTAATCTATCCAAGAATTTAATTGTATGAGTGGGAATTAATACCTGCTCCAGTGAAATGAAATTATTTGCCCAGGACTGCATTTTTCTTTAACCCGACTTTTGACATAGAAATAATTCTATATGGGAGAAAGTCTACGGTCAGATGAAACCAACAATGAAGCAACTGAGTTGTCTAACCTGTCAGGAGAAGCACATGAAGTGACCGAACCAGTCTCCAGACCTCAGTCAGACAGAAAATCTAGGGAGGGAGCTGAAGCTTGATTTGTCACGTGGCAGCCAAGCAATCTAAAGGATTCTGTAAACAGGAGTTTGTCCCTCCTCAAATATGTGCAAACTTAGTGATCAACTACAAAAATCATCTTGTATATGTTTAGTTAAGCTGTGCTTGAAGAGATAGTCCAATTCCTCCAGGATGACACATCAGTACACGCCATTGTCAGGTTTTCTGTGTCTCGCAGCACAGTCTTGATACCATGGAGGAGATTCCAGGAGACCGGCAGTTACTCTAGGAGAGCTGGCACAGAGTCATAGAAGGTCCTTAGCCCATCAGCAGGAACAGTTTGTGCTCGTTTGTGCAAGGAGGAACAGGATCAGCACTACAAGAGCCATAAAAATGACCTTCAAGGGGGCAACTGGTGTGAATGTCTCTAACCAAACAATCAGAAATAGACTTCATGAAACAGACTTTCACCTGATGGCCCGACATCCTCCAGCATACCCAACGCTCACTGCCTGGCAAAGCTTGTTGCCAGACCAATTGGGATTTCCATAGAACACCAGAACTGAAAGGTCCACCACTGGTGCCATGTATATTTAACAAATAAGAGCAGGTTCTCCCTGAGCGAGACTGAAAGGGTCTGAAGATGCCATGGAGGACATGCTCTCTGTGGCACTGTACAAGATGACTGTTTGGTGGTGGTCTGGGGAGGTATATCCATGGAGGGATGCATAGGCCACTACAGGCTAGGAATGGTATCCTCACTGCCATTAGATATTGGGATGAAATCCTTGAGCCCACTCTCAAGACCCTAAAATAGTGCAGGGCTTCTCTAGGTAGACCACAATGTCAGCTTCATGTGGCAAGAGTATGCAGACAGTTCTTGGAGCATAAAGAAATAGATATCATTGACTGGATCAACACTCACCTGACCTAAATCCTGTAGAACACCTCTGTGACATTACGGTCCGTCGACACTGACAGGTTATAACTCAAACAGTCCAGGTAGTCTAGTCTCTGCGATGCCCTAGTCTAGATCTGGGAGAAGATTTCCCCAAGACAACATCCATCATCTCATTAGGAGCACTGTCAGGCATGCACATAATCCCATGGGGACCATAAAAACTACTGAGTACCATTGCTGCAATTGCTGTTGCTGCAATGAAATTATCATTTTCTTTTCCATCAGTTTTTACTTTCACTTAGAATTCAGCCCTCTGTAGGTTATTTATTTTAATTGCCATCAAACAATGTATAGACTCGATTAGATTAGATTAGCCTTTATTGTCTTCTTTGAGAGAAATTCACCTTGGACAAGTGAGGGAAACGTCATGTAAGATAGCACACACATACAACCACTTATATAGAATTTCACTAAATTCACTGATGATGGTACTAGAGAAAATATAAAACTCTTTAACTTTAAGGTTTTTTAACTAGTTTTTTTTACCTATACCGTTTTCCCTGGGGCATCAAATCAAAATCAAATTTTACATTTGGGATCTCAGCTTGCCCTCCAGCACTATCAGCAGCAGGAGTGCAGCAACCCCTAAACAGCAACATTTTTACCTCATCAGGTAAAACACAGGCTACATTTGCTTTGCATTGTCCTCACCTGATGATAATGGTATGATGTAATTCCATATTAGATTCTTGATGAATGTGGGTGGTTGTGATTCAGCCTGGTTCTATGTGCTCCTTTTTAACTTTGAGCATCCGCCCCTTCAGACATCGCTGCATGGCCCTGCTGTGGAGGCTAGGCCGCCTGGCGCAGCACTCCATCACTCTCCTTCTTGGTCGAATGGCCCTCACACAACCTGGAGGTGTTTTTGGGGTCATTGTCCTCTTGAAAAATAAATGATGGTCCAACTAAATGCAATCTGGATGGGATGGCATGTTGCTGCAGGATGCTGTGGTAGCCATGTTGCTTCAGTGTGCCTTCAATTTTGAATAAATCCCCAACAGTGTCACCAGCAAAGCACCTGCACACCATCACACCTCCTCCTCCATGTTTCACGTTTGGAATCATGCGTGTAGAGACCATCGTTCACCTTTTCAGAGACACTGGGTGGAACCAAAGAGCTCAAGTTTGAACTCATCAGACCAAAGCACAGATTTCGACTGGTCTAATGTCCATTCCTTGTGTTTCTTGGCCCAAACAAATCTCTTCTGCTTGTTGCTTTTCCTTAGTTGTGGTTTCTTAGCATCTATTTGAACATGAAGGCCTGATGTGACTCCTGGTCTTCCTTTTCTGGGGTGGTCCTCATGTGAGACAGCTTCATCGTAGGTCTTGATGGTTTGTGTGAATGCACTTGGGGACACATTCAAGGATTTAGCAGTTTTCCGACTGACTGACCTTCAGCTCTTAAAGTAACGATGGGCTGTTATTTCTCTTTAATTAGCTGATTGGTTCTTGCAATAATATGAATTCTAACAGTTGTCAAATAGGACTGCCAGCTGTGCACCAACCTGACTATAGCATGATAAACTGGTTGCATCTTTGAATGTATAATTGGGGCCAGATGTTTACTTACAATCATCGTGGTCATAAATGTCACGATAACATCCGTATGCTATGTCTTCCTGATAAAAACAAAAGTTATTATATGAGGCAGTAAAATTAGATTAAAAAAAACAGTGATAACTAAATTAAATGCTTGCCTGTTAAAGGGTTTGTATTTTCTGAAAATATTTCACAGAAAAACTGACACAAAATGAAGGAAGAGCATCAACAAACAGCTACATTCACCTTTTCCCACAAGGGAAATATAAGCATTTCAAGGCAGTTTAGTTCTGGCCTCACAAATCATTTAGAATAAGCCCTGTTATCAGGTTAGTTGAGGATGTGTTAAAGGACACCACACCAGATAATCAGTGGGACTCTACATCCTCCTCTTTCTTTCCAGACAGCAACAGACGCCTGTTATTGTCTTCAGGCAGCCCAACACCACATCCTTAGTTTCTCATAAATTACTGTGCAAACATCAGTTGTGTCAGGAGGCAGATCCTATCAGAGAACTGACTTCTGTACAGGTGATGACATGACGCTAAATACTCATCATGACCCCAGTTTGTGACTGTGGTTCACAATTAGACACACCCATCTTCACAAAACTCAAATGTATTCACACACAGGAAACAACAGTCATCCAACAATGATTCTTTTCTTTAACAGTTCCTTAACTTAAATATAGTCCATGGCTCGTGTTTGATTCAATTCAGTCCCCCCAAAAAAGAAAAAAAGTAACAGTCAGCGTTCTATCACTCACAGGTCAGCTCCAGGGAAACAAAATGAAAAACAACATAGGAAGAAAACTCCACTCCGCGTTTTCCACTCCAACAAAGGGAATCCCAAACAGCTGTGCTCAGCAGCACAAAAAGTTCAGCCTACAGCAGCAACCTCACAAACAACCAGAAGAGTGGACTCACAGTACTGGTGCTGTTCAGGCACCTCGATCCACCGAGAAATCCTCCTTTTTGAGAGCGACATGATCCCCCCGTTGCTTTCCACTGGTGCTTTTATTTTGAAACTGACAGTGGGGTGTTCTAACCAGAAACACTGGGCTGGTCTGTGTTAGAGGACTTCCACTCCAAACTGAATTGGGGGTGTGGCGGTGAGTTCTGTTGTTGTAAAGACTCACCAGCACACTCACTTCACCAGATTCCCCTTGTTTCTATTTGATTGGGTGTGGTGCTTGCACTCACCTGTCACACATTATATAAGGACCGCACTCACCTACAGCTCACTTTTTCTTCACTCCCACATAGGGCAGCAGCTGAGGTAAGTTTTTGCTTGGGTCTCCTGAGTTCATGTATTATATTAAGTTAATGAGTGACTTAAATCACACCTTGTTTCGTTTCAGAGTTAGCAGTCCATTTGTGTCCCTCAGTACTGATTATTTCAATAAAACAAGAAACCTGTAAGTGATGACTGTTTATCATTGTGACTGGATGAGCCCACAATGGTAACAAGTTCTCGCTTCTTCTGAACCTCAACCTCCTCAACATGGTCCTTCAAGCCGGAGTGGTGTTATTGTCATGATTCACAGCAGCCATTAAGGTTTGAGACGTTCCAGTCGTGACAGTCGACCTCCTGCTTACCTGCAACAGTATGAGGTTCAGTATCCTGGAGCTAGAAGTGCAAATGTGAGACAGTCAAACTGAATGCCAGCATATTGACACAGACACACATGGGCTGCAGGGTCCTGACGGAGAGGCAGAAAGCTGACAAGAGACATGTCCTGCTCCTTGACCTAGTAACCAAGATGAGGTTATGAGGGAACTCCTGATGACGATGAGGGAGATTAAGCAATTCATGATTCATTCATCTCCTCCGCATTCTTGCAGTTCCTCCAGATCTTCAATTAGCACAGTCTCATCTGATTAATTAAATCCTCTGTATGCAGTTTATGAACCAGTCCTCAAACACATCGGCAACATGAGCAGCTCCTAGTGATTGATCCAGCAACCTGTCAATCACCTGCCGGTCCATGAACCAAGCTTGAAGGACAAAGACCACCCGCAGGGGCGAGAGGAGAATATTTTACCAGTCAAAGGTTTGGACCCACCTTCTCATTCAGTGCTTCTTTATTTTTACTACCGTCTACATTGTAGATACATACTGAAGGCATGAAATAAATGAAACCAGATATATGAAATTATGTAGCAAAGAAAACAAATAACTCTAAATATGGATTCCTGAAAGTAGCCACCCTTTGCTTTGCTGAGGGTGCTGCAAACCCTCGGCCTTCTCGTATTGAGCTTCATGATGTAGTCACCTGATGATGATTTTGACTTCACAGGTGTGCCTTGTCAGGGTTCATTTGTGTAATTGCATGTGTAACCCAGTAGAGAAAACTACCTTTTGTTATTTTTGTCTTGTTTTCGCTTTATTTGTATAAATGTATTTTCATTATTTTATTTTGAAAAGAAACATTTATTTTGAAAAAAGGAAGTGTGATCCTCTAGCAAACTTTATTTTTCTATTGCCGGATCACAAGGGATAAATACCTTTTTCATTGGTTGAAGGTGGTTTTAGCCCCGTCTTCCGAAACACCAGACCATCATTTCACATGAGCTAGATCTTTTCGCACGTGGAAGTAGATGAGACAGGCCACGGATAGCTCGTGCGGAATTTTCTAACATTTTGGTGAGTTGAGCCCATGGGTTTGAAAAGTTAATAATGTGTTAGTCTGTTGCTAAAAGTTGTTTCTTCTGTTCATACCGATTCCCGAGTGGTAATTTGCTGTTTAAAAACGGTTGAAATGCTGTTGTGGTAGGATTTGTTTAGCATACTCGAAGGATGATTGGAAAAATGTATTATCTTGCTGGTTATACCTATTAATCATAATTTCATGGTTAAAAAGAGAACAAGAAATTCATTTGTTGTTTTACATGGTTAAAATAATTTCATGTATAACGAGAGATATATTCAAAGCATGCATGTAATGTATTACTGTGGTAATGTGAAAGAAATGTGAAAAGAGATAAAGAACTAAAGCTATAGCTGTGATACAAGAGAAGAAACGGAGCTGGCTGTGTACAATAATGTTAATATTGTTGTGCAGGCTAGGTTTTTTTCCCTTGTCCGTCTTAAAGGTAGATGATGGTAAATCTGAGTTTATCTCGAGTGTTGTTGTTGAGTACAATTCAGGTACTGCTGTTGATGCTCTTGAGCCGTTACCTTACAACCACATATCCGATAGCGGGGTTAAGTATAGAATACAGTCTCTTGCAAGCGTATACACGCGATGTGTGGGGAATGATACAACCAAGTCATATCTCACGGAGTTAAAAAACCTAGCCAAAATGAGCGGCCGAGGGTTTGCAGATGTTCTGAAAGACATGATGTCACAGATAGCTGAATCAATCAAAGAGCCTGAACATGATCAATCAGAGCAAATTGACTTACCTGAATCTCCCTTGGCTGGGTTTCAGCCTTCAGCTGTTGAACCCAGTGTTGATGGTGCACAGCAATCGAACCAGTCAAATCACACTGCAAGAAACCCAGCTCATAGTGTACCCACCATACCTGCACCTGATTTAAACCCTCCTGAGGTGCAGCGTGTAGTAGTTGAGCACATTGTGAGAAGAGATGATCATTCAGTGCAACATTTTTCACAAAAACTCAGAGCTTTTTCTGGCAAGGACCCCCGGCCAACCTATGAGCCAGATTATGATACTTGGCGTTCCAGTGCTGAACTAATCTTGAGTGACACTTCCATGTCGCAACTGCAATAATCGCGAAAGATTCTTGAGTCTCTCTTACCCCCGGCAGCTGACGTAGTTAAGCACTTGAACCCAGACAGCTCACCTGCAGACTACCTTCAAATGTTGGATTCTGCCTATGGGACAGTTCAAGATGGTGGAGAGCTTTACGCCAAATTTCTTGACACCTTCCAAAATCCAGGTGAGAAACCGTCGTCATACGTACAACGCCTTCAGGTAGCTTTAACTCACACTGTAAAACGGGGTGGTGCTTTAAGCAATGATGTTGACAGACTCCTTGTCACGCAGTTCTGTCGTGGTTGCTGGGATGATTCCCTTTTAAACGCACTTCAACTAAAACAAAAACGGATAAACCCCCCATCTTTTCCTGAGTTGCTTCTCTTATTACGCACAGAAGAAGACCAAAATGCTACCAAAACAATGCGAATGAAGCAACATTTGAACATCACGAAACAAAAAGCGACATACCACCTCCAAACAGTCAAAGGCTGCTTAGACGAAAATGAAGACACAACCACCTTAAGCTCAATTAAAGAACTCTCAAAGCAAGTTGCAGAGCTCCAGGCCCAACTGGTGCAGCTGACCGCGAAATAAAAAGCGCAGAATTCCAGATATGCCTCCCATACCAAGTCTAAAGAAAACCGAAAGCCAGACAAAGTGAGCAAGGAGCCCTCAGAACGAACAGTTAAAACTCAAAGTACCCCACCCAAACCGTGGTACTGTTTCCAATGTGGAGAAGATGGCCACATCAAGCCAAACTGCGAAAATGAACCAAACCCAGCCCTAGTTGCTGAAAAGCGCAAACTGTTTAAAGAGAAACAGAGGAAATGGGAGGTTGAGAACCCTCCAGCCACTAAGGAACAGTTAAACTGAAAACAGTCTCTATTGCGGGGCAAATGGAGACTGCAGCCAGGCGATCATGTCCCACTAAGTACATGCAACATGCTAACTGTAAGCAATCTGTCACTAAGCCACAGAAGTATAGTCTGCCAAAAGGGTTGGTTGGCTCTAAATGCACAGCAGTAGTTAGCATTTCTGGCGTTAATGTAAATTGTCTCCTGGACTCAGGGTCACAAGTGACCACAGTCGCTGAGTCGTTCTACAAACAGAACTTTCCAGATCAAAACCTTAACCCACTCTATGATCTTTTGGAAGTGGAGGGTGCTGCAGGTCAGCCCGTCCCCTATTTGGGTTATATAGAGACATGCATTACTTTTCCAAAAGACTTCTTAGATGCAGAGATGGACATACCAACCTTAGCTCTTGTTGTTCCAGACACTCATCCAAACAGTCAGACCCCAGTGTTGGTGGGAACAAACACGCTTGATGTCCTTTATGAAAAATTTTTGGACCTTAAGACTTCTGACTACTTACCTAGTCCTTGCGGGTTTAGAGCCCTGTTGAAAACTCTAGAACTAAGACATACACAGAACAAAGATGGGAGCATTGGGTTAGTTACCCTGTCAGGCAAGGCTACAGTTGTAGTTCCAGCAGGCCAAACAGTAGTTTTAGAGGGATCTGCTAATGTTCATTGTACTGCAGCAGACACGTGTGCCATAGTTGAACACCCCTCTCAGTCTTCCTTGCCTGGTGGCCTTTGTGTTAAAACTTGCTTGATAACACTTCCTTCCCGAGCTCCACACAAAGTGCCTGTTATGATTACAAATGAAACAGAACAAGATGTTACTATCCCGTCTACTTGTGTCATTGCAGAGCTGGGAGCTTTCCATTGTATCATGTCCCAGCATAATGTCACCAGTGTTAATGAGTCAGCCACAAGTAAGACACCGCTGAATTTCAATTTTGGTGACTCTCCGATTCCACATGAATGGAAAGAGAGGATAACCAAGCAACTCAATGACATTCCGGAAGTATTCGTTTTTCATGATCTTGACTTTGGGTGTACGAACAAGGTGAAACATTCCATCAAGCTTAATGATCCGACTCCCTTCAAGCACCGTGCACGCCCTATACACCCTCAAGATCTTGAGGCTGTCCGGAAACACCTGCAGGAGCTGCTTGCTGCAGGTGTGATAAGAGAGTCTCAATCACCTTTCTCGTCTCCCATTGTTGTGGTGAGAAAGCGGAACAATGATGTATAGACTTTCGCAAGCTGAACTTGCAAACAATAAAAGACTCTTACGCACTTCCAAATCTGGAAGAGACATTCTCTGCCCTTTCAGGATCCAGGTGGTTCACGGTCCTCGATCTGAAATCTGGGTATTACCAGATAGAAGTTGAGGAGGCAGACAAAGAAAAGACCGCGTTTGTGACACCGCTTGGGTTCTGGGAGTTTAACCGCATGCCGCAGGGCATAACCAACGCCCCAAGCACCTTCCAGCGGCTGATGGAGCGCTGTGTTGGTGATATGAACTTACATGAAGTGCTCGTCTTTTTAGATGATCTCATCATCTTCTCAGATAGTTTGGAAGAACACGAACGCCGACTTATGCGGGTATTCCATCGCCTTAAAGAGTATGGCCTGAAGTTATCGCTGGAAAAATGTAAATTTTTCCAAACCACAGTTCGGTATCTTGGGCATGTAATCTCTGAAAGCGGAGTTGAGACGGATCCCGAAAAGATTCAGGCCCTAAAGACCTGGCCATGGCCCAAGAATCTCAAAGAACTAAGATCTTTCCTGGGGTTCTCGGGGTACTACAGACGTTTTGTAAAAGGGTACTCGTCCATAGTACGCCCACTCAATGACCTCACTCGTGGTTACCCACCACTACGTAAGAAATCAAAGTCCAAAGAACCCAACCAGACCTACTTTGATCCCAAACTGCCATTTGAGGACCAATGGACCGCAGAGTGTCAAAAAGCTTTTGACTCCATCATTGAAAAGCTAACGTCAGCCCCCGTCTTAGGCTTTGCAGACTCGAAGCTGCCTTATGTGCTCCATACCGATGCCAGTACTACTGGCTTAGGTGCAGCACTCTACCAGGAGCAGGAGGGTCAGCTCAGAGCCATAGCTTTTGCCAGTCGTGGGTTATCAAGAAGTGAAGCACGATATCCAGCCCACAAGTTGGAATTTTTAGCACTCAAATGGGCAGTGACTGAAAAGTTTCACGATTATTTGTACGGTGGTCAGTTCACTGTGGTTACAGATAGTAACCCACTCACATACATATTGACCTCTGCTAAGTTAGATGCCACTGGCTATAGGTGGCTTGCCGCTTTATCTAACTACAACTTTAAGTTACAGTATAGAGCGGGCAAGCACAACCTAGACGCAGATGGGTTGTCTAGACGTCCTCATGGAGAACTCGTAAATGATGTCCAGTCCAGGAAAGAGCAGGAGCGTGTAAGCCAATTTGTAGAGCGTCACCTAGCTGACACTGACACCACTGACACCATAAAGCTTGTAGATAGTGATGTTGTCCAAGCAATCTGTCAAAATCACCTTGTAAAAGTCAGTGATGATTGTCAGGATAGTGGTGTTACACTTGTAGAATCGCTTACCCTCTCAGCTGACGCGATTCCAGACATCTATGTTTCAGAAGAACATCATGGCTTACCAACCATCCCTGCCTTGTCCCAATCAGAAATTAAGGATAAGCAGAGAGCAGACTCGACAATCAGCCAAGTTATCAAACAAATCGAACATGGTCAGACACCTCCACCGACTGTTAGAAAAGAACTCCCAGATCTCCCTCTTTTGCTTAGGGCACTCAATCGGTTGGAAATGCACAATGAGGTGTTATACAGAAAAAGACAAGATGGAGACCAGGTGACCCACCAGCTTGTTCTTCCTGAGGAGCTCAGAGCTTCAGTGCTCCAAAGTTTGCATGATGACATGGGCCACTTAGGTATCGACAGAACCCTTGATCTGGTCAGAACCCGATTCTATTGGCCACGCATGGCGACACAGGTTGAGCAGAAAGTGAAAACATGTGATCGTTGTATACGGAGAAAGAGTCCCCCTGAAAAAGCAGCTAGACTGGTCAACATAACAACAACCAGACCTTTAGAACTCGACTGTATGGATTTTCTCAGTCTAGAACCAGACAGTAGCAACACACGGGATATCCTTGTGATAACCGATCATTTCACTAAGTTTGCCCTCGCATTGCCCACCTCTAATCAAAAGTCACGAACGGTCGCCAGGTGCCTGTGGGACCAGTTCATTGTCCACTACGGCATACCTGAGCGCCTGCACAGCGATCAGGGTCCTGATTTCGAGGCAAAACTGATAAAAGATCTGTGTGAGATCTCTGGGATAAAGAAAATAAGAACTACCCCGTACCACCCACGTGGTAACCCTACTGAACGATTTAATAGAACACTACTTAGTATGTTAGGAACACTGGAATCCAAACAAAAGTCTCACTGGAAAGACTATGTTATGCCATTAGTACATGCGTACAATTGCACCCGTAGTGATGCAACAGGGTTTACACCCTACGAGTTGATGTTTGGCAGAAAACCCAGATTAGCTGTTGATCTTGCATATGGACTTCCTCTCAGCAAAGATCAAAAAGTGACACATTCGCAATATGCTGAAAGTCTCAAGAAACGGCTAGAGGAAAGCTATAGGTTAGCTTCTCAAACCGCACAAAAAGTGGCAGACAAGAATAAGGCCAGATTTGATCGCAAAATAACTGTTTCAGAACTTGAACCTGGGGACCGGGTTTTAGTTAGAAACGTGCGGCTGCGTGGCAAGCATAAACTTGCTGATAAATGGGAGGCAGACATCCATGTGGTAGTCAAACGTGCAGGCGACCTACCCGTTTATACTGTTAAACCCGAGTCCAAGCAAGGTCCCTCCCGAACTTTACACAGAGACCTGTTGCTTCCCTGCAGTTTCCTCCCGGTTGCCACCGCAGACACATCTGAGCCACAGCAGGTTCAACGTCCTAAAACGCGTCAAACTGTTGTCACAGAAAGCAATGAGGATGAAGAATCAATGGAACTTGACAATGAACTTTTCATTCAATGGGTTGATGATTCCCCATGTGAAGAAATAGCCAGATTTACTACTGTACATGAATATCCAAAACCTTCTCATGAACCAGACATTACAAACTTACCTGATTGTGACCTTTCTGAAACTGCTAGCAACAAGGAGCTGAATATGGATAAAGATGCAAGCAAAGACGAACTTACCAATCATGTGCTTGTTGAAAACTTACCAGATGGAGATGAGATTGGAATTGACGATCCTGTGGACAATGGAACGGGAACCGTATTGGATGAATCACCTGAGGATTTGGTTAAAGAACCAGGAAACCAGCCTGTTAACTCACCTGATGAGATGGACAGTTGTGATCCCATTACAACTCAACCAGTAAGACAGTCAACAAGAATCAGACATCCACCTAAAAGACTTGATTATCCTGATTTAGGAAACTCTCTAGTTACTGTTGTGAAATCACTTTTCCAGGGTTTGAGCATAGCCTTTTCTGAGTCCCTAAACAGTACAGAGGGACAGTACTGGCTACACATGCAACGAGACGTGCAGGACATTTAGCTGGGGAGAGTGTAACCCAGTAGAGAAAACTACCTTTTGTTATTTTTTTCTTGTTTTCGCTTTATTTGTATAAATGTATTTTCATTATTTTATTTTGAAAAGAAACATTTATTTTGAAAAAAGGAAGTGTGATCCTCTAGCAAACTTTATTTTTCTATTGCCGGATCACAAGGGATAAATGCCTTTTTCATTGGTTGAAGGTGGTTTTAGCCCCGTCTTCCGAAACACCAGACCATCATTTCACATGAGCTAGATCTTTTCGCACGTGGAAGTAGATGAGACAGGCCACGGATAGCTCGTGCGGAATTTTCTAACATTTTGGTGAGTTGAGCCCATGGGTTTGAAAAGTTAATAATGTGTTAGTCTGTTGCTAAAAGTTGTTTCTTCTGTTCATACCGATTCCCGAGTGGTAATTTGCTGTTTAAAAACGGTTGAAATGCTGTTGTGGTAGGATTTGTTTAGCATACTCGAAGGATGATTGGAAAAATGTATTATCTTGCTGGTTATACCTATTAATCATAATTTCATGGTTAAAAAGAGAACAAGAAATTCATTTGTTGTTTTACATGGTTAAAATAATTTCATGTATAACGAGAGATATATTCAAAGCATGCATGTAATGTATTACTGTGGTAATGTGAAAGAAATGTGAAAAGAGATAAAGAACTAAAGCTATAGCTGTGATACAAGAGAAGAAACGGAGCTGGCTGTGTACAATAATGTTAATATTGTTGTGCAGGCTAGGTTTTTTTCCCTTGTCCGTGTGGAAGGAACTAAGATTTTGGATTCCAATGGATTCTCTCCGGATGGAGATGGCGAGCCTGAGCCCAGACTGAACTTTGCAGAGGAACTTACTCTTCTTCCTCGACGGAGACTCCCAAGTGGTAACACACAAACCACAAACGAAAGAGAACAAGAACTAGACTAAGAATTTTTGACTTGACAAATGACCAAAGACAAAAAGACAATTGAATATTGAGCTCAAACGACTATTTTTGGGGTTATTTTTGTTTTGCCGGCTTCTTCTTCTTATTGTTATGGTTATTATCACTACTACTGTCAATGTGGAATTTGTGTCTTGTTTATTTCATTTTTGTGCAAAATAATAACTGTTGCTGCTCAAATTCCTGTCTCCAGCCATTTCATTCTGCATTCGCCTCGCTTTCTATTGTAGCCCTGCCGAACCTAGCAACTGGTCCGTAGTTTGGCTGTCCTAAACTATTTAAAATGAGTCAGTGGTTACACATGGCTACCACAGCATCTTGCAGAGACATGCCATCCCCTCCAGATTGCATTTAGTTAGACCATCACTTATTTTTCAACAGGACAATGACCGCAAACACACCTCCAGACTGTGTGAGAGCTATTTGACCAAGGAGAGTGACAGTGCTGCACCAGATGGCCTGGCCTCAACAGTCACCTGACCTACGCAGAGTGAAGGCAAAAGGACCAACAAGTGCTCAGCATCTCTGGGAACTCCATCAAGACTGTTGGAAACCATTTCAGATGACGACGTCATGAAGCTCATGGAGAGAATGCCAAGTGTGAGCAAAGCAAAGGGATGATATTTGGAAGAATCTAAAATATGAAATGTTATTTCACACTTTTTGTTTACTACATAATTCCATATGCGTTCATTCATAGTTTTGATGACTTCAGAGAGAATCATAACTTCAGACTAAAAAAGACTAAAAGACTGAGTTGCTCCTGAGGATTTTATTAGTGTTGCTTTTCTTCCATCAGAGGTAACTGTACGGAACGAACATCTTGTAAAATGCCCCATTGGACTAATTAGAATATCAAACATGTCTCCTAATCTCCATCATGTTTTAATTGGCCGGCTCATTTTCTCGTCTCACCTCAGGAACACGTGTACTGAGAAACAAAAACAAATCCAGTTAATGAGCAGACACTGAACTACAGACTGCTGCTAAATTTACATGTTGTTAGAATATCTTCAAGATCAAATGTTCTGTAACAGGATTACATGTATTAAAGTATTAATATATAAATCTACAGAAAACAAAACAATAGAATATAAAAAATATATACAGGGGAGGTGAATGAGATAGTGTCTGTCTCCCAAATCCAAACTGGAAGACTGGAATAGCCAACACTATTGGCTATTTTACCTTTGTTACTCACAACATCATTACAGCTTCTACATTCATCACATGCACTCGGTGTTGCCAACTTAGCGACTTTGTCACTATATTTAGTGACTTTTCAGACCCCCTTATTGATTTTTGTTTCTAAAAAGGAGACTAGCGACAAATCTGGCAACTTTTTCTGATGTTATTGGAGACATTTTGTTCACGTCAACGCACGTATCGTTCTTATTCTCAACAAGCAGCGGGTGCTGCCATGGGCACCTCGCGGTCACAGGCGGCAGGTAGTCCTCACGCGGCAGTCGCTCCCAGCAGATGTCAGAGTGGGAGATATTCACCCCTACACTACAAACTGCAAATGAATCGCAAGCACAGGAGCTGAAAATATTTAGAAGAGCCAGTCAGACTGCAGGCTGCTGCATGTGCAGACCAGTAAAGCTCTTCTCAGGCAATCCTAACAAGAAAGCATTGCAGTAATCCAACATAGATCTTCACTGCTAAGACAAACAGGCCTGTCAGCTCAACTGGCCTTTAAAGCTGCACTTCAGCAAAGATGGCAAATCTGCAGAAAGCCAGTGTGTGAAGCTCACGCAGGTGTGAACGTGTGAACACGTTATACAAATATTTTGCTTCAGAATAGATTTCTTCCTGATGCTGTTCATATTTTGTATGTGAGAGAAAGAAAGCAGAAAAAAGAGAAATAGCTTTTTACACGCTAACTCCCCGTTCTAATTAATACAGATGGGCTCTCATCGGCTCCACTTGCATGTCTGTTGGAGGACAGTTTGATATCAGCAGGTTTGGCTCTGTGGACACTTAAGGACCTAATCATTACCTCTTTAGTAGCTATCTATCACCAGGCTAGTACTACTAATCTCCCTGTGTCTGTACATGATGAATGTTTTGCCATGTCTTACGCCCGCTCGCTCGATCATACAGATTATCAGAAAGGGAAGTGAAAGCATATCTCATAATTATGATCCATACAGACAAATTAATACAGAGGATTTTGATGCTCTGCCTCTCTGATGACATTCATAGGCACTGGTCCCTGTAAAGATCCTGTTGGTAGTAATAAATGAGTTGTGGCAACGGGCTGAAAGATGAGAGGTATTCAGCTGGGAAACTGAGGCTGTCGGCGCACGGGTTGTGAGCCAACAGAAACCCCAAATACATCATTACATCAGTGTTGAGTTTTTGGGAGAGAAGCCTAGCTTGTGCTATTAAGCCTAACCTAATCTTGACAGAAGCTCTTCTGATGACAACTGAAACAAAAGCCTCTAAAATGGCAGAAATGTATTCCTCTAGTACAGAAGCTTGGGTGATAGAGTAATGGGAAACAAGCCAAGCGAGCCCCCTCCTGAGTCTAAGCCATTGTGCCAGTTTGCTAATGTCCCTCCAGGTCAATCATTGTTGATTCCGGGACTCTCTCTCTCACCTGGATCAGGGTGAGAGGGAGTGTAATCCTTGGCCTTTTCATTGGTCTATGATGGTTCTGGAGCTCAGCAGCTAATAGGACATTATCAGCTCCCTGGCTGGCTGTACAGCTGATTAATGTCAGAGGAGATGACACAGGGCCCAGCTGGGGCCTGATAAAAGGGCGTTGGGATTGGAGAGGGCAGGATGATGAACGAGCTACAGAGTCTACACCCGTGTCTCATTAGCGTTCCTCTGCTCTTTGGCATTGAGCTAATGTAGCGCATCGGTACTGTGGCCAGAGTGGCCAGCTTAGGGGAGGAATGTTTGAAGCTCTGAAGAGCAAGGAGAGCTGAAGGAGGAAGTTAACGTCAGGGGGAGGGACAGGGGGATCAGGGGTGTAGTGACCTGTCTGACAGCAAGAGCTAATTTTCTCTCTCTCTCCCTCCCTCACACACACACACACACACACACACACACACACACACACACACACACACACACACACACACAATCTACCCCCACCCACCCTACATTCTGCGCTCGTTACTGTGTGTTACATAACACCTTGACCAGACATTCCTCCCCTAAGCTTTTTTTCCGTTGTGTTGGATGCTGTAACACACTTTACTATATATATGTCAATCACATTATTTGGAGCACTAATGTAATTATGGTACAATTTTCTTCTGGGAACCTTTTATTTCTATCTTAAAGACCTTGAAAGTATCAGATTATCTCAACAGAACAGTAGTTGTGAGTTTCCAAAAGTAAAATCAGAGGCCAAGGTTTCAGCTATGAAGTTTCTCTGTGGTGGCAGTTCCCAGTTTCTGAAGACAGACACTGTCTCTACTTTTAAGTCTTTAAAGTTTCCTTTTTGGAGTCTTCTCTCACCCCCATTCTCTGCGGCCTGCTGGAGCGGGGGGGCTAGGAGGAGGAGTTGGCCGTCCGACTGCGGTCTGGAGTGTGGGGCCTCCCTGCTGCTGCAGAGTCTGGGCGGACTCCCTCAGACATCGGTGCATTGGTGGTTCTTTGTGTCCGGGGATGGGCGTCCGGGTACACACCAGCTCACTCCTTGGCGGCTGCTTATCGGAGCCTGGGGCTCGCTCGGGCCACTTCGGAGGTGGGGTGCCCCCGGCCTCTCGGCCTGGGGCTCGGTCACTCAGGCACGGCTGGCTGCCGGCGGAGCTCACGGGCGCGTCACTGCAACTCCCCCTGGCTTCTGCTCCGCGGCTGCTGAGTGAGCCCTCATCTGGGACTCTCCTCAGCTCTTTCTGGGACAGTGGCGCGGCTGCCCCTCTGTTGGTCTTCCTTGGTCTCTTGTGTTCTGGGGGCCTCTGGATGTCTGGAGTTTTGATCTCCTCCATACCTGCTTCATGCCCTGGAGGACGGGGCTGTGGCCCCCCCACACCCTCTAGCAGATTATTACATGAAGGAACCTTTTAAAAACAAGCGCGTCCATGCTCACAGGTGTACACACGGGTGATCACACCCACAAACTACACCCTTTTTGGCTCCTACCTCAAAGCACACTGTGTTCTGTTGATCTTATGTGCTGCACAATAATGTTTAACATTTAGTATTTACTGTCATATTCCCATATATCATTGTGATGTTGTTTATTCTATTACTCTTGTTCTCTTCTGCTTGTTTTCTTTTTTCTTTCTCAGCAGGTGACCCAGGTGATCGATATATGCATTTTTTTTAATTTTTTTTCTGCCCGTTCTGTTGGTTTTTGTCTTTTGCCCTTCTCCCCCGTCCCTCTTCTCAGGTGTTTCTCTTTCCCTCTTTCTTTCTCCCCTTCTTTCCTCCAGTCAAGTCTGTCCCGTATTCAGCAAGTGAAAATAAAATAAACAAGAAAAGGTGAATCAAATGGACCATTACGGCAAGGCTGGGATGGTCAATTTGGTAAAGTAAATCCGTTGGGCATCTTTCTTTGCCTTTAGACAACAATTCTGATGCAAAAGAGCCAAACGGGACAGGCCAAAAAAAAAAAGTTGGTTTCTTCTTTGTGGATAAGAAGGATAAAACCTTATGACCATGTATTAACTTTTGTGGTTTGACTGATATAACTCTTAAGAACAACATGTTTGGATCAAAGAAAGGGATGAATGGAAAACTGCATTCAATACTCACTTTAGTCATTTCAACCATCTGATTATACCCTTTGGTCTCACCAACGCACCTGTTGTGAGAAATTATCTCAGCAGGTTTGTGTTTGTCTGTCTAGACGACATCCTGATTCTTTTCCAGCTCTCCTTCTGAACAGGAGCCTCACGTCCATCTGATGTTTCAGGGTCTGTTGAAAAACTATTCATCAAAGGTGAGAAGGTTGAGATCCACACCGACTCCGGCCTGCTTCACTGGTTTTGACAGACATGTTTTCTCTGTATTGTTGTTCGGTCTTTACCCTAAACTATAAGGCGAGTTGAAGTGACTGTTGTGATTTGGTTTGTAGAAATAAACCTAAATTGGACTGAATTATATGAGATATTATCAGTATGTGTCTAATTTAAAACTAGTCTTTTTGTAGGCTTCACTGCAGATATGGTTACATGTTCTCTGCATTTGAAACCTTAAATGTAACAAGAAACGCACTAAATTAACACAGCATTGTTTTTGTTTTCCTCGTGTGATGGTTAACAAGTTTTATACATTTGTTCTACAAGTGAACTGCTCATGTCTCCTTTTAATGTCAGTAAATCACAGTCAGTTTCGGTCTTACCTGTCCGACAAGCACCACAGACAGTTTGTGATTTTGTGCCTGACAAAAGACTAAAATGCAACTGTAACAGTCTGGAAATGGACAGTTACACAGATCTGAGCCTGCATTTAAGAATGCTGGACAATGCTAATGCACATCTCTCAGAAAATAATTGTCACCAACCATAATTTTCAGAATGGTTTAAAAGCATTTTTCATGTGCTGCTGTTTGCAAGCGAGTTTATATGTCACACATGTTTGTGGCACACGTGTGATACAGCTCCTATATATATCCATTATTTCTTGCCTCCAGTTAATTGGAGCACAACCTCACCTAATGCCACTCCTCCCCCACCTTTTCCTCACACTCATTGACACTTAATTATATTATTTTAAAGGGTGTTATTGCGTTGTGACTGAGGGGGAAATGCGACACCAAAAGTGAAGAAGGGGGGCATAGTTCCAGGCTAAACCCCTGACCTGGCACACATCAGAGGGTCACAGAGCCAAAAATGACAGTTTGAAAACACACTGTGCCAACGGTGAAAAGCTACCTAAAAAATACTTAGACATTTAAATAAGGAGGAGGTGCTCCATCTGCATTTGGTCCTAGGGCAACACACACTCATTACCACCCTCTGTCACAACATCAATAGGACACACAAATGGAAACAGGAAAAGGAGCAAATGCTCATCAGCAAGTATAGTTTATTATGAGGGATACCTGCCAAAGAAGTCCAATTTTGCATTTAGGACATTTGCATTTGCATACAGATGGAAATTAGCCCTTGGCTATAATCTGGTATGTTTACATTCATGTAATTTTTTTTACATTTATGTTCATTAACATGCACTGTAAGATATTCTTATTATTACCACTATGCAGGCTAGCATTTTATTGCAGGGCTAACATAGAGATACAGTCATATTCACACCTGCAGGTTTGTAGAATCAACAATGAAAGTAACAGTGCATATCTGTAATGACTTCATGAACTTCTTTACAAATAAAATTTTAATCATTAGAGAAAAAATTACCAGTAATCATCCCACAGATGTAATATTATCTACAGCTACTTTCAGTACCATTGATATTCATGTAGACTCTTTTTCTCCAATTGATCTTTCTGAGTTAACTTCAATAATTCCTTCCTCCAAACCATCAATGTGTCTTTTAGACCCCATTCCTACAAAACTGCTCAAAGAAGTCCTGCCATTAACCCTTTAAGACCTACTATAGAACCAAGTCCGCCAGAGCTTATATTATATTTTTACATGCTGTAGTGCCATTTTTGGGAGCATTCCAAGTTGCTATACATCAGTACAACCATTATAGCCCAAATTTTAATGCATTAAGTGCATAGTAATTACATAAATTGCAAAAAGGTGCAATAAACTACAAAAAAATTGATCAGTTTTGTTTTTTTTAACATATATTTCTGTTAGAGAAATTTAAGAGGCTTATGCCTCAAAACTGTAAATACAAAAAAGTTGCACAAAATAGTTTCCCACCACAGGAAATAAATTTTGAGTGTCGTCATAGTTTTATTTTTGAAATACACCAATTTTTATTTACTACAGGAAAAACGAACCTAAATATCATAATGCAAATTTGCAAAAAAACAGCATATACATCAAAATAAACTATTTCCAGCAGTGCAATATGACTTCTAAGCATCCCAGAAACAATACAGTCATAAAAGTCAAACACAACTTTTAAAAACACCAGTATAGGCTGATGGGGCCCTGAAGGTAAAAAAAAATACATTTCCGAGAAAATGACGTCACTTCCGGTTTCGGGCAGGTAATGGCGGACATAGTTTGCGCTGATGATCTATTCCAACATAGGAAGTGTTACAAACAGCTGATCAGATCAGTAAAGCGTGTTTCTGGAATATTGTGTTTTTATTGCTGCAAGTGGTTTTTATGCAATTTTTGCAAAGCTATATGTGGAAGGAAACTGTGACCTAGGACAAGCTGATGGCATCAGATGTACAACTCCTCTGGTTTCATATGTAAAAAAAATTATTGCGCTAACTTACGTTGTTGCACTTCTACCAGGATTTAAAAATAGTTACGCAAAACAGAGTGTGCCCGCTCTGACCGGCTTTAAAGGGTTAATTAATGCTTCGATCTTAAATATGATCAACCTATCTCTAATAATCAGCTATGTACCACAGGCCTTCAAGCTGGCTGTAGTTAAACCTTTACTCAAAAAGCATCTCTAGACCCAGCAGTCTTAGCTAATTAAAGGCCAATCTCCAACCTTCCTTTCATATCAAACATCCTTGAAAGAGTAGTTGTCAAACAGCTAACAGATCATCTGCAGAGGAATGGTTTATTTGAAGAGTTTCAGTCAGGTTTCAGAGCTCATCACAGCACAGAAACAGCTTTAGTGAAGGTTACAAATGATCTTCTTATGGCCTCTGACATTAGAGCGATTAGAACATGCTGTAGGTAATACAGGTACTGTGCTCCAGTGGTTTGTATCATATCTATCTAATAGACTCCAGTTTGTGCATGTAAATGGAGAGTCCTCTTCACACACTGAGGTTAATTATGGAGTTCCACAGGGTTCAGTGCTAGGACCAATTCTGTTTACATTATACATGCTTCCCTTAGGCAGCATCATTAGAAGACATAGCATACATTTACACTGCTATGCAGATGACACCCAGCTCTATCTGTCCATGAAGCCAGATAACACACACCAATGAGTTAAACTGCAGGAATGTCTTAAAGACATAAAGACCTGGATGGCCGCTAACTTTCTGCTTCTTAATTCAGATAAAACTGAGGTTATTGTACTCGGCCCTGAAAATCTTAGAAATATGGTATCTAAGCAGATTCTTACCCTGGATGGCATTACCTTGGCCTCCAGTAACGCTGTGAGGAACCTTGGAGTCATTTTTGACCAGGACATGTCCTTCAACGCACATATTAAACAAATATGTAAGACTGCTTTCTTCCATTTGTGCAACATCTCTAAAGTTAGAAATATCCTGTCTCAGAGTGACGCTGAAAAACTAGTTCATGCATTTATTACTTCCAGGCTGGACGACTGTAATTCATTATTATCAGGAAGTCCTAAAAACTCACTCAAAAGCCTTCAGCTAATCCAAAATGCTGCAGCAAGAGTCCTGACAAGGACCAGAAAGAGAGAGCAGATTGCTCCTGTTTTGGCTTCCCTTCATTGGCTTCCTGTTAAATCCAGAATTCAAAATCCTGCTCCTCACATACAAGGTCTTAAATAATCAGGCCCCATCTTATCTTAATGACCTTGTAGTACCATATCACCCTATTAGAGCACTTCGCTCTCGCTCTGCAGGCCTACTTGTTGTTCCTAGAGTATTTAAAAGTAGAATGGGAGGCAGAGCCTTCAGTTTTCAGGCCCCTCTTCTGTGGAACCAGCTTCCAGTTTGGATTCAGGAGACAGACACTATCTCTACTTTCAAGATTAGGTTTCAAACTTTCCTTTTTGCTAAAGCATATAGTTAGGGCTGGACCAGGTGACCCTGAATCCTCCCTTAGTTATGCTGCAATAGATGTAGGCTGCCGGCTATTCCCATGATGCGTTGAGTTTTTCCTTTCCAGTCACCTTTCTCACTCACTATGTGTTAACAGACCTCTCTGCATTGAATCATATCTGTTATTAACCTCTGTCTCTCTTCCACAGCATGTCTTTATCCTGTCTTCCTTCTCTCACCCCAACCAATCACAGCAGATGGCCCCGCCCCTCCCTGAGCCTGGTTCTGCCGGAGGTTTCTTCCTGTTAAAAGGGAGTTTTTCCTTCCCACTGTCACCAAAGTGCTGCTCATAGGGGGGCATATGATTGTTGGGTTTTTTCTCTGTATGTATTATTGTAGGGTCTACCTCACAATATAAACAGCTGTTGTTGTGATTTGGCGCTATATAAATAAAATTGAATTGAATTGAATTGAATATCTTTGGATTGCAGGAGGAAACCAACCAACACAAGTACAAGAAGAACACGTCAACTCCACACAGAAAAGCCCTGGCCCTATTATTATTATTATGCATCTATTCTCTTCTTTGTCAGATTCGCAGGGCTGGAACCTGTCCCAGCTACCGTAGAGTGAGAGATGGTGTACACCCTGGAGTCATTATCTGGAATATCCTATTAAATGACCATAATATGATAAAGAATTTCTCTATATACCTCTAACATACCTATATATTCATTCCATATATCTGTAGCGCAGTGACTGTGATCCTATGCTTTTACTTGTTGCAAAGTCTTTGAAGATGGCGGGAGTTCTGAATTGATCAGTGCATCAGCAGATGCAACATGAAGTGGTCATTACCACAGCAACATACATTCACAGCACCCACAAAGTCTTTTGAAAAAACATCAACTAAGAAGAAATAAACACTGGTTGTATGCGTCTGTTAGAAGGCTAAATGTGCAGCTCTGTTTCCCTCCTGTAGCTCACCACTGTGGGTGGCAGCAGGGCAGCACAGTTGTTTAGGGATATATGGCCCCATGGGAGTGAGGGGTGTCAAAGGTTTATTAAAGAACCAGTAAGTAGTTCAAAATACAACCTGCTTAAAGCCTTGACCCACTGACCTCTCTCTGTCCCCATCCCCCTCCTGCCCTACACATGCATGTACAGAGCACTAGCACATGTTAATATGCAATGTTGATGGGATCTGGGCATAGATCACCCCAGCTTTGTACTGCAGATGTTCCCATTTATAACTCCATATATATTTGTGTATGTAGAGGTACATTAAATTTTCCCGTCTATATTTGTCTTGTTTGACTCTTAAATTCAAAGTATAGGAGCAAAGAGTAGTCACAGCTGTCACTGTTAATGTGTAACAGTATAATTTTATAACAAATATATGTAAGGTATAAATTAGCCACCTCATCCACACAGCTTGAATTAAAATAATAAATTTAGTGTAAAGAACTCAGACATTTTTCGTAATATTCTGTGATTCTAATTAAGTTGTACATTTGCATAAATCATTCATAAATGGATGGTGACCTCGTTACACATTTATGACTTAAATTTCAGAAACAGTTACAGGACAGGAGCAAATTGTAAGATGCTCAAAAAACAACAACGAGTGATGAAAAGAAAGCAAAATGTCTCTTATTATTATTATTATTATTATTGTTGTTGTTGTTGTTGTTGTTGTTGTTATGCAACCACCAAACATTATCAAAAATACAGCTGATCCACCAACTATGCCATTGTTCTATCTTGAAAAATATACATTATGGCCATAACACCCTGAGCATGATAATGTCTGTCTTGCAAATTTAAAGGAACGGATGCAGTCTCACAAAATCCATCTCATTAAAATAAATTACATAAAATGAAAACAAACAAAATAAACCCCTCAACTTTGACTATACACACTTATGCACCTACTGTTATCTCAGGTCAGAAGCCTTCAGTGTGGCTAAGAATCAACTCTTGGTTTGGACTATTTTAAATGAAAGCTCTTTAAATGTACAATTTATTATCCGCCTGCATGCAACATAAATCTAATATCATATTTAATAGAAATGAGTGTGCAGTATCACATGTGACCCTGCTGTATCACATGTCTGCCATTGAGTCGTATCAGCAAGGGTGAGCACCAGTTCTATTGTGGATCTCTGAATCTGTACTCGCCACCTCTGCCTCAAATACAAACCAACGTTCCCATCCTAATGCCACCAAAAGGTGGGGGGTGGCAACAGTTACTCAATGTCATACTGAAAAGCACTCTGAAGCAGTGATGTCTAGACACGTCCTTTCCCATGAAAGATTTGGAGGCCTCATCCCTCACGCTCATCCTCTCCTCCCTTTGTCTTGGGCCTGTATTCCTCTGTCTTCCCTGCTGGCACAGGACAATTACCAGCCAGCACTACTTCCTAAACGTGTCATCGGGGGCAAGCGATTCCCCGTCAGGCTCCAGCAGCCAGGGTCCGAGGGTGGGACCCCCATGATCGGCCATGCAGACCCATAGCACAAGCGTAGCTGGCTGCTTCCCAAGCCATGACGGATGCAGGTGTCAATCACAGTCAGAAGGAGGACAGTGAGGAAAAATCCTGGGCTGAATATTTATCTGGGAAGACCATGAACAGCAGTCATGTTATAACTACATTTTGTGTTCGGGTGATGAAAATGAAATGAAAAATCCTACAATAAAAGGCAGTATAATATATTTTGATCTCGATTAGAAATCTTTCCAATGAGAGCAACATATACACCATAAATGTAAAGCGCACAGCATCTGCCATCTCATCTTTTTTTCCTCCCAAATTGGATCCTGTGTTCAATCTTTTGTGCCTCCTCCCTTGGCTTATCAGTAGCTAATGACTACATAGGGACACCAGCGAGGGGGAGGTCCAATAGTGTGTCTAGGTCTTTTCATGCCAGAGGGGCCTCGGGCACAAAAGGCTGTCTACAAAAGACCCCTCTTATTCTCTCATTATTGACACCCTTAATTGTTTTTTGCTGTCTGATAAAAGCCCTCATAGCCTAGCCGTATCAGCAATAACCTTCTGTTTCAGCTGTATGGGGTGGATTCAGGGGGCGGATGCTGTCGCCTACTGTGGTTCTGAGCATTATCCCACTGCTGGGGGACTGAAATAAATGTCGAACTATTAACAAGGATTTTGAACTGTTCCCTGCGCCACTTTCAAAAGGTTGAATTCGTTTGTATTCAGTGCACAAGCACATTGGAATAGTCGAAACCTCCAGAGGTGGTCAGGAAATCCCATTTCCATATTGTTTATTAACAGCTTTGTGTGTTTGCCAGCACTGCCATTCAAATTCCAGCGGCCGGCAATATTTTGTCTTATTAATTACATCTGGGGGTGTAAATACAAATCTCCTGAAACATCAAGCGTAGTCTTGAAAATGCATTGCTTTATTATGAGAAAAAACCTGAGCCGTAATTAAATGGCACACTTTTATTAGTGCTGTGTGTCACAACAGCCTGGGTTCTTGTCAGCAGTGAATGGCTGATGTGGGTAGTTATTCCAGTCAAAAAAAACCTGTCTAATCCCATTTCAACTTAAGTAATTAGTGCTCTTGTCATTAGTTTGGCACAAATTGCCCACTTACCCCATCTTATAAATATTTCACACATACTCCTTATGAACTGTTAGGACATTGAAAGGATTTTGCCTGAAAGGAAATTAATAAGTTGTTTATGAGGAATGTTAATCAGTCATCTTTTTGAATTCATAACTTGGCAGTTGTGTATTCCTAATTATCAAGATCAGCAGCCAAGAAAAACAGTCCTGCTCAAACTTTTAGCTACTATAAAATAAAGCAATTGGCCAAGTTTTCTTTTGTTAGAGGCTTTCTGATCACTCTATGCTGCCTTATTCTACGTGGTGTCTTGAAGTATAACACAAATGACACAGATGGAAAGTAGCAATTTACATTAAGTCGCATAACTGTAAATTTACTTTATTTATTGAATCTATCATTGCACTTTTAAGTAAGCTTTGTCTGGAACACTGTCGCACAGTGACTAATAAAAAAAGAAGACAGTGAATGACAACCCTGCACTGGACATTACTGCAGTGGGTGACAGGCAGCAGAACAAAGTAGTGCTAAAATTACCAGAAAGATGGAAACCGTAAACTCTAGCACAAGTGATGCAAACACAGCTGAAAGCAAAGCTGCGAATAAAAACTCGCAAAGCACTGCAGAACAGGATTAGAATTAAAATGTGAGCCTGGTCAGTTTTATGACATCCAACACTTTAGAGAGTACATTTATGTTGTTATGTTGTGAGTAATTTGTTAAAGGAAAATTTATTGAACATATAGTAAAAGATGTTTAATATGTTAGGTGGAATTGAGAACTGCAGTTGCAGTCTATTTAGGTGTAAAGAAAACAGATACATTTACACATCAGCTGACTAATTGCTCTGTGAAAGTGGCTTCGCTGTGTAACGTGCGAAACATGAAAGTATAGTTTCCACTGTTTTTGATAGCCTTGCTCATAATTTCAGCATTTCTGTATAACAGTAGTGGTGTGATTGTCTGGGGCTGATTTGCTGCTTTAGGACCTGTGTGGCTAATGTATGGCTCAGTTCATGGATTAAAGTGCAAGTGCACTTGGGATATGAAGGCAAGGCAATGATTCAAAAGTCACCAGCAAGTGTGTGAAAGACTTAACTCCAGTTAAGATGCTTTGGCGTGACTAAACAGTCCATTTATGGCATTCATGCTCAAAAACCCTCCAGTGTGGCTAAATCTGCAAACCTTCAGCAAAGAAAAGTTAGCCCAAATTCCTCCCCAGGGATATGAAAGACTCATTATCTGTCATCACAAACACTAAGTACACTGTAAAATTTATTATTCTTTTTAATTATAAATATTAAGTAGACTGAACTCAGTTTTTATCAATTTGTTATTAGAACTAGATTTAAATAAGTTACCAGTACTTTTTTCATGCAAAAATGCTGATCAACTCAATTTATTTGAGTTGTCTTAACTTGGAAAAACTAAGGCTACGTTCACACTGCAGGCGAAAGCGCATCAAATCCGATTTTTTTTACCCTTTGCGACCCATCTATCCGATCATGGGTCGCAATAATTCAGAGAAACCCCAACAATCAGATGAGCACCTATGAGCAAGCATTTTGCTGACAGTAGGAAAAAAAACTCCCTTTAAACAGAAAGAAAGCTGTTTAAGGAGGGGCGAGGCCATCTGCCTCTACCGGTTTGGGGTGAGCGCCAGGGGTGATTCTAGGATCAGAGCTTTGGGGGTGAGACGTCTTCCCCGTCTCCGTCAGTCCCTGCATCCTTAAATGTCTCCAGTTGCCCTGAGTTTTCTCTGAATGTCTCCTTGGTGCATTTAAACTCCTGTTCCTCCCTGTCCTCGTCGTCTGTTGTCGTCGTCTCCGTTATCAGTTGTTAAGATATTCATTGTGTGTACTCATGTTGTACAGTGTTTAACTGCATTATGGTTACTGTGGTTTAACAGAGACAGTATTTTAGTTGCCACCACAAGGAGGCACTGTTTCATTGTAAGAGCACGGATGCTGCGTCATCACGCCCCTAAGAAAAAAAAAGTATACCACAACGAAAATGGCACCCATGAGAAAAGTTTTGCCGCGTGTTAATGAGGAATAAAGTTCCCAAAATATTAAGGACATTTTTGCCTCCGTCGTCATTTTCCTTCGAGTTGATCGCTGTCGATGCTGCAATACTCAACAGGTTATGGGCCCAGGGCCGACTCGAAGAAGAGTTTTTTCTCATGAAGATCCGGAGCCACAACGGATAGCGGGCTAACGGCTAAATAGCAACATGGATCAACGAGGAGCAAGCAGGCTGCCTCGACTCATGTTTGACGGAGATGAGACCAGATATGAACTTTGGGAAACTAAGGTGCTAGGATATTTGCACTTGTTGGGATTAAAAGCCACTGTTCTGAAGGAACCGAACAGTGAGGCTGAAGTAGCAGCAGACGGTAAGAAGAACGCTGACGCTTACGCTGAGTTAATCCAATTTTTGGACGATAAAAGCCTCTCACTGATTATGAGAGATGCCCCTGATAATGGGAGAAGAGCATTAGAAATATTGAGGGACTACTACGCTGGAAAGGGGAAGCCCCGAATCATCAACCTGTACACCACGCTATCATCGCTTCAGAAAAAGAGGGAAGAGACTGTCACAGACTATGTCATCAGAGCAGAGGCCGCCATTACAGCACTGCGCAATGCGGGAGAGACTTTAGGTGATGGATTATTGATTGCTATGGTTTTAAAAGGTCTACCTGAAAGTTTTAAGCCATTTGCAATACACGTTACTCACGATAAAGACGATATGACATTTGCTGAGTTCAAAACAAAGCTACGGAGTTTCGAAGACACTGAAAAGTCAAGCGCATCCGAGTGTAGCGACAACGTAATGAAAACAGGAGGAAGAACCGGGCGTGAGCACACGAGATCCAGCGCACAATGCAGATACAAGAGCGATGTGGACATTGTGTGTTTCAAGTGTGGACTAAAAGGCCACCGAGCAAAAGTGTGCAGACGGAGGACGTGGTGCAGTCATTGCAAAAGCAGCACACACAGTGATACCACATGTAGACATAAAGACAAACAAGATGGCGCGCGGAAGGTCGCAGATGAGAGCGGCAACGGATCCAAAGCAGAAACGCCAGATTATGCCTTCAGGATTAAGGGCGTAGACATCAAAGTCCAGCAGTCAGCGTACAGCATTGAGGAGAAAGGCCTGTTGGTGGACACTGGGGCTACCTCACACATCATTAACAGCATCGCCAAGTTCAAGAGCTTCGACGACGCGTTCAGACCGGAGTCACACAGCGTAGAACTGGCAGACGGTACCCAGTGCAGAGGCGTCGCCCAACAGAGGGGGGACGCAGAGGTGTTCCTGATTGACAATACAGGCCAGCGACGCAAAGCAATGCTGAAAGATGCGCTGTTTATTCCATCATACCCCCAGAACATATTCTCTGTAAAGTCAGCCACTGCATTAGGAGCAACAGTCACCTTTAAACAAGGGCAGGACACGTTGACCCACAAAGACGGTACTAACTTTAACATTCATGTGTATGGCAAGTTGTACTATTTGCAGACTGAAGTTGAGGGTAATGATAAGTGTAACACCTGTCATGACATACAGGCATGGCATGAGATATTAGGTCATTGCAACTATGAAGATGTAGTAAGATTGCAAGGTGTGGTTAACGGTATGCAGATTAAGGGGAGAACCGATAGACCTGAAAAGGAATGTGAAGTGTGTATCCAGGGAAAGTTTGCACAAACCCGAAACAGAGATCCGGATACAAGAGCAAAGGCTCCTTTACAAATGGTACACACAGATTTAGCAGGTCCGATAGCCACTGAATCTATTGATGGGTACAAATATGTGCAGTCATTCACTGATGATTATTCAAACTCAGTGTTTGTATATTTCCTGAAGACGAAAACTGATACAGTGCAGGCAGCAGAGAAATTTCTAGCGGATGTTGCACCATATGGCAACGTAAAATGCATTAGATCAGACAATGGGACAGAGTTCACATGCAGAGATTTCCAAACCCTGTTAAGGAAAAATGGCATTAAGCATGAGACATCAGCCCCGTACTCACCCCATCAGAACAGTACAGCCGAGAGGGGGTGGCGTACTCTTTTCGAGATGGGCAAGTGCATGCTAATTGAGAGTCAGCTACCGAAATGCCTATGGAACTATGCCATTCAAACTGCTGCTGTAACACGGAACAGATGCTTTAATAAGCGAACAGGGAAAACACCCTACCAAATGCTGACAGGTAAAAAGCCAGACTTGTCAAAAATGCAGAAATTTGGGTCTGTGTGCTATGCATACAAACAGGACAAGGGGAAACTTGATTCAAAATGTGACCAAGGTTTCTTTGTAGGTTATGATAAGAACAGTCCCGCCTACTTAGTTTACCACCCTGAAACTGAGAAAGTTCAGAAACATAGACTTGTTAAGTTTGTGAGCAAAGTAAATGTAGAAAGACAAACACAGACAGATGAGGGAGAACTAAATGATGACTGTAGCAGAGTAAGACAGCCTATGGCTAACAGACCTTCAGAGAAAGGTGACAAGGACAATGAGGTTCCAGAACCTATTGTGACAGACACAAGTCCACAAAGTGGTATACCTGATGAGCGTGAACGAAAAGAGACAAATGTGACAAGTGATGGATTTGTCAACAAAAGGTATCCTCTTAGGGAGAGAAGAAAACCGGGACATTTAAATGACTTTGTAGCTGCCAACAGTGGCGGCGATGAGATCCACACTACCATAGACTACTGCTACAGGGCAGTGTGTGGTGTCCCAAACACATTTAAGGAAGCCATAGAATCAGCTAACTCAAAGAACTGGATCAAAGCCATGGATGAAGAAATTCACTCGTTACGGGAAAATGACACTTTTACCCTAACCACTTTGCCAAAGGGAAAGAAAACAGTGGGGGGGGAAGTGGGTTTATTCCATTAAGAGTGACATTGAGGGAAACGACCGATACAAGGCAAGGTTCGTAGCCAAAGGTTACAGCCAACAGTTGGGGATAGATTATGGAGAGACATTCTCACCAACAGCCAACTTAACCAGCATAAGAGTTTTGTTACAGAAAGCAGCGCAGGAGAGCCTGTTACTCCATCAAATGGATGTGAAGACAGCATATTTACACGCTCCCATTGATTATGAAATCTACATTGATCAGCCAGAAGGTTATGAAGAGGGAGAAGGGCTAGTCTGTAGATTACAAAAATCCTTGTATGGGTTAAAACAATCTGGTCGTAACTGGAATAGGATCTTGCATGAATACCTAACAGCGAACAGTTTCAGGCAAAACCCAGCAGACCACTGTGTTTATACCAAAGAGACAAAAGATGGTAAGGTGATTATGATCATCTGGGTGGACGACCTGATAATTGCTGCTGGCAATGAAAAGGTAATGAAGGATGCGAAAGAAATGCTTTCAGTCAAATTTAAGATGAAAGACTTGGGCAGACTTAAGCATTTTGTGGGTATTGATTTCACTCAGTCTGATGGATGTGTAACAATGTCACAAGAAACCTATGTCAACAAGATACTGATGAGGTTTAACATGCAGAACTGTAAACCCAGAGGAACTCCCTGTGATCAGAAGTTGTGTTACACAGAAGGTGCTACTAAGATAAGAGATGTGAGGATGTATAGAGAGGCTGTAGGCAGTCTTATATACCTTGCATCAGGTACCCGTCCTGACCTGAGTTTTGTGGTAAGCAAGTTATCGCAACATTTCCATGAGCCTACAGAAGAACAGTGGGGAACTGTGAAACATGTGTTGAGATATCTCAAAGGGTCCAAAGATAAGAAGTTGTGTTTTAGAAGAAACACAGATGAAAATTTGGGTCTAGTGGCCTACAGTGATGCTGACTGGGCAGGTGACACTGCCGACAGACGCAGCACTACTGGTTACTGTGTACGTCTATGTAACAACAGTTCTTTAGTTTCATGGAAGACCAAGAAACAGCCCACTGTGGCGCTCTCTACCTGTGAAGCAGAGTATATGGCTCTGGCTTCCACAATGCAAGAGTGTATATATTTAGAACAGCTTTTGAAAGGTATAGATGACTACAGCTACACTCAAACAATAGTGTACGAGGACAACCAGGGAACAATTGCCCTGGCTAAAAACCCTGTGAGCCGACAGAGGTGCAAACATGTGGACATTAAATATCATTTTGTAAGGTCCATTGTAAATGAAGAGAAAATGTGTCTGTTATATTGCACCACTGAAGAAATGGTTGCAGATGTTATGACCAAACCTGTTTCTAAGCTAAAACTTGCTAAGTTTGCTAACGTTATGTTTGGTGCTTAAAAGAAAAAAAAAAGAGAGAGAGAAAAAAAAAAGGAAGTGTGGTAGAGATTGTACAACTGTTTATCGTTTATTGTACAACTTTTCTTTGATTCCAGCAACCTGAGTACAAGAGGGGGTGTTAAGATATTCATTGTGTGTACTCATGTTGTACACAGCAAATTCAAAAGTGTTAAATTTTTTGGTGTTAATAGTCTCCTTGCAAAAGTAGAGTTAATTTTACTCTAAGTAGAGTCACATTCTTTTAATGTAACTCTGAGGTGTAAAATGATAGTAGTTAAAATCGAGTGTTAAAAATGAGTGTTTCTATTTCAAATCTGGAGGTGTTACAATGGAAACATTAACTCTTGACCTCTTAACTCTGAACTCCTAGAGGGGCTATGACACCAATAGAGTAAATTCACAGACTCCGCCCCCAGCACCATAGGCTCCAATCGAAGCTGAAGTGAAGCCGTTTCAGAACATTTTGCTCTACATATTTGAGTTGTTTGCCATGCTTGGTAAGTCATTTTTTCCAAAGATTGTTTCAATTATTATTATTAACTTTTACTTCTGTGGCTCTTTGGAGTTGAGACAAAGCTGTGTGAAAGGCATTAGCCATGTTGCTCGCTGATAGCATAATATTCTGTTTTAGCTAGCTGAAAGGTATTGTTTGCGGGCAAATACCACAGCCTTGAAAAAAGCTTGCATGTGAATTTTCAGTCAAACTTTTGGTCAAATACACCTAAAACAATGTCTAGAATGTGAAATGTTGGTATAATGGTGCTACTTGAAGCCTGAAAACGATCGCCCATAAAAAAAAAAATAAAAAAACGAGCAAACAGCAGTAGCAGATGTCCTGACTCGATTCTACGGTAGCATTTAGATCCCTCCAGAGTTTTGTGCACACGGTTTAGGTAAAAATGAAAAAAGTTGAGGTTTTACATTTAGATCAGTATTACCTGTTGCCTGTGTCCTTGGCTTTTGGGAAAATACTTTACACAAGTAATGGCTCAAAGAGGATTCCTTTTTTTTTTTTACTGTGCTGCAATTGTTTACTGGATTATTTCTGCCGTTAATTAGTGTCAACTAATTTTTATTCAATCTCCACACAGGATATGCTTGTGAAGATGGAATATGGGGGAGAGCAGAAGTGCGTTGAAGTTCCACAAAGGGATGAATGAAGGACATGCATATTGTATTGAAGCAATAAGTGTTGAGAATGCTGTTATTTGCATTTACCATGTCAGACCTTTTGATAAACAAAATTCTAATGAAAGTGAGAACATGTATACTGTTACATCTTTCAGAAAATGTTTTGAAATTGTGGTGCACAGTTCAGAATAAATGTTTTTCAAAAACCATTGCATCTTTTTAGTAAATGTTTATTTCCAAAAGAAATTTCTAGAAGTTCAGAACAGTAAAATTCCCGCTTTTTAGAATGAATTAGAAGATAACTCTTACGTAGTTAAACTAAAATACTCTTTGAGAGTTAATATATAAACTCTTAACACCAAGTGTTAAATTATCAACTCCAGACAGATTTGGTGTTTAACACTAAATCAGAGTTAATGTACCAACTCTCCAAAAAGAGTTAAATTAACACTCTCTGGTGTGGACCCATATAGACACTTTAATAGTGTTGAAATCAAATCTGACAGTGTTAATTTGGACATGCTGGATTTGCTGTGTACAGTGTTTAACTGCATTATGGTTACTGTGGTTTAACAGAGACAGTATTTTAGTTGCCACCACAAGGAGGCACTGTTTCATTGTAAGAGCACGGATGCTGCGTCATCACGCCCCTAAGAAAAAAAAAAGTATACCACAACGAAAATGGCACCCATGAGAAAAGTTTTGCCGCGTGTTAATGAGGAATAAAGTTCCCAAAATATTAAGGACATTTTTGCCTCCGTCGTCATTTTCCTTCGAGTTGATCGCTGTCGATGCTGCAATACTCAACATCAGTCATCATAATTTTACCATCTCTGTGCAAGTCTGCAAATTTCTTTATTAAATCATGAGCTTAAATTCATCAAGTCTCTCTGTGCCTGGGTCCTCGTCTCAAAACATGACATCACTGCTTTGTACATTTTAACAATTTAATCCCACATTTGTGAAAGAAAAGCAAAAGACTTTTTTGAAAAGTCTGTAACAAAACCATCAAATCTGATAAAGGTTATTTAAATGCTGCTAAAGAAGAATGGATTGGAATAGAATAAATACATATCCTAACCTTAATTACTGGGAGAATAATGAATGATGCTCACAGTGAGTAAAAAGTAAACTGAGTGCATTTTTTGGACAGAGATTCACTTTTAATGTGTATGTACCTCGGGAATTTACATCGGTCATTATAAGTGCCGTTTATATTCCACCACAAGCGGACACGGTCACCGCCTTATGCAAGCTGCATGAGGCACTCACACAGCACCAGACACAACACCGGGACGCTGCGCTTATTGTGACGGGGGACTTTAATAGCGCCAACCTCAAACGCGCAGCGCCGAACTTTTATCAACACATCACCTGCCCCACCAGGGGTGAAAGGACACTGGACCACTGCTACACTACGGTCAAGGACGGCTACAAGGCACAATCCCGCCCTCCTTTTGGCAAATCTGATCACGCCACCATCTTCCTCATCCCAAAATACAAACAAAGGCTGAAACAGGAAGTTCCGGTTCAGAGGAAGGTCGCGCGCTGGACGGATCAATCGGTGGCCGCGTTACAGGACGCACTCGATGACGCAGACTGGGGCATGTTCAGAAACAGCTCCGATGATGATGTCAACGTGTTTACAGAAGCGGTTGTGGGATTCATCGGGAAACTAGCGGATGATACCGTGGAGACAAAGACTATCACAACGTTTCCCAACCAGAAGCCGTGGGTGGATAAAACCATCCGCGACGCTCTGAGATCCCGCACCGCTGCCTACAACACGGGACTCATGACGGGGGACATGGACCCGTACAAAGCCGCGTCATATAACGTGCGGAGGGCGGTGAAAGAGGCGAAGCAGCGCTACGAGAGGAAACTAGAGTCACAACTCCAACAGAGTGACTCTAGGAGCCTGTGGCGGGGACTAAGGACAATAACGGACTATAAAGCACCAACAACCGGTATGACGAACGCAGCCGTGACTCTGGCAGACGAGCTGAACGCTTTCTATGCTCGCTTCGAGGCTGCAGCTAAGGACTCCAACAATGCTAGTGTTAGCGGCGCTAACGGCTGCAGACAGGAAGATACTGCCAGCACCGGAAACGTGCTCGTCATCTCCGAGCATGAAGTAAGGAGAGCCTTCAAGAGAGTGAACACCAGGAAAGCAGCAGGACCAGACGGCATCCCAGGTCGTATCCTCAGAGACTGCGCATACCAGCTAGCTCCTGTGTTCACTGAGATATTCAACATCTCTTTATCTCAGTCGGTGATCCCCACATGCTTCAAAGAGTCCATCATTGTTCCTGTCCCGAAGAAACCCCACCCTGCTTCTCTCAATGACTATCGCCCTGTAGCCCTCACCTCAGTAGTGATGAAGTGCTTTGAACGCCTGGTCAGAGACTTCATCATTTCTTCACTACCAGACACACTGGACCCACTACAGTTTGCTTACCGTCCAAATCGTTCCACAGACGATGCCATCTCTCATCTCCTCCACACATCACTCACTCACTTGGACACTAGAAGGGGGAATTATGTTAAAATGCTCTTCATAGACTACAGCTCTGCATTTAATACCATAATTCCCTCCACACTCACCACCAAGCTGGAGCATCTGGGACTCAGCTCATCTATGTGTCAGTGGATCTCCAACTTCCTAACTGGCAGACCACAGGCAGTAAGGATGGGCGGACATGTCTCAGCCTCCACCACTCTCAGCACTGGAGCCCCCCAGGGGTGTGTTCTGAGCCCCCTGCTGTACTCTTTGTACACATATGACTGTGTGGCCACTACCAGCTCCACCACCATCATCAAGTTTGCTGACGACACCGTCGTGGTGGGCCTGATCTCTGATAACAACGAGACGGCCTACCTGAAGGAGATTAGGAATCTGGAGAACTGGTGCCAGAGGAACAACCTCCTTCTAAACGTCAGTAAGACAAAGGAGCTGATAGTGGACTTCAGCACTAAGCAGGAGAGGAACTACCAGACCCCCGTCATCAACGAGTGCCCAGTGGAGAGAGTGGACAGCTTCAAATACCTCGGAGTTCACATCACGCAGGACCTGTCATGGTCCTGTCACATCAACACCGTGGTGAAAAAGGCCCGTCAGCGTCTCTACCACCTCAGACGCTTGAGAGACTTCCAACTGCCCTCCAAGGTGCTCAGGAACTTTTACTCGTGCACCATAGAGAGCATCCTGACGGGAAACATCTTAACCTGGTTCGGGAACAGCACCATGCAGGACAGACGAGCTCTACAGAGGGTTGTGCGGTCAGCTGAGCGCACCATCCGCTCCGAGCTCCCTGACCTGCACTCAATCTACAGCAGGCGGTGCTGGACCAAGGCCAGGAAGATCGTGAAGGACCTCAGCCATCCCAACAACAGACTGTTCTCTCTGTTGAGGTCAGGAAAGCGATTCCGCTCCCTGAAGACCAACACAGAGAGACTGAGGAGGAGCTTCTTCCCGCAGGCGATACAGTCTCTCAATCACACCACCACACAGTACTGACCCACACATATGGTTCTTACACACACACTGGACTTTCTGGACTTTGTTTTCACTTCATTACTTAAATCACGCTGCTGTTATTGTGTATATGCTGCTGTTATTGTGTATATATTTATTTATATTTCTTCATACATTCTTATATAGTTCTATATTGTGTATTTTGTTGTACAGTTATTTTATTTTCAACTTTAATTTATATATTTTATCTTATTCTCCCAGTTAAATTTACCCTTCATTCTAATTTGTGTTGTACAGTTATTTCATTTTTAACCTTAATTTATATTTTATTCCTTCCTAGTTAAATTTACCCTTTTTAATTTTTCATATTTATTTCCTATCTTATTCATAGCCTTTTCCTTTTTTGTTTTCTTTAGGTCACGAGCAGTTGTCCAAGCATTTCACTACATATCGTACTGTGTATGACTGTGTACGTGACAAATAAAATTTGAATTTGAATTTGAATTTGTATAATATAATACAGATACATAACAAATACACTCCAAAAACAGAAGAATCCTTGAAATGCACAAATGTACAAAATATTAATAAAAAACTATAAAAATGGAGGCAACTTTGCCTGTGGTACAATGTATACAATGTATGAAAAAATCTTTCTGTAATGCAACCGTTCTCTGACTTGTATCCCCATGTGATGTCTGTGTTGTGTGTGTATGGTCGGGGGGCGGGTTCATTCCACTGCAGGGCAACCTGCTGCAGATGCTAATTTACTAATACTACTGTTACAATAATACTGTTGTAAGATTTATGAGTTTCATGCTTGGTACTTGGGAGAGCTTGACATTTTCTCAGGTGGTACACACTGTAAAAAGTTTGAGAAACACTGATAATGTCACGGTTCTGGGTCATTTTGACCCAGCTTTTTCAGTTTTTTATATTGGTACCACTTTACAATAAGGCTCCCCTTATAGATGCTAATAAATAGTTTATAGCTATATTATTAATTAATCTGTAAATGCTTTATAAACCATTATTAATGGTTTATTATGCATTAGTTAAGGGTGAGAAAGAGGAAAAAAACTGACCGGTTTCTTGCCAAATAGTGAGCCAAATGTGTTCACCTATATATTTCATCTAGAAGTGCTATATTAAACATTTCAGACTAAGTTACTATCCTGTAAGCACAATCAGCATTTGTAAACATATTTTTTTATCATATAAAATTGTACTTCGGAAATGCATTATAAATATCCACAACTATCAATCGGAGCTTTGTTGTAAAGTGTAAAGCATAAAACCATTTATTAATGAATAATAAATATTTATAAATGCCAAATGGGAGCCTTATCGTAAAGTGTAAAGCATAACACCATTTATTAATCACTAATAAACATTTATAAATGCCAAATGGGAGCCTTATTATAAAGTGTAAAGCATAACACCATTTATTAATCACTAATAAACATTTATAATTGCCAAAAGTGAGTCTTAAATGTATAATGTCACGATTTTTTTACACTTAGACCTAAATTACAATCAGTGCTTGAAATAACATTTAACTACTGTCAAAAATGGCAATGTATTGTAAGAGTAACACATGTAACATTAAATGTGTTTTTTAAAACACCAAACAGTCACCCACTCCAAAAAAAGTTCATGCCAGACTGGTTCAAACTGGAAATATTTTTTGTATGTCCTTAAATAAGCGTCCCAGTGGTCCATCAGGGTGTCGCGAACCAAGCCAAGATGACCACTCAAGAACCATCAGGTGTTCCTCCAGCAACTTCTCAGTGCGATTTCCTCTTAGTCTACGGACATGTCCTTTGATGGTCATCCAAGCCCTTTCGATATGCTGTGTATGACTGCCAGATTGAGGATCTACAAACCACCTGCTGTGATTTACAGTGTAATGTCTGTACCCTATGTTTGTCAAAACATTCTTGTAGGCTCTCCACTCATCACTGATAATGGCACTACCCAACTTAGCATGCTGTCTGATCAGAGGAACAAGGTGGCGCCTTGATCGTTTTTCAACAAGTTTTAACACGAGCTTTCGCCTTTTGTCTTTAATTCCCATCATTCCAAATACCCATTTCTTCCTTTTCCATGCATTTCCAAAGCGTCCACGTGCATACTGAAAACAAAAAGAATAAAATTAAAAAGAATAAAATTAAATATCTACAAAGAAACATTCAAAAGGATGGTTGCTTCTACTAATTTTTTTTACTTATGGTAAAGGTTTCCATGTTTAGAGGACACATTCAGATCTGCATTGATTCTAACAAACCTGTCTGAGAGTTTACCAACCTTTCGCTGATGACGGAGACAGCTTTCATCTATAACCACAAATTCTCTGTCACCACCAAGACGGTGTCCATAGTTTATTCTGTGTCTTTTAATTGCACGTATACAAACATGTCGAATGTGTCTTGCCATGCTACTTAGTGTTCTGGAGCTGCCAGCCACTTCATCATCGATCATATCTATTTGTCTGAGCCTGAGCCCTTGTGAAAATCTGTGATAGAAATTGAGGCAATTATTACTTACTGAGGCCCTAATTTTATTTCACAAGTCTCGTATTGGTGTTCAATTATGAAAGGTGCATTGTTATTAATGTCTACATCTACATATACCTGTAAATGAACTTCATCCAACTGAAAAGAGATGTTTTTGATTTCTCAAAGAGGGAGCCAGTTCTAATTGTTTTGGAAACTCTCCTATGACTTGCTCTTTTGCAGCACCTGAGAACATATCAATGAGTTAAGTAAAGAAATGGACCCTTAAACAAGAGCATTAATTGAAAAGATAATCACAAAATTAAGTATGAAGAAAATAATAATGAAAAGAGGTTAATGCTCCCTCTTGCATTGATAACTGAAATATTTTGTTATATTTACTACATGCACTACATTATCATGCATTATACATACCACATATATTGGTCTTTCTTCACCACGGAAATCATTTTCATCTTATGGTGACAAACAGGACATCTAAGCTTCTTTTTTAGCAGGTGTTTCTTCTGCAGCCATTTAATGAGCCTTAGTGCCTTATATTTAGTTTGTTTTCCTTCTATTCTGGCGCGCAATCTCATTCCCAAAGACATTCTGGTGGAAAAAAATGAGTAATTTATTTTATTATCACCTCGAAACACCGTAAAATACTCTATGGGAGTCTAGTGCAAATCGGTTCAGAGTTAAAGAACTTCACATGCTATATAAAACAAACCCTATAATCAAAAATAGTCCCACGCAAAAGAGAGGATTGTCTCACCTGTTATAATGTATCTCCGACTTTGTTATGTAGATCTAACCCGCTGGATTCATGCTAAAAAAATATATTCTGCTGCCAAAGGGAGGGAAAACAAATTTAATTTAAACGCAGAGGAGCTTATACAACCATCCAATCACAGTTAACTTTATTAAGGAAAGCCCCTCCTCTCAGAGCGCGACAGGCAGTGGAGCGCTCTGGAAGGTCAAGCCAAAGGGGCACGAACAGACACACTGAAGGCGCTCGTTCAAGTTGCTGCACCATGGATGGAGCAGAAGATAAAAATTTGTGTGCGTCTGCGACTTACACAGTTAGCACACGTTCGAAGAGATACAAAAAGCAGAGACTGGATGATCTAGATTGCACTAAGCCAACGACGTCAGCAGTTAGACATGAAGGTGAGTATAATGCTAGCTAGCTAGCTACCGAGCCATTTGGCTGCTAGCTACAGTGGCTAACTAACGTCACATAACATGTGAATAGCTCTATTACTATTGGTTATTCCAAACGATTGATATCACTTAGTTGTATATTTTTAGTTTTGTTTATGTGCATCATTAAATTTATATTAAACACCCTGGTAAGGCAGTACACATAAGAATTATTTGCCTTGTTTTAGAAATGTCTGAACCACCACATGTGTATATAACATAATTTTTACAAAGTGGCTTTTTATAAATTCAAGTTGTAACCGTTTTTAATCAATATTTTATTTGAGTTTCCCAAGTTTAGATTATAACTTATTTTAGTGTTGTAATTTAATAATTGTTTGTTCTTTAGATTCTTCTTCTAATCCTGCCCCTACTGCAACTGCCCTTCTTAACAAGGAGCGAGAGAAACTGACTTTTCTTAAGGAGGAACTGGAGCGCGACACCCTGATGGACCACTGGGACGCTTATTTAAGGACATACAAAAAATATTTCCAGTTTGAACCAGTCTGGCATGAACTTTTTTTGGAGTGGGTGACTGTTTGGTGTTTTAAAAAACACATTTAATGTTACATGTGTTACTCTTACAATACATTGCCATTTTTGACAGCAGTTAAATGTTATTTCAAGCACTGATTGTAATTTAGGTCTAAGTGTTATAAATGGTGACATTATACATTTAAGACTCACTTTTGGCAATTATAAATGTTTATTAGTGATTAATAAATGGTGTTATGCTTTACACTTTATAATAAGGCTCCCATTTGGCATTTATAAATGTTTATTAGTCCTTAATAAATGTTGACATGTTTTAAACTTTACGACAAAACTCTCTTTTGTCATTTATAAATGTTTATTAGTGATTAATAAATGGTGTTATGCTTTACACTTTATAATAAGGCTCCCATTTGGCATTTATAAATGTTTATTAGTCCTTAATAAATGTTGACATGTTTTAAACTTTACGACAAAACTCTCTTTTGTCATTTATAAATGTTTATTAGTGATTAATAAATGGTGTTATGCTTTACACTTTACAATAAGACTCCCATTTGGCATTTATAAATGTTTAATAGTCATAAATAAATGGTGTCATGCTTTACACTTTACAATGAGGCTCCCATTTGGCATTTATAAATATTTATTATTCATTAATAAATGGTTTTATGCTTTACACTTTACAACAAAGCTCCGATTGATAGTTGTGGATGTTTATAATGCATTTCTGAAGTACAATTTTATATGATAAAAAATATGTTTACAAATGCTGATTGTGCTTACAGGATAGTAACTTAGTCTGAAATGTTTAATATAGCAACTCTAGATGAAATATATAGGTGAACACATTTGGCTCACTATTTGGCAAGAAACCGGTCAGTTTTTTTCCTCTTTACTGCCGTGTGTATATTAGCCCTGTGTTTCCTTTGTTCTCTGTTACGTTGTTAATGTCTACTCGCCCTCAGGCTATGCTCTGTGTTTCGGTCCCTGTTTATATTTTCCCAGTGTAGTAAATCCGCTGTTCATCTACAACCTGCAAATAAAGCTGTTTACTTTGAGTTCAACTTCGCCTCACTGAATCCTGCATTTTGGGTCCTTCCTCCTTGCCTGCCGGTACACAGCCATGACAGATAAGTGTATGTGTGCTTTTGGAAAACATTTAAAGCTGCTGTACAGAATCTATGGAACAAACTAGCTTATAAACAGAGCATTCTGCTTCCCTTTACAGCTCCTCACTGCACCAGGGCACCGTTTGGCACTTTCTGATAGTGCGCAAATGTGACGCATGTACTGCGGCAGTCATACAGACAACTAGATGAGCCAAAGATTGGCCTACCTATTGTTGGCTGAGATTTTAGTAGAGTTGTGGCTGAACCACATAAAAAAAAAAAATTAATTTTAATCTCCAAAATCAATGATAACGTTATGTTAGAATGTTGTTAAAGAGGGTCAAAATGTTTCAACCCAGTTTGTTTTGCAGATTCTGTATAGCAGCTTTAATACAGGGAGAACAAAACTTCCAGATTGTGAGTAAAATTAGTTTTTTTTTTCTCTTTGTCAGTTTAACAGTTTGTTGTGCCTGTCACTGTTCCGTCTGTTTTCTTACCTGGTTCTTCCTGACCTTGTACTATCTCCTCACGTTCCCTCTTTCCTCTCTCCCTCCTTGAACTGTATTTAATTAGATGAAAAAATTACATTAATATGAAAAAAAATACTGAAGATCACTAATAAAGTCCTCTCTCAGTGTACTTTCAACCAAAGGGCAAATAACAAACCACACGAACATCTAATAAAAGATAAATATTGAAACACTGATCCAACATTATTCTTGATTGACGGATCTTTTTTTTTTATCTCCTTTTTTTTTTTAAAAACAAACCAAAAAAAAACCTTATATCCATTATGAACCTGGTGGTCTCATTATGAACACACACACACCACGAGTTATAAGGTTAATGGGCAGTCAGTTAGCTAGTTGGTACCTTGGGTTTAATATCGGCACATGCACTCATTCCATTTCAAACAGGACAGTGGTAACAACAGCAGGCTACGGACAATTTTAAGTTTTACATTTTAAACAGACTGTATACATTTCAATGGGAGCAACAGGACGGTCAAGTGTCGCTGATTTTACTACAGAGCAGGACGGATTGTAGGGTAGCAAACATCGTGGGAAAACACGTTTTCAACACTGCAGGTTACCTGGTGTAATGTTTTTCAGGTAAACAGAAACATGGCGGACTCCTACCTAACTGTATAAAGAGTAACTGAAGGTTAAATGCAGCTAATATGTCCTGTTTTAAGCCAGGCACTCACACCTCCGCTCCGCTGTATCTCAGCCACCATCGCTCTGGCACAAAGGGCGCTAGAGCCAGAGCAGGGGAGAGCTGGAACAAACCATTTTGCGGGGAGGGGTGATATCTATACTTTTGTTGTTAAAATATTACGTCTCAACCAAGTACTGTATGCTTTTTTTAAATATTTTTAGTAGTGTGTCACACAAACAGCAAATATTGTCAAAAAAAAGTAAGTAATTTTGGGGCGTGCTTTGATTCATTTTAGCCCAAAAATGGGCTAAAAACACCCCTGGTGAGCGCAAATTAGCATACTACTATAGGGCTTTGGAGCGTGATGTCATGGAGGTGGGCGTGGAAAGGATTTTGGCCTGATCCGCCATTTTGGGGGTCTAAACAAAGCGCAAGCGAAAAAGGAGCAAAGGCACACACAACAGACATGGTTCGTTCTTGCTGTGTGATCGGCTGCAATGTTCGATCGCACGACCGGCAAGAGAATAAGCTTGAAAAGGGTTTGTCTTTTCATTCTTTCCCCACCTGGAAGCAACATGAGGCAGCTCGTGTATCGATGTTACCAAACGAAGGCGTCTAGCCTGGATAGCAGCAGTGAGACGAGCTGACGTGCAGTTCTCTTCCATCTCCAAATATCTGTTGGTGCTCCAGACATTTTCATTCCGGTAAGTTCTACATATGTTCAACTCTTTATAGCCTATCAGTTTTATTTTCGATGCGCTCTGAGCTCATAGCAAATTACAACAAACATCCTAGTGAGTGATTTTGCAGAACTACCTTCTATTTATAGAGTTGCTAATTATTTGGCATTATTGCAGCAAACCAGCCAATGAAATGGATGAAACATCGTGACTGGGTTCCAGCGCTACACAAGGGACCTGCTTCAAACATACCACCATGCCAATCAGATTACTTCTTCCATGTGAGGGTGAAGAGGTGACCCTCCTGGATAAGATGGTGAAGGTTTGGTAAATGGCCTGCATTTGTATAGCGCTTTTCTAGTCCATAGGACCCCAAAGCGCTTTACACTACATTCAGTCATCCACCCATTCACACACACATTCACACACTGGCGATAGCAAGCTACATTGTAGCCACAGCTGCCCTGGGGCGCACTGACAGAGGCTGCGTTTGGTGAACAATGTGATAATAAAACCAGGGAAAAATGAAACCTGCTCCTGTTAAATATTCTTTTGCTGTATAAATAGCGGTTTTCTTTTTTTTTTTTTTTTTTTTTCAAAAGATACAGTAAATAAACTAATGTTAGTAGTGGGTGATATCATGTAAACACTCATGATTTTGTGTAAACATTTTGTCATTTGTAAACTATAAATGATGGATTCTACATTGGAACTGATGTGATGTTCTATAAGGTGGTTTTAATTAAAAAAAAAAAAAAAAGAGGCAAAAATTAGTTTGTTTCTTTATTCAATTTTTGAACAGTGGGACTCAGTCAGTACATACTCAGTAAATGTAAATTATTTGCACGGCAGTGCACTACAGGCATAAATCTAGACCCCTAGATAAAACATTATGGGTCATTCCCACAACCCACAGCTTTACTGTGTACCAGCACAGTATCCAATAGCAGTGACAACTCCTCCACAGTAGCAGGTGGGATTTTTCTTTTTTGAGGACGCCTCCTTTTACCTGTCAATACGGATGGTCTGTTTGTTTTGATCAAGAGACTTTTTTTGGACAGCTGAAGAGGAGAAGTCTATCTTATGGCCAACCTCTGGCTGTATCTTGGTCACATTACCCAGCAAAACCCAGTATGCAGGTTCATCTGTAACAGTCCTTGTGCCACAGATCAACACAGTTGCTTCTACATTAAACAGAAGAGCAGTGACGTGGGTGTAGGTCTCCGCGACTCCGGCCTTACAGGTTCAACCTTCCCTGTGATGCTCACAATGACCCATGGCTGCAATGCTGGTTCATTCAGTCTTTGAGAGTGCAGGACCTGAAACACACACAAAGTTAATTTAAAGACAAGAACTATGAGCCAAGGCAGACACAAATGTGTTTTATCTGCTTAATCATAAATGTAACAAAGTGTTTAGAAAGTTGGCACATACATGTAAATTTTCATTTCTTTTTGTGTCCATCTATAGAACGCTGCATGTTATAGTGTAAATCTGCCTGTTCTCTGTCAGAAACCTGCCTGCAGAAAATGAACCTGAAGTATGCAATGCAAGGATGTCATCACGTGGTCTGCTGGGGCGGCAGCATCTCTGCTGAAGAGACTGAACAGGCTGATCCGCAGGGCCAGCTCTGTTCTAGGATGTCCTCTGGACCCAGTGGAGGTGGTCAAGTCAAGTCAAGTCAAGTTTATTTATAGAGCACATTTAAAAACAACCAAGGCTGACCAAAGTGCTGTACAGTAAATACAGATAAAAATACAATAGAACACAATTTCGTAATAACACCTCGCTGATAAAAATAAAATAAAAATATATAAAACAAATAAATTAAACCTTTCTAAAAGCCAATGAAAAGAGGTGAGTTTTAAGAGCGGTTTTAAAAGTTTCTAGGCTTTTGGAGAGTCTGACGTGAGGAGGTAAACTGTTCCACAGTCTGGGTGCAGCCACAGCAAACGCCCTCTCTCCCTTTGTCTTTAATTTATACCTGGGAACATCTAAAAGCATCAGGTCGGCTGACCTCAAAGATCTCCTGGGGCGATAAGTACTAAGGAGTTCTGACAGGTAAGAAGGTGCAGTGCCATTTAAAACCTTAAAAGCCAGCAATAAGATTTTAAAATCAATCCTAAAGGCAACTGGGAGCCAGTGGAGAGAGCAGAGAACCGGAGTGATGTGGTCTCTTTTTTTTGAACCGGTCAACAGGCGAGCGGCAGCGTTCTGCACCAGTTGAAGGCGATGTAGACAGGAACGATCTAGGCCAGCATAGAGGGAATTGCAGTAGTCTAGCCGTGAAGTAATAAAAGCATGGACCACTCTTTCTAGATCGTTCCTGCAAAGGTAAGACTTGACTTTGGCTAAAATCCGCAAATGATACAAAGATCCCTTAACTACAGAGCTGATTTGTTTATCAAGTTTAAAAGCATTGTCAAAAATAACACCAAGACTCTTAATGGAAGAAGTGCAATCGGAGGTTAGGGGTCCCAAAAAGTCAAGAGAGAAGTTGGGATCTTTAGGAAGCCCAAACACAATGACTTCAGTTTTGCTTTCATTAAGGTGTAAGAAGTTAAGAGTCATCCAAGTCTTAATGTCAGACAAGCAGGAGAGTAGCGGCTGCAAAGAAACATTGCAGTTCAACCTCAGAGGGAGGTAGATCTGAATATCATCGGCAAAGATGTGGAAGGACACATTATGTTTACGGAGCACATCGCCCAGAGGGAGCAAGTACAGAATAAACAACAGAGGGCCTAGTATGGACCCCTGAGGTACGCCACAGGTTAAAGGAGCTCTGGGAGATGACAGTTCACCAAGGTGAACAGAAAAACTCCTATTATTCAAATAGGACTGGAAAAACTTTAAGACAGTGCCCTTTAAACCGACACAATGTTGAAGGCGGGATAGCAGTATGTTGTGATCAACAGTGTCGAAGGCTGCTGTCAGGTCCAGAGTTACTAAGACAGCAGCACAACCAGAGTCAACAGTTAAAAGCAAATCATTAAAGACTCTCAGAAGGGCGGTTTCTGTGCTATGCCGAGCTCTAAAACCAGACTGGAACTTCTCATAGAGATTGTTATTGTCAAGAAATAGCTGGAGCTGCGTGAGGGCGGCTCGTTCCAGTACTTTAGACAGAAAAGGGAGGTTGGAAATGGGCCTATAGTTAGAGAGTAGGGATGGATCTAGATTAGGCTTTTTAAGGAGAGGTTGAACAACAGCGTGCTTGAAGGGTGTTGGAAAACAACCAGAACTGAGGCAGGCATTGATCAGGACCAGAAGGAAAGGTCCGACTGAGTCCAGAACCTGCTTCAGAAGCCGAGAGGGGATAGCATCGGTGGAACAGTTGGTAGTCTTAACCTTGCAGACTATTTCATGCAGCTGAGAGAGAGAGATTGGTTCGAACTGATTAAAGGCAGAATGGCACAAAGACAAAACACAGGGATTGGAAGGTGAAGATGGAATGACAGACTGCAGGGAGGAAATCTTGTTTACAAAGAACTTTAGAAAGTCATTACAGAGGGTGGCAGAAGGTGTGAGGCTGGTGGATGTGTAAGGATTTACAATGGAATTTAAAACACGAAACAGAGTCTGAGGTTTATGGACACTACTGCTAACCAGGTTTGATATGTAGGAGGACTTGGCCTCTTTAACAGCTTTCTGATAGGTTGAAAGAGAGTCTCTGAGGATATTAAAAGAAATGTGCAGCTTGTCCTTTTTCCATTTTCTCTCAGCACACCTACAGGTGCGCCTGAGAGCACGAACAGAGTCTGTAATCCAGGGTTCAGCGTGAGCTTTGGGACGGAGTGTTTTTAGGGGAGCGATGAGGTCCAAAATAGAAGTACATGTTGAGTTGAAAAGAGCAGTTAAATCTTCTGCACACAAGGAATCAATCCAGTCCACCGTGGAGAGCTCAGAGTTGCTAAAAGCAGCAGAAAACTGAAATGGTACATGGGTATTGATGATCCGGTGACGGCGTGAAGGAGGTTTAACTGCAGCATCAGAACAATGTGCAGTGGCAGAAAATAGAACAGGAAAATGACCGGAGATACACGCACTCTCACAAATTTCAGAGATGTGGATACCCAAGCCGTGAGACATGACAAGGTCCAAAGTGTGACCCTTCTCATGTGTGGAGCCAGACACACACTGAGTAAGGTTGAAGGAATCCAACAGTGAAACAAAGTCTCTAACCAGGGGTTTAGATGGACAGCACACATGAATATTCAGGTCACCAACAATAAGAAAATGATCGAAATCTACTGAAAGCCCTGAAAGGAATTCCCCAAACTCACTGATAAAGTCCTTGTTAAATTTGGGAGGACGATATACCACTGCAATCAGTAACGGAGTGGATGAGTTTAGTTTAAAAAGCTGTAGTTCAAAGCTGGAAAAAGAGGAAAAAGAAATCTGATGGCAGTCATAAACAGATTTAAAAACACAGGCGAGGCCTCCGCCTTTGCCAGAGGACCTGGGAGTGTTTAAAAAACAACAGCCTGGAGGAAGAAGCTCAGAGAAAGCCACAGTCTCACCAGCGCGTAACCAGGTCTCCGTCAGGAACATAAAATCCAAGTCGTAAGAAGAGAAAAAATCCTTGAGCAGAAACGTCTTATTGGAGAGGGATCCAGTGTTGATCAAAGCCATAGATAAGGTGAGATCAGTAGCTGTCATCGGGGTTGATATGCGGGTGAGTGGGCGTAGGTTAGAATTTGTAGCACCAAATCTGCGGATCCGTGGCTGTAGGAGAGCCGATGACCGAGGACCCGGAACGGAAACAGCGAGCGACGGACCCGGAGAGTCACGCAGGAAGGGAGCAAACACCAGGCGTGGGCCGGAGATGGCAGAGAGTCGCCTACCAGAGGAGAACGCCGCCGCCGGCATGGCGAGGAGTGAGCCAGATGACCGAGGGAGGCGCGGGCCAAGAAGCGGGCCTACCGGTAAAGCCGGAGCAACAGCAGGCGGAGTTTGAGAGACGGTTTTCACCCAGGGTCCTCTGGGCTGGAGTGAGCCCCTCACCGCAGCAGAGTAGCAGAAACCCATCTGAGCGAGGGGAGGATCAGCCAGGCAGGAGAGTGATAGAAATGCCTTTGTGCGAGCCAGGAGACCACTTCGCTTCCCTCGTCTTCTCCAACGTTTTTTCCGGTGTAGCTTGGGAGGGAGGAACCAGGTGCGACGTAGGTAAGGTGGAATACCATCGAACAGTGGAGGCACACCGCTTGTTTGTCCATCAAAGACAGAGGACAAAGGTGCTGACACTGCTGAGTCTCGAATAATAAAGAGAGTTTGCCGGTCATAAGTCCGGAGCGAGTTGATTTCCACAGTTAAGGCAAAGAACAGCAAACAAAAAACCAAAAAACAGGAGGAGGAGTGACGGCGAGCCGAACATACTGGCGCCATCTTGTAAAAACAGGCTGTTGTTTTTTAAACACTCCCAGGTCCTCTGGCAAAGGCGGAGGCCTCGCCTGTGTTTTTAAATCTGTTTATGACTGCCATCAGATTTCTTTTTCCTCTTTTTCCAGCTTTGAACTACAGCTTTTTAAACTAAACTCATCCACTCCGTTACTGATTGCAGTGGTATATCGTCCTCCCAAATTTAACAAGGACTTTATCAGTGAGTTTGGGGAATTCCTTTCAGGGCTTTCAGTAGATTTCGATCATTTTCTTATTGTTGGTGACCTGAATATTCATGTGTGCTGTCCATCTAAACCCCTGGTTAGAGACTTTGTTTCACTGTTGGATTCCTTCAACCTTACTCAGTGTGTGTCTGGCTCCACACATGAGAAGGGTCACACTTTGGACCTTGTCATGTCTCACGGCTTGGGTATCCACATCTCTGAAATTTGTGAGAGTGCGTGTATCTCCGATCATTTTCCTGTTCTATTTTCTGCCACTGCACATTGTTCTGATGCTGCAGTTAAACCTCCTTCACGCCGTCACCGGATCATCAATACCCATGTACCATCTCAGTTTTCTGCTGCTTTTAGCAACTCTGAGCTCTCCACGGTGGACTGGATTGATTCCTTGTGTGCAGAAGATTTAACTGCTCTTTTCAACTCAACATGTACTTCTATTTTGGACCTCATCGCTCCCCTAAAAACACTCCGTCCCAAAGCTCACGCTGAACCCTGGATTACAGACTCTGTTCGTGCTCTCAGGCGCACCTGTAGGTGTGCTGAGAGAAAATGGAAAAAGGACAAGCTGCACGTTTCTTTTAATATCCTCAGAGACTCTCTTTCAACCTATCAGAAAGCCGTTAAAGAGGCCAAGTCCTCCTACATATCAAACCTGGTTAGCAGTAGTGTCCATAAACCTCAGACTCTGTTTCGTGTTTTAAATTCCATTGTAAATCCTTACACATCCACCAGCCTCACACCTTCTGCCACCCTCTGTAATGACTTTCTAAAGTTCTTTGTAAACAAGATTTCCTCCCTGCAGTCTGTCATTCCATCTTCACCTTCCAATCCCTGTGTTTTGTCTTTGTGCCATTCTGCCTTTAATCAGTTCGAACCAATCTCTCTCTCTCAGCTGCATGAAATAGTCTGCAAGGTTAAGACTACCAACTGTTCCACCGATGCTATCCCCTCTCGGCTTCTGAAGCAGGTTCTGGACTCAGTCGGACCTTTCCTTCTGGTCCTGATCAATGCCTGCCTCAGTTCTGGTTGTTTTCCAACACCCTTCAAGCACGCTGTTGTTCAACCTCTCCTTAAAAAGCCTAATCTAGATCCATCCCTACTCTCTAACTATAGGCCCATTTCCAACCTCCCTTTTCTGTCTAAAGTACTGGAACGAGCCGCCCTCACGCAGCTCCAGCTATTTCTTGACAATAACAATCTCTATGAGAAGTTCCAGTCTGGTTTTAGAGCTCGGCATAGCACAGAAACCGCCCTTCTGAGAGTTTTTAATGATTTGCTTTTAACTGTTGACTCTGGTTGTGCTGCTGTCTTAGTAACCCTGGATCTGACAGCAGCCTTCGACACTGTTGATCACAACATACTGCTATCCCGCCTTCAACATTGTGTCGGTTTAAAGGGCACTGTCTTAAAGTTTTTCCAGTCCTATTTGAATAATAGGAGTTTTTCTGTTCACCTTGGTGAACTGTCATCTCCCAGAGCTCCTTTAACCTGTGGCGTACCTCAGGGGTCCATACTAGGCCCCCTGTTGTTTATTCTGTACTTGCTCCCTCTGGGCGATGTGCTCCGTAAACATAATGTGTCCTTCCACATCTTTGCCGATGATATTCAGATCTACCTCCCTCTGAGGTTGAACTGCAATGTTTCTTTGCAGCCGCTACTCTACTGCTTGTCTGACATTAAGACTTGGATGACTCTTAACTTCTTACACCTTAATGAAAGCAAAACTGAAGTCATTGTGTTTGGGCTTCCTAAAGATCCCAACTTCTCTCTTGACTTTTTGGGACCCCTAACCTCCGATTGCACTTCTTCCATTAAGAGTCTTGGTGTTATTTTTGACAATGCTTTTAAACTTGATAAACAAATCAGCTCTGTAGTTAAGGGATCTTTGTATCATTTGCGGATTTTAGCCAAAGTCAAGTCTTACCTTTGCAGGAACGATCTAGAAAGAGTGGTCCATGCTTTTATTACTTCACGGCTAGACTACTGCAATTCCCTCTATGCTGGCCTAGATCGTTCCTGTCTACATCGCCTTCAACTGGTGCAGAACGCTGCCGCTCGCCTGTTGACCGGTTCAAAAAAAAGAGACCACATCACTCCGGTTCTCTGCTCTCTCCACTGGCTCCCAGTTGCCTTTAGGATTGATTTTAAAATCTTATTGCTGGCTTTTAAGGTTTTAAATGGCACTGCACCTTCTTACCTGTCAGAACTCCTTAGTACTTATCGCCCCAGGAGATCTTTGAGGTCAGCCGACCTGATGCTTTTAGATGTTCCCAGGTATAAATTAAAGACAAAGGGAGAGAGGGCGTTTGCTGTGGCTGCACCCAGACTGTGGAACAGTTTACCTCCTCACGTCAGACTCTCCAAAAGCCTAGAAACTTTTAAAACCGCTCTTAAAACTCACCTCTTTTCATTGGCTTTTAGAAAGGTTTAATTTATTTGTTTTATATATTTTTATTTTATTTTTATCAGCGAGGTGTTATTACGAAATTGTGTTCTATTGTATTTTTATCTGTATTTACTGTACAGCACTTTGGTCAGCCTTGGTTGTTTTTAAATGTGCTCTATAAATAAACTTGACTTGACTTGACTTGACTAAAAACATTCAAGAACCTGCCAAAGTTCAAAAGTGGTGAGTGACAGGAGAATGGCGGCTAAGCTGTCATCCCTGTTGGACAACATCTCCGACCCCATGCAGCAGACTGTGACAGCACTGAGCAGCTCCTTCAGTGGGAGACTGCGGCACCCACGGTGTGGGACGGAGAGATTTCGCAGGTCTTTCCTCCCCACTGCTGTCAGACTCCACAATAAAGACTTTAACTGATGAAACACACACATCCACACGTGTGCAATAACACTAAGTGCAATAATCTTTTCTGGCATCGTTGTATTTTTACTCAGTTGTATATAGCATTTGTATTCTATTTTTATCTTATTGTATATTTTATTATATTTTATTCTACTGTATATAGTATTTTATTCTATTCTGTACAGTTGTGTACTGTATTTATTCTTATTGTATTCTAATTTTTGCGTCATAACTTTTGCACTGTCCACTTCCTGCTGTGACAAAACAAATTTCCCACGTGTGGGACTAATAAAGATTATCTTATCTTATTTATAATAAATATGAATTAATTAGTGCAATTTCTTTAACCATAGAGAATGACTAAATGCTTCAGGACAATGTCACATCAGTGCACTGAACTCACTATGTTATCCACCTAACAGCCTCCACATGTTCTTACTGTAATTTCCCCCTCATGAATGAATTTATGCTGCACTAATCTGAATGTTTGCAGGGAAATCAAACGCATTTTACTCGCAGTACTCGAGCTGACTTACCTTTGTTGGAATGACAGCGAATTCACAACGTGAAGGCTTAAAAATAGCCAAATCTTGTACCCGATCCTTGGTGAATTGGATGTGCGCCTCTAGAGATTTATAATTGCGAAATTGGTTCGCCATGTATGCGAGTCAATAGCGGTTGGTCTTCAGGGTTTCTACTCCACTGCTGTATTTCGTACGGGTCCACATTTCCGATGCACGCTATTTTTTGCAAGTACCGTCTCTTTCCATCCGGACACAATCTGTCTCTATAACGTCCTTTTTCTTTTGAGCTGCTTTTAAGTATGGTTCGTAGCAATCTTCCTTCCAACACAGTGTGTTTGTTTTGATTCGTGGCCAGCTAAAATGGTGCCGCGCCCCCACAATGCACTGCGGCGTGACGTCAACTCCAAAGCCCTATATGTAAGCTAACATGATTTTAATAGAGATGGGGTCCATGCAATGATGCTACCATTAGCCATGCTAGTGCATTACTTTTAACAGGTGGTCAGGCTGAATCCACAGTACACATTCAGATGGTTAGCTCTCCATTTCACTACAGCGTCCGTTCATATTCTTCATACATGTTGGACAGAGCGTGAATATCGAGGCTGAATGACCTTTTTACAAGCACACATTTCTTAATAGTGCAAAGCGATTGGTGCAAACAGTAATGTAGAAATATCCAGAAGTCAGCCTGTGTCTCTCTAACCAATCAGAGAGCATTGCCTTTTCTTCAAGGACCCAAAAGAGTCATGGAAATGCTAAATGATATACCTAATATTTGTAGTAGAAGATAGGTAATCTATTAGCTAATTCTGTACTAATCCCATAGTTAACCCAAAGCTAATACATTTGTTCACTTTTCGTGGCCTCGCGTATTTTGTTTTTTGTTTCGTTTTTTTTTTTTAAACAGTGCATTGTGGTCTGCGTCCTGATCGGCTGTAGACCATTTTCAACCAGTCTCATCCGTGCCATGTCTCCCATACATTACAGCTTGTCAAAGTAACATAAATCTTGGATGCTAGCAGTGTGACTCTGCTGTGCTGTACCATAAGTCCAAAGGCATCTGCGGTACCACCCAAAAGACAGAGAAAGATGCTAACCATCAAACAAAAAGTTACACTTCTTGCATGCTAAAGGAAGGTAGAAGTTACGCGGCTGTAGTAACGAAATTAATCTTCGGTTCGTTACATAAAGAAGGAGGAAAATAACATAAGGACGAAAGCAGCAACAAGTTTCAACGAGGATGCAAAAAGGGTTGTAACTTTCCGCAACAAGACCATCGTAAGGATGGAGTCTGCTTTGGCTTTGTGGATCAGTGGCTGCAGGGAAAAGAACATTACGCTGGATACCAACATTATCTGCAGTAAAGCTAAAAAGCTTTATGAAACTTTTGCTGACAGCGAGGAGCAGGATGATGCGGAGCCCAGGCCATTGATGAGTGCTTTTTACGCAGAACCAAGCTCATTTAATGACAGCAAGGGCTGGTTTGAGAAATTTAAGAAACACTTTGGGCTTAAAAGTGTTTCACTGCATGGAGAGGCCGCCTCTGCAGATACCACTGGAGCAGAAGCAACAACAAATTTAAAGCGATCATCGAGGAAAGGAGATATGAGCCTGAACAAGTTTTTAATATGGATGAGACATGCTTATTTTGGAAACGAATGCCCTCTCGCACATTTATAATGCAGGACGAAGCCAAAGCCCCAGGATTCAAGGCCCAAAAAGATTGCGTGACCCTGGTTATGTGTGGAAATGCTGCAGGCTCTATGATAAAACCGGGGCTTATTTATAGGTCAAGAAATCCAAGAGCACTAAAAAACAAAAATAAGAATGCGTTGCCTGTTTACTGGATGCAAAGCAAAGGCTTGGATGAAAAAAGCCTCAATCTGAATTGAGTGTTTCATCCCGGAGGTCAAGCATTATTTGAGAGGAAAAGGACTAAACTTCTGCTCGTAGACAACGCTGGAGGCCACGCTGATGATTTGTCATATGATGGTGTGCAAATTGAATTTCTGCAGCCAAATACTACACCGCTGATTCAGCCCATGGACCAAGGTAGCATACTTGCTTTCAAGGCTCTCTATACGCACAACACCCTGCAACATCTTGTTGTGGCTATGGAGTCGGATCAAGATTTCTCACTAAAGGACTACTGGCATGAATGCAACATTGCGCCCTGTCTCAAAAATACTCAGAGAGCCATTCAGGAGATGAAAACTGAAACTTTAAATGCCTGCTGGAAAAAACTGTGGCCTGAAGCAGTGCACAACCCTACCGAATGCTCTCTTGATGAGATCCATCACTCTGCGGTAGATACAGCTGTGAATCTGGCTAAACTGCTTGGGGGAGATCGCTTTAATGATATGACTCCTGATGACATTAATGCCCTGATTGATACGCAGTCACAACCGCTGACTGATGAAGACCTGGCAGAGATGACAAAGCTGACAAGCGAGGACGAGGGAGAAGAGGATGAAGAGGACGCAAGTGTTGATATAGACAAGGAGGATGGACTAACATTTGATCGCTTGGCAACCATGGTGAGAATGGCAAATGAACTTCAGCTAGCTGCGCAAGATGTTTGATGTTTCGTTCATTACAGTTCTCAAACATAATCGAAGGTGGCATGTCTGTTTATAAGAATCTACTTGACCAGAAGAAAAAAGAGCGCCAACAACTACCCATAACTATGTTCTTATCTCGTAAAAAGACACCGGCACCTTGGCCTTCAGTGGAAAAAGACACTACAGTGAAGCGACGCCAGGACGAAGAGGCGTGGTCAGAGGAACTGTGAAATACTCCTGAGTCACTATTAATAATTTCTTATGTATCCGACCTCATAGGTTGATCATTAAATTTTAATTCGTTAGTTCTAAAATCCGTCATTATAAATTATAGGAAAACAAATATACTGTATATTTATTTCTCAAATAAATGTTTGGGACTGAAAACAGGTTTTGATCTTTGGTTTCATTCTATAACACTGGACTTTTACGAAGGTTTGAACTTAAAGAGAGTTTAAACAAGAGAGAAAAGTGTGAAAATGTTAATGCCTGTCTGAGAAAAGTGTATAAAGTGTGCAGTGAGGGGTTTTACAGCCTTAAATTATATATAATAATTGTTAAAAAAAATTCACTTAGCGGGTTATTTTTTGAATGTAGCACCCGCAATAAACGAGGGAGCACTGTATATTATATCATAGCTAATCCATTACTTAACAGAAAAGGAAAATGCAGTGAGAATATCCATATCCATATATCCTTTGGTTGCTTTGTGTATCTTTATAGTCATGTTATGTTTCAAACCTAAGCATCTGAACAAAAGGGCCTCCTGCATCTGTAGAGCAGGTTCTTACATATAACCAGAGATACAAGTAACGCATTACTGTAATCTGATTATTTTTTTCAAGTAACGAGTAAAGTAAGGGATTACTATTGCAAAAAAGGTAATTAGATTACTGTTACTTTCCCATAAGCACGCTGCGTTACTAAATTCCGTAAAAAGTGACAAAAACATTAGCGTCTGCTGCTCACTGCGTGGGAAGAAAACTTCTTTTTACAGCGAAAGAAACCCCTAAACGTCTGAGCAAGCACCGACAGTACGCTGCCACGAGAATGTGAAACTCCCAGATCCTTCCACTGACCGCTACGACACACCTGCCCCACTCCTCCTATACAGGTGAAAATAGAGCAACAGGACCGCTGAGTCTTTGACTTTATTTAGTTTCTGCTGTGTTTTACGTGCATTTATTTGAAAGACTGAGTGTAAACACAAAAAACTATTTTATTTTATGTGCTGGAATGTGCAGAAAATAGGTTTAAATGTTAAACAAATTTCTTCCAGTCAGAGAATGCTGCATATATTTTAATGTTTGCTTCATGCGTAAAGTTAAAAGATTAAAACTAATAAAACTAGTTTCAAAAAGAGACTTTTTCATTTGATTACATTTTATATGATGGATTATGCAGAAAAAGTAGAATTGGGCTGAAAGATCTATTGTTTTATTACCTATTCAGGTTGTAAATCATTTTGTAAGAAGTAACTAAGAAACTAATTACTTTTGAAAATAAGTAATCAGTAAAGTAATGGGATTACTTTTCGGGGGAAGTAATCCATAATTAGTTACTGATTACTTTTTTCAAGTAACTTGACCAACACTGCATATAACTGAGATAGACACCGTGCTTATGTAGTATGTTAAGTCGTATCTACATAAGCACAAGTGTATAAAGCAACCGGGAAAGGTTTAGCTTTAACACTTCAAACTGGCTTCAAAAACATGCAGACACACAACACATGCTCTGGACATTCCACCAACCCAAAATGTGTCCTGGGAGCTGCTAACTGCTCCTCCTGACCCAGCTCAAGTTCCTGTGCAAACCTCCACATTGCAGACAGGTGCAGGGTAAGAAGCTGTAAGGAGTGGAAGGATGAGTGTCCCCTTTGCCTCACACCCCTGACCCTCTCAGACCTCTGAGGCACCTGCATAAGCTGCTTCACAATAAGTAGACAACCTGCTGCCATGCGCCATCACACCTGATGCCAGGGTGAAAATGTGTGTACTGTACATTTGTGTGCTGCAAATTAAAGTTTATATTGTACAAAGATGGGGAAAGGTTTTCTGACAGTTAAATAGACAGTGTATGTCATCACAGAGTGAGGTTCACCTCCACAGCCTGTGAAACCTTTATATACACAATCACCTGCACATTTTCTCTGCCTCGTATACAATATATGTATCATATATGTATACAATTTAACATGTTGTGCACATATCAATGGTCTGAAAAAGAAAAAATATTCAGCGGCTGGCAGTACTCTGAGAAATGCCTTGTTTATTCCAGAGGACAGAGAAGGAGACGACAAATAAACAAATAACCAGGTGGACAGGTTTGGACGAGGTCTGATGAGTCTTGGTTTCTACAATGTTCAGATGATACAGTTGTGGCACTATGTTAAAGACAGAGACATGAAAATAGTAGCCACTTTCTTTTAGCGGGCCACTGTAATGTCAGTTTTACTGTTGTATAAGTTCCACCAGAGGAGGGCGCTCGGTCTTGTACGCATCGGTAGCTGACGCTAGACTAGAAGAAGTAGTGTAGTGGTGAAGAGGCAGCGTACGGCCCGCGCGCCGAAAGAACTGATTAATCAGACATTTTTCTGTCTTTACAGTTTTCTGTAAAAATAAATATGTTGCACGGGAGATGAGTTGGCCCATCATTTCAGTGGTGCAGCACAGTCATAATTTCAACATGAAAGCACAGATCCATCCTGCCTTGTATCTATGATTCTGGCTGATGGCGGTGCTGTTATGATTTGGGGGATATTTTCTTTGAGACCCTTTGGTCCTTTAGAGCCCACAGAGCATTACTTGGGTATTGGTTAAATGGTGTTTAAATACATAATACTGTAGCATTTAAATTTCCCTTCATGAGGGTAGATTACCCAAGAATTCTTCTCTATCCATTTATGACCACAGTGACCCTCTTCTGGTAAAGCTGGGCAAACACTTGTAACAAACCTTTTGGGTTATAGCACCACTAGGGGGGGTTGCCCAACTATTGTAGTAGCTGTGGGGGTCTCCTAGTGGGTGTGTGAGTTGTTAGCGGCAGCCATTTCATGCTGCTCATGTTCCATGCTCCAAGAAAGCACCTTACTTACTGTTGTGACAAGCTGGCGCTGGTGGTACCAATCCCCGCGCATGTAGGTTCGGACGAGTACAGCCGAAGAGACCTGGCTTATAAAGTGTAATGTTGCTGACGGCGAATAAAGGTCTGTTATTGGATTTAACCGACTGGTTCCGTGTTATCCGGCTAACCTCCACACCACATGCCCGCTGGACCGGCTAGCCGCTCCTTCCTCGCCAGACTGCTGTTACAAAGTGGCGCCCGAACATTGTTCTCTGGATCTTCATCGTCATCCGGACCGACAGACGGTGGGCTCGGATGTTTTTCCCGTGTTTTTCAACGATCGACACTTCGGCTGAGGTGGCGTGTTTTTTTTTTCTCTTCGTCTGGCTGTATTGGCCGGGCCGATAGGACCCCGTGAAGGAGCCGACCCCCCGGGATTTCAAAGACATTTGCAGGCATGGAAGAGCGCCGACCCATCGCTTGACACGCTCGCCTGCGAGGGGGAGTACTCCGTGAGTAACTGTACGGTCCGTCGGACCGCTAACTCAGTGCTATTGGACCGTTACGACATCGGCGGTGCTAAAGCTAAGGCTAACGCTACAGTGACTTTGACTCAGTGTTCATCCAGAGGGACGTTTTGTTTTGTGTGAAGCATCAGAGTGTGCACGGACGCTTTCTGTCTGATGGATATTAACGCTTAGGTACTCTGTGGGAACGCTCTTTCACTTTGCCATAACTTTTGTGAGAGAGAGAGTGGTTTCGGCCATACTTTTGAAATGGCGTCCCACCCAGACACAGGCAGCGAGGGAGACGGCTGCGACTCAGATGCTGAAGCTCCCAGCCTGACTAAGTACATCATCCCTCGCTCTACCCCTCATGACCTCAATCTTAAGGTGGAAAGCTTGCAAGAAGAGGTGGAGAAACTGCGAGTCTGCTTGCACGATTCGCTGGAGCTACAAAAGAGCCTTCTGAAGCACTTGGATGGTGGCGCGAGAGGGGAACCGGGGGAGCAAACACCTCCTCAGAGAACCCCCAACCCAGTGGCTTTTTCCACGCCATTCACGCAGAAAGGGATTAACACAGAGCCCCCTCCGCTTCTCCAGCGTCAGTCGGCGGAACTCTGCAATACATCGAGGATGATCGCCGCAGCGCTGCACCAGGCCAAGCTGGAGCCCCCAGTGTTCGCTGGTGACGGCGGAGTGTCACCGGAGTGTCACCGGAGGAGTGGCTCCAATCAGTGGATAGCTACAGATCGTCGCTGCGCCTAACCGACTCGCAGGTTCTGAGTGAGCTCCCTCACTTCCTCAAGGGAGAGCCCAGTAAATGGTTTAGGGCCCTCAGCTCTCACATTACTACATGGGCACATTTTTACCAACTTTTTGAATCAGTGTTTGTGTCAGCTGATAACCAAGAGCACGTTTGGCGGGGCATCCTCGATCGCATCCAATCACTAGAGGAGCCCCTCCCAACGTTTGTAGCTCACATGCTCGGTGAGTTTAATAAGCTAAGGTGCCCGCCGCCGGAGCATGAACAGATCGAGCTCATATGTAAACATTCATTGGAGAAATATCGGGTTGCGTTGTACGGTGCGCCGGTCCCGTCGGTTATGGACCTACTGCTTCGCGCGCACGAGCTCCACACAGCCTTAGGTCCAGTTGGCCGCTCAACCCCTACTTCATCTCCTAGTGTTGCAAGCGCGAGAGAACCACATTGTTTTAAATGCTCCCGCCCAGGGTTTACCACACGCACGTGCCCAAGTTGCACCTGGGTTGCCCCAAAAGAACGAGGTGCTGCCAGACCCAGGGCAACCTCCCACCGACCTCTTCCAGGACCACCACCGGGCCTGGAACTGGCCGATGCTGAGGGGCTGGATTCACTGCCGGCAGCTCGTGCGGCCAGTCAGCAGTCGGGAAACCCCCGGGGGGGGGAGGACATTTTAATGAGGCAGCCCTCCCCCCATTCACAAAGTATGCCTCGCCCGCATGATGCCCACCAGATTGTGCAAGGCATTGTGGGGCACATGGAAGATGTAGAGTCTGGAGCACACTGGAACACCCCACTGAAAGCCAAAATTAACTTCAACTCAGTGGCAGTGAACGCTACGCTAGATACAGGGGCATCCCTGTCTGCTGTGCGGGCTGAACTCATTTTGGAGAACAACTTGTCTCCCAGCAGGACCCACCAGTGGATGGGTCCACCGGTGAGCCTAGTAGACGGTGCTCGCTGTCTCCCGGAGGGTGTTACATGGCTGCCCATAGGGTTCTTGAACAAAAGGTTTTATCACCGGTTTGCTGTCATCCGCAACTTGTCGTCCCCCTTTGTCTTAGGGATGGACTTTATGAGCAGGGCCTCTTTGACAATCCACATCCCCTCGAGAACCGTAGTTATGGACGACAGTCCATGCCCAGGCGCGGATGAAGAGGAGGGTTGCTCAGTTGATCTGTTGAGCGATGATAATGTCATTATGACGCTTGACATGGTAGAGCCCTCGCTGGAGACCAAAGCTCTGGAGGCAAACCTAACAGATAGTCAGAGAGAACTATTAGTTGTCCTCCTTGAACAATTTAGCTGCATGTTTGATGGTCATTTGGGCCGCACGTCTTTAACTGAACATGTGATCGACACGGGAGATGCGAGGCCTATTAACCTCCCCCCATACCGCACCTCCCCTGCAAAGAAACAACTCATTGAAGAGCAGGTCCAGAAAATGCTGGAAGATGGCATAATTGAACCGTCCATGAGCCCCTGGGCCGCACCTGTCGTGATCGTTAACAGGTTGGGCGCTGACCCACGGTTCTGTGTGGACTTTAGGGGGCTGAACCAGGTGACTCGGAAGGACTCATACCCCTTACCGCGGGTCTATGAGTCTCTCGACTTCCTAGCGAGAGGTCGATTCATTTCAACATTGGACCTGGCGAGGGGTTACTGGCAGGTGCCGGTCTCAGGGGACTCACGTCCTAAAACAGCCTTTGTTTCCCATTGTGGGCTGTTTCAGTTTCGCGTGCTCCCTTTCGGCCTCTGCAACGCACCAGCCACCTTTCAGAGGCTGATGCACAACGTCCTCAGCGGCCTTGTTTACAAGACATGTGCTGTATATCTGGACGACATTGTGGTTGTGTCCCCTACCTTCGAACAGCATTTGTTGGACCTGCGGGAGGTCCTTGAGAGACTTAGGTCTGCGGGTCTCTCATTGAAGCTTAAGAAATGCCAGTTCTGCCTGAAGGAGCTCACCTTCCTGGGCTACCGGGTTACCCCGGATGGCATTAAACCGGACGATGACAAAATCAAGGCTGTGATGCAGTTCAGAACTCCGTCCTCAATGAAACAGGTGCGGCAGTTTCTCGGTCTGACGGGATACTACCGCAGATTCGTAAAGGAATATGCTCGCCATGCAGAACCTCTGCACGCCCTGACAAGGAAGGATGTTACCTTTCAGTGGGATGACAGGTGTCAGGAGTCCATGGACTTCCTGAAACAGAGCATTGCGACAGCGCCTGTCCTGTCACTCCCTGACTTTTCCCGGCCTTTCTTCATCCATACGGATGCATGTGACCTTGGCTTGGGGGCGGCCTTAATGCAGAAGGATGCAGAGGGTAGGGAAGTAGCGGTCGCTTACGCAAGTCGAGCTCTTCACAAGGCAGAGAAACCATACTCTACGCCAGAAAAGGAGTGTCTGGCTGTGATTTGGGCTTTAGAACACTTTCGTCCCTATGTGGAAGGGCTTCATGTGACGGTCTTGACTGACCACAACAGCCTTAAGTGGCTGATGTCACGCCCAAACCCTACTGGCCGGTTGGCGCGGTGGTCCCTGCGCTTGCAGGACTTTGACTTTACCATCGTACACAAGGCGGGGGTACACAACAGGGTGCCAGACGCTCTATCTCGCAACCCACTGCCTGCACCAGAGGGTCCTCCTATTGAAATCTTGCCGGAGCATGCTGTCATGTGGGGCATGGATCTTAGTGCCCAGCCTCTCCTTTTGTTAGAGGACCGAACACAACTAAGGCAGCTGCAGTTAGATGACCCAGGTGCAGGTCCAAGGCTCCGAGACCTGGAGTGTTCCCCCAATCTGGGTTCGGACGCCAGTCCTTCACCGTCCTTGGTGGTCAATGACGGCCTACTCTATTACCGAGGCCCGAAACATAAGCGCAGTCTTCGGCCCCAGGAGGAGCTGAAGCTGTATGCTCCTACGGCTCTCCGGGGTACCCTGTGCGGTTATTATCATGACCACCCTACAGCAGGTCACCTGGGGATTGCTAAGACACTAGCGAGAATGCAGTCTAGGTTTTACTGGCCCAAGATGGCATCGGAAGTTAAACGCTACGTCTTGTCGTGCCCAGTATGTCAACTCACAAAACCCAGTCAAAGAAAGCCAGCGGGCTTCATGGTCCCCATTTCGCCCCAGCGACCCTGGGAATACGCAGGGGTCGATTTTGTCGGACCACTACCTCGCACCGCTTCGGGGAACTCGTACATACTGGTCTTCGTAGACTATTTCTCGAAGTGGATCGAAGTGTGTGCGGTTCGGGATGCGACGGCTCGAGTGGCAGCCAGTAAGTTCATTAACGAGGTATTTGCTAGGCATGGGGCCCCTAGGTACCTTATTTCGGACAGGGGCTCACCTTTTGTCAGTGAGCTGTTTGATTCTGTTCTCTCCACTCTTGGGTCCACCCACCGCCTCACGACGGCGTATCATCCGCAAACTAATGCGACCGAAAGAGTGAACAGAACTCTCAAAACGGCCATCCGTGCATACGTGGGCGATAAGCACGCGTCGTGGGATAAGTTCATGTCCCAAATCTGTTTCGCGCTGCGCTCAGCCCCCCATGAGAGTACAGGACTCAGCCCTGCTATGATGTTGTATGGTAGGGAGCTGGAGACACACCTTGACTTGCTTACTAAGCCGTCTGGAGAGAGCGAGGAGTCATCCATGCCCTATCCGGAGACCCTTAAAGCGTCGCTTCAGGAGGCCCACGATCGAGCCAGGGAGACACTGGCTCGCAGCCATGCTAGGCAGAAACGCTACTACGACCTGAGACGCCGGCCGATGACCTATGCAGTCGGAGACTTGGTGAAAGTCAAAGCTCATCATCGATCGGACGCTCAATCTTGCTTCACGGCCAAGCTGGCACCCTTGTTTACAGGGCCCCTCCGGGTTACTCAGAAGCTTGGGGAGGTCAACTACAGATTAGCCAAGATTGACACTGGTGAAGACGCAGGAGTCTTCCACGTCGTGAACGTTCAGCCATTTTACTCCTGGGACTCCACATCTCCTTCAGGGCACCGGACTTCGTCCCAGGAGAGCCTGGATGAGACTGAAACGGGGGAACAGCCCTCATTCCCGAGTTCAGGGGATATCGGAGCAGGCGGGCACCCTGTAACAAACCTTTTGGGTTATAGCACCACTAGGGGGGGTTGCCCAACTATTGTAGTAGCTGTGGGGGTCTCCTAGTGGGTGTGTGAGTTGTTAGCGGCAGCCATTTCATGCTGCTCATGTTCCATGCTCCAAGAAAGCACCTTACTTACTGTTGTGACAAGCTGGCGCTGGTGGTACCAATCCCCGCGCATGTAGGTTCGGACGAGTACAGCCGAGGAGACCTGGCTTATAAAGTGTAATGTTGCTGACGGCGAATAAAGGTCTGTTATTGGATTTAACCGACTGGTTCCGTGTTATCCGGCTAACCTCCACACCACATGCCCGCTGGACCGGCTAGCCGCTCCTTCCTCGCCAGACTGCTGTTACACACTGTGCAATTTTTTTAGTCATGTTATTCAGCTCCAGCTCAAACTGTACGATTGAATCGCAGGGGTTAGAAGTTCGTAGGTCACGATGCAGAGTCTCACACTATACGGCCTGATGCTCTGATGCGACCTGAGTGCTCACACTGTGCGTCCATAACATGAAGCTTATAACACAAAATCTGTCCCTCCCTCTCTGTCTTTCACTCACTCAGATACACACCACCACCATCAACTTTGCTAAATTGCTAATGGAGAACATTGACCAGGCAGCTGTGATTGAGCAGCAATTTCCATCCAACTCTTTTCACGGTTGTTTTGGTTGTGATAAATTTGTGAGGCCACATCGAAAAGGCTCGGATGAGCTTGCCAAAGTTCTACAAGTTGTGCCTCCATTACTTGTGTCCAGATCTCACACCGCACTGCCGTGCTGCTCCATCTTTCTACTTTCATTTCTGTTTGCGCGTGTGCAGTGTGAGAGGCAGCGTTGACACTCTGACGAGGGCCGACAGGATTTCAAACAGGTTTGATTTTCTTGAGACCATATGACTGATGATCGGGAGCTGGTCGTGAGGTGTTAATTGCTTCCCCATGTATACTACAAGATGCATGATACACGATTAAGGCCAAACTCGGGCAGATCCCCAAAGTGGTCGCACGACTGAAAAATCGTGTATGCCGAGCTTAAATGGGCTGATTCTTATAAAGCTTTTCTACTTTCCCAGAGCCCTCTTATACAACATCTCTCATTCACACGAGCACCTTTTTCATGTTTAAGTTCACACAATTCATACTCTGATGGACACATCTTGGTTAATATCATGTCCAAGGATATTTGGCAGCCAGGGATCAAACCACCAACCTTCCAACCAGTAGATGACCTTCTCTACCTCCTGAGCTACAGCCAGCCTTCTGACTTTTAGCAGAATAACACACCTTGTCACATGTTAGTAAGATGATCTCAGACTGCTTTATTGAACATGACAGTGAGTTAACTCTGCTTAAGGCAACTATTGTTGTGATATGGAGTTATTTAAATAAAAATGAATTAAATTGAGTTGAATTACTCCTCTAATGTCATCCGACCTTAATCCAACAGAGTACCTTTGGGATGAGGTGTAACAGCAGATTTGCATCATGGATGTGCAGCCGACAAAACTGCTGCAACTATAGTGGCTTGCAAAAGTATTCGTCTCCCTTGAACTTTTCCACATTTTGTCACATTACAGCCACAAACATGAATCAGTTTTATTGGAATTCCAGGTGAAGGACCAACACAAAGTGGTGCACACGTGAGAAGTGGAACCAAAATCATACATGATTCCAAACAGTTTTTACAAATAAATAACTGAAAGTGGGGTGTGGTAATTGTTCAGCCCCCTGAGTCAATACTTTGTAATTGTAATACTTTCCTCAATTACTTTGTAAATAAGGTGATGGACTTGAGATCCAAAATTTCCTCAAGTGCTACCCCTTATGAAGATACCCCTTGTTGTTTTGGATCATTTACCTCCTTTTCTCCAATCACACTTAATGACTTAATTATAGTTTTAGGTAAAGTGAAATCCTCATCATGCTCTGTAGATAAAGTTACTGAGAAATTTAAAGCAGGCATAGGCTAAAAAAAGATTTCCCAAGCCTTGAACATCCCACGGAGCACTGTTCAAGCCATCATTCAGAAATGGAAGGAGTATGGCACAACTGTAAACCTACCAAGACAAGGCCGTCCACCTAAACTCACAGGCCGAACAAGGAGAGCGCTGATCAGAAATGCAGCCAAGAGGCCCATGGTGACTCTGGACGAGCTGCAGAGATCTACAGCTCAGGTGGGGGAATCTGTCCACAGGACAACTATTAGTCGTGCACTGCACAAAGTTGGCCTTTATGGAAGAGTGGCAAGAAGAAAGCCATTGTTAACAGAAAACCATAAGAAGTCCCGTTTGCAGTTTGCCACAAGCCATGTGGGGGACACAGCAAACATGTGGAAGAAGGTGCTCTGGTCAGATGAGACCAAAACGGAACTTTTTGGCCAAAATGCAAAACGCTATGTGTGGCAGAAAACTAACACTGCACATCACTCTGAACACACCATCCCCACTGTCAGATATGGTGGTGGCAGCATCATGCTCTGGGGGTGCTTCTCTTCAGCAGGGACAGGGAAGCTGGTCAGAGTTGATGGGAAGATGGATGGAGCCAAATACAGGGCAATCTTGGAAGAAAACCTCTTGGAGTCTGCAAAAGACTTGAGACTGGGGCGGAGGTTCACAACGACCCTAAACATGAAGCCAGGGCAACAATGCGATGGTTTAAAACAGAACATATCCATGTGTTAGACTGGCCCAGTCAAAGTCCAGATCTAAATCCAATCGAGAATCTGTGGCAAGATCTGAAAACTGCTGTTCACAAACGCTGCCCATCTAATCTGACTGAGCTGGAGCTGTTTTGCAAAGAAGAATGAGCAAAGATTTCAGTCTGTAGATGTGCAAAGCTGGTAGAGACAGACCCTAAAAGACTGGCAGCTGGAACTGCAGCAAAAGCTGGTTCTACAAAGTAAGTAAGTAAAGTTTATTTATTAAGCGCTTTTCACAGACAGGCAGTCACAAAGCGCTGTACACAAATATTAAAATAAACAATACAATCAATAGACATTATACACAGTGTAAAAGATCAAATGTAAAGAATATAAAATATGTAGATCAACAAAAGGCTTGTTTGAATAGAAACGTTTTTAACTGCTTTTTAAAAGAATCCACAGAGTCAAGCAAACGTAATTGTAGTGTAAACTATTCCACAGCCTTGGTGCAACAGACTGAAAGGCTCCGCCCCCTTTTGTCTTCAGTCGTGTAAGGGGAACAACCAACAGACTCTGAGTCTGAGCGGAGACGACAAGCAGCAGTGTATTTTATAAGAAGCTTGGATAAATAATCTGGGGCCATTTAGTGCTCTGTATGTTAAAACAAGATTTTTAAAGCAAATTCTAAACTCTATCAGGAGCCAATGTAAAGAATATAAGATGGGAGTGATGTGAACACGCTTGGTAGGACGAGTTACACTCAACAAAAATATAAACACAACACCTTTGTTACTGCTCCCATTCCCCATGGGATGGACGTAGAGACCTAAAATTCATTCCAGATACACAATATAACCATCCCTCCCAAACAGTGGTCACAAATCAGTCCAAATGTGTGGTAGTGGGCACATCTGCCATATTGAGATAATCCATCCCACCTCACAGGTGTGCCACATCAGGATGCTGATCTGACATCATGAGTACTGCACAGGTGTACCTCAGACTGCCCACAACAAAAGGCCACCCTGGAATGTGCAGTTTTGTCTCACAGCAAAATGCCACAGATGCCACAAGCAATGAGGGAGCGTGCAATTGGCATGCTGACAGCAGGAATGTCAACCAGATCTGTCGCCCATGCATTGAATGTTCATTTCTCAACCATAAGCCGTCTCCACAGGCGTTTCAGAGAATATGGCAGCACATCCAACCGGCCTCACAACCGCAGACCTCGTGTAACCACACCAGCCCAGGACCTCCACATCCAGCAGGTTCACCTCCAAGATCGTCTGAGACCAGCCACCCAGACAGCTGCTGGAACAATTGGTTTGCACAACCAAACAATTTCTGCACAAACTGTCAGAAACCGTCTCAGGGACGCTCAACTGCATGCCCGTCGTCCTCATCGGGGTCTTGACCTGACTCCAGCTCGTCGCCGTAACAGACTTGTGTGGGCAAATGCTCACATTCGATGGCGTCTGGCACGTTGGAGAGGTGTGCGCTTCACGGATGAATCATGGTTCACATTGTTCAGGGCAGATGACAGCTGAGAATGTCCCAGTTCTTGCATGGCCAGCATACTCACCGGACATGTCACCCATTGAGCATGTTCGGGATGTGCTTGACCGGCGTATACGACAGCGTGTACCAGTTCCCACGAATATCCAACAACCTCGCACAGCCATTGAAGTGGAGTGGACCAACATTCCACAGGCCACAATTGACAATCTGATAGACTCCATGCGACGATGTGTTGCACTGCATGAGGCAAATGGTGGTCACACCAGATACTGACCGGTTCTGGGTCCCCAGACCCCCAATAGCGCAAAAAACTGCACATTCCAGGGTAGCCTTTTGTTGTGGGCAGTCTGAGGTACACCTGTGCACTACTCATGATGTCAGATCAGCATCCTGATGTGGCACACCTGTGAGGTGGGATGGATTATCTCAATATAGCAGATGTGCCCACTACCACACATTTGGACTGATTTGTGACCACTGTTTGGGAGGGATGGTTATATTGTGTATCTGGAATGAATTTTAGGTCTCTACGTCCATCCCATGGGGAATGGGAGCAGTAACAAAGGTGTTGCGTTTATATTTTTGTTGAGTGTAGTAGTCTGGCTGCTGCGTTTTGTATTGCCTGGCGGCGAGAGAAAGATGATTTATCCAAACTAGTAAACAGGGAATTACAGTAATCTCAGCGTGATGACACAAATGCATGAATGAGTTTTTCCAGTTCAGCTGAAGACACCATATGTCGCAGTTTAGAGATGTTTCTTAAATGATAGAAACAGGAATGAGACAAAGATTTTACATGAGAGTCAAGGCCCAGAGAAGAGTTAAATATTACTCCAAGATATTCAATATTTGACTTGACTGAAGGACGGAAAGAGGCAAGAACCTGGCTGATTTTAGAATGTAGAGCATGATGAGGATTTCACTTTACCTAAAACTATAATTAAGTCATTAAGTGTGATTGGAGAAAAGGAGGTAAATGATCCAAGACAGCAAGGGGTATCTTCATAAGGGGTGGAACTTGAGGAAATTTTGGATCTCAAGTCCATCACCTTATTTACAAAGTAATTGAGAGAATTATTACAATTACAAAGTATTGACTCAGGGGGCTGAATAATTACGCACACCCCACTTTGCAGTTATTTATTTGTAAAAAATGTTTGGAATCATGTATGATTTTGGTTCCACTTCTCACGTGTGCACCACTTTGTGTTGGTCTTTCACCTGGAATTCCAGTAAAACTGATTCATGTTTGTGGCTGTAATGTGACAAAATGTGGGAAAGTTCAAGGGAGACGAATACTTTTGCAAACCACTATTGCAGTTGGTGAAATATCAGTATTTCAAGGCAAAAGAGGGTTAGAGCCCAATTCTTATCTTTGATTATGCGGCAGAAAAGCTGAAGATTCATATATATTCAAAAGATTCTCCTTTCCTGGAAAAGCCTCGTGTTTTTCACAAAGTGACCATTATAAAGATGTAAAGTATGTCCCAAAAACTGTCAAAAACTGTCAAATTGCATCCATAAAAGCAAAGCAGTGAATAAAAACATGCTGATAAGCTTTGTGTGCTTATAACGCTCTGTGAATTAACTGATTGACACTTAGCATGTAAATGTATTTTCTCCAGGACAGAAGTACTGTTATATCTAAACAGAAAATATGCATTTGTGTCACGGATAAATACATACAGAAAAATTCCAGTTCATCACATAACACCGTATGTTGTCCTGCACTCTGGGATACCAAACTGAAGCCACTACATTAAAAATGACTCTTTCAGCCGTTCCTTTTGTTTGACTTCAGTTTAGAGTGTTTCTTCTTTCTTTGTGTATTTATGTATGTATTTATTTATCAACAAACACATCTGCAATGCATAAATTCATTGCAGATTCAACAGACGGGACAATGATTCCATGTAGAGGCATGGATTAGATTGGGTTTGGGATATCAGGGCACCATCAGGCCCCCTGCTGTGTTTCTCATCCAAACTCATTTGGATGTGTGACTGGGAACGAATCAAGGAGAATTACTTCTACTCAGCTGAAAAGGTATCTCACAAATACAACCACATACCCCATCATCTTTCATGGGGTTTTTTAGGATTTTCTTTCAGGTGAAAAAGCACTGTTCATGAATAAAGTAAATGTAAATGTTTGTCTTGTTTTTGAAGATAATGTAACCCACACTCTAGCCTGAGGGAGTCATTAACCTTGATCTTGGCCATGATTATCAAAATAATTAGTTCTTGTGGGCTGGTGCACAATTTAGTATCAGATATCACAAATAATTTATGATAGCTTGAAGCTTTTATTGGATTGAACTATAACTGAGATCGATCACAAAGGTGCAGGTTTGGTAAAAAGAAGCTGTGGAAAAGACTAGATTTAGCTGGTGCCAGAACAAAAGAGATGTTTGCCCCTTCGAGTCATGCCTATAAAATTAAGTTAAAACATTCAAATGATGGGAAGTAACAAAGACAGCTGGAATACAATATTTTGCGTGTAAACTGGAAATATTTTTAAAAACATCAACATCCCTTTAAAAGCTTTGAAGGTTATGTAGCTTAGTCCAACAGCGCTTGGGCATCTTTTTCTGCAACAAGACTTGTATGACATTAAAGGCAACATGTGTGAACTGAATAAGTGGAAGACAATGGGTGGGTGGATGTTGGCCAATTTGATTAGCAGGAAAAACATATCTGTTAAAATGATAAATTAGAGTGTAAATTTGATTTATCGGGGTAAATACCCTTGCATGTGATTCATCAAACAATCACATGTGGAAACAGCCAAAAATGCTGTTTGCTGTTCAGGTTGGAAATGTCCACCCTTTGTTAATGTGACACGGATGCACACATGGAAATGTCAACACAGTTTCCCATGGATCTGACTAAAGCGTCCAAAGACAATGGATAAAAGATGTTAATTAATAGGATAAATGCAAACATACACTATGAGATTTTATGGAGCGGAAAGCTGCTGGAACTGTAAGGGACGAGATTGCCTTCATTTTGGTAGACTATATGGACAACAGAACTACATCTCTCTTTTTATTTAATTCAGGCATTTTTCCTTTTAGAGCTTAATTCGAGTGTTGTGTTTTGGACAATCACTGTTTGTCTACTGCACATGCTGATGTGTACTGGTAGTCTCATGGTGTGGGTTTCCATGGCTGAGGAGCTCCTGTAGATTTAACATGCGGGTGGCCCAGTACTTTTGTTCATATATGTTTTAATTAATGGTCTAACTGAGCGAGCTTTTCTTGCCTTGCTTGTTTTAGCAGATTGCCCATAGCAATAGTGTTGTAATCGAACATTCCTGGTCTTCAGATTCTGTCACTGTAAAGTTTTTTTAAAAGGAAATAAAGTATAAGTGTTCTAGGAGTTCTAGGAACTCCCTGAAGGTAGCTGTCCACTAGGTACAGTTCCTCGTGAACTACATATCATCTGTGACATTTTTCTGAATCTGTTTACTTTCCTTGCACCATTAAGAGGTGGTAGACAGTGTGTGTAGGGCATCTTGAATCAAGCTCTGTGTTTATCGAGTTTTATGGAATTTGTGATGACAACAAAGTTGCAAAGACGTGGTTTCTGACAAAAAAGGTTGCATTGCTATGATGCTACATGTGGCAAAGAAAAGACACATTCGGCCTTATCTTTAAGTTTATTTTGCCGTTTCAGCTTTTCATTGTACCTGTGCATTCTTTTGTGTGTCAATGTAGAAAATAGCTGAGAGGAAATGCAAACAATTGATTTCTTTATAATCTCAAGTTCATTGAAACAGCTAAAGGTACCAGGCTACGCTAACCACATCCTAAAACTTGCTAATATGAGTATTTTTAAGTAGAAGTACTTTTTACAGGCAACAAGTCAATAAAACACTTAAACTTACAAACCAACCAACATACCAACTTTCATGTTTGTAGGATATTATTCCTTCCTGTGTAGTGACAAGATGGTAATCATTTTATTTATTGTCACTTTACTGGTTCTCTCTTTATCTTTCCACCACATATCCTATAAAACAATGTGTATTATATATTCTAAGAATGTATTCATCAATACATATTAAGCCTTATTAAGATCACCAACACACATTTCATCCCAGTTATGATTTTTTACATCTTTGTTTTGATAGCTTAATCTTAATTATTTATAGAATCGCTCACTCACATCAGATGAACATTTAACTTTATTTTTTCAGTTCAGTTTTATTTGTATAGCACTAAATCACAACAACATTCACCTCCAAGCACTTAAAAAAAGAAAAATAGTAAATGTAAATGAACAAATCAGGTACCTAATTGCAAACACAGTCTTCTCTTTAAAAGTCAGTCTCATGGCCAAGTTATCTAATGAAAGACAGATTTCCATATTGATTTGAACTCTTTAAAATTTAAGTTGTATTAAATGATTTATATAGTTCTTTTCATAAGTCATAAAGTGATCTGGAAATACTTGGAGTGCTGACCTTGGACTTATACAGAGGACGTGCAGATCAATAGAACTGATCGATTAAATAACTAAATACATGTTTTGCTCTGTGGTGCAGTCTTGTGTCCTGCAGCCTCACTTTAGCTTGGAAAATCACCCACTGCCTTGTTGGTGCCACAAATATGCACAAGAAAGGTGAAGTAGGTAGCACTTTCTAATACAACCTGCGACTAAGGAGTAGGTACCGTTGAAATTACCGTGTAACTGTATTTACATACAAATACTTACAGTTAGTTATACTAGAGTAACGGGGTAACAAGTCAGCTTTTCACAGGAAACAATGAAGCACTTTAAGTAATTTTAAGTACGTCGCAAGTAAATTTTATTATACTGTAATTAATTTCAAATACATGGTATTTTACTAGTCCCTAAGGACCCCAAAGCGCTTTACATATCCAGTCATCCACCCATTCACACACATTGTAAGTTAATTTAATTACTAGGTAATTTCATGGAACTTTCAAGAAAAACAAAATTTATTTGGAAATCTTACAACATTGTACTTTTTGGGGTGTAGGCCATGTTAGGCAGTCACTCAATCTAAAAAGAAAAGAGACACAAACTGCACTGTGAGTAAATACAGCATAAGTAATCTTAATTACTGAGTAAGTAATTTTAAGTACAACATAAATAATTTTTAGTATGAACTAATCAATTTTAAGTACACTGTAAGTCATTTTAAGTACATGCTACGGCCCTGTGCCTCGGCGCGAGTGGGGGACCCTTTTCTCTTCAAGCAAATCCAAGAGTGCCAGGACTCACTGACGACTGGCTAGCTGGAGACCTGTGCCAGCCCTCCTGTATGCAGATTGCAGTGAGTCAACCCTCACAGACAATTGGCTGCCTGGGATCCTGTGATGCTCCAGGAAGCAATGAGTGCTTGATTGTACTCACCTGTAGCTACAAAAGGCTCGGGATCCTGCACTCAGGGGCTGCTGCTTAGGACTGAACATGCAGTTTGCCCTTCATGCTTCCCTCTTGGAACTTTGTTTGTTGAACCATGTTCACAGTATTGAACTTTGTTAACCTTGGTACATGGTTGAACTTAGCTTGATTAGAGTTTTGTGATGCTAGCTTGCCTGAGTTAACCCTTAGCTTTTACATTCCTCTGTGTTAATGCATTACGTGTGTCAATTGGTTGCCCAGTGGTCTGTTGAATAGCCCTGTTGGTCTTTTGGTTGAAGTTTGCAATAAAACCTTTTATTTTACTCAGTTTCTCGTGTGAGGGCTCCTGTATGTTACTCCCCTCCTGTCCCCTAGCAGATGGGCAAATTCTCCTTGCTGTCCTCCAGGGTGTTGGAAATAATTATGCAGATGTGTTTAGTTGTCTGTCAGTTGTTTGGTGTAATTTAAGCTTCAAAAAGGTGTTTGTTTAATTCTGAGCCACAAATCAGCTTTTTCCGCCGAGTCGCCGACATCCGACCTCACCTACAGGATTTTCATTTCCCCATAAAATAGATGAGTCAATATCCCTTCCTGTTGTTGAATAGGAGAAGTTTCAGTTTGGTTAGACTACAACTTCTGGTCTCAGACATGTTTAAAACCCTTTAAAATGACTAGAAACCCCAATCTGCACTTAATACATCTTGCATAGAGTGCACTATACAGGTCAAAGGATGTTCGGGATGGTTTTGCATTATCTAACACTGTCAATACACCTTACAATTAAATCTACGCTCTTTGGTTCTGTTCAGCTGTTCAGAGATATGTGAAGACTTATTACAGCCTCCCCTTCAATGTGCTTGTTGGGCAACCTACATGATCTCTCTATGCAAATGAACACAGTTCATGTGGCTCTCACCACCTTATGCATTGCTATGAAGACTGTCCTTGTGAACTGGAAAAATGAAAAATCGCAACACATTAGATCAGCATGAGGGCAGGTTGGTGTGTCACTGAGGTTGTGGTTTGGTGTATACACTGGGGACCATGGGTGAAACCAGTGTCTGAATGAATCCCCTCTGGACGCTATTCAGTGTGCCCACCCCAAGACCCCACCCATGTGTACGTGTTGTGAGAATGTACATGATGAGCACAGAGAAGGAGGACCTCCCATACACCTCAGTGACACACCTGCACCCCCAAGGCCCTGCATGTGTGGTGGGAGAAGGGAAGCAATTGGGGACGGGGAGGAAAGGACCAGGGGGACCCAAAACAAACCCGTCCACCTTTGTTAGATCCCCCCACCTGGCCTGTTCTCTTAGATGCACACAGTGGTCCCTCAAACAGCGGTGCACCCATAACGGGAGCCTCCCGGCAATCTACCAAGGTTGTCAGGTTGCCTACGGTGAAATTCTTGCAACTTACTGGAATAGCAGATCAAGGATCGAGGCAGCCAAGAACACTCTTCCAGGCCATAACCTTCCCAGTCCAACAAGTACTGAAAGCTCTCCCATGGCGATACGGAGTACACTAGTTCCCCTTTAATGACCAGGCAGGTGCACTGGCCCGTACAGAAGACACAATAGACTGGTCTGGTTTTAACTGGAAGACATGAAAAACATGGTAAATTTTCATGTTCACGGGAATCCATGATTAAACATGAAATATCCTCATATGTTGACACATCACACATGACACAGCATTGTTCTGAGAATGCTATCTTTCTTATTATAAGTTGCCACAGCTGCCAGAAAGGAACAGATTTCTGGCTGATCTTAATCAGTGTTTGTTGCTCTCTCTCTCTGGAATTCCTGCACGGAGGATGTAACATCTAAGATAAGTGCTGAGGATGGGTCTTTGTCAGGATTAAGCCATCCTCAGCTTCCAGGTTAGAAAAGTGGAACAGTAATCAAATACATCCCTGCACAGCTGCTGATGAATTCTGCAAAACAACAAAGTTTGTTAAAAACACTTGCAGGTGAATTTCACTTTCATTTACTCAAAAATTACTTTTAAGTGGATAACTGGAATATATAGTTTATTATTTCAACAATGTACCGTACAAAATGGAACTATATACGCCAGATGTGGTGTGATGCTTGTGTGTCTGTCTCAGTTCTTTTAACTCTAAGTATCATAAAGTAATGTGGTAACATCTGGACTGATGTGTTTACTGTCAGCATTCACGAGTTTAAAAGCTGCACGTTGCAGTTGTTGTTCTAACACTGTATAAATGTAACAGGGCTCAGTGCTGGTTCTAATAGTCTGAGCTACTTCAAGTTTTATTTGTGAAGACCACAGCAGCTTACAAAAAACTTAGCTAGCTCGTACTGTTGGGTAATATTTTCATGAGCTAACCATGTTAGCAACCTTCTACCTTCAACAGGTGGCCAGGCTGCGTCCACAGGCCCACACTGGGAGGTTCAGCTCTCCGTTTCCCTTCATTCTTCACATATCTGTGTCGGGCATAGTGTAAATCCTGAGGCTGAACGGCCTTTGTACAAGCACACACACTTCTTAGCAGGGCAAAGCTTGATTTAAAAATAGTGTTTTTATTTCATTAATTTTATTGAATACTTTTTACTTTTATAATGTTTGAAAAAATTAAATAATTTAAAAATATTTATTTGTAAATCAATTTACAAACACATAATTTATTGTACAATTCTTTACTTCAATGTGTGTGGCTCTTGTGGTCCTCCATACTAAAGCGCGTGGTGTCCAGAAGCAGTGGCACATGTCGACATGATACTGAACGGAGAGAAGAGAGAGATTTATGCCAGATCATACAAAGCTCAGAGAAAACCCTAATAGTCTCATTTTCCTCCCCTCACCCCCAGTGGTCACAGCAGATGGCTGTCGCTCCTTGAGCCAAGTGAAGGCCGAGGTTTTCTTCCCACTGTCACTAAATGCTTGCTCAGATGGGGCTGTTTGATTGTTAGGATTTCTTTCTATTATTGTGGGGTCTTTACTCTATTTGATTTGGCACTACATAAAGAAAATTGAATTGAATTGAATTAATTTTCTAGGCCTCAGCAGGGATGTTCCCTGTCATGACTCGGATGTGAGGCCACTGTCAGGGTGCTGGGTCATTGACCCAGAATTTTGAGTTCATTTAGTATTTATGACCCTTTTTTGCTGCATTTTGGAGATGTTTAAGTGTTTATAGTATTGAGTTTAGCCCTATGTATGTCTTTGAGTTCACTTGTAATTTTTGGTTTCAGATTCTCTCCATTTAAAGCAATGCATTATCAGGGACTATAACATCCAGTCCTTTTACCTTATGTCTATTTGTGCCTTTGTCTTTGTGTGTGTCTCACTCCGTCGCTCTCCAGGTCCTAGTCATGCCGTTGTGTTTCATCTCCCTTTTCTGTTCCCATGTTCCCCTTCCTGTGTTTCATTCCATGTCTCCATTTTAGTATTGCCCTTTAGAGAGTGGTAAGTGGGACCCTTGTGTTTGTCTTAATGTGGCATATTGTCATTTTACAAACGTTTATGGACTGGCCTTGACTGACTCCTGGTTTTATGGTCTTTTACTCAGAATTTTACTCAGAATTGTTTTATATATTTTAATCTTGCTTTTATAAAGAACTGTAACTATTTGTTTCATGTAGATCTCTTTTACTAATTTGTTTAACATTTTATGCTTTTTTTGTTGTGTTGCTGTAGTGGAGGTGCGGCTGCTTGTTGAGGGGCTAGGCACGTGAGGTGGAATCCCCTCCCCGATGCATGAGAGTGTACACACCAGGCATAGCTAGATTTCACCATTTAGATTTCAGTGTGAGTGACAGTGAGGTTTGCAGTGGAAGTACATGGGTGAGTAATCGGTGGCACCCTTGGGCACTCCTCCTGGTAGGTTGCCTCCTCAAGTGGCCGGTCTCCACTATTTTTTGTTATTTTATCAAGTTGTTATTGTTGTAGGGTAGCATCGTGGCAGCGAGCCTGGTCATTGTTTGTTAATAAAGTGTTTTAATTGCCATCTTGCAGGCTCAGCCCTGCTACCATTTCTGATTTTACAGTTCTATGCTTTTAGCAGTTTTTGTTAATACATTTTGATTTGTAAAACTGATCTGCCTCACCTCTGCTGTTAATAGTGAGTCTGTGGGCTTTGGTAGCTAGTGTAACATCTACATTGGCTATAAAAATCTTTCCTGGGGTGTACCTCTCCCCCCAGGTGGCGTTGTCAACATCCCTTAGTCACCTTCCCTGGTTATCCCTCATTCGCGCCACCACATTAAGGTCTGCAGCCGCAGACCCCTTGAAAGGCCACCTGTTTGACCCATTCAAAGCTTGGACTCATTTACCAACAGTCCATACATACAAATCAGTGTGTAAATCATGCATATACACAAATCCATGATTTATCAATACTTTTGTGCCTAAATCTTGTGGCTTGTATCCACGATCTCTTTCTTTCAGTCAGTACCCAAAGCTCATGACCATAAGTGACCGCTGGGGATATAAATGGGCCGATAAATCTAAAGCTTCATTTACACACTCAGCTTCATGTTGACAGATCAGTGAAACATCTGTCAATTTAAACATATTCCATTATCTCATCTTATCATAAATGTCCTTATCTTTCATTAGAAAGCACCTCTATCATTGCTGGATGTCATCAGCCACAGGATTTGGGGTCAACAGATCTCATGTTCCTCATTCTTCTTCTGGTTCCTTTTTCTTGAAGTCTGTTAGGCTTTTTTATATCAACTTTGATTCCAAACATCTCTGTACGTGATGTTTGATGAGTGTCTATAGCAGTCAGCCTCAGTGTTGGTTTTTTGGACTTTTTTCTTTTAATGATTCTCACTCCTGTAGAAACGCTTTGGAAAGCTGTGCATCTTCTGGCTTTCTCCCACTTTTATTACATTTTATACAGTAAGACTGTATGTTTCTCATATTCGAGATGCTGGCTTCTCTCTTACAATATTGTCACCACTTTCTCTGCTGCACCGGGAGATAAACGTGTTTCTTTATGGAGAGAAATTGGTAGATTGCACAATGCCACAGGTTATTCTGATTCACTAAGAGAACAGGTCTGTATGGATATTTGATAAATCCAACAGTAATTTTGCATGCAAATACATTTTTGCGCACAGGGTAAGAACGTTTCCATGAAAATACTAGTTAATGAGGTGCAATGATCCCGAGCGCAGCAGCAAATCTACAACAACACAACTAAAAAGAAAATCAATGTGTTGCTGTGGCAAAGTCAAACGCCAGACCTCAACCTGATTAAAATACTGTGGTGGGTGCTTAAGAGAGCCGCGCATAAACAAATACTCAGTGAACTGAAATTAACCAAAACACAACAGCTATAATGAGAACACACCAAGTTTGTACAAGAAACAACATCCACTGAACCTCAACTTCTTCTCTGTCTGCTCCCCAGCTCATTAAGGCTGCAGCTGAGTGCAGTGGGTTAATTGAGTGAATTGTCTAACAGTGGACAGAGTGTTCATAGTGTGTCTGTGTTTGTGTGTGCGTTTCACCATGCAGCTCCAACATGGTCCTCTGAATTGCTGCTGGAGCCCGGCTCCTGACACAACCACCCTGGGCCCTCAGCGCCTAGATAACGAGCTCTATGCCTGACAGGTGTGTCGACATTAGGGGAGGGAGGGCTGTTCCCTATCAACCACCACCCCCAAACACACACACAGCCATTACCCACCAACCCGCCATCATCCTATCCTCTTACAGTAAACATCCCCATCAGCCTGCCTGCTCGCTTTGGAGAGTAAAAAGAGAGAACATGTTTGACATAATTAATTGGCTCTTTCTATAAAGTCAAAAGAGATGAAAGAGGTTATCAGTCTGAAATAATTAATTTGGAACTAAATTCACTGACAGTTGGGTTCGCTCAACAATTCACCTTTTTTTTCTCTCATCAGTGCCTTTTGAATGGCACACAGCCTGATACTGAGCGCGTTATAATGAAATATGAATGAAAAGGAATTTAATTAATGTGACCCTGCAGAGAAGGTCTTGCTCTTATACATTTTTGTAGATTATTGCCTTTCATTATGACGCTAATGTAGCAAGCATTTTATTCCAATTAACTTGAAATGAAAGAGGAAATTACATGAATTAATAACGGTGGGGGTGGTTACACACATTTCCTCAATTACCATCAGCATAATGCTGTATCCATATCTCAGCATCGCAGTAATTAAAGGGTTTCAGGAGGACTTTTTAACCAGTCGGTGAAAAGATATTGCTATCACGGCCTGAGGCAGAGAAGCATTGCTTTTGAATGAAAGGCCATGACGAGATCACAGAGGTTCATTTAGGAAACCTCCTGGACTGAGAAGACGGGCAAAATTTGCTTATTTGGAAGCTAATACTGATCTGCTCTCTGTTGGAGGTCCTTAACAAACATTGAATGTTTCCCCTGTGTGTATGAGTGCTAGCACAGTATCCTTCACAATATACTCTGTTGTGGAATGAGTTTGAGACAGCAAGAGGAGATGTTGAGTCTGTGACTGCTGCTGTTAAGTCCATCACCATTTTCTCTTTTGGCTTCAAATCTCTACTTAACATAGTGGATAATGCCTGGGAGCCTCTTGTCCCTATTAAAACTGCAGATATGTTCACTTTCACAACTTGGAAGATGCTAGGAGCTATATTTCTGAAAGAAACATAATTAGGGTTTTTCTTTACATTACCAAAAGAAGAGAGCATGCCTTCATTTACAGTAGGCCTACATTTGAACCCAGTATCATTACATCAAGTCTCTTAATTGTTATGAGCCCAAATATAATTCTGTGAAACTTTTCCAAGTGTATGATTGAATAGTTTTAACTAAGCTTTAAGCTTTATCAAAAAGAAAGTTTTAAGGCTAATCTTAAAAGTAGAGAAGCTGTGTCCCAAATTAAAACTGGGAGCTGGTTTCACAGAAAAGGAGCCTGAAAACTGAAGGCCGCCCCTCCCTGAGCCTGGTTCTGCCGGAGGTTTCTTCCTGTTAAAAGGGAGTTTTTCCTTCCCACTGTCGCCAAAGCTCTCGCTCACAGGGGTCATATGATTGTTGGGTTTTTTCTCTGTATGTATTATTGTAGGGTCTACCTTACAATATAAAGCACCTTGAGGCGACTGTTGTTGTATTTGGTGCTATTGTCACGGTCTGGGCCATTTTGACGCAGCATTTTGAGTTTCTTATGTTTTGGTTTATTTTTGAATGATGGATTGATTTCTGTTTCTCTGGTGCTTTATTGATTATTATGATAAATCTATGTTTCAGTTATTCTGGTATATGTATTATGATTAATGTTCTGGTTGTATTTTGTTATTATTGCAAGTTTAGCTCAGTCTGTCTTTCTCTGTCTAGTCCGTGTCTTAGTAAAGTGTGTCTTGTTTCCTGTTTTACTTTGAAGGTTCATGTGCATGTGTGATGTCAGCGTGTTCAATTTTACTCCGCCCCCTGTCTCGTTAGCCCTATTACTTCCAGATGTGTTCCCCACCTGTTTGTAATCTCCCTGTGTTCTTCTGTGTGTATTTAAGTCGTGTCTTCTTATGTTGTAGTCGCTGGTCTGTCTGTGTATCCATTGGGCGTCAGCCGTGTGGTCTCCCTGCTGTCTTCCGTCATATGCCTCTGCTCACCCTCCTTCATGTTCGTGTTTAGTAGTTTAGTTTTCCCAGTTCAGGTTATCTTTAGTTCTGTTTGCCGTTTTCAACTTGTTTTGTCTTACAATAAACCTCCTTCGCACCTCCACGAGTGCCTGCAATTGGATCCTCCTTTATTTTTCTCCACATGGCTCATCCCATTCGCCGTGACAGCGATAGATAGATAGATAGATAGATAGATAGATAGGGATGGGCACTCGTGGAGGTGCCATGATGCCACCGGTTCTGACATAAACGGTAGTAACCAGACCGAAAAGCAGCGCACATTTCGGTGCTTTATTTCGGTGCTTTTTTTTCCTGAGCTGTGATACACTTTAGATTCTAGCCAATCATTTTACATTTCCGAGGATAGTATGCGGGGCCAGGTACGTACGTACGTTCTGTTAAAGCAGAGCTACAGATTTAAAATGCCCAAGGCGAAGCGGTTAAAAGTCTGGCTGTACTTCATAGCAAAATATACAAACTCAGCAGCAACAAGTGCTTTAAGCTGATACTGTGATACTGTCAAAGGAGGTAACACCTCAAATCTGATGAAACACCTGGCGACGCATAGCGTTTTTTTTTAAAAGCCCAGAAATGCGCCGTATTTGATAGCTTGCTGCGAGACCTCACACCGAGCACATCTACTGCGGGTGGGTTGCCTGTTATGCAACATCCCCCAAAAACACGAAGAGGAGAGTCCTGGCCCCTAACCCTGCCAGTGTAGCAGAAATGATGACGGATGATGATGCAGCAGCAGCCGTTCTTCTCTGCGTGAGTAGGCTAACCACGTCATTACATTAATGCATGTAAGGTGAACTAGCAAACATCATCATAGCTACATGCTGCTGTCTTCTTGTTTGATGGCAGATGCTCCCTTCACCCTGGCTAAAAAGGCTAAAATGACCAAAGAAAAAGTGGAAAACAGTTAAACATGAGAGGTTTAGGACAAAGTTTGTGTTTTTTCCATTGTTTAAGCACTGCTTCCAGCCAAGAGTGGAATATATATGCCCCATAGCTGCAGAAAAGGCTAACATTGTTATATTTTTTTACAAAAAACAGCTGAACATGAGAGGTTTTTGGACCAATTTTGTGTTCTCCATTCTTTAAGCACCGGTTTGAGCACCGTTTGAGCACCGGCACCGTTTCAAAAGTACCGATTTGGCACTGGTATCGGATAAAACCTAAACGATACCCATCCCTATAGATGGATAGATGGATGGATAGATGGATAGATAGATGAATTGAAAGCAATACAGAATCAGTCAGTATTGTCATCCATCAGCCAGACAAAATATGGCATATACAGTTTCACAAATTAAAATGCAAACACAAAATAATAAATAAATAAACTGCTGCACTGTAAAATGCTTCAACATCACACCACAGCCTGATAAACATTTTTTCATGTCAATGAGCTACAACTCCTCCCCTGGGAGCAGGTCCATCATCCTCTCTCTTTTCTATTAATCTCACCCCAGCCTCCTGTTCTCCCACAATGAGGGGTGAGGGGCTCAAGGGGGCCTCTGAAAGGATGTTGGGCCAGTCAAGCAGTACTCCACAAGGGACCCTAACATATTGCACATTTCTCTCTGGAGCATCCATATAATTGTCACTGGTTGCTCGTTAAAGGACACAATTAATCAGAATGGATTGGCCATTACAGGTCAGCAGACAGGGCACCCTAAAACAGTTGGCCTGTGGTTCATCTCACATGTGGCTCTAAATGAAGACTCACTGTAGCATGACTCCATAATGTCTCCTTGATGTGCCATTAACATTTATTACTGCAGAGACAAAAATGGGGCAGCTGCAGGTATCAACATGGGGGAGAGACCCAAACCATGTATTTGGAAAGCTGCTTCATTTAAAACTCGTTTGTTCTCTGTTCTGCCACTATCCTGTTACTTTTGTTTATTATAGGATGTTATGAACTGGTATTTATATTTTTCAGTGCTTTAGCTACCTTCCATCTTCAATTCCACACCTACAGCCAATTTAGAGTAATCAGTTAGCCTAGCATGTATGTTTTTCAACTAAGTGGATACCGAGAGGAAATTCATACAAGTGCAGTGAGATAACTCAGGTTTGAAATCACTTTGGGTCTCAGACGACCCCGTGTATGTAACATGTAACACTCCTGATCAAAGGGTCAAATGAACGTGCACAAAAGGCAAATTATTCAGGAAGTATGTAAAGTTTCTCTTTTCTTGTCACTTCATTACTCACCTTTGTTCTTACTTGCTATCAAAAATACTTGAGAATATTACTCCATATCAACTCAGGACAAATGGTTGTTAGTGTGCTGACTTTAGCTATAATGACGAGTCAGCCTCTATGAGTGCACTCTTCAGGTTAGCAGAGACTACTAAAATATTCTACTCAGGTAAAAGCGATCTTGGGGAGACCATGCAGTCACCACACTGAAAGGTCCAGGCCAGATGGTGGAGCTGAACCCAGGACCTTCTTGCTGCTTCACAGCAAGACTTTCCAGAAGGTTTAGAGGTGTGTTTATGGGATTTTTTTTTTACCAACCATTCTAAGATATTTGTGAGGTCAGACAGTGATGTTGAATGAGAAGGCCTGGCTGCAGCCTCCTCTCTAATTCATCTCAGATGTGTTGAGGTAAGGTCATCCTAAAACTGTTCTACAATGTTGGGAGCATAAACTTGCCCACAGATCTTTGTACACTGAACCATAAAGAGCTCCTTTCACTGGAACTAAAGGGCCAAGCCCAACTCCTAAACGACAGCCCCATACCAGACCGTTCTTCTGGCTCCTGCTAAACCCAGACTTGTCTATCACATTGGCAGATGGAGAAGTGTAATTCGTCCCTCCAGAGAACGCATTTCCACTGCTGCATGCTGCAGTAACTATGCTTTGTATCGCGTTTGCATTGCGTCCGTTCTCTCTGTTGCTCTCTGTTCTTGAGCTGATCTGGAGGTCACATGATGTTTGGAGATCTGTAGTGACTGGCTCAGCAGAAAGTTGCCGATCTCAGGCTTTGTGATTTATGTGGCCTACCACTTCATGGCTGAGTTGCTGTGATTCCCAGTTGCTTCCACTTTGTTAAAATGCCACTAACAGTTGACTGTGGAATAATATTTAGTAGTAATGAAATATCACAACTGGACTGCATCCTGTCACAGTACCATACTGGAGTCACAGAGCTCCTGGGAGCAACCATTTTTTTTCACATATTTTTAGAAGCTGTCTCCATACCTGAGAAAGTGATTGTAACACATGAATTCAGTGATTTGGATGGAGTCGGATAATACCCCAAGAGGCATTAAAATTTAAACAATACCAATATATTTTTTTTATACATATAAATAAATATAGCAAAACAATTAAGATATGCTCCCAGTTTTGATTCAGAGAACAGACACCGTCTCTACTTACTTACTTATTACTTAAGATTAGTCTTAAAAAATTCCATTTTGATAAAGCATATAGTTAGAGCTGGATCAGGTGACCCTTAATCCTCCCCTAGGTATCATGCAATAGGCCTAGGCTGTGGGGGATTCCCATGATTAGTGTTTCTTCTTCACTCATTATGTGTTTACACATTAGTTATTATTAATCTGTGGCGCTCTTCCACGACATGTCTTTGGTTGGTTTCAGTATCTCTGCACCCTTTGATCTTATTTTCTCTTGAGTCTCTCGCGCTGGTAAATGTTTCCTTTAAGTTAAACTGGGAGAAGCATATCTTCACCCAACAGTCTGCTTATTGACAAAGTTAACCTAGTCCTAAAATTTGACGTTTGATTTTTTTTCCTGCAGATCACGTGGACTTTATCTATACCTCTTTGAACTTACAGAGACGCTTGTTCACGACTGCCTTTAATGGTGTTATAGAAGTCTTATTTATTGCAGCTTACTGTGTTTTATTGTAGGGTCTTTACCTTACAATAAAAAGCACTCTGAGGCAGTGGTGACATTTAGCGCGATGTGGAAAAAACCGAACAGAATTGCATAGAATTAAAGAGGAACATACTGTGTGCAGGATGGAACAGTTCAAGGTGTCTGTGTTGTTGAAATGGTCTGTTTTACCTTCTGACATTACAGCAGTCAGTGATTTAGGTTGGTTGACCACTGAGGTTCCCCTTTGATAGCTGCTACTGTGAAGCAGATGTGTGGGAGGAATTTCTGGCCACAGCTGTTGTTGTTACTCAGTGACTATTAACCTATTTATCTTAGCACAGTCCTCTTGTCTCATCAATTCAGGTGTTTTAAAGTTGTAGTGATGAAATTACAGCAGTGAAAGATCCGTCTGCCTTTTACCTGCTTGAAAACTAAGGACACATTTGGACTTCGGAGCCCTCACATAGCAGTTTGTGTGCACACAATTGGAAGAAGAAGCTTGTAGTGAGAGGAGATCCTCCCAGTGGGCACATTACCTCTCTTCCTGTGTGCTGGTTGACCACACTGAGAAAGAGACTCCAGGGACCACATGCAGTGCTGGTGGTACAGCCTGCAATTTACTTCACACTTTTAAATCCCATTCTGTCTGCTTACTCTGCAAAATTAAAAGCAGAGCTTTTGTCTGAGGAGCATTTTGGAAGAACTGTAAGGAGAGACATGAACAATGATGGGACAGAGTGCAGAGGCAGAAGAGTTGTGCAAGATGACTAATAAGTTGCTAAAGAGTAGGGGTGCAACGATACACAAAATTCACGGTTCGGTTCGGTTCGATACTTTGGTGTCACGGTTCGATATTTTTTCGATACAAAAAAAATGTTCATGCCTTTTTAATTTGTCATTTATTAAAATTATAAATATATATTTTAACTCAAAAGTACAGTTTTTAAATATAACCCTAACCCTTGTGCGTGTTTTTTACCCAGCTACATTTCTGAAAGAATGCAAAAGCATTGACATATATTTTTCCTACAATAGCCCGACGGGCAGGGAAGAGATAGATTTTGGTAGCCCGACTGAAAAAAATCGCTAGCTCCAGGACGTCGGGCTAGCGATATTGCGAGCCCTGTATCTGATTGAGGAATCACTCATCTTTGGAAAAGAGAGTTTATTACAGATAAATGTCTCTTTCCAAAATAAAAGCTATACTATCCGCTTCTTCTGGGCTATATTCTCAGCAGCATAAGGAGAATCATGTGCTAACAGCTGTCTAAATGACTCGGCTAAAGTTAGTAGCATGCTTGTTGTTTTTGTCTTTGCACTAGGATGATGTCGGCGTAAATGTGCAGTCATATTCGTTGTGTTCCCACTAGTGCTTTCAGGTTAATCTCGTTGAAATGACCTTAACGCCACAACACGGCAAATCTCCGTTAACGAGCTACCGCCGATCGCCCCGTGCGTGGGGCTATACGGCCAACACGTTAACGAGCTAACTGCGCTAACACACTAGTTCCCACCCATGTAATTGAGCATTGCGTGGCACATCCAACATACTGTTTTACTTTAGTCCATGACTCGCTTACCTTCAGGGTCATACGTCACATGAAAACCAAAATAATTCCAAACGCCAGATCTGAATGAGGGTGGGGGAGGTCCATGTTGCAAGGAGAGCTTAACTTCTGTCTTGCTAGCTTGCCCTGCGCTCATCCTTCTGACTATGCTGTCTGTGTTGAGCGCTCAGTGGATCTGCGCTCGACAGTGCAGCCTAGGCGGAGTAGTCGAACGCAGATTCACTGAGTGCTCAACACAGACAGCATCGTCAGAAGGAAAGTTGATAAAATAAATTACAAATGTTGTATTGTTCGATACATATGCGTACCGAACCGAAAGCACTGTATCGAACGGTTCAATATCGATACGAATATCGTTGCACCCCTACTAAAGAGCACTTTCTAGTGGCACAATGAATGACTGGCATGCCAGATCACAGTGGATCCCACACACCCCTCTACTGGATCTACTGGATCTGCTGGAAATCCATCATATCCTCATACCCACAATGCAGAGGTCGACATCAACCCAGTGATTTTTCCACATCTCAGAGATGCAGCAGAGGTGGCAAAAGTACAGACTTTCTTTACTTGAGTAGAAGTACAGATGTCTGGGTTAGAAAATACTCCAGGAAATTTGAAGTACTGAAGAAACATTTTTACTCAAGTAAAATTGAAAAAGTACAGCAGGCTCTGAAATGTACTCAAAGTAAGAAAGAAGAAAGTAGCTCCTTGAAGGACAACTCTATAAACCATTTCTGTACAAATTCACATTAGTGCATGAGAATAAAAAATGTATTCAAATTTAAATTCCTAATTCTAATGAGTGTATTTAGCTCTGTTATGTAGGACACCTGCAGTGAAAGAGAATCTTAAAAATAACTAGAAAAAGTTGCATTTCCTGCAAAAATGCAGTGTGAATGCCATGTTGTGGAATCTGCTGAAAAGAGCTGAAGAAGCTGAAGTTTGTGCTGAAAAGAGGTGAAGAAGCTGAACGTTTGGCCTAAAAGAAGTGAAGGAGCTGAAATTTCTGTTGAAAAGAGTTAAAGAAGTTAAACTGTCTACTGAAAAAAATGGGGCCATGACTAGGATTTGAACCTGGCCCTCCCACTCTAAGAAATGCTGCTCATCTCCCTGAAACAAACTGGTTCTCAGCTGAATAGAAGATATGATGAGATAAAAAATGTGCAGGGTGCAGAGGACGCAGAGCAAACTGCTGAAGAACGCTGAAAAAGCTGAAACTTCTGCAGAAAGGAGGTGAAGAAGCTGAAATTTGTGCTGAAAAGAGGTGTAGAAGCTGAAGTGCTTGCTGAAGCTGTATTTGAAAGGGTACGCTGCAGAGTGTCAAGAAAGCAGTGTGCATGCAAACAGGGAAGATGTGCAGCAACTGCCACAGATAGGATTCAAACCTTCGCCACCAGGTCTCAAGGGAGCTGCTCATCCCACTGAGTCAAACCAGTTCTAGTTCCAAGCAAAGATATGATGAGAGAAAAAATGTGCACTATTTTTTTTTTTAAATTATTGATTAAGCAAACCAGTCAGCTGAAAAGACTGCACAAGCTGAAGTTCTGTGAGCTTGAACTGTCTGCCGAAAACATATTTCGAGATTCAGAAAAGAGCAGAAATTGTAGAACTTTCTGCTTAAAAGAGATGAAAAAGCTGAACTTTCTAAAAGACTCGAACCGGGGTCCGCTGCTCAACTCAGTGAGGTAAACTGGTTCACAACACAAAGTTTGTGCTGGAAAAGTTTAACTGCCTGTTGAAAAGAAAAGTTGCGCAGAGCAGGATTCAAACCCAGGCCTCCTAGTCTCAAGGTGGCTACTTGTCTCACTGAGCCACATGGGTTCTCAGGAAACTGAAAAGAGATGGAGAAATGGACAATTCTGCTGAAATGAGCAAAAGATGCTGAGATTTGTGCTGAAAAGAGGTGAAGAAACTGAAAATTCTGATGAAAAGGGGTGAAGAAGCTGAAATTTGAGTTGAAAAGAATTTTTAAAAAAAAAGTTGAACTGTTAACTGTAAAAAATTTTGCCATAAGCGGGATTCGAACCTGGGCCTCCCGCTCTGAGAACGGATGCTCATCTCACTGAGCTAAAACATGACTCAGCCCGGCAAGCTAAACATAAAAAGCTTAATATCTCAAAAGTATAAAAGTTATGACCACCAAAAGATATAGCTGGCATTAGCAGAAGGAGCAAAACAGTATAAAATTACCAACTGTAGTGGTTCAGCACTGGAAAAAAATTTCTAATATGAGCTTCTGTAGATTTTCTTTGTTTATCTGCTGTAATCAACTGACCTGCTCTTTGTACATTTACACAACTGAATTCAACAACATATCAGTAGTTTCATCCCCCACACTGACACTACACACGTTTATACTGTTTTTACACTTTACAGTATACAACTGGAATTCAGTGAATTAAGTATCATCAGCTTAAATGCAAATTCATCTCTGCTACACTTGATGTGCCCTAAATCTGACCATGGACTTTACTGTGAACTCACCACAGTACTGTAAACAAACTGGTTTTGTCCTGGACAAAACTACTAAATAGTGTTGTCATGCAAAATTTGATAGCTGGTGTAGAGCACCCATAATTTCATTGTACATGTACAATGACAATAAAGGGCTATTCTCTATTCTACTGAAGAACACCAGTTGCATATTTGACATCAACAGGTTTGCAGCCATTTTATACAAATGGCTCAATCAAGAACAAGTACAAGAAATACATTTCCTACCATGCACCCTTCAGAACAGATGCCAATTTTAATCATTTAAGTGCAAAATGAGTAAATATTTGCAAGCTTAAATTCCTTCAAGGCATTTTATTTTGTAAGGTATAAGTCCTACAGTAACACAGACGAACCTCTACGAGCATGCACTTGGCAACAGTGGGAAGGAAAAAGTAACTTCGACAGTCCAACAGTAACAGGATGAGGATGGCGCAGCCATATTTCCTTATCTGGTGTTTTAACAATTGTGGTGGAGAGCACTGTCTAATACACTGGTCCACATTTTGACAGATGAAGGTCAGAGCAAATGATACATTTCATTTTCATCCTCAAAAACCATTCAGTTGCCCGATGCACAGCAGTAAAATACCCTCGAACTGCAGGGTTTAAGAGTTCAGATTTTTCCTTTTTTTTTTCACCTGTCTTTAGATTAACAACCATTGAATAATTTGATGTCAGTGTCTTGTTTTTTGTTGAGTTTCTTTTGTAAATAACCACTATGGTTATCTTAGAAACAGCAATCTATTTTAGTGCATTTATGCTGCTAAAATCATTCCCACCTGGGTCAAATGCATTACTAGCACATAAATAACACTAGCCGTACTACTGATGCTTTCTTTTGTAAGACTACTCTTGGTCTGCATCCAGCACGTAGATAAAGATCACCTGATTGACTAAAGAAATGGATTTGTTTTCTAAGTGCAATTCACTTAACTTAATATGTATACATTATACACATATATATGTATGAGTGTGTATATATACTTTATATGTATGTGTGTGTATAGGTTTACACCTAGTTAACAAATTAAACTGGTCCCTGAATAACAGACAAACTATACAAAAAGGGGCAGAGTCGTCTCTTTGTTAAGGAAACTGAGCTCTCCTGACACCTACAGTAAATTTCTGCAATGTTCAGTCAGTCTTTGGTGGCAAGTGTGCTATTGTATGCTGCAGTCTGCTGGGGAGGCAGCATCAGAAAAAAGGATGTGAGGAGACTGGAGACTGTAATTGGAGCCAGACTGGGCACACTGGGGGATGTGGTGATTGAAAGATGCACACTAAATAACTCATGATTGCCAACTTTACAACATTTATGGGACAAAAAAACATATGTATGGTTCTTTTGTAAAACAGAGAGAAACAAAAACTCATTCACAGCCATCAGGCTTTTAAATTATCATCAAAATAGAAGATGACTTATTTGGCTTAAGGCTTAATAAAGTGAAAAACTATAGTGTTTAGTATTCATACATTCATACTACTTACCTCTGACATGTTTTTTAACATTGTTCTTAATAAAGCAAACACAAACTATTCATCCAGTTAATTCAATATAGTTAATTCACAATGAAAACGACTCCCACTTCTAGCAGCTGTATCAGTAAAATGACAATTCACACATAGAAGTAACGTAGAAGTAACATTAATATTAAGTCAGAACAGTTAAGTATTTTCAGGACTCTTACTTGGAGTGCGATATCAGTGTTGTTATAGTTTCATCCTCACCGCAGAGATAAATGTTGAGGGAAGAGAAAGCTGATGCAGAAACCAAGCATGTGAGGAATCTCCTGTTTACAAGTCAGGACCTCATTAGTGTAACAATTAGAATCCGAGCTTCTTTTCTACTTTTCTTCCACTTGTTCATCCTGTTGCTTACAGGTGTGGTAGGATACAATCATTATGGTTGCCTCCATGGTACTGTTTTTGCTTTTTTTATAGATGGCCTCGGAAATGAAGCAGCACAAGCTGTCAGCCTGTACACCTTGTTCCTTCTCAGGTACTCATGTAAACAACCTCTGCTGCAGGCTTTGTAACAAGAGAGCTCACTTTCCACCTCACAGCACCACACGTTGTTCCTGTTAGAGATGCAGTCTCACCACACAGGTTTCCCTTCTAATCAGGGGTGTCAAATACAAAAGTGGGAGAGAGACAGATGGAGACAGCATGAGCATTTCACAAGAAATGCCTGCATTCATGGCTCTAAATTCTACATATGAGCAGCAGTGTGTCGCAGAGACAAGCTAACTGTCAATCAAGAGGCAGCCGTCTGTGCAGGGCTCACATGGTAGGCTGACACAGGAAAAAACAATGTGCTCCCAGATCGTTTACACACCCGAATAGGGAGAGTCGTACGTCTGCAACTGGAACAGATTGTTATACATATCTTGAAGGGTGGGAAATATCCGCGATACTTGTACGTACTCTTTATGTAATGCTGTGCTGCAACAGCTCTAAAGAAACAAAATTAGAAGCCATGAAATCACTGAATTTTTGTAGGCCATAACACACACCAAGGCTTCTGCTGGGAGGGCTGGATACTGCGTTGTGCTGGGATGGTAGTGACCTTTTAAATCCCAGCATTCCCAGCTGTAAAGGTACAATGCACAAAGTGGATGAAATAAGGATAAAGTGTCAGGATTCCCGGGTCGTCGACCCAGTGTTTTCAGTTTATTCTTAGTCACTGTTTAATTTCCGCGTGTTTCCTGTTTTGTTGTTTTGGCCTTTTGTATGTGTGCATTATTCCGTTCTAATTCCCATGTCTCATTAGTTAGATTTAGTTCAGCTGTGTTCTTACCTGATTCTAATCATTATCCAGTGTATTTAAGCCAGAGTTTCCCTCTGTTCCTTGTCTTGTCGTCATCAATCCCACGTGTGTGTTTTCAGTTCAGTTCAGTGCAGTCGTCTCATGTTCTGTTCATCCTGTAATCACAATAAACACCGTCCAAATCCTCAATCAGCCAGCGAGTCCTGTGTTTGGTTCTCTCTACTCCACATCCACACACCCATCGTGACAAAAAGGAGGACAATTTCCAAATCCTTCATCCTTCATGCGGTTCAACAGCTAGATGATTGAAACAGACACAGTTTCAACAATTTGCTGTTGAAAGTTGAAAATGTATTGACTCTGCTTACAAGTTTATTTTCAATTTAAATGAACCCTACCAATTCATTCTTTTAACTTTCACTAGTTGGTTAAATGCACATTTTGTCTGTTGGTGTAAAAAAACAAAGAACCCATATTTATCCTCCACGTTTGCTGGTTTGCAGCAGGGCAGACCTCTGCAGGTGTGGTGAGGTCTTCTTCAGTGCTAAAAAATACTGAACTTCAAACTGCTTCTGATACATCTAGAACCCTGTTATTATAGGTACCAGCCTATTTGGATATCGATTTGATTTCAATATTTAATAATGATTTGTAACAAAAGACTTAGACAATCAAGTGTGTTTGCTCTTGCTCAGAGCAAGTCAGCCTTAAAAAGAAAAAAATTACATTCTCCTTTTTGTAATTTTGACTTATGTCGATATGAAATCTGTTCAGAGTAAAGTATGATGTGATTTCAACATCAAGATTGCATTTATTCACAACTGAGACCTGTAGTTACCATGTGCTTGAAAATTTGCTACACCTTAGCATTGAACAGTGTGTTTATTTTTAGAAGGATGCTGGGGTGATCATGAACATCAAGCTCATGTGCATTTCTTAATCATATTCGCAAAATCTCTGTGACATTAAGATTTTGTCACCATGTCCAGAGACCAACGCTAGTGTCTATATGTATTCATGCTCTCCTAGATCTGCTCCAGGGCTCCATATCTCTGGTAGATGATTGACAAGTTATAGTTTATTTCCCCAGAGACAACCTTCTAAAAACCTCATTGGATGTTCTCCCTGCTCTAATTACACCTCTTATCTCTGTGCCCTGCTCATAAGATTTATCCTTTTAATTATGTCACAGCTAACTGACTGAAGAGGCTCCATAAGTGTCTGTCAGTTATCAGGGTCTCCTGTGCTGCAGACCTTGCTGCTGTTGGTCATACACAGCGGTGTACACAGCACTGTAAGGCTCATTGGCAGTTATCACAAACACTTGATTGCATTTGTTGCTGCTAAGTGTGGTCCAACCAGTTATTATGTTTAGGGGACAGTCACTGTTTCACTCAGAGCCATGTAGGTTGGAATTAATGAACAAATACCTTCATTTAGAAACTGCATTTTGTGTTTACTTTTTTAATCTTTGTCTAACATTTAAATTTGTTTGATTATCTGAAACATTTGAGGGTGACCAACATGCAAAAGAATCAGAAATCACAAACAGGAAAAATACTTTTTCACACCAGTGTATACTCTTCCTGTTCCACATGCATGGGCTGAAATGCCTCTGTTTCCCCACATGCTCGTGTTCTTGGTCTATTGACAGGAAATACACATTCATGGACAAGCTTTATTATACATGCTGTTTCTCTTCCTCTGTCTCTTTCTTTCTTTCTTAGCCGATCCCTGCCTTCCTCGCCTTCTTCCCCTTCTGGTTATCCTAATTGTTCACCCTCTTGGTTTCATTTCCCGGCCTAGATGAATTTTCAAAGAGGTTGGAAGTTGACAATTCATGGTAAACAGGCTGTCATTAGACACTTCAGCCAGTGTAGGGGTACTTCCCTTATTCACTAAAGATCTGTGTTCGGCTTGAGCAGGGTTTAGAAGTCTGACTCAGATACAACTTAAAACCTAAAAGCACCATTCACTGTCACTTAACATGCAGTTGGACAAAGACATTGTTGGAAACAGTAAGCAGATGCCTATTTTGACCACAATGTACCCCAGTAACTGTTCTATGATTTGTGGGAGCTGAAGCAAGTTTATTACTAAAGTCAATTGGAGCTTGGGGGGGGGGCAGCCAGGGTCAGGTGCCACAGCAGCAGGGGAACATTTAAACCCGTCACCCCTCTTTGGCCTGGTCTGCTGGATCCATGTTGGCCCACAGGCCCTCCCAGGGTTTCAGCCTCCAGACTGAGCACACAGCAACAGCGGGGCGTCGAATAATAATAATCATTGTCTAATAGCATAACATTGCTAAGTATAAGATCAGAGGTGAAGGAAGTTGAACCGCTTGTGCAAAAGTGAACTAAAAAGGAACGCGAGCAACTTGTGGTAGGTAGAGATGTAGACTGATGGAAGTTTTGTATGTGATTTCAATTTTATTTCATGTTTTTACATACTAGTTCATTCAGTGTGTCAATCCGTGTGCATTCATAAGTCTTTTCCTTCCCTGAAAAGTGTTGTTTATGTATGTGAATGAACCAGCAGCAGCAAAAAGCAGGACTACTCTGACGGAGCCAATCACACTTTATTTTTAAATATTCCTCTGGCCTTGTCATCCAGCCATGTTAACAATGAAGTGTAAAGCCTGTTTGGCACGATATCAGAGTTAGTGTGGAGAAGGAAGGGGAATGGAGAGGGGAAAATAATTGATTTGACGTTGGAGGCAGCAAATCCCTGTGTGATTTGAGGGCAAATGGAGGAGGAGCAGCCACAAAGTGTGTAATCACTGGGTATCCATGACACCACAGACAATAAGCCCTCTTAATAAGCCTAATCCCCATCATTTAACTAAGAGCCAAGAAGGCAGAGGGAAAGGAAAAGGCCGCCCTTTTATTGCAGCTAAATTGTTTTTTCTTTTGCCTTGTAGCAAGGATTAAGCCTTAAACCCTTTAAGTGGGCTCTTAATACCTTGATTTTAAAGATACATTTTGTTACATGAATCAATAGGGAAAAAAAGATATTGCACTCATAAATATACATGTGCAATTATGTCTTCCAACAAATAGATGTATTCCCATAACATATAATGAATCTATTAAAGAGACAGATCAGCAGGTCTCAGGTTGTGGTCACCGTCATGTTAACCCACCATATTCCAGTACAGTGGCCGGGGTAGGACATGTTTCTTCCAGCTAATCCCACTGCCGTGTCTAGAGACTGACCACTTACTTAGTAGGCCAAGGATGGAAGAGAAGTCAAGTTGTATTTGTCGAAGGACTTTTATATTCATTTCTACAGCTTCAGACACAAGATATGAAGGCTCGTAGTATATTTTATTGTTGTAGAAGCGATCCCCTTCACCAAGGATGTAAAAATGCAAATGAAAGCGACACCAGCATCTTAATTGCACTACTCAAGTCACAAGCTCTAACACGCGAAATAGTGGATAAACATGCTTAGAAACTTGCTTTATGTTAACTGGTTATATTTGTTTACATATTCCACTCTTAAACTTTCAGATGTTGGCTCCACAGATTCTTCCGTTTCTGCGAGTATGTCATGTGATTTGGCTAGATTAAAAACCCGATGGAAAAACAAGGTCACTATCTTGCATTCATTCAAATGTATATATGCATAGGAGTCAATACTGTCTTCAGATAAACATGCAAATTAATTATGCTGATTAAAATATTTTAATAAAGTCCAAATACCTTGAATTTTATTCACATAGGTTCAAGTTCAGCCCTAGACTTGAACCTTTGTGTCTTTGACAGAAACTTGCATACATACATTGTGTTCACTTTACATCACGCGTTTAACACATGCTGGTGATTCAGGAAACACGCCCACGTTAACTGGTGAGTTTAACACGGGCAGCTGCCTGCTCAGTGTAACGAAACATCTTTGTAACCAGTGAAACAGAGTAGCTGTAGTGGGATCAATCTTTTATTTCTAATTTGCTAAAATTTCAAAACTTTCAGACTTTTATTCGCTAAATGAAAATCCCAGTGCCTTGAACTTGATATTTTGTAATTTGTAAAATAATGCTAATGTTTGTTTCCCCATAACACCTGGGATAAGTTATTTAAAATGATGATCATCTATATTAGACTATCAGTGGTTAACATCATGGATGTGTGTTTCTCAAATCATGATTGAATCTCGAGAGGCTTACGTCCACATACAGATACAGGTACTGTCCCAGTAGGTGGGTTTCATTTAATCTATTCATTATTGATCCAAATATTACATTTTGTAACGTTGGTGATGTTTTTTCTCTCTCTGATCAGCTCAAAGTGCTCTTAACCTCCAGCATATATTTCATGCTGAAATAAACAGCGCTTATTTACAAATGAGCCGCTGCTCAGTGCTCCTCACTTCTCTTAAATCACATCTATTAATTTTGAGTCATATGAGTCACTTTGAAGTTTGATTTCGACTTCTGGGGGAAATTTATGTCCCAACTTACGGCGTGACCAGAAATTCCTTTTATTCCCTCAGCCGGTCTTCTACATCATTCAAGTGGTTGTGATATGCGTCCACCCTCCGTGTGCTGTGTTCACCATGTTATATAGAAAGTTACCACATAAGGTTAAAATGAGTTCCCATTTACAGGGTAAGTTATGATGTAGATGTGCTGCAGAAGAAGAATTCGCGCACGAGGTTAAGTACAAGCATCCAGCAGTCCTAATCAAAGATGTGTCATGCTCGCTTGTTTTGTACAAAATAATGCGACAAAGCTCCTGGGGTCCTTCATGTGTGACTCACCAGGTGTCAGGTGAGCACCAGATTGTCAGCACCTGGGGTACCAGATGCTCAAAACAAGAGTCAGTGGCAGAATAAGCTGTTTTTTGGTTCAACCCACTCACTCAACTCTTCTTATCAACCCACAAATGCATTTTCCTTACAAATGGGGCGCAATTTAATGAGAAATAAACAGGCTTCAATATTATAAGATTTACCTCCAAGAAACATTGTTCCAACAAAGACAGTTTCCTGCAGGCTCCATCCAATCAGCTGCTGTTACAATTTTCTGTGCTACTTTAGACCACACACATACACCACCATTATCTCTTTTTTGCTGTCTGAATGTCTGTCTCCCTCTCTTTCTCAGACACACACACACACACACACACACACACACACACACACACACACACACACACACACACACACACAGAGCTAAGTGGATTACACAGAGATGATTTGTGTTTGACCAAAAGCATTTAGTCACAGAGCACATAGCAATTCAAACCAAGGATTATGACCCTAGCATGTCATCAGTTTGGTCAGCAAGCATGTCTAATGTTATTGATGATTCAGCATGTAATAAAAGTCTGTCAGCATACAAGCTAACAGTACAAGACTGTTTGGCAGGAGGCCACTGGGTAAACAGCAGCGACTGCTTAAAGAAAATCGAGTTCCTCCTGCAGGTCATACACACAGCTGGTGGAGAGACATAATCAGAACCTGAGCACCCACATAATTCACTACTGATGTAATGGCGATTCATCATTGCACCATATGCTTTTCTGTGGAAAAATAAATAAATAAACAAATAAAATATTCTGTGCAGGTGGGATGGTTTTAGGGGTCCTCCACACTAATTTTTCAAATATGAGTTTGTTCCAAATGGAAAACATAAAATATAACATAGCGATCTTACAGACAAGGCTTTGAAAAATGCTTAGTACAGATAGCAAAAGTTCTCTCACAGAAATGTTCATATCGCCGCCTTTTCCCAGCAGAATGTTCCTATAATGTTCTTAGAATTCTACTTTGGTTTTAACCTAAAATCCTACAGATTCTTGTACCTAAAAACTGCAGCCTCTTATGTCAGATAAACCAAACCTCACTGTTTGTAAGGGCCATCGTGATTCATAGTTGAACAAAAACTCTCAAACAGTGACAAATATCATTTGATTTCAAATTTAGCTTCCAGGCAGTGCTGGGTGCACAAATCAAAATCACAGAGGGGACCGTGACAGAGCCTTTGAGTCTTCAGACCCTCACTGAGAAAATTCAGTTTGACCTCCATGACTGAATGGCTGTGGAGGCTGTGTCAAGGCAGGAAATCACTGTATGATGACAGTGCCATATGTGATTAGATACAAACTGAGTTTCTGTGTGAGGAGAAGCACAGTCAGCCTTTGTGTTCATGTGGCCAGTATCCAGTAGGGTTTTCTTGACAGCAGTGGCGAGTGTCATGGCAGACCTTCACTGCTCCCCTCAGACATTTAGAAAGATTTAAATCAGTCTTTCCATCTATCCAGCTGGCAGGGGACGTTCTTGGCATTTCTAAAACGAATACATATACTGCAGTTTTTCTACATCAAAAACGTACCTATTTTCACCCTGCAGTTTATACCAAACATTGGGATGGAAATAGAGAACTGGCTCTTGTGGAGAACCAGTTTACAGTAGTTCATTTCCGTGGATTTCAGTTTAAAAGCTGGAGAAGGAAATTAGTGGCACAGTTTGCATCGTGATTGTGGACATTGTGAACAAATTTCCCACGTGTGGGACTAATAAAGGTTATCTTATCTTATCTTATCTTATTACTTTTATTTTTATTGCACAAAAGGATGAGATCGTTATGGTAAAGTGCAATCTGCATCCAGGACAGAAACAACTGCTTTATGCTGCTAACACACGTTGGCTCTTTGCAAGAATTTGCTCATCCAGCATGCTAAAAGTAAGGAAAACCAAAATTCAGAATGGTTTCAAAGCTGAGTGTTTGCTGATCCCAGCCCAGCAGCCAGATCCTGAAGGAATCAAATTGGTGATATCAATAATAGAATTAGAATTGTTAAATTCCGACTTCTACAGCTTTCTAGGAGTTATTTCTCAGCTTGATGATATTGGTCTTGCCCTGTCTTTGCAGCGCGCCTCAGTCTGCTGGATTCCCACTAGCCAGTGGGAATCCAGCAGACTGCTTTGGAGATTCACCAACTTGAACGTCTGCCACAAAACACAGCCCTTCATGTGTGACCACACCATTGTTCCCCCTTACACAACATCCTCCCTTTGATGTGTTTGACTCTACTGTCTGTCTATATGGATGTGTTAACCCTCAAATGCTGATGTGCATTTTTAACAGTCATATACCATTAGCTTTAATGTTAATCTAATATAAAACTTGTCTAAATAAACAGCACACACACCACTGAAGTAGTATAAATGACACAGTACCTTTGCACCGTCAGTAAGGGGCTATTAATTCCAAGTAGTTGGAAGGGACCCTTTCGGGGGCCCTAGTTATATTTGGGTAACCATGTGTGTAGGCTGGGGCCTCTCTCTAGCAACATTACATTTAAAGCTCACAGGTTTCCATAGGAACATTATGGCACCGGCAGGCAGTCCTCTCGTTTGACATACGTGGCCCAAGCAGTCAGCTGAAGACAACAAAATAATACACAGCGTATATAACTGAAGCTACGGAGGAGAAGTAGGCTACTGGAAGTGGACAAGAGATGATGAGAACACAGAGTTCTTCAGAAAAACAACTATCGGCTAGTTAGAAGAAGCAACTGCTATCACAACTAGAGATTGATGAGGTACATCAAAAATGCTACAGCAAGGGGGAGCTAGTATATCAGGTGAGGGGGAGATATTATCATTTCCACCATTCAGAATTGGGTATCAGGCCCCAACAACAACTGGTGTGTTGAACACATTGAGTGCAAGAGCAGCTGACCTGAAAGAGAGGATCATGACTGAGATAGAAACCTGGACCCTTTGTGGCCGACTACCTGGTGAAGTACCCCCTGAAGATCTACTAGAAGATGTGAATGCATCATTACTTATTATCACCGAAACCAACCAGCTGATCTACACCATCGCAGCAGTGATCACTGAGATGCTTGGCTACAAGATGAATAGCCAAAGGAGCAGTATGCTCCCAGAGAAGGACATTATACACCAAGATCAAGGCAGCACAGAGGAAAGTTAGCCAGCTATTGGAGATGCAGAAAGATGTGATGAAGAAAGGGATGCCTAAGAAGTACAGGAAGCTGCTGATGCTTGAGGCCTTAGAAACTGCCGAGCAAAGACTTACAGCCATGGCTAACTGCTCGAAGAGGTACACCAGAGGGAGAAAAGCCAGGAGAATAAATCAGCTCCACTGAACCATCTAAGGTGTACTCTCAGTGGAAAGGGAACAATATGAGAACAGCCCCTCCAAGGAATAGGAGAATGATGGAACACATAACAACAGACCATAGCAGCCTCCCTAAAAAAGGCTCCAGTAACCATCACAGTGGTAGGCATCCAAGAAAGGACCACAAACACGAAGAGTTGGAGAGCACCAGGGCCTCACATGATTCATACCTACAGACTAAATAAACTGCACTTCATGAGCATGTGGCAGCAGAAAGGTTAGTGGATGAGACACAACCAGAATGACTAACGAAGGCTGGGCAGTCGCGATCCTGTATGTATCCCAAGAAGGGACCGACCCCACCCAACTACCGGCCAACAACCCGCCTCAGTACCACAAGGAAGCTACTGCTCACTGATCCAGACCACAAGGATCTACAGCAGCAGTTGCTGGTGTTTTGCCTCTTTGGGCGATATATATATACATATCCAAGGAATAGGAGAATGATGGAACACATAACAACAGACCATAGCAGCCTCCCTAAAAAAGGCTCCAGTAACCATCACAGTGGTAGGCATCCAAGAAAGGACCACAAATATATAAATATATATATATATATATATATATATATATATATATATATATAAAAACACCCAGCACGCCCCTGCGGGCGGTTCATCCTTCAAGCTCGGGTCCTCTACCAGAGGCCTGGGAGCTTGAGGGTCCTGCGCAGTATCTTAGCTGTTCCCAGGACTGCGCTCTTCTGGACAGAGATCTCCGATGTTATTCCCGGGATCTGCTGGAGCCACTCGCCTAGCTTGGGAGTCACCGCACCTAGTGCTCCGATTACCACGGGGACCACCGTTACCTTCACCCTCCACATCCTCTCGAGCTCTTCTCTGAGCCCTTGGTATTTCTCCAGCTTCTCGTGTTCCTTCTTCCTGATATTGCTGTCATTCGGAACCGCTACATCGATCACTACGGCCGTCTTCTTCTGTTTGTCTACCACCACTATGTCCGGTTGGTTAGCCACCACCATTTTGTCCGTCTGTATCTGGAAGTCCCACTCGAAAAGTAGTGATAGACTGAATTACTGGTGATCAGTGATGTTGCTTGGTTGAGTGTTCCCAGTTACATCAAATTTATGTACGCTGGAAATGACTAGAAATTAACACACTGGTTTTGTAAAAACTACACAAAAATCTCACTTTGTATAGTCTCTCAGAATGACTGCAAACACATGCTATATTATCTATCTTTGCAGTCTTAGGCCAGGGGCGATCGTCGCTCAAGAGTTGGCAGTTCGTCTTGTAATCGGAAGGTTGCCGGTTTGAGCCCCGGCTCGGACAGTCTCGGTCGTTGTGTCCTTGGGCAAGACACTTCACCTGCCACCTACTGGTGATGGCCAGAGGGGCCGATGGTGCGATATGGCAGCCTCGCTTCTGTCAGTCTGCCCCAGGGCAGCTGTGGCTACAACTGTAGCTGCCTCCACCAGTGTGTGAATGTGAGAGTGAATGAATAGTGGAATTGTAAAGTGCTTTGAGGGTCTCGAAAAGCTCTATATAAATGCAATCCATTATTATTATTAAAGATACAGTCAGGTGTTTTCTGAGTTTACTCAACCACAAAAAATACAAAAAATATTGTACTCATTGATTAGTGTGTTATTATGTCTTCCATCAAACTCATGCATTCATCTGAGCTTAGAATTACTCCATTACAAATACTTAGGAGTAGGTGCTGGTTTGTGGAAGTCACCATGTTTCCCTACCATCTTGAATTTAGTGGCCAAGATTGAAATCACTGTTCAGCCTAATCGCTAGAGACTGGCCACATGACTAAACCCTCTTTTTGTTACAGTGTACATATAGAATTTCCAAATGTGACTTTGAGCAGGTAGCATATCAGTGTACAATAGAAGATCCCAAAAGTAACATTAATCTACAGGTCAAAGTTCTTTAGGGAAAAAACGTTAAATCTCAAGTGATTTTCATCTGTCTGTCCAGTCCCATCGTCCCAGTTTCTCATGTGCAGCCTTTAGAAAATTATTTGCCCACCCTGTCTCCTGTGTGTGTGTGTGTGTGTGTGTGTGTGTGTGTGTGTGTGTGTGTGTGTGTGTGTGTGTGTGTGTGTGTGTGTGTGTGTATTAGACACAGACCTGTCACGTCCTTTGGATACTTCAACTGTAGAAATTCCCCAATAACTAAAAAATAAAAAGTGTTGTGCTCTGTTAGAATCACTCATCCACCTCAGGAAGCTTGTTGTTGGTGTGTTAGGTGGGTTGATTCCAGAAAAGTGTAGTATTGTTCCCCCTGCTGGTTATCTATGGTCATTATTTCTGCATATGGATCCATATGAACTGAACTGCTCTATGCATTCATGCATCCATGTCCAACTGCACGGAGCAGTTCACTTTAAACCAGAATAGGTTAATATTTTCATGTATATCTCTAGTTTGCTGTGGTTTCAAAAAGCTTTTACACTGTTAGCATAAACTGTATACCAGAAAGTCTTAAATGACTCCGACATTTATGTTTAACAGCCCAAGTGCTCAATAGAAAAAAAGTACTTTTTAAAATAGTCTCCATTTAATGTCCTTGTTTTTTAAGTGCATAACTATATCACCAATCTACACTACCAGTCATCTTCTCATTTAATGTTTTTTTTACTACTTTCTGCATTGTAGATGCAAACTGAAGACATCAAATATATGAAGCAAGATACATGATTCAGGTTCATTTGTGCTGCCAGACGCTCATAGAGTACAGTCAGCTCCTTAAACCAGGAGTCGTGAATCATGTCAGGACCTGGTGCTCTCCAACTCTTCATGCTTGTGATCTTTTCTGGATGTCTAACACTGTATTGGTAACTGGATCCTGTTCGTGGAGGTTGCTTAGATCTACTGATCATTGTTGTCATGTCTTGCATCCTTCTCCTGTATGCTGTTCCTTGGTGAGGCTGTTCTCATATTGTTCCCAGTGTTCTCCTGATTTCTGTCTCTTCTCTACCTTTTTAAGCAACTGGCCAAAGATGTGAGTGTTTGCTTGGCAGTTTCTAAGGCCTCCGGTATGGACAGCTTGCTTTACTTCTTAGACATCCCTTTCCTTATCACATCTTTCTGCATCTCCAATAGCTGGCTAACTTCCCTACATGCTACCTTGATCTTGGCCTCAAGTCTCCTTGTGGCTGTTCATCTTGCAACCAAGCATCTCTGTCACATCTTCTGCCGTGGTGTAGATCAACCGGTTGAGTTTGGTGATGGTCGTAGTACAGATTCTCCGTAATGCTACAATTGCATCTTCTGGTAGACCTACAGAGGGTACTTCTGGGTAACCAGCTACGGGCGTCCAGGTTTCCAGCTTTGCCCTGATCCTATCTTGTAGGTCAGCTGCTGTCGCACTCAACGCACCTTCTGTCATAGTAGGGGCTTGGTACCCCGCCTGTGTGTGTGTGTGTGTGTGTGTGTGTGTGTGTGTGTGTGTGTGTGTGTAGGAGCAGCACAAGTGGAGGGAATACAGTATAAAAACCAGCACATTCATCCCACCTGAGACTGTCTTCAAATCAGTTCTTAGTGACTCCTCATTGCCATTTTGTGGTCTCTTGTTAAAGACGTGCTGACACAGCAGGGTATCTATTGCTTTGGCTGGAAATATGACTGTGGGATGTGCTGCTGCTGCTGCTGCTGCTGCTGCTGGTGATGCTGTTATACCACAAAACCCCATTATTACTTCTATTCCAGCTCCATCTCACATAGCCGAGTAGAACAGAGACACTGGTGGAATAGTAGCCTGATTGTGATTGATGGCTTCCCATTAGCAAGTCTGTTATCGCTCCGGCTGGGGGGAACAACTACTGAGTTGTAACACAACACATTACCCGAGTCTCTCTCCCTAGCCTCAGTAGAGAGCCACTTAAATAAAATATAGACCCTCTCTTCAAGATCCTCATTCTGTGTTCAAGGCACTCTGACTGTTATCCTGTCAGCTGTGATTTGCTGAGCATTCCCACTCCATAAACACATCATTAGTATTCATATTAACTGGAGCCGGTAGAAGAGATATGTGCGCTTTTCTGTGCGTCTCACTTTGCTTCCATTATGGTTACATGCACTGCAGCCTTTAGCAGGTCCGATCTTTTTTCATTCTCCATCTTTGATATGCTTTTTTTTCTTTGGTGCTCCTATCCTGTCAAAATGATTGAGTGGGACCAGAACACAGAGTCTCCTGCATTACCCCAACAAATGATCTGCCCTTTGCTGGCAGACCTTGGCCAGAAAGAAATCAATATTTCACCATTAAAATCTATCAGAGGAGAGTTAGGGCAGTGACTGTCACAGGCGACACTATCAAATCACTGCAACATTAAACCTGACACCTGCAGTACATGAGTAATCAATATCCAGTGGTTCTCAGATAATTTGTGGTCACCTTTAAAGCAGTGATGGATGTCTCCTGGGGTAGTGATTACTGTTGTGACACCGTTTAAGAGGGTTTAGACCTCAGAGATGTGCTGGAAATATAACACCATGGTTCTCCACTAAGGACAATTTCATTGAATTTAGTCTGTCGTGTACATGGGGTTTCAGAAAGGTGGTAGTAGGTTTTAGTGGGTTGACATGCGCCTACAGTTAGGTCCATAATTAGATTGACAAAGATGCAATTTTAAATCAGTCAACAGGTAATTGAAGTGCAGATTTTCAGTTTTATTTTAAGTGGGTTTACAAAATATTTGTGTTTATTGTTTAGGAAATTTCCACCTTAATAAATCCTCCTCCATTTTCGCAGTTTACTATTTACTGACAAACAGTTGCATGGGCATGTGAGGCCTGCTCATTTGTGAGTGAATCAGAAACAATATCTGAAGCTGATTCAAAATGCTGAATTTTTGTTGCAATTTTAAACATCAGTCCCAAAGGCATGTCAGTGAGACAGGCCATCATCACACTGCAAACCCAAAATACACCTACTAACTAACTAAAGTGCACACTCATGAGGATGTAGACATGTCATTGTTAAAATCTAAAATGATGCCTTTATGAAAGGACATGCAGAGGGTGGAAACCTCCAAATACATGAAAGATCAGGAATGTTAAATTACACTTTGCCTGAAAATATTTCAAAGAGCAGGCCAGAGAGAAAATTCTTTAGACAGAATAACTACAATGATGGCAAGAGAAGCTAATGATTTGTCAAACATGGTGGCGTGCAATGCTTTGGCATGAGCATGTGTGACTACCAGTGCAAACAGGGCTTTAGTGTTTGTTAATAACATGTCTACTGATAGATGTAGCAGGATGAATCGTGAAGCATACATTGGTATACTCTGCCAAACATAACTTCATAAACAGATAATTACCAATTCAAGTATTAAAAACATTACATATTTAAAGTTATGTTAATTTTTCCAAATAATTTTTAGCCTTTAAGAAAGGGAACTATGTATAACAACACCGGAGCAAATGTAGATGTCCATGAGTTGCAGTTGCCGTACTTCTGCATCTAGCTCTCGCTGAGAGGAGCATAAAGAGAGTAAATGTTTTAAAGCAACAGATCATTTCAACGCAATGCTTTAACTCAACAAACACAAACTGTTTGTGTGTAGAGGTTGTTGCACAGTGTGTCTGCTAGCTACACGTACAGCTGTGGTTTTTCACAGGGAGAGAAAAGAACAGTAGCTAACTTGACTCAGAGACGTTATGTTCAAAGGGAAGGTCTGCTCAGTGGTGTTTGATAAACTGAGAATTTAAGGCTTAGATATAATGTCCTCATATTTTTACATTAGACATTAGGTCTGTGCATGGTACATGGTTTTTCATATTGTGGAACATGCTGCAAAAGAAATTAAGGTAGACTAACTGTGTTATTCACTGGATGGAAATGCTCAGAGTTAGGTTACCTTGTGTATCGCAGATTAGATTCATTCACTGAATTCCACCTAAATACCAACTTTATACTGCAGAAGATGAATATCAGCCAGGACTACATCTGCTCTACTCTATTCAGTTGTATACATTGACAGAGTAAACCTCGGAGCAGCAGGAGCCCAGATCAGCCGATCAAATCTGCACATTAAGAAAATCGACAACTCACAATAGAAATGATTGTAAGTTGTGATTCACTTCCCCATGCTGAGCCACTACGACTGATTTTCAGGTTCCCCCACCTGCAGAATCACACCTTATATTTGTTCTGTTTTTTGTGTTTGCCTATCCTGTCCGGCAGTGTAGCAGTCAGGACTGTTGTGTGAAGGACAAACAAAATGCCCAACATTTATTTTCCCAAGTGGACCATTGCAGCTGTTGCTATACTCGTCCACATAATACTCACATTTTATTACATTTTTGATTATTACAATCAGAATGGAAGAGACCGAGGGATGGAAAAGAAAGAGAAGACGGGTTAAAAATTAACAAATGGAGAGGAAGAGAAAAATGGAGAAAATGATAAAGATTTAGATTCTTTTTAAACCTTTTCATTTAAACAAATAAAACATTTCTACAATGACAACAAAGACAATTATCCCCCAAAACACACTTTCCCTTCATCTAAGAAGATGACCTGGAAAGTTCTCCTTCTTTAACAGGACACAAGATATTATCGTAACTTTCCCAGATCATCCATGATACAATAATATCTCTAATCTATGCCAGGATTAGAGATGAAAACCCAGGATGAAAGTCTGTTGAGAAAACACCTCCTTAAATAAAAGGAACAGCGTCTGTAGAAACTCAGAGACAGACTGCAAGCTGCCACCGTCCAGGAAACAGTGAAGCACAGTTTCTGTCTGAGCACAGAATGGACGGGTCTCATCAACATTCAGATTTAATAATAATACCTACATATAATAATACATTTATCCTCTATTCTCTGAATGTGTACAGCAAACGTGACCCTGTCATCCATCCACAAACCAAGAAACTGAAATTGACTTACTCTTTCTAACTCTCAAGCTTGACTCTCAAGCTTAACTCTTTTCCTTGTAAAAACACTGTCTTGGTCTTATGAACTGAAATTTAAAACCCCACCTATAAAAAGAGGAGACTGAGGGTGGAGCTGGTTTAAATGCAGAGGCCAATAAAATGAACTGTATGTTGTGACCACTCTGAGGGGAGATTGGGGTTTATTCTTGTCTTATGTTTCTCTGTGGTTTCCACCTGTAAAGTATACAGTGGTTTATTCACCTACTAGATAACAGGAGCTGTGTCTTGTTTGGCAGGTCAGTTATGATGTTTTGTTAATTTGACCACTTAAAAATAGTTTGTTTCTGTCATTTTGAATTTTTGTAATAATTTTGGCTCTTCTGGGGTATAATAAAACACATTTTCTGAAGATTATACCTGTGCCTGTATGTTCTTGGCTGCTTGGTCCCTGATATTTGGTGTCAGAAGTGGGATACAGCCAGTTAAAAATACGCAGGGTTTTTTGGGGTCATTTTTTCCTCACTCCTTAACAAACCATGCAGAGAGGAGCAAGGACTGTGAGAGTAGTCTGAGGAGATGTACAAAGCCAGCAGATGGGCTCGGAAGGACAAGCTGATGGGGAACAAGAGGAGAATGGCGCTTCTGGAGGGGTAGATGGCATTGAGGGCCAAGGTAAGGAGCCAACAATATCAGATCTGCTTTCTCTTCTTTGTTCACATATGGGCCAGCAGGAGGTCAGAGAGGCTAAACAGGAGGATGCAAGGCAGGAGCAACATTTTAAAGTATTTCAACATCAGTTCCAGCTGTTACAGGTAGAAACACAAGTCCGCACTTCTCCAGTGCCTGAATGTCCGGCAGCTGAACCACCTGATCCAGAGTCTAGATGATGACACTCCTCAAGCTGGTCCCAGTATGTCAGTTACTGGCTCATCAGGTCAGTCCCATTTCCTGGAGCCTAAATTACATAAACTGACAGATGAGGATGATATTAAACATTTCTTAATTACCTTGGAGCGTATCACATTTACCTGTCGATGGCAGAAGCATGATTGGGTTTTTCACTGTTTACATCGTTGCTTACGGTGGTGCATATGTACCTATGGATGTTGATGATTCTTTGGATTATGACAAGGTTAAGGCAGCGATTCTTTATAAATATGTTATCAATCCTCAGACATATAGGCAGTGATTTCGATCTTGTGATGTAAACCCTGCTGAAAGCCCTAAAGAGTTGTACGCACGGCTGAAGGAGCTTTATGTAACATGGGTTCACTCAAAGATAGAACAGTTCAGGAAACTAGGGAAATGATCATCCTTGGGAAATATTTACCAGTGCTATGTCCTGAGTTGCAGGTGTGGATAAAAGAGATTAATCCAACTTCTGTTGCAGAGGCTGCAAACCTGCCTGATGTGTTTGTGGTGGCACAGAAAAAGGGGAAAGGCTTGGAGTTTCATGACTCGGAAAACAAAGGACAGCCGGAAATCAGTTCCGCAAAGACCAGCTGCAAGTGTGAGTAGGGCTTCGTATGGCCACCCACCCCAGCCAAAACCTTAATATGACCTTCCGTTCCACAAAGATAACATACCAAGCCCATGTGTCCTGAAAACTCAGCAAAGTTAACCCAGATGTGTTTTGTGCTTTGAGACTGTGGTAACTCTGAGGTCAAATTGGACAGAGGATTAAAAATGATGTCAGTTGAGATTAATGGTAATACATTAAGGGCACTGATTGATTCAGATTCTTGTACACAGACAGTTCGCTCCCTTAAACAGTATTAACATGAGTGAGACGATCCCTGTTTGCTGTGTTCATGGAGATGCCTCTTTTACACAAACCCAAAACGCAGGAGCAACAACTTGAACTAGATATTAACACCAGGGACCACATGTACAGCTGATGGTTCCTAGCGGAGTCAGGGATGTGGTACTGAACGGGGCACTCTGTGCCGTGGGCAGGACATTTGGGGAAGCATAAAACCATGGCTCGCATTAGGAAGCATTTCCACTGGACAGGCCTGCGTGCTGATGTGGCCCAGTTCTGTAAAAGCTGCCCTCAGTGCCAAAAGACTTCCATCAAACTCCAGAGCTCCACTCCAGCCTTTATCAGTTATTAGCACCCATTTGAACCGTTGAGAATGGACATTGTCAGACCTGTTGAGGAAAGCAGAGCAGGCAACCACAGATTACGCCACAAAGTCTATAAAAACCAAATCTGTTGCTTTTTGTCTGGTCAGTTTTTCCTCAAGCGTGGGATTCTCTCGTGAGATCCTGACAGAGCATGGAACTATGGTCAAGGACCACTCCATACCATCCTCAAACAGGCCTGACTGGGCGCTTCAACCAGACCCTGAAGCAGATGTTGCACAAATTTGTGAATGACACCAGTACAGACTGGGATCAGTGGCTGCCTTACCTCCTCTTTGCATATAGAGAAGCATCCCGAGCTTCTACTGGCTTCTCACCTTTTAACTGTATTATGGTCATGAAGTAAGAGGCTTTATCTCTTTGCTAAAAGAGATGTGGGAGGGTGACCAGAGAGGGGCAAAGGCTACAAATGTCCTCTCTTACGTTAGGCAGATGAGAGAGAGACTAGAGAAGATGACTGAGCTAGCCCAAAGTACTTGTAATCCTTCCAAGTAACGATAGTAAGCTGCTAGCTAAATGGCAAGGACTTTTTCAGATTCAACAGAAACTTGGAGCTACCACCTATGAGGTGGCAACTCCAGGTCACTCCCGCTCCAGTAGAGTTTGACATGTAAATTTCCTGAAGGAGTGGGTGGAGAAGTCCAAGAGGGCAGAAGTTCTTTTGATAAGAGAGATTCAAGAGGAGGTAGAGGAGCGGTAGCTACCTTCAGCTGTGCTTCATTAAGTCTAAGGCAGAAATGAATTTGTATTTCAGCTGATGATGCTTAGATTAATTCACTGAACTCCAGCTGTACACTGTCAAGTGTAAAGACGGTATAAACTGTGTGTGGGGGATGAATCTGCTGACATATTGTTGAATTCAGTTGTTTACAGAAACTAAGAGCAGCAGGTCAGTTGACTGACGGTGCGCATTTACTGTCTAGGTGTGGAGGCAAAGTCACCCTCTACGATGTAGCCAACAGAAAATAGTATAGTAATAATTTTTTTAATTCTCTTTTACTGCAGGTGTCCTACATAATAATAAAATATAAAGCAAAACGTTCAGTTACCTTTGTACAAACATGGTTAGTAGAATTGTCCTTCAAGCAGCTACGTTTTACTTTCTTACTTTGAGTACATTTTAGAATAGAATAGAACAAAAGGTCTTTATTGTCACAGGTACAACAAAATTGAAAGTGGTCTCCAATCGGTGCATCATTCATAAAATATAAAATTCAAATAATAATAAGAATAATCCAACAGTGTGAACAAACACTCACGTGCATTCACACACACATACCTCAGTCAGTGCGTAGATCATTTCAAGAGCAGCGTAATGACTGTTATTTGTAGCAGCATTAAGACATGTTATTGCAATTTGGTAACTCAAGTCAAAAAGTTGCATCAGTACTTTTTTAACCCAGGCATCTGTACTTCTACTTCAGTAAAGACAGTCTGTAGTTTTGCCACCTCTGCTGCTAACAGCACTTTTTTCAAGAAACGGCACAGACATGGCCAAACTAGCCAAGAAACCAGAGTGATGATAAATCTGAATGATGCACGACTGCAGCAGCCTGATCGTCAGCAGCTAACCAAAGCAGCGGTCAGGATCGTAGCCTCCATCATGATGTTAGAATCACTCTGAATCTCTCTGGCCTGCTTTTCACCTTTGCTTTGTTTTTCACATGCATGTCCTCATTAGCGCAGGGATTTGTGTCGGTGTGTTGGACTGTAGCCTATTGATCCAGACTGTTAACTGGTAATTGTGTAACAATGCATTTCAGGTCATTTACGTAACAAGTAACGCGATTAATGAATTTCCCCAGCGAGTAATTAAGTATCATACTGCATTACTTTACAAGTATGTGAAATACATTACTGTTCTTGAGTAATGACCCCAACAGCTAATGATGGGGTTTATATGCAGTGTGAAAAGAGGCTTTTTAAAGTCTTGCTCTGAACAACAAAATAAAAGAAACACCAGGTGTGTGAGCACCGTCGCTGCTGGCTCCTGTTTAATGTTTCCTTCATAAATATATGAGCACTCTCAAACTTGCCTCCTGACCCTCATTCTGTGAGAAGAGATAATTGCTTGTCAGGGATAAATATAGAGATTAATGAATTCATTAGTGGTGGGGAGTTTAGCTCTTCAGAGCAGCAGTTACTGCTATGACACATCACGCATATTGTTTTACTAGCTAGTTAGCCTTAAACAATAACATTCACACAGCAAATTGCTTCATACGCTCATGAAAATCAAAGAGAAGCAGTGTCCTTATCCCGAAATGTAGCAATAATGCAAACAAAGGCTCTCGAAATCCTGATGATTCATCTTAATTACTTTTGTCTATGGAAGCTGGAATAAGACAGGACACATTAATCCACATTAGTATCAAACACTTTAGCAATTTATATTAGCAATTTTGGCACTACAGTTTGTATGCAGTTTTTGTGCCAGATATGCAGTATCTCCACTTAATGAGCTGCAGAGCTGTGAATAAGTTTCAGATTTTTAAAGCCACTCAAACCTGTGAGCTCATCTTATTAAATATTCCAAACAGTGGGACAATTAAGAGTTTGGTTGTGATACTAAAATACAGTCAAACCACTGAAAATCTTCTTTCACTTACAGTGAGTTGGACTGAAACTGCGGTAACTCGTTAACGGAGATTTGCCGCGTTATGCCGTTAATGTCATTTTAACGAGATTAACGCTGACAGCACTAGTGGGAACACAACGAATATGACTGCACATTTACTCCGACATCATCCTAGTGCAAAGACAAGTGGAAGCAGACAAAAACAACAAGCACGCATGCTACTAACTTTACCCGAGTCATTTAGACAGCCGTTAGCACACGATTCTCCTTATGGGCACCTGATATGTTTAATATGCTGCTGAGAATATAGCCCAGAAGAAGCGTATAGTAGAGCTTTTATTTTGGAAAGAGCCATTTCTCTGTAATAAACTCTCTTCTCCAAAGATGAGTGATTTCTCAGATTTATTTTTTTATCACTTTGTTGTTTCAGCAACATTAAATTTAAAAACTGTACTTTTGAGTTAAAATATCTATTTATAATTTTAATAAATGACAAATTAAAAAGGCATGAACATTTTTTGTATTGAAAAAATATCAAACCGTGACACCAAAGTATCGAACCGAACCGTGAATTTTGTGTATCGTTGCAGCCCTAATGAACATGTTTGGAGTTTTTACAAGACACAGAATAAGCCTGTTTGCACGGTTCTGAAAAGAACAGGTCAAAGTTTGCATATTTTACCTTGCAAAGGTCACGGTTTACACTGCATACAACACAGTCCAAGTGCGCCTTTGCAGCAAGCACAGAAGGAAGTACAAATGTTATTTCACAATAAAAGCGATTAAAGTGCTGTTGGCCTTCTTAACTTGTTTTGAGTCGCTTTTTTCAAACATGACAAAACTATACGTGGGGATCTCTGTAATATCTCAGTCCATTTGTTTTCTATTTACTTATAGTACAGTAAAAATTCATTTCTATCCCTACAGATACGCTCTAAACAAATGGACTCGTTTGGGCTAATATCTGGAGTTTGAGGTGATTATGTCTACAGTTTTGTGTTCCCAAACAGTAAAAGGTTAATTTCTATTTCTTCCAGATTTTAAGGTGCAATATCAATACAGTCTACATTTCTCAATTGCAATCAGCTCATCTGGAGTTACTACTTAAGGTGGAGATCCGTCTTTGGTCTCTGCTGGATTGTGGAAGTCACCACAGTAAACAAGACTGGTTTGGGTGTTTGCACAGGTTGTCCTTTTTGGGGGAGGGAGGGTTTCACCAGTAGTTTGGTCTTCTGTTTCCCTCTGTCTCCTTTCTAGCCCACATTTCCTATTATCCCCTGTGTCAGGTATTAATGTTTACTCCGTCTTGTATTACTTGATTAGTTTCTCCTGTTATTTTGCCTCAGCTGTGGCGTTTCCTTAGTCCCCCATCTGAAGCCTTAATTTGTGTGTACGTTATGTTTCTCACATTTCTGTGTTTCCGTTTGGATTTTCAGACATCGTCTTCTGCCTTTTGCTATATTGATCATGTCATTTACTTTGTCACTTGTGGACACTTTTCTCCCTTCACATTAATTTCCACTGACTGTAATAAAATTGTGCTAAATTTCAGCCCTTTTCATGTACATGTTAGACTATTTTTATTGCTTGTGATTGCATTTACCAATATTACTTGCTATATCAGTATAAAAGGAAGTTTCATAGTGTTTAGAAAATTTACTTTATTTTTCACGTGGAAACTCCCCGTGACCATTAATTTCACCATTTTTGAATATTAGACTGATGGAAAGACTGAACAAGGAAAAACAGCAGAAAAACAATGCCCCATAAATACTTCTTGAACTATGCAAGTATAATATACAATGTATATTTTACATGGAGCCAAAAAGCAGTCAGATGGGCCAAAACCAACTTCAAATGTTCAGTTTTTCCTTCACTTATGACTTTGAATCCAGTTAAACTTTCTGGGAATTCAAAGTGCTCAAATGTTTGTAAATACAAGATGTCATTAAACATCAACAACCAAACAAATACATTGATCTTAGAAAACACTGGATACATTTGGCCTTATTACACTTAAAAGCATTTATCACTGTCATTAAACTGTTCCTCAAATGATACACAGGCTGTTATCCTGCATGTGTCCGCTGAACAAACACAGCCAAGACTTTTAAAACTGCTAAACACCTGGTTTTCACTGTGGGTCAGTAAACCACAATATACATAACAAATCATCATCAGCCTTAAGACTCAACCATACAGTGTTGTAGATCAACGAGCATGAACAGCATTTCACAGACGGATTTTGATGAGTTGATTAATAAGAAATAAGAGAAGGGGAGGGGACTCTAATTACTAATAACCAGTTTGTGTTGTTGTAAACATGTAAAAACACATTAAAGTGGAAATGAAACACTAAAGGCTAATCATCACTGTGGAGCCAAGCTCTCAAAAACTGTCAGATTTAACGATGTGTGAAGCTGGATTTAAGAAATCAGTGTGATGCTGTTGGATGCTGGATTCCCAATTGAGCTTCACTAAGAAATGTTTGTGGTGCAGTTGCAGAAAACTGAGTGTGGCTGGGGAAGAATGGACTTTATTACAGTGAAAGGAACTCTTTTGTTGCATGCCAACCAAACTGGAACCAGTTTGTATGTGTGGTGACCTAAACAGGTTCTGTTCATTTCATCCTTCAATGAAATGATGAGTTGCACAAACAGGTTTGTGACTGCTTATTTTACAAAAGTCACTCTTCACAATGAAAAAAAACAAAAAAAAAAAAAAAAAAAAAAAACAGATTTTGGTAGAAGCAGAAAATCTCCTTACAGCAAAACCAGTTTGACCAGAGAGAATTTATTTGATTCAGTGTGAAGTTCCATCACCGTTACTCCATATCTGCTGTCATGCATTAGGTGGACAACACCATTCAAAGTGAGCTGGGAACTAAAAGGCAGCAGGAAGACTTTTGGCCAAGTCTTCCTCCCTGAAATAAAAAACAGTAACTAGTTTTAAACTAATTAACACCATAGTCTTCATTTATAGATGGAATTTCTATTTCTAAATGTGTTGCTCACTTCTAACCCTAAACCCAAAGACATCAGTGTTTTTTGACCTGATGATACTGTACATATTAATGCACAAAATAATGGGCTCTTACATGTACCCACTACAGGGGAACACTGGACATCCTGTTTCCTTAGCACCAGCACCTGTCAACATCTCTTCATGAAGAAGATCTAAAAGTAGATTATGGATAATTACATTAAAAAAAGAAGTCCAGTACATAGATGCATCCTGGATATGTTCACTAGGCTGTGTGTTCCCCACCAATATACGACAGATGAGGAAGAATCATGAGACGAGGGCAGATAAATAAACAGATCCCACAGATTCTGTTTGGCACAACCGAGCCAAGGGAGCAAACATCTAAGCTGATCTGAATGTTGGCTGCTTATCTGCTAATCCATGTCTATTACAGATAAACCGCAATAAAGGAAAGGAAGGAGAGAAACTTCACTCTCACTATTCACGTCAGTTCATGGATATCATGTGGTAGCAGAAGGCCTGACAGAGCCAGTCAAAAATGCAGCGCAGCAGCCGATCGAGATTTCGGGGATCGATTTAAACGGCCTGACTGGCTCATCAGCCAGCTGTAGTCCGTGCTGATAACCTGCACCTGGCTTCAGGTCATTCTGAGCAGAGGTCTGATGCAGCAGAGACATCCCTCAGTCCTGATGGCTCTTGTCCTGAATGAATTTGTATTCATACTGGAAACAAGGGGAGAAGGAGAGCTGTTAGACACAAAACACCACTTAAAGCCCATCTACTTTAATATACCAATATGGACATGATGTATCATTGTAACTCGGCTGGGTGACTTCTTTAATCAGTCGATATACAGTGCTGTGAAAAAGCATTTGCAACCTTTTTTTTTTTTTTTAGTACATTTAGTACTTTATCATGTTTCATCAAACGAATTTAATATCAGACAAACCCGAGTAAATACAACGTGCACTTTATAATTTTGAGGGATGAAGCTATTCTGGCCCTATGTGAAAAGAAAACTGAAGAGCCTGAGAACTCATCCAGGAGGTCCCAAAAGAACCCAGAACAACTTCTAAAGAACTGCAGGCCTCAGTTAAGTTCAGTGTTCATGATTCAACACTAAGAAAGAGACGAGGCAAAAACGGCATCTGTGATTTCCAACACGAAAAGCACTGCTGACCTAAGAGGCTGCGTGCCTAGGGGTTTCATTTTATCAACCTGTGGTCATGAAAGCGATCACAACACTTAAACTGGATGAACTTGGATGAGTGAGCAAACAACATCATGTAAATCAGATGTTTTTGGTCTGTCCATCCACAGCCACTGTCTTTTTTTGATGTTCGAATACCTCAAAAACTATTACAGACAAAAACTTGCCATCAAAATGAATCAGGATCTATAACTTGGGACACATTAAGGTAATTAAGTGCCTGAGTGCTGAGTCGTCAAAATATGAACAGAAAGGTGACGCACTTCTTCATATTCTCTTGAGAGAAGTTCTATTGTCATTCAGCTTTCCTGCTGGATTGAGCAAATATGATAAATTGTACTATTTTTTTATTTTTTATTTTTAATGTAGCTCAGTTTGGTAATTGTGGAGTTTATAAATGACACTCAGTCTCCAGTTTAATCTAATTTACACTGAACAAAAATATAAACGCAACACTTTTGTTTTTGCTCCCACTTTTCATGAGCTGAACTCAAACATCTGAAACATACACAAAAGACTCAAATACTGTTCTCATATCTTTATAAATCTGTGTTAGTGAGCACTTTTCCTTTACCAAGATAATCCATTCCCCCTCACAGGTGTGGCATATCATGGGGCTGATTTGACAGCATCAATAATGTACAGGTGTGCCTTAGACTGCCCACAATAAAAGGCCTCTCTGAAATATGCAGTTTGATCAAACAGCACAAAGCTACAGATGTCGCAGCTTTTGAGGGAGCGTGCAATGGGCATGCTGACTGCAGGAATGTCTACCAGAGCTGTTGCCCATGAAATGAATGTTCATTTCTCTGCCATAAGCCGTCTCCAAAGGTGTTTCAGAGAATTTGGCCGTACATCCAACCGGACTCACAACCGCAGACCACGTGTAACCACACCAGCCCAGGACCTCCACATCCAGCATGTTCACCTCCAGGATCGCCTGAGACCAGCTGCAGCAACAATCTGTTTCCATAACCAAAGAATTTCTGCACAAACTGTCAGAAACCATCTCAGGGAGGCTCATCTGCATGCTCGTCGTCCTCATCGGGGTCTGGACCTGACTGCAGCTCATCGTTGTAACCGACTTGGGTGGGCAAACACTCACATTCGATGGAGTTTGGCACATTGGAGAGGTGTTCTGTTCACAGATGAGTCCCGGTTTTCACTGTTTAGGGCAGATGGCAGACAGCGTGTGTGGCATCGTGTGGGTGAGTGGTTTGCTGATGTCAACATTGTGGATCGAGTGGACCATGGTGGCGGTGGGGTTCTGGTATGGGCAGGTGTATCTCATGGACAACGAACACAGGTGCATTTTATTGATGGCATTTCGAATGCACAGAGGTACCGTGACGAGATCCTGAGGCCCATTGTTGTGCCATTCATCCACAACCATCACCTCGCGTTGCAGCATGATAATGCACGGCCCCATATTGCAAGGATCTGTACACAATTCCTGGAAGCTGAAAACATCCCAGTTCTTGCATGGTCAGCATACTCACCGGACACATTTCAGAGTGGCATTTTATTGTGGGCAGTCTAAGTCTACGTTCACACTGCAGGCGAAAGCGCATCAAATCCGATTTTTTTGACCGTATGCGACCCATCTCTCCGATCATGGTGTGACAGTGTGAACGGCACAAATCCGATATTTTCAAATCCAGTCTGGGTCACTTTCGTATGTGGTCCTGAATCCGATACATATCTGATGTTTCAGAAAGCGACTGCTGTTTGATGGTCATGTCGCATTAAATCCGTCTTTTACGTCACTGACACAAGACGCTTTGAGGGTTCACAATAGAGCGCGTTTGCTGTCACATTTTATTTGTAGTGTGAACGAGCAGACGAAAAATATTGATTGAGCATTGAGACCTGCAGTGTGAACGTAGTCTAAGGCTACGTTCACACTGCAGGTCTTAATGCTCAATTCCGATTCTTTGATCAAATCCGATTTTTTTGTCTGCTTGTTCACACTACAAATAAAATGCGACAGCAAACGCGCTCTAGTGTGAACACTCAAAGCGGCCGCATGCGCAAAAGAAGACGTCACACACAACACGCTCTGTTTACACCCAGAGCAAACAGTAGTGTTTGACTGATGACCCTTAATATAAAGACTTCGGACTTTACATTTCCCAATTTTTGCTTTAAGTTATTTTGTTATTGACATAATAATGTAAATAACCTAATAATGATCCTTATTGCAGTTTTAGAGGAGCGGTGCTTCAAAGGATAGCTGCAGATTTCTGTCAGAATCTGCAGATTATACAGTACAAATAAAATGTTCACGTTTCTCCAACGTTGTCTTCCCAACAGTTTCACTGACATCTACACTGGATGGCCAGGAAGCGTTCGCGATGTCTTATCGGGCGCTTCTCCGGCGCTGATAATTGGCTTCTGTCTTGTGTCAGTGACGTAAAAGACGGATTTAATGCGACATGACCATTCAAACAGCAGTCGCTTTCTAAAACATCAGATATGTATCGGATTCAGGACCACATACGAAAGTGACCCAGATCGGATTTGAAAATATCGGATTTGCGCCGTTCACACTGTCATAGCATGATCGGATATGGGTCGCATAGGGTCAGAAAAATCGGATTTGATGCGCTTTCGCCTGCAGTGTGAACGTAGCCTAAGGCACACCTGTACATTATTCATGCTGTCTAATCAGCACCATGATATGCCACACCTGTGAGGTGGGATGGATTATCTTGGTAAAGGAAAAGTGCTCACTAACACAGATTTATAAAGATTTGAGAACAATATTTGAGAGTCATGGGTCTTTTGTGTATGTAGAAAAACTTTCAGATGTTTGAGTTCAGCTCATGAAAAATGGGAGCAAAAACAAAAATGTTGCATTTATATTTTTGTTCAGTGTAATAAAAACTATACTAGAACTTTTAACCTTTTTAAATGCATCTTGAAACATTTTACACATATATATATATATATATATATAAAGTTTATGACAGTATTCATCATGGACGTCCAAAAGTCTTTTTTTAATGGTTAAACAGATAATAGTTAACAGAAAATATTCTAAAAATGTGCACTGAGATGGACTGAGGTGTTTCCAGTATTACAAAATTCGGCTTGTTACCATAGGGGACTTTTTTCATACTTGAACTGCTACTTAGACACTTTTTCATCTCTCCAAGATTCAGATTTTTTTTTTTTTTAAAGTTAAGAAAGACCTGTTAAAATTTCAGGCTTTTATTTTTAGCTTTTGAGAGAGCCTGGCTCAAGCATTGGCTCAGATTTCAAAGTGCAAAGAATAGCCTGAAAGTGGACAAACCAGTGCTTTTAAATGTTAAACCTATATTTAAAAAAAAAAAATGTCAGTTTTGTTTTTAAAAAAATAAATAAATAATTATGAAGCTTGGTTCATGTTTGTATGTACACTACCAGTCAAAAGTTTGGACACACCTTCTCATTTAATTGTTGTTGTTTTAATCATTTTCACAACTATTTACATTGGATGTCTTCAGTGAGAATCTACAAACTATGAATGAACACATATGTTGTAAACAAAAAGTGAGAAATAACATGATTCATACTTTAAGTCAAGTCAAGTATTTATTTATTGTCATTGTCAAAGAACAATGAAATTGCGTTTGGGGCTTCCGTACAACCCGTACGTTAGATTCTTCCTAACAGCCGCCCTTTGCTTTGATTCCTGATGTGACTCTTGGTCTTCCTTTCCTGGGGTGGTCCTCATGTGAGACAGCTTCATTGTAGCGTTTGATGGTTTTTGCGACTGCACTTGGGGACACATTCAACGTTTTAGCAGTTTTCCGACTGACTGACCTTCAGTTCTTAAAGCAATGATGGGCTGTTGTTTCTCTTTACTCAGCTGATTGGTTCTCGCCATAATATGAATTCTAACAGTTGTCAAACAGGCCTGTCAGCTGTGCACCAACCTGACTGCTGCACAACACAACTGATGGTCCCAACATCATTAAGAAGGCAACAAACTCCACCATGAACCCTGACAGGCTCACCTGTGAGGTGAAACCAGTTAATCGCTGTCAACAAAGCAAAGGGTGGCTAATCTCAGCAATCAAATATATATAACATTTTTCCTTTCCAGTCACCTTTCTCACTCACTATGTATTAACAGACCTCTCTGCATTGAATCATACCTGTTATTAACCTCTGTCTCTCTTCCACAGCATGTCTTTATCCTGTCTTCCTTCTCTCACCCCAGCCAATCACAGCAGATGGCCCCGCCCCTCCCCGAGCCTGGTTCTGCTGGAGGTTTCTTCCTGTTAAAAGGGAGTTTTTCTTTCCCACTGTCGCCAAAGTGCTTGCTGATAGGGGGTCATATGATTGTTGGGTTTTTCTCTATATCTATTATTATAGGCTATACTGTACAATATAAAGCGCCTTGAGGCGACTGTCTTTGTGATTTGGCGCTATATAAATAAAATCGAATTGAAAATTGAAATTGAATTTAGAGTTATTTATCATTGTTTCCTTTGCTACATAATTCGATATATTCTGCTTCATATATTTGGTGTCTTCAATGTACAAAGTAGTAAAAATAAAGAAAAACCATTAAATGAGAAAGCGTGTCCAAACATTTGACTGGTACTGTAGATTCAAAATTTGGACCATAAATTCTTTTTGCAAATCAGAGCAGAAAATGTTCTAAAAATTTTGATGAATTGAGAAGCAGTGACTGCTTAGCCTTAATGTAACTGATGTAAATGTAAACTGATTTGTTTCTTACCAAAGCTAGTTGCCGTCCAATGTTTCCCATAGTTATTACTCCTGCAAAGAAGATGCAGGGTAACCACGAGCGAATGTAAAGGAAATCAGGCGACGTGTACCTGGGCAGAGAAAAGGCAAACATCAGAAACTCACTTTAAACTATACACAGCAGAATTAACTGACTGTTTGAATTAACCAAGGTTGCTTTGTCATCATCATCATCATCGTTAATAATGTCCAGTCTCTGGACAAGATCTCTAGTCATTTAGAAAGTGTTATACACTACTGTGCATTACTCTTGAGCCACCTGTTATTTCTTTATATGTTGAGAGGAAAATGGGAGATAGATCTTTGCAGAAACTCTTCTTCAGATGGTGGCTGCCTTTAATTCTGTTCTCTGCTGAGATTAAAACTGGTTCTCAATTCACACCTATAAAGTGCAAACTGTGCCCAGGTCAGAAACAACTTATGCTGCTAACACAACTTTGGCTCTTTGTAAATATCTGCACAAAGAGCATGCTAACGCTAAGCTAGCCAAGAACCAGTGAGACCAGAGCCAGTCAGGCTGCGGCCTCCATTTCTACCTGTTTAAGTAGAATCAATCGTTATTAAGTTTTCTGAGCTTGTTGTCATCTTTGCTTCATGCTGTTGGCTTTGTGTTCATACCTAAATGCTAAGAGAAAGATCATGTGTGTCCTCAATATGATAGGGATTTGTGTTGATGTGTGGGACTGCGGTCTGCGGGTTTATAATATTAAATGATATCTATGAGACAATACGTTTCAGGTCATTTTACAGAGAAACGTAATGTGTACAAGTAGTAACAAATTACTTTCTCCTGGGAGTAAGTAAGGCACTGCGTTAAATTTAAGAAAAGTGTTCTGTGTAATGTGTGTAATACATTATTACTTTGAGCAATGACGCCAACAATGACCACAACAAAGAGTGGAAGTACCTCTAACATGCACAAATAGTTAACCACACAATAGGCAATTAAATTTGGAATTTATCCAGTAGAACAAAGAGTAGATGGACAAATTGAAGGGCAAGACACATTTCCTCACAATCTGTGTCAAGTTGTTGCTAGATTTTTTTCATATTTCTTAATGATATAACTTTCAGTACTGTTCACCTGCTATAGATAGCTTTTAGGCATGCCATTTCTTTGGTTCTGTGCCAAGTTGTCTGTTACACGTCAACACCACACTGGTACGATCTGATCTCTAGGTGCCTTTTTATGCTTGAATGACTTAAAGGTCAGTGTTATGGATTAACAACAAAACAAGAAATCTTTCTCAGATGGTCAGGTTCATGGACCGGCCTGAAAACACCTCTGAAACATATTCAGAACGCTTGAGAAATATCGCTCAAGACCACTTTAAAAGTTACAAGAAAGTCTGTCTCCTTATGGCATATAAAGTGCTAATGGGTGGCTCAAGAATTTTGCACAGTAATACTAGCATTCTGCCCATACTCTAACATTAGTCATTGTGCTGGAGGATATAGCTGTGTGCTGTAAAGGCAGCGTGGCCCTGCTAATATCGTGCCTCATATTAAGTGCGTCAGTTTTCTTTTGCTGGAAGAGATCACTGTGGACCAGTCAATATTCAACTGTTGGAGCTAGAGGAGGGTAACTTACTACATGCTGATATAACTTCTTATTATCAAATACTAAATTATAAACAGGGATTACAGTGTGCTACATTACTCGATTCAATAAGCACAATACAGAAGCCCACCAGACAGAGTTCGCCATAAGTCTGTGCTGGCACACCAGTGCAACTACTTACAAAGTTCACTTGGAGTTCACATTATTGCATTCAGCAGTTTATTTAATGATAAAGTCTGAGTTACCAAATTCATTTGTCATTGTAATGATTTTCTCTCAAATCAGCCTCCACATTGTCTTAATATGCAAACTAGTGTTTGAGTAACTTACTGGAAAACTCCGTTGTAAACCAGGAGCTGGGTGGCCAGCGTACCCAAAAAGGCAATGCAGATTCCCAGACCGAAGCCGCTGCGGGAGCGATCGAATGTCCACCACAGGCCAATGGAAAGAGCTGCCAGAGTCAGAGACAGCTGAACATTGTTGGCAAAATCCACTTTCTGATGCAGGCAGAGGTCAAGGACCAGGCTGAATGCTCTACGATGCACTTACACAATGTACAGCTCCATCATCTACCCAGTAAGTCATTAAACACAAACTTCCTTGAATTAAAAGTTACACTCTGTGCTTTACTTACATCTTGAATGCGTGATTTAAAGTCCACTCTGGTGGTGTACAGAGGAAAATTATTAAACAGAGAAAATACCAACGTTCTAAGGATACAGCACTGGCGTGGTTGATACCCACAAACACAGCCACGCAGCGCATCACGCTAGACCATTCCCGCTTGAACTTGTGTGGTTCACCCAGACGGCTGTCGATGCAGGGGTACAACAGCCCAATCATTGCTGCGAGGGGGGAAAAAAGGAAAAAGAATACTGTGAGGAAAGATAAGGGAAATTATGCATCTGTATAGCACCAATTCAAAACAACAGTAGCCTCGATTTAATATTATCGTAAGACCCTATAATATTTGAGAAAATCCCAACAATCAGATGACCCACTATGGGCACGCTCTTGGCAACAGTAGGAAGGAAAACATCCCTTTCAACAGGAAGAAACTTGTAGCAAAACGAGGTTCAGCGAGGGGCCTGAAAACAACGTAACAATAATAAACAATAAAGAGCCAAAACCACCAGAGACTCATGGAGAGGAATTTGCTTTAAAAGTGTTGCAAATGAGAACAATATGATCCACAAGCATAAACTGTGCAGTGATTTGTGTGCAGGTCACAGTGGTTCGTGTTTGTATGTACACTACCAGTCAAAAGTCTGGACACACCTTCTCAGTTAATGATTTTTCTTTATTTTCATGACTATTTACATGTTGGGGGATTGAATAAATCCCCACCAGTGTCACCAGAAAAGCCTCCAACCATCATGCCTCCTCCTCTATGCTTCATGGTGGGAACCATACATGTAGTCGTGGTTTCTTAGCAGCTATTTGACCAAAAGAGCCTGATCCACACAGTCTTCTCTGAACATGTAGAGATGTGTCTGCTACTGGAGCTCTGTGTGGCATCTATTTGTGCTCTAATCTGAGCTGCTGTTAACTGGAGATTTCTGAGGCTGGTGACTGGGATGTATTTATCCTCAGCAGCAGAGGTGACTCTTGGTCTTCCTTTCGTGGGGCAACAACAACAAAACCCAGTTTGTTCCCATTTCTGTCATTTAATCTGGTAAAAATGCCAACGATAATGGTTCAATAAGTACAACAGCATGCAAAAATAAGTTCATTTCTGAGCGAGCAAGGAAACTCAACCTAGAATTTTTAAAAACAAAACAAAAAGATTATTTTCATTGCAGCACGCATCTACGAAACCACTAACCTAGCTACTACAGCAGCGAAACTATTTCTGCACTTTCAACAGAATGCAGAAGCCGTCCCCTGGGATACAAAGTACTGTGTATTTCAACAACAGGTGGAAATGACAGGCTCCTGTGGGCGACACTGTGTGTCTGGGGACTAAGACAGCCTCGGGCTGTTGTGCTCTGTGCTGAGCCACTCGGGAGCAGCAGGCATTGCTCTACATTTCCATCGGCAGCATCACACCCAGAAGACAGCATTTCAATAAACCAAAAGCCTGGCGGGTATGTTGTAACCTTCAATGTAATGATGTGTGTGCGTGCACAGTTATCGTCATGTTAAAAGTGCCCTGAGGCAACCGTTGTTGTGATTTGTTTCTGTATAAATAAAACTGAATTGTATAGTGTGCATAATTTTTCTAAAAATGCCACGTAGCACTAACAAGTATGCTTTTATATAAATGGTAAATGGACTGATGCTCAAAGCGCTCTTTACAACATGCCACATTCACCCAATCACACCCATTCTCACAAGCACTTTCTCTGTACTTAGTGCTTTCTAACTACAGTCACACACATTCACACTCCGATGGATGCATCAGAGAGCAACTCGGAGTTATTATCTTGCAGCCACCCCTATAAAAATCACAAATTTATTGTGAAAATGATTATTTGTTTGACTCAGCAGTGTTGAAGCAGGAGCATTACTGTCCTATTGAAATGTTTCCCAAACTGCTGCTCAGTCATGAACACTGACACATGTTAGTGGGAGCAGCTGTGTCTGCAGGGTGAAGTCAGCTACAGGAAGCCAGTTTGTATCAATACGGGTGCAAATTAAGATCAATATACATTTTTAGTATTGATTAATATCTGAATATGGATTTGCATTTATTTTTTGACAACCCCAATTCAAAGTCAAGTACACTGCATTTCATCATACTAACAGTTAGTGCATGTGTCTGAAAGGTTTTTTGATTGGCCAGAACCAGTGACTCAGGGACCTTCTGTCTTTAGATCAATAAATACATTTCGATGTCATATTAGTTTGATAACCTTCACTATCAAAGAGACACTTTAAAATCTCTGTGCAGATGCAAAACATTGGGGCCCTATAACAAAAGTGACACAGCATCAGTTAGGCTGTCAACATTACTAGCGGGTGTAAATATCTAACATTTTACCACCTGTGAGTATTTATCAGCATGTATCTCTGAAACAGAATGGCTACAAAGCTTGGCATGCAACTCTGAGTCCTATTTGTGTTTGTACAAATCAATGAAATAATTAAAAAAAAAAAAAAACACACATAAACTTAATTAAAAATAGTAAAAATAAAAAATGTGCGTATACCTAGTATTCGCACATATGTATAAATTTGAGACTCTCAGACCTTCATGAGTTAACATATTTTCAGTTTTTGCTGAATTCTACCTTTAAATTTATGTGGAACACCGTTTTAACTCATTCACTGCCAGCTATTGGCAGTGAATGAGTTAAACCCATTGACTCATTCACTGCAATTGACGGCTATAGACGTCAATGGCAGTGAATGAGTTAACATTCAGAAAATGCATAAACTGTGTGTCTTAATTGTATAATAAACTGAATACCATCATGCACCTGGTGAGTGCTCACAAAATATTCTGCTTATTACTGTGTAACTTGCTCATTTTAAGTAGGAAAGATCTATCTATGCCTGACACAGATGGATAGCGTCCAATGAGCTTCAGACTGGTTCAAAGGTGAAGGCTGACACTGTTGCACCCAGAGGTTAGTACCTTTGCTGCATGCTCAGTAATTTGCTTGTAGCTGTGGAGCATTTAAGATTCATTTCACTGGAGGCATAAAGGAGACTGGAGTGATATTCTTTCCAGTACCCTTCACTTAGTGAGTAATCTAACCGGAAAAGCAGTTTAATACTTATTGCTATACAGAGAGTTCATTTTTAGTGTGCTGCTTGGTGTCGTTTTCAGCTAACAACATGGAGATTTTAGCTCAGTACCATCGCAGAACCTTCTAGAGGACAGCTCTTGCTAGCATTGTAGAAGATGAGCAAGCATAAACAGAGCATAGACAAGTGCCACTTTGGACCACGGTGTGTCTGTGAGCTGTACAGAGTGTGTATTTCCCAAGGAGAAAAAAAAGTGTATGATAAGTGCACTCTGACATGCAGAAAGATGTAAGAAAGACGGGACAGGAGAGGTAAGGCCTGCTCAGTGGTGTCTGATAAACTGGAAATCATGGTAGATGTAGTGCAGGCTAAACAGGTTACCTTAAAGTATTGTTGTGAAATGTACAGGAATGCACTATGTTGGACTGTTGCAGGCACGGCTGATGTGGTAACGGGCAATGTTAGGCTATATCAAGGACAGCAGACATAAATTTAAGGCCAGGACTGGTACTCGTGCCTAAGTACCTAAGCTGATCTGTCTGCTTAGATCTTCTACAATTCAGTTAAATCTGCAAAAAAAAGGTAAATCTCAGAGCAACAGCAGTGCCTCTTTCCCTCTTGATTACCATAAAAACATTAAGGATGTTCTTTGTTTCTTACTCTGCATTTTAGCTTAAATTTTGTTAAATAAATAATGACACAATAAGTCATTTGTTGTTGTTTATCTGAGCTTAGATTTGCCTTCTCTCTCTTTGTTTTCCTCGAGCGTTATGGAAGTAAACAAAAGGACCCAAGACAAAGTGGTGTCCACAAGACCATACATTATTACAAAGTTCAAACTGGTTGATGAACACAGCTCCTGAAGTGTTTCCCAGTCATAATGAAAAACTGATAGCACTGTGCACAAAAGCAGAAGTTTATTGCTAAGGACTCGAAGCTTTCGTCGAAGCGGCTATCCTAGAGCGCAAGCTAGCCTAGGTAAATACCACTTCAGTTGCAAGTATCACTTCTAGCTACACCCTACATCACAGAGTTGGAGAACATCGAGAATTACTTACAGCAATGATAAACAAAGACGTTAAAATCATTCTCAACTCCAGAGTGAGCAACTGGAGATGGGCAAAGAGACACAGGCAGCACCGGGGCAGGAGGTTCACAACCTCTTGTCTAGCTACATTTTGTGGTTTCCATCTGAACTTTTTCTTTTGCTTTTTATCTCGCCTGCCACTTAAAATACATTTTTTTTTAACCTCATTTTGAAAAGGGAAACGTTTCACACACCTGCGGCTGTCCCACAGCAGAGCGGCACCCACCAGGCCGAAGAGAAGATACTGGTTATGACATCAGGGGGAAACAGGGTGATGTTCCTCTGTACCTGAAGTAAGTTAAGCACCAGGGCCAGGAAGACGCCCACAGAGAACAACATGGCCCCTCGGATCAACAGGTTGGTCGTCCTGCAGAGCAAAATAAAAGGCGTCAGGATGCTGGTCTGGATTGGTATTTAGGTGCTATTGTGTTTTCTAGTCTTCTTGACCACTCAAAGATCTTTTTTCTCTGTACTTTAAGCACTTCATTCACACACTCACACTCTCTTGGACCAGAATTGTACCAGTGATGAATTGGGCTTCACCTTGCTCACGAATACTTTTAAAAGTATACTGAAGGAGCTGGGACAGACCATTAGTGGACAACTTGGCTACCTTGTTACCCAGGTCACACCCAGATTACCTGCATACAGTGTTGAGTTTTAGCAGGATAACTTAGCCTCAGATTACAGTTTCTGTGCTACAATGTTCAATGAATAAAAGACTAATGAAAGATTTACCTTACTATGTAACATACAGCAAAGACAGTAAAAATGGCACTATGGGAGTTTGTTGTTCTTCTTATGGTGACCTTCTGTAGCACACAGAGCTAACCTGTTGGTGATAGCTGAGATGTATGGTCCACGAGAATGCTGCATCTCTCCAGACCTCGACCACTGCTGCTGGTCGTCGGTCACTGTTCTTCCGCTCATCGTCGTCAAGGTTAGAGACATTCGTAAGACTAATTCAGGAAATTACAGATGGTGTCTGACATCTTTAAACATTAGTGTGGTCAATGTCCTCCACTGACATCCCAAACCACGCTGAAAAACAAGAACAGGCAAAACAAAAAAATAATAATTAGGCTGATTTCTGTTTCAATCAGAACATCATAAAAAGGTAGGTTAGCTGGGTGCTACATGTAATGGGTGACCTAATGGTTTTACATAGTAAGTTTTAGAACATTTTTTAAACCTAAAGGATTTATGGTGTAAGATATTATATACACAGCTTCTAACGTTAAAACTTTCTGTATCTTTCAGAACTAAAAGTCAGAGTATATGTTCAGAAAAGTCTACATACTCCATGTTTGTTTGTAATTACAACACAAGCCACCCAACTATACTCCATGATCAGCAATTCCTGTAATCTGTGCTCATTCATGTAGTCTTGTACCATCAGTAACCATGCATAGAGGTGACTGTAAAACCATGACCTGTATATAGATAGAATGAGTGGTTGACTGCATGTATACAACCTGTGCAACTTGAATTCATGTATCTAAAACTAATACACTATTATGTAACCACCATCCATGTATGCATGTGGATATTTGGTTACTGGCTGTTAAACTGTGTCGAGCATGCTCATTTCTCCTCTGAGGCAAAGAGCCGAGGTGATTATTAGAACAGTGATGACTTTAGGTCTTTGCTTCACTATCAGCAGGAAAAGGAAGATGTTACTGGTGGGTTTTACTGGTGGAGAGCTGGTGACCACAGAAAAGGGATCATATTACATTTGGATACAATTCAGGAACAGTTTAAAAAAATAAAAATAAAAAAGGAGGGGGAGGGGCTTCCAAAGGATGCACCCTCTGAGAGCGACTCCTGCACAAGAATCCAAACCACTATTTGTGAAACCCTCTGACGAGGGAAATGACTCCAGAAACACCAAAACCACGTTCCCCAAGTCTGGTACAAAGCCACAGACCGAACAGCAGCTATACCATCGCCATGATTTCCTCCATTGTTGTGTCGCATTTGTTTCTCAGATAGAAATGATGCCACGGGACTTTAAGCCGCGTTGCTATAACGACTTCACACACATTTAGTTGGCAATCAGTTGTAATGGAAAATGACTGAAACCGAGCAGAGTCGAGTCATGCCGAGTGGGTACCAGTGGAAAAGAGACAAATGAGTCTGCATCCACCTAAAGCATCAAAATCAAGTCTCACATAGGGAGACTGACAGATGCAGCACCTGCAAACATAGATACTTCACTTTTTTTTAAACTTAACTTGCTTCATGGCTTTCAAGCTGTCCTGAAAGGCTAGGTCAATTTTACTAGCATTACCATTCAAGCACTTTATTATGGTTGTTAATACTAGCACTGCACAAAATGCAAGCACAAAGGAGTGCCAGTACACTTGTGAGGAAAAGTAACTGATTTAATTAATTGAACTGAATTAAAGATTAATTCTTGCTCTTGCTTTTTTAAATGCTCCAAAGTAGCAGCTGCTGTCGTATTCAACTACAGATAGATTGTTGTGGGTTGGCTCTATAGTAGCCTGTATGTACAACTACAATCAGAATCCATTATTATATAGACCTATAGTACTAATGGCATCAAGTCTTGGGGATCGTCAAGATGTTTTCTGGCAAAACTGAGATGAGCCTGTTCCTGTGCTCAGCAAGGATTTTCATCTTGGAACTGCCATGCAGGCCATTTTGCCCAGTCTCTTTATGGTGGAGTCATGAACACTGACCTTAAGTGAGGCAAGTGAAGCCTACAGTTCTTTGAATCTTGTTCTGGGGTCTTTTGGATGAGTCGTCATTACCACTCTGGGGGTAACTTAATGGCTCTCACTGTGGTTCGTGGAAGTCCCACAGCTTTATGACTGTCTTTGTAATATTTTGGCTGAGGGCTCTCAATCACTTTTACCGATTTTCCAAAGAGGTGATCCACCACAGCTAATTTACATTATAACGGGGAGGAGGCAATAACTTTTTCACACAGGGCCATTTAGGTTTGGCCTTTTTCCCCCTAAATAATAAACACATTCACTTAAAAACTGCTTTTTGTGTTTACTTGTGTTATCTTTGTCTAATATTTAAATTTGTTTGATTACCTGAAATATTTAAGTGTGACAAAACATACAAAAAAAACTAAACAAACACAGGAAATCAGGAAGGGGACAAATACTTTTACATATCACTGTAGCAGATGTATCAGCAGCTATATTAACCAATGCTGAATATAATGCTGTGATGCTGCTACGTTTTTCAATCTACAGACAGTTTGAGCAGATGAATGGTGAGCTTGCGCTGGATAATTAACTGTACTGATTTGACTACTGAAACCTTTAGCGTCTTTTATGCAAGGCTGAATCGGGGGAGCCAGTAGATCACGTGTGCCCCTCATTCACTCATACCACGTATCTTTAAAGCTTTATTTTTAGCAGGCGCCAGGGCTGCCGCAGCATTTTGCCCTCGTTAGACCGATTAACACAGCCCCTATTTACCGGTCCTTTACTACCTGGTGGCGACCAAAACATGTCAAAGAAACAACTAAACACCCAATTAAATAGTAACAGTAGAAAACACGCAGCTGCCGAGGTAACGTAGGTTAGCTTAACGTGAAGTTCGTTGTGTGTACGTAAGCACTGAATAGTTAGCTAAAACGAACGTGTCGTGTACGTGATAGCACACTGGCTAAGGTCCAAGCTCTTACCTTATGCCGACAAACACCTTGTTCTTACACATTTATTCATTTCAATGGCTTTTGCTCGTCGTGTAACACTGAACTGAAACAGACGAAAAGCTAGAGTTTTCTCTCCCTATTGTGACTACTTCCGGCTGAACGGCTAGCCGTTCGCGTTTAAAGGCATGACGTAACCGCGTCGCAAAAAATGACGCGTCATGTGATTGGATGTGTGCGGAACGTTAACCCAATCGCTCTGGACTATAAAAGAATGCCAGCGATGTTGTAATTGTGCAGAAGCAGAGACAGATGAGAGACAGGATCTATTGGATAATTCTTCTGTAGAAATAGTTTCAACTGTTGATTGTTTTTATATATAGTTTTTAATTCACAGTCGCTTCATGCGAAATGTTTATGCCTCAATAACTAGGAAAGGGACAATGGCCATGTTTAATTTAGTGAGCAATTAAATTTATCTTTTGTAGCTTAATACAACAGCCCCAATACCCAGCTCAGCGTTGTACTCTAGTTTTTATCCACTCAAAAGAATCCTCACATATACACGTACACTTAATTTTGTATTTATTTATTTTATTGATTTGTTTTGTGGTGTGATTGGCTTACAGTAATGAAAAAGTGAGAAAGTCACCATGCGCTATGGATTACTCTTAATCCTCATTTATGCTATTTTGTAATCAGCATACTGAGACCTGCAACTCATGATGGTGTTTTGGGGATTATACCTAGGTACACAATGGTTTTAACAGAAAGAGGCTTGCCATGCTCTCTTGTCAACTATAGCACTTAACTCTATCTGTTAACTGGAGTCTACATGCTATGGATCTTTAAAAAAATACCTGTAGAAAGCTTAACGCTGAAAAAATGTTGAACTGAGGGAAATTGTTTGTTAATATATTTACTAAAATCCTGGAATAAACTCAAATTAGAATTAAACACGAGTCCTATATGATAAACTGGACTGTACTACACTAAGCAGTAATTGGTAGTGCTCACGTGGTTGAAAAGAGTGCTGTACCTTCACTGAGTCCAGCAAAGTTGTGTCCTCTATCATTTCTAGATATTTTGGGAGGTTTGATTGACGTGAAGTTCAGTTCAATTTATTTGTGGTATAAATTTAATCATCCTTTTGGGTCTTCACTGAGCTCCTTGGAGTGTCAGAGTCCAGCATGTGCTATTTAACAAATCCTTTTAATGTTTTGTAACTATGCGTGTAATGTTATTAATAAACTTTATTTATTTGCACATTTGTTTTTATGTGGAAACAGTTCGCAGAATATTCAAAGGATGGTTTAAATGAAAACATTTAAGTTACACAACATGCACACTAATGATTTTTAAAACTCAGCTAATTGCCTCAAAGACAGACAATCGTCTGAGACGTCTTGGAGGGAGGTTCAGAAGGTGAGAGGGGTGTACAACGTCTCCAGACCCATAATGCATCTAACCAGCTCCTGGAAGACACTAGTCAAGTGCACCATGAGAAAAACACAATCTGAACCAAATGTGCTTCAATCCATTTGCAGTCCTTTTATAGAAAAAATGTCTCACCATGCTTAAGCACTTTTCTCCATTGCCACAGGCGCTATGAGCATAAAAGACCTGCTCCAGTCACATGCAATATGGCCCAGAGTCTCAGCCTCTTATGTGGCATTAATTCCAGTTTCTGCCCCTCATTTGCCTTGAAGTTCCACATTGGTGTAGCCTCAAGCTCAGGATTGACACCTATCCCCACTCCCCCACATGTCCTCCATCTCAACGAGCATTTCAAGAGCCCACTCAGTGGACAGCTGATTTGCCACCTGACCAAGTGCCACTAATGTCTTCTCCTATGTTTTCACATGAATTACACCACACCATGATCTCATCATGTGCAATTAACCTCCATTAATCACTACTGAGATCTCAGCCCTTTCTTACAAGAAACAAAGAGCATTATGTAGGATGAAGGATAGTTAAAAAGTTGAAAAAAGTATTCATTTCTTTAAGTATACTGCAAAAAAATTTATCTGCGAAAATCTGACTGTAACAAAATCAAATCAGTATTAGCAACAAAAATCCAAATGTGTCTTTACACGAATACATTAAGCGCGGATTGAATCTATATTTGTTCTAAACACACGCATTTCCTTTAACAAGCTGCAGCACGTAAGCCAGGTTAATCTTCTTAGATTCATTCACACATTAAACTGATCGAACTGAAAAATCCCACCGAAACAGGCACAACATCGCAGGAATTTACTGGAAAACACAAAACAAGCATGGCCACCTCGGCTGGTAAGAATCACGAGTGATGCTTGCTGCTTTACACTTTGTTAAAAAATGTGAGGAGGTGCTGCTTGCCCGGCAGTTTTATGGAAGACCAAACTAAATAGAAATGATCCTCTTCAACTTCCACCAACTATGTTATTGAATATTAAAAGGTAAACAGTCACACTACTATGTTTACTGCTGCCTTAAGTTGTGAAATAACCGGATGTGATGGTTTATTACAGTAATATGTAACTGTGAAATATACATTTTAGAAATATAAAATATAAATAAATAAACAGATAAATAGCTGGTTTCATTTGAAGATACATTTGTAAGTGATAAATGAAACTGATCACACACTCCAGTGAACAAATATATATATATATATTATTATTGTGTATAAAAACAGCCGTGACTCCTAAACATTAATGCTGTACTACTGAAGGTCTCATTATTATACTTAAATACACGCAAAGACATAAATGTGAGTTACAGCTAATATTTCTCTGTTATTTCTTTAAAACACTCCTAAAGATCAAAAGCAGCAATTTCTTAGTCGAGCCCTGAATACGTTCTCAGTTTGCTGAAGCAACAGTACAGCTCTAAAAAGTCTCAGATAATAATAATAATAATAATAACAATAATTATTATTATTATTATTATTATTATTATTATTATTATTATTATTATTATTATTTAGACCATTTTTATGTAAATTTAAAACAATGCTTTTTCAAAGCAGGACAACACATCTTTATTTATTTACTTCATACTTTGTACAATATTGAGTGAAACTGAGTTAAAAGTACTTACATTGTGTGTGTGCTTACCATCAGGTCATGACACATATCAGGTTTGCAGTCACCATTAGAAGTACTAGAATCCATTCATTGCTTATCTTTTGATAATATTATATTGCATTATTATTCACAATGATACAAATACAATTAGAATTGACTTCTGTCTGATATCTTCAATCCTCAGAAAACCCTCAGGCCTACAGAGTGTGCTCCTCACATGGCTGCAGCGCACTGTTCTTTAGCCCATGCTGCTACACTGATCTTTATGTGTGTTTTTTATCCACTAAGATGACTCAGCAGGTTCTGTGCTGGACTATCGGAGAGTCCTAAGGGACACTCACTTAACTCTAATAATTAGATTGATAAAGGGAAGTAAGAGGAGGATATAGGGAGCTTTAAATTAGCTGTCAAGAGCTACTTGGAGGCCCCGTTACACAGCCGAACAGGCAGGATACAATTCATCATCCTGCCTGTGCCGAGCGCTGAGGACCTTTTCATGATTAGTCCTCTGTCGGCTCATTCACTTTAAATGTGAGTGATCGTGTGTGTGGTGTTGATTGTGGATGGTGATGGAGAGGTGGGGCTGGGCCTTGATCATAACAGTCATCCCCATTGGACCATTGCAAGTCCCATCTCAAAAATAATAGGCCTTGTGACCTCTCTGTTGTCTAGAATTAACCTCTAACCCCCTCCCTGTCTGTGCCATCTGCCAATCCCAGGACAGCCATCATGAAAAGGGAGAGGCTGTTTGGCGAGCGTGTTCACCAACTGCACGTGTGAAGGATTCAAATGGGAAACAAGAAAATGGCCTCTGCTCTAGTTTTCAGAGTATATACGTCACAAGTTTGGGGACACAATAAAGAATGAACAACAAAAATTCTTGCATGTTCAGTGTGAGTTTATTTAGTCCGAGAGAGATTAAACATGTACAAAACTGTGATTTTTTTTTTAACATCAGGGAAAATATTTCAAAATTTAAAAAACAAAACAAAAAAGAGTTATGGCTAGACAATACATATACAATGTGCATGCTGTTCAGGGTTTGGTTTCTGTGCTTGGCATGATTCTGAATGTGCATTACCTTAGCTCTGTATGGTGGAGAAATACTCAGCTCTGGGAAGAAGAAATCACTGCTACCTCCCCGGTTCACGTAGTCTGACATTTACCAACAATGAAACATCTAATGAGCAAACAACAGTGTAAAAAATCCAAAATCACAGAGTTAAATGATCCCTAATGGATGGAGCTGACACCTGTACATGATGACATTTATATGGCTGAGAATCACATCAGGAGCAAATGAGACACAGAACAAGGAGCTTTTCTGTTCCTGCAGCAGCAGGCAGAGAAATCTTCAATGTCCATCCAATGGAACCAGAGCCCTGATTTGTGGTGCATCATTGTCTGTGCACATTCTTGGAACTATGAGGAGGAAATGCTAATGTCCTGTTGCTGGCGGCACCATGAAAGCAATGCCAGCATGTGTGTGGCATACTGAATGATAATGACAAAGTGTACCATATCCCCCGTGAGCAAGCCTGCAGAACAATGATTACAGATTGGCCAGTGTGTCCTTAGGATCACAAGGGAGCCTGGTTCTAATGCTAATCAGTGCTGCTGCCCGCTGAAACATATCTGTGCTTGCAGGACATGAGGAAATAAGCTGGAATATCCAGCTTAGACTATAATTTTACCATGGCGCTGTTTATTTTTTATATTTTAACCCACAGGAATTTACAAAGGCAGGTTTAACCTATTGCACCACCTGCTGGTCTCAAGTTGGTAAATAGTGATACAAGACTATTTTTGTTCTTCAAGCAATTATCCACCACGTTGCGTTAAACATTGATGTATGAGCTTCGCTGCATTCTTCATTATTCAATTTATTTCACAGGGTCTGTTAAAAACGCCTCATCTCCTTCTTGTTAGGGGGGAACGAGCTAATCCAGCCTAAGGAGGGATTCACCTGCTGGTTCGGGTTTTACCAGTCTCCCTATGCCATTCACCTCCATCAGCTAACCTGCAACCCCTCCACGCCACCACCACAACCAACGGCCCTCTTGGAATATACTCTATTTTCATTCCAGGGAGCGAAACAAGAAGGAGAGCTGAGGCACAGCAATGCTCAGCTGCACACTCAATGTAGCTTAATGGAAGGGAGGAGAGTCTGAGTTGAGGCTGTCTCTGATTGGCTGGCCCCGAGATGTGCAGCTTCTCCGCAGCACAACCTGTCACAGTTAATCAGGACCCATCTCTTAACAGCCAGCCGGGGCTATTGAAGAGGTGAGCCTATTTCTATTCAGGACGAAACAGATGATAAATCATTTGTACATAATTAGTGCTCAGCAAGGTTATAACTGACACGTATTTTCATCTTAATTAGGAGGGAAATTTGTTCCATTAATTTAATTTGGTGCGCATGGGTGCCTCTGCACCTAACTAAGTTAATCTTACACCTGTCAGGGTGGGAATGGAGTTGGGCTTTAGATTACAGGGAAATGGGAAAGAGTGCTCTATCAGATTGTTTCATGCTGCTGTATCATGAGGTAAACTCAAACTGCAGCTGCACATCTCCTGCTAAAAGCAGGACAAAGCCACACGCAGTCTGAGGCACTCAGCAGTAATTAGTCTTATCTAAGAAAGCCCTTTTTTTCTGTAACATTTCACAGCCATCCCACCACCCTGCAAAAGACAATAAGCTGGCATTGCATCGTCAGTGCTCGGTCTGATAGGCATACACACTTCTTCGTCCCTGAACAAATATTTAAGCAGATCTCACAAATTGGTGCTATGGAGAAAATCACATTCCATCATGGGACCCGTTTCCATTCAAAAGCCCACATCTCTGATTTACAGCCACAGGAGCTTTCAGTAAGTCCAAGGCCTGGGTCTCTTTTCATCGCTGGAAGCTGTATGAAGCTGTAGTAATTGCCCCAAAGAAGTGGCTCAATAAAGAGGGAGCTGGAGAATGACTGATTTAGTAACTATAAGGTTTCTAATCGAGTTCTTCATCGCCTCGCCGACACACAAGCTGACAACATTACCTGAACTGATGCACAGTCCATTACAGAGTGCTCCGCTTTAATCGAATGTCTATCATAAAAATACAGAGATGTCGGGTGCCAGCGCATGCACTCTCACCCATGTGTGAAGGTGTAACCAAACTGTAATGGCTTTTCTTTTAGATATACCACTGCATGGCCTTACAAATGAATATTAGCAGGGAAAGAGAGTGCGAAGAAATGAGCTTCTAACTTGTAAAAATGCTGCTATTGGACGCTCTTCTTTCAGACAGGAGAAATAAGCAAACTCACTGACTGAATGAAATGGGACCAGGCAAGTGCAGTCAGATGCCTGTGGAAGTAAATCATTCAGATGGTTGCAGTACAAATCCATCATACGATAGGATGCTACAGCTAAGCTTTCGGTGTTTGAGATTATCCTTAAAATTACAGGCGCAGAGGTCGACATCATTTTGTGTAATTGCAAAACCACTGATTTAAAATTAACTAGGTTAAAATTTGGACTTTAAATTTCTTCAGTTGAGGCAGTGAAGAAACTCCAAACCTGTTACTGAGACCAAACTGTGTGATTCACACCGTGACTTAAGTTGTCTTGTATTTTAATTTTATGCTGCACGCGGCTTCATTACTTGTAGTCCACGCCTTTACTTATTCTTACATTTCATGAAGAACATCACAGTCCATCCATCCTTTTCAGGGTCGCGGGGGGCTATCCCAGCTGTGTTAGGGCGAGAGGCGAGCTACACCCTGGACAGGTCGCAGGGCTGTTTAAGAATTAATATACTTATTTTAAAAAAAACAGGAAATAAGGGAGCAGCTGAAAGAACCAGGGACGAGCTGATTTTTCCTTCATGTAAAATGTCCCCATCAGTCAAATTTGAGGACATATCTGAGAGTCTGCATGATTATATTATCTAAGTATAATAAATTTAAAGTGTGAAACTGCCGATGAAGCTGATCAGTCTTCGGGCATGTTTGTGGTTTCGTTTTCCTCTCAGTGGGCTCAACATTTAACCCAAAGAATTATTTACAAGTGAGCTCAAATATACACAGGTGTCCTTCCCTGGTTCAGTGAAGAAAACTTCATTTACATCAGGTCACTTATAAATTCAGTTGGATTTTTATTGTTGTGACCATTTACTAGAATTATAATTAAAAAAAAAAAAGAAATATCCTGAGTGTGTGAAGTTTTGACTGGTACTGAAAGAGTGTGTGTGAAAATTCCCACTTTGTGTTACATTAACAAACATGAGATGAAGACAGCAGTTCAAAGACACTCCCTCCTTTGTTGATGATGACCTAACATACTGAAACTTCCTGCTGTTAACCTCGGGTGAAACATTACGATAAAGCACACAATGTGTGATTACAAACATTTTGTAGGAGCAGTGAACCCTTGTGTACAATAGATGGCAGCATTCCCACACAGACCAGGACAGCCAACTGCCCCCACAGCGCAGCCCGATCTCCTACTGCAGGGCTCAGGATCAGCTCTTTTAATTCGTCTCCCATTTGTACCTGTCATATGAAATACTAAAGCACCTGTGGGCTGTGTGCACTCTGCTTTAACAACACTTGAATTTCCCAAAGGAATAAAAGCTACACTACATTTAGACTGAATACTGTAACCATACGAGATGTCAGGATAATATTCTGTTAGTAAATACTTTAAAGAAGCGCCATAAATAGACTTTCAACATTTCTAATTCTTTTGTCGTATGCTACTTCCTTCTTCCACTGACTACATTTAAGAGGAAAAATGGATCTTTGAACTACAAACGACCCTGTAAACTCATAAGGTTTTATATAAAAGTCCAGCAGCTACAACATGGATTACATTGTTGCCTCAATACTAGTAATCTAACGATGTGTACACAGACCCCTTAACTAGGTTTACCTGCTAATACTTACTATTTATGTAGGATTTACTACGCAGCTCTTTCACTTGAGTATTTTTACAGTTGCTTTGATACTTTTACTTGAATACTTGCTGTGTTTCAATGCACAAAGCTGCAACACTCCTGTGTATGTTTAAATGAATTCTTAATGTATGAACATCTTTTGTATGTTACTACTCTAGATGTTTAAGACTGAGCTTATCTTAATAGCTTAAAGAGCAATGCGATGTGCTCATGATGTTTATAGTGACACGACACATTAACTCTTAATGTAATGTACAGCCCTATTTTCAGCCCAACTTCTAATTATCTTAAAAATCAACAAATCGAACATCTTTTCATGGGACTTAATATAATCAGAACAAAAGCTAAAGTTCACACACAAACGTAGTGGAGTCAGTACAGACCATCCGCTTCGAGTGAAGTCAGTGGAAATATAAAGTAACAAATTGTATATGTTTCAGTATTTATTTACCTTTTTCTTGAGTACTTAAATGCGTATGATAATGATTATAATTATATTCATTTCCCTTTGGGATCAATAAAGTCATACTTACTGTATGCAGTTACATTAACTGGTGAGTATAACACACAATAACCTGGGAATATGCTGCAATATACAAAGATTTGTCTCCATTAGAGAAAAATCACAAACCACATTTCAACACATTCGAAACGTTTCACAGCCTCGTGTAAGAGAAGCAGGAAACACATGTTGGCAGCAACAATGTGCAGACTCTGAATCTGCAAACACTTCATCTCATGTGAAAAACCTTTAGAGCCCAGCCTGTGTGTTGTACCACAGGTATCGCCTTTTCCAGTAAAGATTAGACATTATAGCACACATGACATAGTGGTGATAAAAGATTGATTCAATACAAACTGGCAGGAAAAATAACAAAAAACACCAACAGTCAGTTGTGTAATTAAAAGTGTAATTAAAAAGCACATTTTCTCCAAGAAGTTACAAAGCAGACATCTCGACATTCTGAGATATTTGTTTTCTACAGTGTGTCTCACAGTTTGGGCTCCAACTACAGGGTGAAACAGCACAAGTTCAACTCCAGTAAGAATTATTTCAGGGGTTCTCAACAAATATAACATTTAAAAGATCTCATCACCATTTGATCAGATCAGCCCCTGAAACATAAAACAAAATTATTAATGATATTTAGTCACTTCAAATATTCTGACATTACAGATCAATTCCACTGCAGCAGGGAAAGAAATGTTGTGAAGCGATGTTTTAATAATGTCCACAAAACAGCTTCTTTTAAGCTCTTAAGGTTTTCTTTTCACACTACTGCTGGTTCCTGCAGACGCTCCGTTCTTGTCCTTCACTAGCTCCTCCCGAGTCATGGGCTCGATGATGGCGCCCAGCTTGGTGACGACCTTGGGCTTGGTGACCTTTTTGACAGTGCGCTCTGTGTTCCAGGTGCGGCCAAGCGCAGAGCGGATGGTGTTCTCAAAGACTGAGGGGCTCTCAAAGGGAAAGGGCAGCGCGTTGACCTGGTGGAGCCTGATGGAGCTGCTCCTCTTCTCAGAGATAATGACACCTGGTAGATGCTGGTCTTTCCTGGGTGTGGGTGGGGTCATCTTTCTCCTGAACTTCCTGCGTTTTCTGCATGATGGCTGCAGTCCTCCCCCTCCCCACTCACCCCACCCAGGTAGTGTCAGGTCTACTGCTTTAGGCTTCCCTGCATCCTCTTGCTTCCTCTTTTCCTTCAGAAAGTCAGAGATGATGTCATCTCCAGCGAAGGCCTCTTTAATGAGCCCCCTCTGGTCCAGCTTTTCCTCCGAGTCCTCTGCATCCTCGATGGTGGGAGCAAAGGGAACCTGCAGGACCTGTGTGCCCTTGGTGAGAACTTGTTTCAGCTCAATCCCTTTCCTCCTCTTCCTGCTTTTGCCCGTCTTTTGTGTGTTTTCTGTGGCTGGAGGACGCTGCGGAACAACAGCTCCTTTATCTGTGGCTTCCTCCTCCTCTGCCTCCTTGCCCTGTGTGAGAAGCTCTTCATCCTCTTGACACCTGATTTTGAGCTCCTTTTCCAGCTCAGCTGCTGTGTCAGCCTCTCCACAGCCCTCTGCTAATCCTTTGAAAAGGCTTGTGAACTCTGAAAGCTCTTCTTCCTCTTTGTCAGAAGCATCTTTGTTTTCCTCCTCCTCCTCTTCCTCCTCCATAAGCATTACAGGTGCGTCAGCTTCCTGAGCTTGACGCCGTTTCCTCCTGTTATCAAATTCTCTGAGTAGCACCTCTTCTTCTGTCTCCTCCACCTCCTCTTCCTCAGCTACATTTTCCTCAGCTCTAATAGTCACAGCATTACTTGTCTCCTTCTCCACGCAGTCTTGAGAGAGCTTTCCAGTCATCCAAGGATTTGAAAAATCCAGTCCTTGCTCTGCATCATTCACAAAGTCAGGCACCACGTCTGCGTTACCTTCTTCCTCCATCGTCTCCTCCTCTTCCTTGTTCAGTGAGGTCACCAACTTCTGGGTCAGGTCTTTGTTCACTTCCAGCTGCTGCTGAATAGCTTTGCGGGCACCTTCATCATATTTTGCCATGATGGCCTTGGACCTGGCCCACTTACTGCTGTTCTGGTGCTTCAGTGACATCCTCTCCTGCATCCTCGCCATCTCCATCTTATTGAGCTCCTCCAGCGCAGCAGCCGGGTCTCTCTTCACCATCTCATCAAACTGCTTCTGGAAATCCTTGGATTTGGCCTTGTTCAGCACTTTGTGGTATTTCTTGCTCTTGATCTTCCTTTGCCTCCTCGCCTTGGCCTCGTAGTAGGACTGAAGAGCCCGGGCCTTCTGCAGCTCTGCACGACGTACCTTAGCTTCCTCCAGGCTCATCGCTTTCATGGAGGCCTCCTCAGTGGGAGTAAGAATGGGGTCGTTAATAGGCTGCTTGTTGGCAGACAGGAGAGTGAAGACTTCTTGCTCAAGCGGAGTCTGAGCTTTCCAGTCCATCACCACCCTCTCAATGGGCTTGGGGCCTGAATGCTCCTGATTGAGAGGGAAGACCAGCTGCTCAGCCCTCTCATTCTGTCTGATGACACTCTTCCAGTGGCTCACCTCTTTGGAAACCTTCTGAAAAGCCAAATCTCTCCTTATCCTCTCGCTCTCCTGCTTGCTTAGCGGGCACTCTATGGTCTTTCTGCTTTGCTCCAAATTCTTCAGCCGCTTCTTGCTCTTGCCTGAGAGTCCAGGAGTTGTCTTCATGGACCCTATCAAGTCCGACAAATCGACTTTGTCGCCCTCGCCCTCTGCGTTGACCGTAAATTCAGACATATGCACGGCCGCCTCGGACCTCTCCCCCAGAGTTTTCTTCCTCTTACCACTGAGAGTGCCGATAGCCTCCAGCAACTTTTGGCGTTTTCGTTCATCGTACCCGTCTTCGTCCTCAACAGTAACATCATCATCAGTCGCATCCTCCTCCTTTTCGTCGTCGTAAATCACGTCTGGATGCCCCTCGTTGCTCTGCTCCGCACATCCGGAGCGTGTTTTCTTTTTACTCGCTTTCTTTTTCGAAACTTTAGCCATGCTGAAGCAACAACTGCCGGAGCTCAATGCACTAAACTGGGACGACTGCGTGCCCCACGTGTGCCGTAAAACAATCCGTTGTCGTGAAACTTGCGACAGTGTTGTTCACTGTCGCAAAATATGCTGGGGTTTGTTTTTTTTGGGGGGGTCCCACTTCACACTGTACATTATCATTTTATCAATAATATCATCTTAAATAACGAGATGAAAATGTTCCTGTCGATGATGCGGAGACATGTTTAAGAATTCATAATTATTCTATGAACGTTACGTAATAAACACTAACCAGCTTCAGAGTGTATACTAAATGTTTGACCCACATTTGATAATACTCTTGTGTTTTTATTCTTTTATTAGCCATGGCTCCTTCTTGGTCGAAAGCATCTTCTAATACAGTTATCATTTCTCTTTGTACCTTGTGGTTGTGAAAATATAATAGTTTGGACATACTGTCACATTATCAAACAATAAGCTCCTGAAGAATCTTTTTGTTGTTGTTGCAAAGCTGATTATCTGTTCATCCAGAGGCACCTTTATGTCCGTTTGCTGTTTCAGGTCAGTGCTGTGTCCCCATCTGCTGCTCACACTCAGAACCACTCGGTCGTTGTTATACAACATACATTCCGTTGGACACACTTGGAAACGCTGCGTTTAATATTTCCTGTCATATGCTACGGTCACGTGACTGTCATCAACAGTGCAGTTAAACATGGCGGTGGCTACGTCTGTTTTCCACAGAGTAAGAACCGGGTCGAAAATAGGCGCTCAGTATGACCAAGACGGCAACCTCATCCAGGTACAAAGTAGCTGCATCAGATTTCAACACTGCTGTGATGATGGGCTTGAGCTGTCACACTGCGGACGCATATCGATACAAGCTAACACTGAAGCTAACGGTGAAGCTAGTTTGTTAATGTTGAATTAATAACGTTTTGATGCATGCTAAACCATCCACGCAAGTAAATCCCAAAAAGTTTTTTTCTGTTGATTAATGAGCAAGAAACTGACCTCACAGCTGTTCCTTCAGTGGGCTGGTTTCAGTCACTGTGCGAAAGTACTGTTTATAAGACCGAGGAAACCTGCAGTCAGCTGAGACCGAAGAAGTCACCTGGACGGGTGACGAAACGTTTGTCCCAGTGAAAACGCTACGTCCAGACGAACAGAATCAACCTTCTGGGATTGAGTTAATAACGTTTAAAATCGTGCTAGTAGTAATTTTAGTAACAAAAAACGGAAGAGTAAATGTGAAGGTCTGAGAGCAGACGGATTAGGACCTCAGCCATGTGTGAGCTATGAAGTGTTTCTGGCCTGCAGGTGGAAACCCGGGAGGATGAAGAGCAGAGCGTGAAGCTGACAGAGATCCTGGAGCTCCTGCTGGCAGCTGGATACTTCCGAGCCCGGATTAAAGGATTGTCACCGTTTGATAAGGTATACGCTGGACTTCTGATTGCTCTTTTCTTCCTCTCTGCTCGTCTTCCATCCCAACTGGTTTTAGCAGATTAATACAACTTGTTCCTGCTGAAGGTGGAAACAAAAAAATGTTTCACTAATTGAGCTAAACACACATCCGAGTACAAGCTGACTATAAAGGCAGTGAGGAGGTGATGTGTGACCAAAAAGTAAACAAACTTCTCCACCAAGCACTTGCTGGCTACACGGACTGGTACTGATGTAGCATCATTCTACTCAGCTGAGCATTCAAAGTGCCTCCTGACAGCTGTCATTCACCCAGTCGGTTTATCTGAGCACTCTCTGACATTGACACACACTCTCTCTACACCCCCCCCCCCCCCTCCTATCTTGGTTAAAGACACTTTAGCATGTGGGCTGCAGGCTTGATCAGCTCTACCACCACAGCTGGCTCCATGTGATATATGAAAGGAAGAGTAATCTGTGGGTAATAATCACTGGTGCATTGACCTGGTGGTAAAGAATGACTCTAAGCAGCCTGTTGAAAACCTTGACCCAAGATACAACCTCCCATGTAGAAAATATGTTTGTAAAATGTATTAAATTAATTTTCACCTCAGAATTCTACACGCCATATCCCATAACGACAAAGTAAATAAAGTTTTCTTGAAATTCTTGCAAATGTATTAAAGATAAATGAATAAATGACATGTAGATTATTATTTACAACTTTACCTTTGGAGAATTTAGATGACAGTCCATGATTTGGAAATTCACACACCTGTCTATATAAGGTCCCATAGTTGACAGTAGATGTCAGAGCACAAACCAATTTGAGCAGCATTCCACCAATCACACCTGTAGAGTGGCCAGGCACACGACAGCCCACCTGGTGTTTGCCAAAACACACCTCGCAGACCATGAGAAACAAAATGATCTGGTCTGATGAATCAAAGATTGAACTCTTTGGCCTGAATGCCAATCGTCATGCCAGATGGAAAACCTTATCACTTGGCCTGTACAGTCACAGGTCACCCACAAATCTGAAGGTTGGTAGTTCGATCCCTGTCTGCTCCAGTCTGCATGCCAAATATCTTTAGGCAATAAACTAACCTCAAATTGCTCTGTGATGTCAGAGTATGAATGTGTGTGAATGTTAGTTAGAAGCACGTATGTAGGAGAAGCATAGAAAAAAGTTCTGCTGTGAGTGAAGTTGCATAAAGCACTTGGAGTGCTCAGAGTAGAAAAGTGCTGTAGAAGAAGCCGTTCTTTTACAGTGAAATGTGTAATGCAGCATCACGCTGTGGGGAACTAGTTATCTTTCTAAGGGTATCTCCCTTAGAGCTACGGTGAGGAGAGGGGCTCATAGTTGAGCTGCTATGCTGCCCCTCGACACTGAGAGGAGCCAGTTGAGGTGGTTCGCGTATCTGACAAGGATGCCTCCTGGGTGAGATGTTCTGGGCTTGTCCTATCAGCAGCAGGCCTCGGTGTGCACCAAAGACATGCTGGAGAGATGATATTTCTTGGCTGGCCTGAAATGCAGCAGTGTTTCTGACTGGGCAGAGGGAGGTCTGGGGTTGCCTGCTTAGGCTACTGCCCCTGCAACCTGGCAACTGATGACTGGCACTTATATGAACACAGAAACATCAAGTCAGCAGAGATATGAATCATTCCTTTATGTCAGAACTGTTGGAGTAAAATCTGAATAAAAACATACTCCAGATATTTGAAAACTGTGTTTAGCATTAATCCCATCCTGTACTTGTTTAGATATTTGCTTAACAAGTTTAGGATCCCTGGTTGATTTCCGAGAGGAGAAACAAATCCCTTTGGGTTTGCAGCAAGGGCATCTGCTGAGCGACCTACTGTGGTGACGCCTTGTGAATGAAGGTCTCAGTAAAGCCATCATGTTTGATGATATCACCGGCAGCGGGAAAGCCACTTCTATTTATGTTCAGCATTTAGGTGTAGGTAGGCACTGCAGTATTCTCCTGAATGATGGGTGTCGCCATTCAGACAATACCAGCACATCAGTACTGATACAGGAAGAGAAGTCGAGTTGGAAGCAGAGAAACTACAGGTTTCTTTGGTTTGTTTTAGGGTTTTTCTCTCTGTTGGATTAGCTAGACCACCTCTACCGTGAACTGAAGTATTTATTGTTGTTGTGCATTTAACTGAGAAAACCTCAGCTCACAGTTCTCCTCTACAGGTGGTTGGGGGTATGACCTGGTGCATCACCACCTGTAATTTTGACATAGACGTGGATCTTCTTTTCCAAGAAAACTCAACTATTGGGCAAAAAATGTGAGTGTTGGCTGATTTCTTTCCAAGTTTCTCTAGACTGGTCCAGATAAATCAATTTAAAGTGACACATCATACGAGCCACATTTGAATCCAGTTAAAAATGAATGATTTTGCTAACTTAGGAGCAGCTCAGATGGATAATGTCATCAGATATTTGGTTACATTTTTCCTTCCTTTTAAGTGTTTTTCTTTGTCTTGGTTTTGCAGTTTCACACTGGTTTCTTTCTAACAGTGGCAAGGGCTGTTTCGTTGCAGATCCTTGACAGAGAAAATTGTTTCTGTTTTACCAAAGATGAAGTGTCCTCATCGCCTGGAACCCCATCAGATCCAAGGGTTGGATTTTATCCACATTTTCCCGGTCATACAGGTACACGGAGAATTCAGCCAAACTAATCTCAGATGCATTAATGTGCTTAATGCACCTGAGGAAAGTGCTAATGAAAAGGTTAAGTGGTCTACTTAAAGTGTGCAGTGTTTCCCCTAGGCGGACCCTCACACACCCACATGCAGTGCTGACGTTTTCCTGTCATCACAGTTTCAGGGTTTCATACTTTACAGAATTCAAAACGCTGACATGATGTTTGTGATTTGTCTTTAAAGAACGTATTCATAGCCGCCTGGAAGCGTGTGAGTAACATTAGTATTAGCTAATGAGCTTTGACTGCTGCTGGCATCAGATCCAGTACAGCTAGCAGGTCCAGCTGGAGCATGGACATGGTCAGTCTGTATCTGCTGGTTCGTCCTTGTGTTTGATGAGCTGTGTGTTGTTTTATGCCAGTGGCTGGTGAAGCGAGCCATAGAGACGCGGGAAGAGATGGGAGATTATGTGAGAGCCTACTCCATTTCTCAGTTCCAGAAGTCCCACAGCCTTCCAGAGGTAACAGACATTCAGCATGAAGACCAGGACGTAGCTTTACTGGACACATCTTTGTATACAAAGTTCATAAAATCACTTAAAGAATTTAGTTGTTAATGACCTCTGCTCAGTGCCATTATCCCCATACCGTACACACAGGCAACAGGTCTTACTACCGTCCCGTCAACCGTGCCATTGGCTCTTGCCGCCATCCTTCTCGCTCTCTTCTCCACCCTGCTTGCAGTCTCTTCGTCTCTCCTGTGCAGCTTCCATTTCTTTGGGTGGTCAAGTCCAGGTTTTTAATTCTAATGAGTATTTAGACATCTGCTTCATGCCTGTCTCCTTCACACACACATTCTCTCTTGTTTCTGCTCTCCAAAGCAAACCTCCCCCTTTCTACTCTTTCTCTCACCTGCTTCCTCTTTCTTGGGCTTATTCTCGTATTCAACAAACAAAAAATAATAAATGGCAGGTAGGCGTAACACTACAAAAGATTTTCCAGAGAAGCCCACCTGGAGTTCCTCTGGTTAATTACATCTTGACCTACGTTCAAGTGTGATTGTTTTAACTGGACTGAGTTTATGAAAACAGAAAGTAGTCATGATATATATGAAATACAAAGTCAGACAGAAAAATAAGGCAATAAAATATTGAGTAATCAAGATAAGAAGGAAGATCTATGGGCTTGTAGTGATGATTGTACACACTCTAACTGAAAGTAATGAGACACAAAGGCATTAACATGGTAAACATCACAAGAAGGCAAGAAAGTAACGTTGGGACTTCGTGTCTCATTGTAGGAATGGGGTTCATGTCAGAAGTCTAACACGTTATTCAAGTTTTAATGAGCGCTGTATCACAACCCTCGCAGTCATAGAAACGTGTTTAGTGTTGGTCGGCCACATGTCATTAAACGTCCTGTGTGTAAGAGGTGCTGTTCACTGTACTGTGACAGGATAAAGAGTTCGTCCAGAGGAAAGACAAAGCAGTGAGGGCAGTGCTGGACGTGTTGGTGAGTGACGACGCCGATACAAACGATACACTAAAATGAAATGCACCTGCTTAATCAGCAAAGTCAAATCGTAGGTCTGTTGTTTAGATAACTGCCGGGCTTTTTTGAATGAGCCTCGTTCTTTTCTAGGAAGTGTACAAACCACAGAGGAAGTACAGGAGGCACAGGAATGCAGAGGAGCTGCTGGATGAGGAGTCCAGGGTCCACTCCACTCTGTTGGAATATGGAAGGTGAGCTTTCACATCCGGGATGTGCATCACTTTCCCTGTTAATCCATCTTTTGCCAAAGCGGCTGTAAGACGTCTGTCTCATTTATTTGTATAGAAAGCGCTGAGTTATGTCAGATCTCTCTGTCATTTCTCTTTGGAGCCATTTGTAGATCAACATTTATTCTTATAAGGCTGTTGGTGCCCTCGTTTTGTTGTTGCTTTTCTCTCTGCTGGGCTTTGTTCATATTTTCCGATGTTTATAGACCAAGCAGGATAGTAATAATAGGACTAAAATGTGCACTGGCTGCTCGCTTTATTGGACATATCTGTTAAACTGTTCTTTTTAAGTAAACACCACCCAATTACAACTTGAATGCATCTAAAACTGACCCAATCTCAGCAAAGGGCTTTTGCATCTCGCCTTCTGTTTATCTAAGAGCAGCGATGGAAAACTGATGGTACATCATCTCCTACGAGGCTGAGGGGCAGGACTGGCAGCCACCGATGTTTTTACATTTCATATAACATGGTGAAAGTTTCAGATGAACTCAGCCATCTACCTGCTTAAATGTTGTGTTAGAAAGCAGCAGAAGAAAGGCAAGAGAACTACAATGTCTTATTTTAGAAGGATTGATTGTGATGAGGTTAAAAGTCACAAATCTGCAGAAGTTACATAATGTAAACATTCTTACACCGTTCAGTCTGTACCACGTAGATTTCAGGTAGCGCTCCACCAAGGTGCACCTAATAAGGTGGTCAGTAAATGCATAGGAATACAGAGGTTTTATGGCTGGATCAGTCGTTGGGCTGTTCCTTCTCTGGGCGCCACAAATTGACCTTCTGTGTCTAATTCCTCTCAGTGTGTCAGCGTAGATCTTAGTTTATAGGAAACGAGTCAAGAATTAAAAACCTGAGATTTAAACTTAGACAATGTTCAGTGTGTCATCTGATATATTGTTTTGTTTTTTTCATTCATCCATCCCTGTACTAGCCTCTGTACTAGAATGTCAGAGCTCTTGCTGTAAGTACTGTATAACTGTGTGAAGCTGGGGGGGGGGGGGCAGCATCTGCTTACAGCACCCTGTGTTGTGGTTCAACATGTTTGTCAGAGAATGCAAACAGTGCACACTTATTTTGGCATGATGGACTGTGGTGCTGCTTCACTGCACTCCTGCATTTTATTTTATGTTTTTTAGTTAAACAGACACTGCAGATCGAGGAACCATGTAGTTTGTCCACCTGATGGATTCATGCGCTTTCTTGTGCTGATACTTTTTTATCGCATGATGTAAATGAATTTTGGGGGTTTGGGGTAAAAAGAAGAGTAAACTTTATTCCAATCTGAAGTCATATCTCATACTCGTTGTTTGTTTTGTTTTTTCCAGGCGATATGGATTCAGCAAGCAGAGCAAACAAGACAAGGTAGGCGCCTGAAGGCCTGGACTGTAGCTGCTTCCACTGTGGGTAGAGCTGCAGGGAGGTTCGGCTGCTCTCTGGTCAGCAAGGATTTTGCTCCGTTCTTCATCTTCTCTTCTTTTTGCCCCTTTTCAGGTCGATGAGGGGAAGGTTTCACTGGCCGGTGGCTCTCAGGCAGCATCTCATGGGGTGGTTGACGTGTCAGAGGAAGAGGACCTGCAGGCAGTAGAGGAAGTGAGAACTTTATTTACTGAGCATTTTATACAGAAAGACAAATTAGGCACACGTTTACAGTAGAGGGCAAAAAATGATCCGCTAAGCCTTTCAGTTTAAACATTTAATTCACTTCAGTTTTATTTATGTGGCACAAAATCACAACAGTAAGTCACCTGAAGGTGCTTTATACTGTAAGAAAAAGACCCAAGGAAGTACTAGGCAACAGTGCCACAACTCAGAGTAAATACAGACTTAAAGTTCAGCTGTACACATTTGAACCACAATCAGCTCCCACAGAAACTCACAGAGATTCACAGTGAATCATAACTTTTGTGTACTGTCAGGACTGTTAACAGTGAGCCAAGTTTAGTTTTAGCTGGAATGAAAAGCAGCTTGATAAGACAGTAACTGAGCTCGTCTACTGTTATTTGGGTTGAACTTTTGTCTCGTGCTCTTGTTCTTGATTTTCCTGTTGTTCCTGGGCCTTAAAATAATGCTGTTTGGTGTGGGCTTTGCCATTTTAGAAGTACAACAAAAATCTATAGCTCACTAATGAATAGGAAAAACTCAAAGCCAGCGTGTGGAAGCTCTCAGGTTGTTGTGATCTGTGTCATCGGTCTGTTAAAAAGCCTGGAATAATAAAATAAGACCATATTGTGTTCAACAAATAAATGACATTTATTTTCTTCCTAGATGCGAATTAAAACGTTGATGACCAACATGGCTGCCATGGCAACAGAGGAGGTATGTAAATAAAACACACGGCACAGAGAAGCAGAACATTTCTGCATCCGGACAACCCAAACATATAAATGTATGTAAAGGAGCCAAATAGTGGCTGTTCTGATATTCAGCTGTCACTGAATAATCTTGTTGATTGCATGGAGTTTTCTTTGATTCCTGTTGCCTTTCCTCACCGCTGCACTGTGGTAGTGACTGAGCCTGTGTTTTCAGGGGAAGCTGACAGCAAGTGCAGTGGGTCAGCTCGTCGGGCTGCAGTCTGAAGAGATCAAACAGTTTGCTTCTGAGTACGCCGAGAAGGTAAGCAGCTCTACACTGTCTGGTCCAAGTTTAGACTGCAGTTGCTGTGTTAGTCAAAGAGAGGGTGATCTTATAGTACAGTTCTGTCCTAAACACCAGCTGTATATAAGATGCTGCTGTGTGTTGGCAGCTTTTTAAAGTGTTCATTCGGACTTTCTTCTTAATCAAACGCAGTGAAAAAATCACCAGTTAGCATGAATCCAAACCAGAATGTCACCTAATGGTAGACATCTTCATCTTTCTAAGAGCATTGCTTTGCTGACTGTTGTGTCCTCCTTGTGTCCCTGCAGCAGTTAGAGCTGTCCTCAGAGGAGCATGAGCATTATGGCCCACTGCAGCAGCACCACAGGGTGGTCGCCTCGCTCAACAAACAGATCCAGCAGAAGACTAAAGAGCTGGGGGAGGTGTGTAGGTCACTGTGGTTTAATGAATGTGCCGTCCTCAACTGTCTCGGTAACTGTGAAGCAAACTTTTGATCCTAATGTAGCAAAAGCATGAAGTGATTTGGTTGTGGCAGTCGTAATAGTGTCAGAGCTTTGACTGTATCTGTTTTGTGGCCACAGCTGCAAGCCAAGCATGCAGAGGTGAAGATGGGCTGTGATGAGGACAAGAGGAAACTAACGGAGGTGAGCTCAGGTCAAGGCTTACTTCACTGCCCAGTATGGATCTGATCCACTGGTTTACCTCCAACCATGGTACAAATGAAAGTGCAGCCTCTTAATGATAGAAAAACACCTGGTCCTTCAAATGAACAACAACACCTGATATATTACACTGTGATTGTTTAACACACACACACACACACAGTGTTTCAGAAAATGAGCTGGGACACAAAATCACCTTTGCATTTAAGAAGTGACCTATTTTGTTGTCACCACAGGACAGGGAATCAGAAATGTCAGAGGTCAAGTTTTCTGAAAGTCTTGCAAATGCGATGACTTGAGAACAAGGCGACGTAGGATTTTGATGGCACTGGTGTATGGGTGTACTGGTACCAGCTGCTGCTGCCAGTATTTATGGAGTTTGTCTGAGCTGGGTCCACTTCTGGGAATCTTTTTTTTTTTTTTTGTAATAATAACACCATAACACTTTCCACTGAGGGGCAGCATTTTTGCTTTTTTAAGACCGTTGGTCTACATTCGATTAACAGCACCTGGATATTGGTACCAATGCCTGGGCCACACGTTTGCCTGACCTCTTTGGTCCATCTGAAGCTCTGGTCCAGATCTGGGAGGAGACTCCCTGGGATGCCATCCATCATCTCATCCTCTCATCATCAGGATGCGCCTTCTCTTCCACATGCATGTACATGTAGAGTTGTTCACATTGAAATAGAATTAGTCAAAACTGTTTGGCAAAGAACTGAGCTAAAACGTTCAGTGAAATGTCCAGTGTAATATGTTTTACATTTCAGGGAGCTATCAGCCATTCAGATGCTTTGATCAGTAGCTTTAATTTGCAGGCTACAAAGGTGTCAGAGACTTTGGGGAAAGAGTTGGTGTGTTTGGAAGAAGTGGAGGAGCAGGCTGACAGGAGGTGAGTCAACAAAAACGGTTATCTGCTAACGTTTTATTCTCAAGAACTGCGAACTCAAAATATTCACACACATGTGCGTTGAAATGTTTTCTAATCTAAATCTTGAATATACATTTTTTATACACTTTTTTTTAACAATACATCAACCAGTTCCCCACCTAGTATATATTCTTGTTGGAGTAAAATTGAATGTACTGGTAGTTACACAGCACCTTTGTAATGTGGACACTGTCTGCTCCACATTAGAATAAAAAATAAAGGTAAAATGTGCTGTCAAACATAGATGGGCACCTACTGATGGGCTTGTTGCCATAATATGCCATTTTATGTTGTAACTTTACTGCACTCTGTGTGGTTTGATGACAGCATTTTGTGGGTTATTTTGTAAGTGATTTATTGCCAGCAACAGATTATCTGAGAGCTGCTAATTATGGATTTCATTTTCTGCCCAGAAAGAACGTTCAATACATATTATCTTTAGAAGACTGCATTTCCCAGAATCCCTTTCAGTAGAGATGGGAGGTACTCCTGTTTGGCTAGGGAAGGAAAAGTTCTGCAGGAAGCCAGCATGTATGTTGCTCTGATGTTGGTCAGTTTTTGTTGTACGGCCCTTTTTTGAAGGCGATTGTTTCTGTAACTGATGTTCGATCCATTTTCTTGGCTAAGTGGATTTGCCACATTTTGTATTGACAAACATAGTGTGTGATTGCTGTACTAAAATGGGCTCGACCCTTTAATCTGCAGAGCTGGTTTGAGCAGCTTCTTGTAGATCTCTACAGTGGTGTTGACAAAGTCTTTGCCCCCTTCCTGTGGTTTGGGGGGGGTTCGGCCCGCTCGTCTTTGAATTGTTGTAATTCTGCCACATGCGAGGGTTTTGGAGCATGAACCGAAAGTGCAGCACCCGATTGAATCCTGACGATGAATAAATAAACACTTTAATAACACTATTTGTAAAAAAATCTATTGCGTAGATGGCTTACCAGCAGTTTTACTAATAATGCATGGATTGCACCGTTTTAAAATGCAGTAAATTGCCTGCTGTGAACCTCCTGTATTTTATTTTTTGGACTCTCCTTTCACGCTCTGCACTCTGATAAATCCAGGAAAAACTGACAGAAAGTATTTACTGAAAAATAATATAAAAAAACAATCATTTTTTCCTATTCCGTTTTTGCTATTCTGTTTTTATTGCCACACTTCGTTTGCATTGAAACTATCATCAAGGTTCTAAAATCAACTAACGATCGAAGAACCTTCAACGAACACGCCGTCAGCTCAGCCCAATGTCGTTTGTTTGGGTTTTTTTATTTATTTATTTATTTTTAGAACAAACAAGTAAAAGATGAATCACCTCTATCACAAAATGGTAAATGGCCTGCATTTGTATAGCGCTTTTCTAGTCCATAGGACCCCAAAGCGCTTTACACTACATTCAGTCATTCACCCATTCACACACACATTCACACACTGGCGATGGCAGCTACATTGTAGCCACAGCTGCCCTGGGGCGCACTGACAGAGGCGAGGCTGCCGGACACTGGCGCCACCGGGCCCTCTGACCACCACCAAAATGATGTCTAATATCATTATAGCAGCACATGCTATGATATATGAAGACGTCTCCTCAGTGTTGAAAGTCCAGTGTAAACAACAGCAGTCACATCTTGTGGTGAAGAAGTTCTTTAAAATCAAATGACTGGCTGCCTGTTCAGCTGCAGCAGTGCAGCAGCAAATGTAACCCGTGATTCTGGGCCTACCCGACACTGGACTTTGCCCTCTGTGCATCTATGAAGCAGCTTTGAGTAATAATAGGTTTATTTCCTGTTAATAGACCTGCTCATTTGTACTTTTGCAGTCCATGTGGTGGGAAGCATCCGTGTGCTGCTCAGTAAGCAGTCTCATGGTTGTTCTTGTGTTGCCTGATGAGTCTGTTTGAATGTGTTATTAACTGGTTTACATTAGGGCTGCTCAATTAATCGAATTTTAATCACGATTACGATCTGGGCTTTCAACGATCATTAAAAATGACTGAGCCGATTATTAGCCCCTCCCTCATTTATCCGCGACACCTTAAAGGCCGGTCCGTGAAAATATTGTCGGGCATAAACCGTCCGTGGCGCAAAAAAGGTTGGAGACCGCTGATTAAGAGGACCCGAGGGAAGCTCGGAAAGCTAAGCAGAAGTTATTTGGAGAGTGACTGCCGTTGGTTGAAAAGAGTTAAAAAAAAAAAAAAAAAAAACTTCAGTGGTGTTGCACACCATTTTACATTATTTTTTTAAAGTCATTGTTAACCCTTTAAAGCCGGTCAGAGCAGCACGCTCCGTTTTGCGTAACTATTGTTAAATCCCTGTAGAACCTGAACCGTGTAAGCTAGCGCAATAATTTGTTTTGCATATGAAACCGGAGGAGTTGTACTTACATCTGATGCCATCAGCTTGTCCTCGGTCACGGTTTCCTTCCACATATAGCTTTGCAAAAATTGCATAAAAAGCGCTTGCAGGAACAAAAACATAATATTCCAGAAACACGCTTTGCCGATCCGATCAGCTGTTCGTAACACTTCCCACAGTGAAATGATGCACCTGCTGTTTTCTTTGCAAATTTGCATCATAGGATTGTTTTTTGTTTTTCCTGCAGTATATAAAAATTGCTGTATCTCCAAAATAAAACTATGAAGACACTCAAAATAAATTTCCTGTTGTTGTAAACTATTTTTTGCAACTTTATTGTATTTAAAGTTTTGAGGGATAAACCTCTTAAATTTCTCCAAGTAGAAATATATGTAAACAAAACAAAAGCGATTTTCAATTTTTTTTGTAGTTTATTGCACTTTTTTGCAATTTATGTAATTACTATGGACTTAATGCATACATATTATTAAAATATGGGCTATAACAGTTGTATTGATGTATAGCAACTTGAAATGCTCCCACAAATGGCACTACAGCATGTACAAAAAATAAATAAAAATAATATAAGCTCTGGTGGACTTGGTTCTATAGTAGGTCTTAAAGGGTTAAATAAATATCGTCAAATAATCGTGATCTCAATTTCAGTGAAAATAATCGTGATTATCATTTTTGCCATAATCAAGCAGCCCTAGTTTACATTACTAACTAACACATGCTGCTGTCTTCTCTGTTAGCACACCACAAACACAGACACCCCATGTCCAGTATGTACTCCCTGCTGCTCCATTTGTATGAAGAATAAACTATTCCTTCTCCAGACTCTGATCAGAATTAAGTCCATATTGTTTCTGCCTCAACCAGCTTATATTTAATGCTAGAGTTTGAATCGACTGTGGAAGTTTTAGTGACAATTGTACTAAAACACATGAGGTTACTGGCAGTGACAAAATGTGTCTCCTTTCATGAGTCGGTGACTTTCTGATCAAATGTTTCTTTGTTGAACAGGCTGCTCGATAAGCTGAGGGCTCTGGTGACGATGAACGAGAACCTGAAGCAGCAGGAGCAGGAGTTCCGCACACACTGCAGAGTGAGCATCGATGCAATCACTGTCACTGTGTATCCTGCTGATGGTCACTAGCACCATTTCTTCCTCTTAATGCCTGAGCTCTGTATGCAGGAAGAGATGGCTCGTCTGCAGAGGAACATTCAGGAGCTAAAGTCTGCATCAGGACAGGATACAGAGGAAGAGAAGGTACATATCATACGCTGGCTGTCGTCTCTTACAGTATAAAGTCATTGTTGCCGTTCCTAGATTGTGAGTAGGTGAAAGTTAACTTGAGCTTTCCACTCAGATTTGATTTACAGCACTTTCTCTTTCCTTAGGAGAGGGACCAGCTGATTGACAAACAGTACAACACAGGGAGAGAGAAGCTACAGAAGATCCGCCTGCTCATGGTAACTACTTCTTAAACCACCCTAACAACTGTAAGTCGAACAGGTGGTCGGGTCTCTCGCGCCCCAATCCTGGGTTTCAGCACCGCTGTAAACGATGCGCGACAGACCCGACCACGTGTTTGCAATTTTTGTACACCTCTTTACTGCGGCTGTCGACTAACACACACAGCTGCAGCGGTTGCGCATGTTATTATCCTGCATGCCGCGAATTTCTTTGTTCTCCCGTAAAAGTGATTCCGATGTTAAACATTAGTTCCACGTGACTTTCCTGCCAGGTAACCTGCGCCCCACCTGTCAGAACTCTGCGCCCCCACACTTTGAGAACCAGTGATCTAAACTAACACAAACCTCCTGGTAAAGAGTAAATCAGTTTGCTAACCAGTTATTAAACCATGGACTCTTTTTAGTCTTTGGTACACTTCTATATTGTTCTTTCTTTGTGAGTTATGTTTGCTGATTTTTGGTTTGTGTTTTGTTGGTTTGGGAGAAGACTCAGTTTTGAGGGGATAACCGAGGCAGAAAAGCTGATTAAAATCTCTCACATTACAAAACTCGCTATTGCTCTCGCTCTCTTTCACCGCTGTCACTCCCAAATCTTTCCCCTCTTCCTAAGCAGCCAAATTCCATGTGTTGCCACATCATATTTTGATTGGTTGACAGTGGTGCATTTTTCTACCAGTAGGAAAGGGGTGTTGTCCCCCATGTCTGTGACACTATATATTGTAACCCTACAATAATAATGAGTATATCCCAACAATCAAATGACCCCCTTGAGCAAGCACTTGGGTAGTTACCTACACAAGTCCCTGAGTCAAACCTATCTCTTCGTGATATTCTGCAGTTGAGTAAAAAGGATGTTTTTTATGATGAAAAGTAAATTGGCCCCAGGACCGGGACGGGGAACTCCGAGAAGCTGTTTCTTTATCTCCTGTACCTCCACCAAGGACGTCATGTTTTTGGTAGTGTCTGCATGCGTCTGTGTAATCAGTCTGTTTGTAAACACGCTAGCTCAAAAAGGTTTGAATGAATTCTGATAAAACTTGGTAAGGCTTTCTAAGTAGCTGCTATTTTGCCCCTCTGGTGTTTCTGGGCCCCACTTATCTATTGCCCATTCATCTTAGCCGCTATAACACCTGACAGGAGCTTCCATGTTGTGCTGAAACCAGTCCTTTCTGGGGGGGATCCTTGGGGATCAGGACTGTCCTGCCTTCAGTTAGCCATTCTCAGTGTGTCTCATCTATTAGCAGCTTTGTTGGGGCTGTTCCTTGAGAATACACCTTGGATGGTTCACTGGAGAACATCTGGTTTATCTCCCTGGCTTCTATCTCTGTGGTCTCTTCGACGGCAAGCCAAGGCTGTGAGTCTTTGCTTGGCTGTTTCCAAGGCCTCGGGAATGGACAGCTTGCTGTACTTGTTTTCACACCTTTGTGCAGCTCCAATAGTTGACTGATTTCCATCTGTGCTGCCTTGATCTTGGCCTCTAATCTCTTTCTCCGTGGAGGGTACTGCTCCTTGTGGCTGTTCATCTTAGAGCCGATCGCCTCAGTTATCACTGCTGCCATGGTGTCAGGTTTGTTTCAGTGATCGTCACATCAAGGATTGTCCATAATCCTTCATTCACATCTTCTGGTAGACCTCCAGAGTGTATGTCACGTAGTCTTGGTATTTGGCTATGGATGGTCCAGGTTTCCAGCTTAGTTATGATCCTCTTTTTTTTAGGTCCGCTTCTCTTGCACTCAATGTCTTCAATGCACTAGTTGTTCTTAGTGCTTGGTACCTAATCTCAGAGGGTGGGGATGATGATATCTCCCCCCTCACCTGAGGTACTGGCTCCTACTTGCAGCAAGAATTGTGTTGGACCTCATCTCTAGTTGTGATTGCAGATGCTTATTCCAGATGTTGGAACCCTGACCAACAGGCAAAAACATGGCTGTGCCATGGGCTCCCCGGTGTCACCTATTGTAGCCAACCTTTCCATGGAGGAAGTAGAGAGAAAGACTCTTGGCTCTTTTAAAGGGAGAGTACCCAGCCACTGGTACAGATATGTAGACGACACCTGGGTCAAAATCAAAACCCACGAAGTAGAATCCCTCACTGCTCACATCAATGCTGTGGATAAAAACACCAAGTTCACCAGGGAAGGCACAAAGGATGACTGTTTGCTATTCCTGGACTGTGCTGTGCACATTGAGGAGAATGGAAACGTCAACACTGAAGTTTACCAGAAGCCCACACACATGGACCAGTACCTCCTCTTTGACTGCCTGAAGGGACAAAGAAGGAACACACACATGTCAGGGAAGCGCTTAAAACATGTGATTATCTTAATTGGCCTTTTATCAAGTCAGCAAAGAGGCACAGAAAAGACGATCAGACACCAGCGAGGGAGGAAAAGAAAGACAAACGCAACAACATTGTCATCCCCTATGTAGCCGGTGTTCAGACCCAGCAACACACTCAGACACAAACTGGTTCATCCCAAAGACAAAACACCAAAACACAGACTTAACAATGTGGTGTTTGCTGTACAGTGCAGCGAGGAATGCTCAGACCTCTACATTGGAGAGACCAAACAGCCACTTCACAAGCGCATGGCACAACACAGAAGAGCCACCTCCACAGGACAAGACTCAGCAGTCCATCTGCATCTAAAGGTCAAAGGTCACTCTTCGAGGATGCCAATGTTCACATTTTGGACAGAGAGGACAGATGGTTTGAAAGAGGAGTGAAAGAAGCATCTATGTCCACTGTGGGCGACCATCTTTGAACAGAGGGCGGGGCTTATGACACCAACTGTCTGCCATCTATAATCCAGTTTTGAGATCCCTTCACAGACACCTTAACGCCCACTCACATCCTGGGCCATCTGACCTCAGGAAATCACATGAATCACATGATAGGGTGGGGCCAGGTTTCCCAATGAGCTCACCTGAAACCCTGGCTGATTGTGAACCACACCCGCTTTCACACCTTGGCTCATGTGATTAGGTAGAGGATCATTAGGAGGTCATTTTGTCCCTCTCGGGGGGGACACTTCCACAGAGCTTAAATCTGGGACTCTCCACCATTTGACCCTGGAACAGAAGAATCTTCTCGGATGAGAGGTGAAACGTCTTCAAGCAACTTAAAGAAGTCCAGACGCTTTTCGTTCCAAGCTCCTTAGAACCCTGACCTAGTAGTTGTTTACTTTTAGTCTAGATTTTGGGTGTCAGAAAATCCATAGGTGCTACATGCTCTTCATGTAACCCCTTCCACAAGAATTACTTGCATATTAATATACCACCAGCTCCCTATTCTCATCCCTTGTGCCTTCTTGCTCCATTAGCCCACTTCTCAATACTGGTTCCTCAATAACGGACACATACCTTGTTAATCCGGGCAACAGCTGAGTCTGTAAGGCTTCACTCATATATTTTTCGCGCAAACTTGAAGGTAGGCTGGGATGGCATGTGGGGCATTCTCCCAAACTTTTCCCACAAAGTTAGGAGAATGAAATTATCCAAAAAGTCTCCTTTCACTGGAGCTAAGGGTATGTGCTCAACTCCTGAAAAATAACCCCACGTCATAATCCCCCATTCCACCAAACTTTACACTTGGCAACCCCCAAACCTAGACAAGAGCTCCATGGAATGGTTTTCCATGACCAAGCAGCTGCATCCGAGGCTTTGTATTGCACTTGATGTAAGGCTTGGATGCAGCTGCTCGACTGTGGAAACCCATTCCACGAAGCTCTTGACTTTTACATGGCCTACCACTTCCTGGCTGCGTTGCTGTCCTTCCCAGTGGCTTCATATTTGTTATAAACCAACAATAGTTGACCGTGGAATATTTATTAGTAAGGAAACATCACGACTGGACTTGTTGCACAGGTGGCATCCTATCATAGTACTACGCTGGAATTCACAAATGTTTTTAGAAGCAGGGGAGACTTCAAGTTACAGATGGACAAACTGGCGATCACTAACCAACCGCATTTAGTGGTGGACAAAAAGTCTTGTTTAGTGATCGATGTAGCAAGCCCAAGTGATAACTACATCAGGAACGTATTCACTCATTCATATATGTATATATCGCTTCACTCTTCACAGGCTCGCAGGAACCGAGAGATTGCCATCTTGCAGAGGAAGATTGATGAGGTGCCAAGCCGAGCTGAGCTGACACAGTATCAGAAGAGGTTCATTGAACTCTACAGTCAAGGTAATTTCCTCCTGTTCATCTGCTTTGACCAGTGTTGTTGCTGTGTGCAGGTCACAAATGAACCCCATAAAAATCAGGAGTTATAAAGAAATGCTTGTTCTTTTTGTGCCTTTCAGTTTCTGCTACTCACAAAGAGACTAAGCAATTCTTCACTCTGTATAATACACTGGATGATAAGAAAGTCTATCTTGAGAAGGAGGTAAGTAACCACAGCAGACCCCTGTCAGCAGGGTGCGCAATGATTGCCAGTAAAATTTCTGATAGCATTTGGCTTTTGTTTCACTTGAGACATGTGACTGATTAAACACCTTGGTAAGTGTCACAAATAGACTCGTACTTAATGCTATTCATAACAAAATTTTAATTTCTGTAGGTGAACCTCTTGAATTCTATTCATGACAACTTCCAACAGTAAGTATAATTCTGCTCATTTGTCACGTCTAACACTGATGTTGTTCCAGTGAATAGTTTTCTATCAGTACGTTTCTTAGCTCATTGCAGTGAAACAGTGCTAACGTCCTCTACTCTTGTTCAGAGCCATGTCGTCTTCAGCTGCCAAAGAGCAGTTCCTCAAACAGATGGAGCAGATAGTCGAGGGAATCAAACAGAATCGCATCAAGGTACAAGTCTTTCTGTAAAAGGGGAATTCTGCTGCTCTTCTCTTTATAAACGTGCGTTATAGGGATGGAACCAAATTACAGATTTAGTGGTCAGTATCAGGAACACACAAAAATGTTTTTGATAATGCTGACTACAGATAAGATAATGAGCTCAGGGTATATGGACCCTCATGTCACAGCCTAATGATGCAAAGTTTGTCCTGTTTCGAGACAGACTCCCGCAGTACTGGTACGGCATGTGTTTCTCTGCTTTTTCAGATGGAGAAAAAGAAGCAGGAGAACAAGATGAGGCGAGATCAGCTGAATGATGAGTACCTGGAGCTCCTTGACAAGCAGAGGCTGTATTTCAAAACTGTCAAGGACTTTAAAGAGGTAAGAAAAGCATGTGCTTAAGTGCTGCTGGCTGTTTCTGAGAGGGCATTTACAGTTAGAGCATACCATTACAATGAAAGATGAATGCTATTCAGTAAGGTATAGTGAGCTATTATTCTTAGGGATAAAGATGGGTTTCACAAAACATAACACCTAATCGTGTTGGAAGATACAAACTGTAGCCTTCAGAATGGCTGTGAAGCAAAAAAATCAAAAGTGTCACAACCAACGACTGCCGTGTTAGACAGCGTTAGTGATAAATGGATGTGCCTACAAAAGTGAACAGTTAGTGTTTGTTGACAAATGTTTCATAGTTTGGTGTTTTATTGAAAAATGACCTCAGAATGATGTGAGGTCATTCGCAGTCATGCCCGAGTTTCTCCCAATCTCAGTTTGGAAAGCTACATTCAACAGAAAGTTATTCACTCAGTCATCTTCTCTCAAATTAACCCACTCATTATTTTATCGATTGTCCTGATTTAAGACATAGAAGCATTTAAAATAAGTCCCTGAACATCCTCTCTCCTGACCACCTCTAGATCTTTCAGCTTACAGGGTTGAAATACAAAACAAAAATTCTTAGCAGATTTCTATCTGAATGTGCTGTAACGATACAACATTTAAATATAAGAAAGAAATTAGAATTACTATCATTTTCTTCAATGCCATGTGCTAACACAATGCAGAGAAGCTACCGAAACTTTACTATAAAACAGGTCAATAATTCAATTTAATTTTTATAGAATATATTGTCACATCTGAACAAGTCGCCTCAAAGCGCTTTATATTGTAAGGTAAAGACAACATTACTGTTACTAATTGAAGAAAACAGGTTCAGAGTTATAGCTCTAAGTGCTGTGAATTTCCATTCATCCATCTTCTTCTGCTGCCTGGTCGTGGGCGCAGCAGACCTCCCCCTCCTCAGCCTCCTCCTCCAGCTCGGCCAGCCGAGAGAGATAATCCAGCGTCTAAAATCCTTACCCTGTCTCTAAGGGAGAGGCCAGCCAACTTTCAGAGAAAGCTCATTTACACCACTTCATCCATGATCTTGTTCTTTCAGGGTGAGGGTGGGGACGTAGATTGACCGGTAAATCGAAAGTTTGGCTTTTTCGCTCAGTTTTCTCTTCACCGTGACTGACAGGTTACCGCTTATTGACCTGTCTGTTGATCTCCCACTCCCCCCTCCCCTCACTTGTGAATAAGACCCCTAGATACTTCCCATTCCCGTCCCTGACCCAGAATGGGCACTCCACCCTTTTCAGAGTGAGGACCTGAGGTCCATCTTGTTCTTTCCATTCAGCTGAGTCCTGTGGACTTGCTTTTTACTGTGTGCAGGTATTTGGTGGTTGGAGCCTCTTTGTGGCTCCCATTTGCCCGTGGGATTACCAAGTACTTGTCTGCAATCCCCTCAGTTCTGACTACTAAGTAGTAGTTACCATCCAACTACACTTCTCCAGCCTGAAAGACATTCCAGTGCCGTTGGTGTAGATCAGTAAATCGATGTCTTGTCCTGGCATACAGCTTGATGTCATCCATGTAGAGGAGGTGGTTGGCATTGGTCCATTCCAGTCCAGGGGTTCAGGACTATGCAGAACAGCAGTGGGAACAGAGCATTTCCTTGGTAAATCCTGCTCTTGATAGTGACTCATCCTATTGGCTTGAAGCTGGCCTGTAGTGATGTTCGCCACATCCCCATGGAGTTCCTAACGGAGGCTCTTAGGGTCCTGTTGATCTTTTGTAGTTCTAGGCATTCATGGATCCATGTGTGCGGCACTGAGTCATAGGCTTAGCCCACAGGTAGGTCTGGTCTTGCACTGTTGAGTGACTCTTCTGTCCACCAGTTGGTGGTGCTTCGCCCCTCCGGTGGTGCTCCTGCTAATTCCTTTCTGTGGCTCCACTCATGTATCGAGCCATAAGCCTGTTCACCTTAGCCACTATGATGCCTGACGGGAGCCTCAATGTGGTAGTGAGAAAACATATTTGGTAGTTGGATGGGACCAGTCTCCTCTGGGGATCCATGGGACTCGGGAATGTCCGGCCTTCAGTTAGCTGTTCTTTGTGTGTCGCATCCATTAGCAGCTGGTTCATTTGTGGTGCGAGACAGTAGGCATGAATCATGACAGGGTATACCTCAGATGGTTTAGTAGAGCACAGCTGGTTTATTCTCCTGCCTTCTGTCTCTCTGGTAACAAGCTATACCTCTTCAACTCAGGCTGTGAGTCTGTCCTTGGCAGTCCTGCCATGGAGTAGATCAGCTGATTAGTCAGCTGTTTGGTGGGCTTCTGCACTTAAACCAGCGCCATCCTCAGCCTTCTCTTTAGCTTAAACCAGGAAAGAATGAAAAAAGCAGTCTGATAATTCAAGAAAACAGAAAAAATATTCACTGCAAATTATGCAAATCGATCACAAGACAATGTGAAACAAATGTGCACACCACCATTTAGAAAACAGTGTGTCATAATATATTAAAACAAATTAACCAAATAAATTACATGACTTGTGTGCTGTATAGTTTGCAGTCAATAAAGCAACACTTTTGTTTCAGCAAACACAGTTAAATATGAAAAAGTGGGAGTGTAAATCTTACCCATGTTCTATTCAAACATGCAAATATAACTGAAATAACAAGAGAAAAGAAGAAAAAACTTCAAGTTTTCATGTGTCTCTATAGCTACAATGTGCATGCTGAAAAAGGAGTAGAATGAAGTTTTAATATGAATGTTAAATATAGATAATGTCATCAGATTACTTGTTTATGCCTCCCAGTGTTTGAATTGGGTGTCTGCGGTTGTAGCTTTCCAAACACAGAGTTGAAGAGTGCCATCTAGTGGACAAACTGTGCAGTGCCATCAAATAACATTGTTAAAAGGTGTTTCTCCCAGGTCTCGTTTTTGTGTGTGTTGTTGGTGGTGGTGGTTTTTTTATGTGTATATATATCTTTGTTTTTTCCTGTGTATTTCCCATAATAACTGTCGATACCTATAGATCATAGCTAACATCAGCCAATATCAACCCACTCTAATAAAAAAAATGCTTTAATCAACAAGATTTGCAGATTTGATTTGAGCTGTCTTTTTGATTAAAGAGTCGCCTCAGAATTAAAAATGCTTTGCAGTAAATCACAGGTCACGATTGAGTGGATTGAGATTAGGCTTTATACTGAAAAATGATCATTGCATCCTAGTTTCTACTATAGGTCTGCCTTAAATAAAGGCTTGTTACTTTCTGCTGTTGAGGTCCATAATCTGTATTTCAGGAAATGTGCTATAATAATTTTCAACAATGACCCTCTGAGTGTAATGATCATGTAACAATAATAACTTTTTTCCCCACTAGGAGTGTCGGAAGAATGAGATGCTGCTGTCTAAACTGAGAGCTAAAGGAGCCTCTTAGCTCCGACCCTTCTGTTGGTGTGTCTCATTCTAAGTAATAAATATGATGCAAACCAGTTACTAATCGAATTACTTGGATGACTTTCATATAAAATCCTGGACATGAACTGTGTTCTTCACATGTGCCAGATGCAGCAGACTGGACGACGTAAATGCAAATCATTGTTTTAATCACACCTTCTGTAACATCATAGTGTCACTAATTAAGACCACGATCAGCCAGTTCTACCTAATGTTTTACATTTCATGGTGAACATAACAATAAAAAACTTAACCAGAGCTCCACAACAGTCTTGCAAGTCATGACATTGTGTTTAATAATACTGGGCAACTTTTACTAACTCCCCGCACTGCACTGACTGTGAACTATACGTACGTCTTTATGATGATCATGAGTTCAGGCTGCAACAGTGAAGAGAATCCCATAACCTGTAATAATGATGGTTTTGTGTTGGAGAGTTTCCTGGTGTATTTACATGCCTCTGAAGATTGTCTTCCATGTACCATCCAATCACCATGGATGCAGTATTTAATGAATAAAGAATTGCTTATACAAACAGCAAACTCTGTGGTCTGTCTCATCTCAGATAGGATAACTAGTGCTGGGTATCGTTACTGATTTCTATAACTGATTCAATTCCAATTCACAAGGTCCTGATTCGATTCAATTCGATTCAGTTTTGCCTCAGACAGTCAGAAATGTAATTCTGATCATTTATCAGTACTGACACTTGTGAGACTTCATTAGAGGTGTAAGCGTCGCAGCCTTTGTGTCAAAGTAACTGATGATAAAACAGAAAAACATTAAGGAGATTTTCCTGGTCTGGCTTTTTATAGCAGATAACCTTAATCTCCTGAGACCCGAACTCTTCCACGGCATGCATTTTTAATTTCTCTTTGATATCTGGGCTGATTGGGACCTGATGAGTGTAAAAACAAAGAATTAGCAGATTATTTTTTTTTACCTATTTTTTGTTTCTAAGAAAAATGAGAGCCACATATGAGGATATTCGTTTAAAATTTCATTAGAACTGTAGCATTATAATGTCTTCGTAAGTGGATATCAGGCCCTTGTAGAGCAAAATTGAGTATTTTGGTCTAAATAACCCAAAATGTGATGTCCACATACAGTGGGGCAAAAAAGTATTTAGTCAGCCACCGATTGTGCAAGTTCCCCCACTTAAAATGATGACAGAGGTCAGTAATTTGCACCAGAGGTACACTTCAACTGTGAGAGACAGAATGTGAAAAAAAAATCCATGAATTCACATGGTAGGATTTGTAAAGAATTTATTCGTAAATCAGGGTGGAAAATAAGTATTTGTTCACCTCAAACAAGGAAAATCTCTGGCTCTCACAGACCTGTAACGTCTTCTGTAAGAAGCTTTTCTGTCCCCCACTCGTTACCTGTATGAATGGCACCTGTTTGAACTCATCATCTGTATAAAAGACACCTGTCCACAGCCTCAAACAGTCAGACTCCAAACTCCGCCATGGCCAAGACCAAAGAGCTTTCGAAGGACACCAGGAAAAGTATTGTAGACCTGCACCAGACTGGGAAGAGTGAATCTACAATAGGCAAGCAGCTTGGTGTGAAAAAATCAACTGTGGGAGCAATCATCAGAAAATGGAAGACATACAAGACCACTGATAATCTCCCTCGATCTGGGGCTCCACGCAAGATCTCATCCCGTGGGGTCAAAATGATCATGAGAACGGTGAGCAAAGATCCCAGAACCACACGGGGGGACCTGGTGAATGACCTGCAGAGAGCTGGGACCAAAGTAACAAAGGTCACCATCAGTAACACACTACAACGGCAGGGAATTAAATCCCGCAGTGCCAGACGTGTTCCGCTGCTGAAGCCAGTGCATGTCCAGGCCCGTCTGAAGTTTGCCAGAGAGCACATGGATGATACAGCAGAGGATTGGGAGAATGTCATGTGGTCAGATGAAACCAAAGTAGAACTTTTTGGTATAAACTCAACTCGTCGTGTTTGGAGGAAGAAGAATACTGAGTTGCATCCCAAGAACACCATACCTACTGTGAAGCATGGGGGTGGAAACATCATGCTATGGGGCTGTTTTTCTGCCAAGGGGACAGGACGACTGATCCGTGTTAAGGACAGAATGAATGGGGCCATGTATCGTGAGATTTTGAGCCAAAACCTCCTTCCATCAGTGAGAACTTTGATGAAGATGAAACGAGGCTGGGTCTTCCAACATGACAATGATCCAAAACACACCGCCCGGGCAACAAAGGAGTGGCTCCGTAAGAAGCATTTGAAAGTCCTGGAGTGGCCTAGCCAGTCTCCAGACCTCAACCCCATAGAAAATCTGTGGCGGGAGTTGAAAGTCCGTGTTGCTCGGCGACAGCCCCAAAACATCACTGCTCTCGAGAAGATCTGCATGGAGGAATGGGCCAAAATACCAGCTACTGTGTGTGCAAACCTGGTAAAGACCTATAGTAAACGTTTGACCTCTGTTATTGCCAACAAAGGTTATGTTACAAAGTATTGAGTTGTATTTTTGTTATTGACCAAATACTTATTTTCCACCCTGATTTACGAGTAAATTCTTTACAAATCCTACCATGTGGATTCATGGATTTTTTTTTCACATTCTGTCTCTCACAGTTGAAGTGTACCTCTGGTGCAAATTACTGACCTCTGTCATCATTTTAAGTGGGGGAACTTGCACAATCGGTGGCTGATTAAATACTTTTTTGCCCCACTGTATGTGGACGCCAGGTCCTAGGAGGTTAAAAATATTCTGCAGTAGAACAAAAACTGAAGAAAACCATGAATCAACATCTGAACATTACCTGATGCTGCTGAAGCAGAGCAAAGTTACAGAGGTTTTTACATAAGCTGGAGAGGAAATGGCGTGTCACAAATTTAGAGGATCATCATTTAGCCTGGAGAAATAATTTGCTGCTTTATAAGAAAGCCCTCCGCAAAGCCAGAACATCTTACTACTCATCACTGATTGAAGAAAATAAGAACAACCCCAGGTTTCTCTTCAGCTCTGTAGCCAGGCTGACAAACAGTCAGAGCTCTGTTGAGCCAACCATCCCTTTAATGTTAACTAGTAATGACTTCATGAACTTCTTCACAAATAAAATTTTAATCATTAGAGAAAAAATGACCAGTAATCATCCCACAGATGTAATATTATCTACAGCTACTTTCAGTACCATTGATGTTAAGTTAGACTCTTTTTCTCCAACTGATCTTTCTGAGTTAGCTTCAATAATTACTTCCTCCAAACCATCAACGTGTCTTTTAGACCCCATTCCTACAAAACAGGGCAGCACGGTGGCATGGTGGTTAGCACTGTTGCCTCACAGCAAGAAGGTCCTGAGTTCAATTCCACCATCAGGCCGGGATCTTTCTGTGTGGGGTTTGCATGTTCCCCCTGTGTTTGCGTGGGTTCTCTCCGGGTACTCCGGCTTCCTCCCACCGTCCAAAGACATGCAGCTTGTGGGGATAGGTTAATTGGATAATACAAATTGCCACTAGGTGTGAATGTGAGTGTGAATGGTTGTCTGTCCCTGTGTGTTGGCCCTGCGACAGACTGGCGACCTGTCCAGGGTGTACCCTGCCTCTCGCCCTATGACAGCTGGGATAGGCTCCAGCGCCCCCCGCAACCCTGAAAAGGATACGCGGAAGCGAATGGATGGATGGACAGTCAGGTTTCAGAGCTCATCACAGCACAGAAACAGCTTTAGTGAAGGTTACAAATGATCTTCTTATGGCCTCTGACAGTGGACTCATCTCTGTGCTTGTCCTGCTAGACCTCAGTGCAGCGTTCGATACTGTCGACCATAATATCCTATTAGAGCGATTAGAACATGCTGCAGGTATTACAGGTACTGCACTGCAGTGGTTTGTATCATATCTATCTAATAGACTCCAGTTTGTGCATGTAAATGGAGAGTCCTCTTCACACACTGAGGTTAATTATGGAGTTCCACAGGGTTCAGTGCTAGGACCAATTCTGTTTACATTATACATGCTTCCCTTAGGCAGCATCATTAGAAGACATAACATACATTTACACTGCTGTGCAGATGACACCCAGCTCTATCTGTCCATGAAGCCAGATAACACACACCAATGAGTTAAACTGCAGGAATGTCTTAAAGACATAAAGACCTGGATGGCCGCTAACTTTCTGCTTCTTAATTCAGATAAAACTGAGGTTATTGTACTCGGCCCTGAAAAGCTTAGAAATATGGTATCTAAGCAGATTCTTACTCTGGATGGCATTACCTTGGCCTCCAGTAACGCTGTGAGGAACCTTGGAGTCATTTTTGACCAGGACATGTCCTTCAACGCACATATTAAACAAATATGTAAGACTGCGTTCTTCCATTTGTGCAACATCTCTAAAGTTAGAAATATCCTGTCTCAGAGTGACGCTGAAAAACTAGTTCATGCATTTATTACTTCCAGGCTGGACGACTGTAATTCATTATTATCAGGAAGTCCTAAAAACTCACTGAAAAGCCTTCAGCTGATCCAAAATGCTGCAGCAAGAGTCCTGACAGGGACTAGAAAGAGAGAGCAGATTTCTCTAAATCCAGAATTCAAAATCCTGCTCCTCACATACAAGGTCTTAAATAATCAGGCCCCATCTTATCTTAATGACCTTGTAGTACCATATCAGCCTATTAGAGCACTTCGCTCTCGCTCTGCAGGCCTACTTGTTGTTCCTAGAGTATTTAAAAGTAGAATGGGAGGCAGAGCCTTCAGTTTTCAGGCCCCTCTTCTGTGGAACCAGCTTCCAGTTTGGATTCAGGAGACAGACACTATCTCTACCTTCAAGATTAGGCTTCAAACTTTCCTTTTTGCTAAAGCATATAGTTAGGGCTGGACCAGGTGACCCTGAATCCTCCCTTAGTGATGCTGCAATAGACGTAGGCTGCCGGGGATTCCCATGATGCATTGAGTTTTTCCTTTCCAGTCACCTTTCTCACTCACTATGTGTTCACAGACCTCTCTGCATTGAATCATATCTGTTATTAACCTCTGTCTCTCTTCCACAGCATGTCTTTATCCTGTCTTCCTTCTCTCACCCCAACCAATCACAGCAGATGGCCCCGCCCCTCCCTGAGCCTGGTTCTGCTGGAGGTTTCTTCCTGTTAAAAGGGAGTTTTTCCTTCCCACTGTTGCCAAAGTGCTGCTCATAGGGGGTCATATGATTGTTGGGTTTTTCTCTGTATGTATTATTGTAGGGTCTACCTTACAATACAAAGAGCCTTGAGGTGACTGTTGTTGTGATTTAGCGCTGTATAAATAAAATTGAATTGAATTGAATTTACCCAGGGAAAAGGGTAACATCTCCTGGGTCTGGGGCCTGATTGCCCCCCTGGGGGCGGTGATACCTGGACCTGGGAGTATAGAGTATGTTTGGGGAGTGCATGTCGTGTAAACCCTTTGAGTGTTTACAATATAACACACTTTAAGGCAGCTGTTGTTGTGATTTGGCAATATGTAAATACTGTTTCATTGAATTCACAGTTCACAAAGAGGTGTATGTGCTTTACTTACTCTCCAGCTGTTTCCTGCTTATTCAGAGAGGTCTGTTTGCAGGAATCAATGTTCAGGTGATCAACAGCCTTCTTCCTCCCAAACTTGTCTCTATGCTTCGAATACACTCTGTAACCCAACCCACAGAGCAGGAGATACAGCGTCACCTGATCTTCATGCTGTGTGGGAACATTTACCTGCTCAGGTGTCAGTTTGTATCAGAGCGGAGGCACAGCGGGAGGGCAGCCATTAGGACAAAGACGAAAAAGGAAAAAGACAGTGATCATAATGAAGAGATATTAGGGAGTTTGAGGTCTTATGGTCTTAGTCAAAGTGTAGCTGAGTGTGGACGATGGCATGATGACTGAAGACTGTGAGAAGATCAGTACGTTGGACATAATTTCGAATTTAGGAATCTATTTAGGAATTTATATCTACTCTGTCAGTAACATCTCCAGTTACCTCTCTGTAGCGCTGTCTCTTTATTCCCACAGGTCCTGCTGCTAGTGCTGATAACACATCATCCACCTCAACAGTAAGTGGACAAAATCGAGTGCATGAGAAACGTTGTATTTTCTTCTTCGTTGAAGGCCACCAGGGGTTATGTAACATCCATGCCTTAGACATGAGTTACTGCTTCAGAGTGACTAACAAAGCTACTGTGTTTTAATCTAAAGGTTGTAAATGTAAATAACAAACTAGAATCATATACAGTTCACTTGGAAGACACGGCTGTTCAGGCTTTCCTTTATTTAGTTTTAACTATTTACACCATTTTAATCGCTGTTTCTTATTCTGTATTTAAAAGCACTTTGTGAATTGTGTTCATAAGCAGGGCTATATAAATAAACTTTACATTATTTTAAGCCATTTAGATAAGATAAGATAAGATAAGTCTTTATTGTCATTGCACAGTCATACATAGTACAGTAGTACAATGAAATTGGAAAAACTGTCCTACGTCGGCACTACATATAACACAACACGACACGATATGACACATCACAACGTAACAAACAACACAACACAGTATATTAACTTAGTATAAAAAAGAAGAATAAGTGTATGTGTATTGCACACTGTTATTATTGCACATTAATTATTATTGCACCTTGTTATAAATATAAAAATTATTGTTATCGTTTTAAACATTGTTACCTCCCCCTAAAAAGTCCAGGGAGGTATCCAGTCAGGTCAGCTATTTACATTGATCAGGGCTATTGCCCTGTTGTAAAAGCTGTCCTTGAGTCTATTTGTTCGGGACCTCAGCAGCCTGAACCTCCTGCCAGACGGCAGCAGCTTAAACACCCGGTATCCTGGGTGTGTGCAGTCCCGTAGGATGCTGCGTGCCCTCTTGAGACAGCGAGTGCTGTACAGGTCCTTCAGGGAGGGAAGAGGATGTCCAATGATTTTTTGGGCCATGTTGATGACCCTCTGGAGTGTGCTGTGGTTTGAACATATTTTCACTAAAATAATTTCCTGACAGTTTGTTATCGATCTGAACGCTGAATTATAAACATGTTTAGTGATATAAATAAAAATTTAAATTCATATATTCAAAATCTCATTAATCTGCATTCACAAGGCAACAACAACGAGACGTGTTTTTGCAAAGCAAGAAAAATAAAGACATCTGTCATTTTCAGACAATTCTGTTAAAAACAATTCCATTTTATTGATATAGCTCCAAATCACAATAGCAGTCACATCAAGGCGTTTTATATTGTAAGGTAAAGAGCCTAGAATAGTACAGAGAAAACCCCAACAATTAAACAACCCCTATGAGCAAGCACCTGGTGACAGTGGGAAGGAAAAACCTCCCGCAGAGCCAGGCTCAGGGAGGGGCAGCCGTCTGCCACCACTAGTTGGAGGTGAGTGGAGAGACACGGGACAGAAATTAATAAGAGAGACAGAAGTTAGTAATTACTAATGATTAAATGAAAAGCGTTGTGTGAGCTCATAGACAGTAAAAAAGGTGATTGAGTACATCAGGGGAAGCCACCCGGAGGTTGCGTGTCCCCTGCATATTGCAGCGTAACAAAGGAAGGTTTTAGGATCCAGCCCTAAGTATATGCTATATGCTATAAACCAAGCTTTGATTGCTGCCAAAAGCTGAGTAACACGTGTCTTTATCAGGAAGGTGACCAGACACCGCTTTGTTAGTCAGGCTTTTATCTGAAAGTAACAAGAGAGATATTTCATTTCAGGGCTATTTGCCAGAGATTCTCGTAAAACTTGTTGTTAATCTTGTAAAGCTCCAAATTTTACGACCAGACTGTCAATCTTTTCCTTCTCTTAAGGGATTTTTGTGCCAATCTGAAAGTGAAAAGTGAGGATAATAAGGGCAAAAATGTAAATAAATTTAATCCGAAAAAAGAATTGTTTTGGTTATAATCAAACCCCAATCAACTCGGGATAAAGAGCGTTTGACAGATTAATACATTCACCACAACCTGCTCCCTACATCACACTTGTCCCCCGGCATGATGGCTCATCTAATCCCAGCCAATAGAATTTCATCTGTTAATCAGAGGTCTGTTCAAGTAAATTGTCTTGATGCACACTCAATCATCCAGGTAAGGAAATCACAAAAGGTTGATTCAGTTCATCTGGACGTAGCGTTCAGGTGACGTCTTCAGTCTCAGCTGACTGCAGGTTTCCAATCTTATAAACAGTACATTTGCATAATGACTGAACCAGCCCACTGAAGGAACAATGGGCAGTAAGTTCAGTTCCTTGATAATTAGTATGCAAATTCTCATGGACATTGATCAGCAACCAATGATCAATGTCCATGAGAACCATTCACAGAGAAGACACCTTTCCAAAAGCAAACGCACTTGGTTGATGCTGAGAGTGGTGCTGTTGCTGAGGTTGGGGTCATCCTGTAATCTCTTACAACCTACCCCCAACGCTTCAGTGACTGGGATGCAAGTGAAGAGAGATGTAACATCGTACAAGGCCATGGTTTCATCTGCCTCCATCTCTCACGTCTCACAAAGTTTTCTCATGATAGTCTTTCTAGTTTGGCAGAATCGTGCACCTACCCATGTCTGCTGGACGTTGTTGTCATTACTAAGTGATGTGAGCGCCATATTACAATAAGTAAGCCAAACGAACAGCACGCAGCAAATAAGTCAAACGTCCTTCGTTGCCTGGTCTTAGACTTTTCTTGCTGAGCTAGATGAGCTTTCTCAGTTCATTCAAACACCTTTTGAAAAGGATGTTTGTTGTTGTTCATCAATGGTCATAAAATTTGCATCTTAATGATCAAGGAACTGACCTCCCAGCTCATTGTTCGTTAGTGGTGCTAATGGTGCAGTGGTGCAGTCATTGTGCAAATGTACTGTTTATAAGATTGGGGTCAGTCAGCTGAGACTGAAGAAGTCACCTGGATGAGTGACGACTCGTTTCAAGTTCATGTAAATTGTTGACAGGTGGACATAACCACTGGAATTTGCATTTTAAGTTCTCAACATTAGCAATTTGGCAGGGACCGTTTTGTTTGTTTGTTTGTTTGTGCTACAATTTATCATATTTTGATGAGAGGGTGGAGCGTTTTGTTATCTGCCTTGTTTAGCCAGTTTGATTAACAAGCAGCATTCATTACTTATATAGTTTTAACACACACACTTGCATACTTGTTAATCCAGTGTTTAAAACAGTTATAGTGGCCAGTGTCAGCTGACCTGTGGGCCCGAGCAGTCATGTCCATGACTTATAGTTCAATTAGGAAAACAATTCAACTATTTAATCATCAGGCCCAGATGTTGCTGCTAGCCCAAGCTAGTTCTGGTTTACAGCAAATTTGGGTATTTAGACGTTTTAGTTTGACAGTCACACATAACACAAACATTTTTCTAGCAAGTCTTGTGTTGGCTGTAAATGTCACATAGTTTATCAAATAAACTGAACATTGTTATAGTTGTATTGTATCTGATTTGCCCTTTTTGTTTTTCAATCTTACACGTAGGAACCAAAGAAAGACGCACCGGAGCAACCAGGCTCCTCCACGATAGATGTGGTCTCGGTGACAGAAGAAGACCTCCCTACTGTCGAGACCCCCACCAGTCTGAACATCAGCCCCCTGGGCAGCTTTGTCATTGAGCCACAGTCAGGGAACTATTGCACTAAACCCGCAGATCCCCAACCTCCACCCAGTCCAGCCATGCCCATTACCAAAGTGCAGCCATTTATGCATGGTGAGATGCTGTGATACTCCAGGGGTGAATATGTACTTGCATGACATAATGGAAATATTACTGTTCAAGGCTAAAACTAAAAGGAGATCAGCACAAAATCCAACTAAATACAATGCAAAAGATCTTTTACAGATTCAGCTCTTTCTTACATGAACGTCTTTACGTCTCCCTTTTTAAAATGACTTTTACAATTTGCTTTCTACCAAAAAGGTCTGAGTAATATTGAAGAAAATTATTTTGACAATCGTCTTGAAAAATGTCAAAATAATCTTGCTGCTAGATCAGTGTTTGCAAAGGGACACAGTGTGTTTCCTCGGATGTAAAATGCGATGACTAAATAAAGCACACAGTCAGTGTAATAAAGCCTAAACTTAAGAGCCATTTAGTGTTGGAGATGAAAAACTTTTGAAACTCAGGTGCTCATATTGTATATTGTTGGCACAGCGAATTTTCACTAACCCCGTCTGTCCACAGAAGATGACATGGATAAAAGCTGGAAGAGCAGAATCTTAGCCCATCGCTTTGCCGTTCTGATATTCGCTGTTTGCTGCATCCTCGGGGTGGCTGTCCTGCTCAGCGTTGGCCTTGGATGTAAGGAGCTCAGTGCTGTGGTAACTCTCTACATTTTGCAAAAATGGAGCCACTGAAGTGTCAGGATTGTTGCACGTTCGATATGTCACGTGGTTGGTGGTCACAACCTTAATAGGACTGTGTGAAGAATGACCAAGAATGACAGAGGCAGAATTTAGTGGAGCATTATTTTTATTTATCAAAGCTCTAATTCACAAAACTTAACATGGCAACTCAGACAGAATCACACAAATTAATAAAATGTTCAGTAAATAATCAATAAATACAAAAAATACTGAAACAAAAATAACATTTACTCCACACAAGCAACTTATTACAGACCAGCAGAGGTGTTCCTGCCTGGTGCCCACAGGAAACAATGCAGGTTGCCCATCTTTTCTCTTTATGTCTGCAGTATTACCGAACACTGAACAAGATCATTCAGTACTTCTAGAACCTTCCTTATCGACAGTTTCATCTGTGCCTACAGTGGGCCTGAGCTGTTCGGGGAGGTTTCAGTGTGGCTCCTCGTCTCAGTGCATCAACAGCATTTACCTGTGTGACGGAAAACTTCACTGCAAAAATGGGGAAGACGAGCTTGGCTGTGGTAAGACACACACACACACACACACACACACACACACACACACACACACACACACACACACACACACACACACACACACACACACACACACACACAGCCATACTAGTTTTTTAATATTTCCACATGTGGAAATACAGCAACTGTACGTTTAGCTAGCAGACACATTTTGTGCAAACTGTGCAGAAATATTTGTGCTTCTGCTGGGATTTTTTAACAGTTTGAAATGAAGTGGCCACAACTTTAGTGACATCTACAGCACCACAAGCATGAGAAGAAAAAAGGATGTGTTGAGGGTGTAAACAGGCTGTGGGATGACACTGTTTTCATATTACTGTGTGAGTTTCTCCGTGTGGTCAGCTCACAGCAATGCCAGCCTGCAGGACAAACACACAGGATCTGGGGGATCTCAGGTGGACTCCCATACAACCAGGCCTGGCTCTGCTTAGCTCCTGAGCTCAGATGTGCTCAGTTGGCATTAACTGAAGATGCCAGAACAGCAGTTCTATGTTTTAGAAAACAGGATAGTGTACCGTCTCCCTTCTTGTAATTTCCTGTCTGTGTCGCATGTGTCTGTCTCTCAGTGCGTCTGAGTGGCAGAAGTTCAGTCCTGCAGGTTCAGATCCAGGGAAAATGGAGGACAGTCTGCTCAGAAGATTGGAACAACAGGCTGGGCAGAGCTGCCTGCAAGCAGCTTGGATACTCCAGGTTGCACCAATGTTTCATTCATTTCTGCAGTGTCTAGTTGTCAGGCTGAGATGATACATTTCTTATTCGTGTCCTTTTTTTGTTTAGCACATTTTCTTGTTTTGGATGGACTTTTAAAAAGTGGACCACTGCTCCAAAGGTGGTGGACCAGTGGTCCATTTGACCAGAGTAAACTATCTCCAATTAAATTACAGTACAGTTACTGCAATAGACTGGGAAACTGTCTGGGATGTATTTTATTTATTAACTTGTGGAAGATGGAACATCCATGAATACTGTAACATCTGAGATACTGATAATATAGTACTAGAGATACTATATGTCCAAAAATATGAAGAAAACTTATTCAGTTTGTGTCCAACGTCATCTGCAACTGACATCACTTCAAAATAATGCTTGAAGGAAAGGATTGCTTACTTGGTTAAATGGCTGTTACCTTGAACCCTCCCTCCTTGTGTCCCTGCTCTGTTCACATCAGTGATTCTCTGTGACTGTGGTTCGATGTTCGGGCTTGTTATTATGCTGCAAAATGAATTTGGCTAGTTTGGTTTATGCTGGCAGCAGAAGATAAATTATAAAGACTGCTGAACCAAAAATGTATTTAAAAATGAAAGTAAGAGTCAAGTCAGCTTTAATTGTATAGCACGTTTAAAAGACATTAAGTGTCATGAAACTAAACTCTTACTGCACATAAGAGAGTACAGTTAGAGTTTAGTTGGAGCTGAAAACAACTGTGTTTACAGGGCTTTTATCATTCCAACTACAGTAAGAAATAGATGGTTTAGGTCACAGAGTAATTATGGTTTTGAAACAACAGTAACCGTTGGTTTAACAGAGACAATTTTGCAACGTGCATCACCTTCAGAGGAAAAGACAAACAGGACTGTCAAACCCTGAAATGTATCTGTGTGAGCCGTAACAGATCCAAGACATGAAAGTCTCACAGGATGTCAGACTATGAAGGATAGATATATGAAGATATATGAACATAACCCTGACCCTTTTGTTTTTCAGTTATTTAGAGTCTTTCTTCATCTCTCTGACCTACATTGAGAAGGACCTTCAGACTGACCTGATGTCTTTTCACTGGAACAAGTCACAGATAATCAAGCTTCAGAACGCCCCATCTATCAGGTGTACACACCTTTTGTCCTGTTTGAGTAAATGGAAAGTGTGTATTTGCCCCAAAGTGATAACACTGCTGTTGTCATCCAATTAGCCAATCAGAATTTAAAAAAAAGAAAAGAAGAAATTGCGCCTCAATATTAACCAGTCAAACAAAATACTCTCCAAAAACGGTCTGTTACACAGCAATGAGCGCTATAAATATTTTCACGAAACTATGAAAACATTACAAATTCAAAAGAGACAAACTGTTACTATATCAGCCACATCTGAACTCTACAGACGTACCCTGCATGAAAACATCAAAGACTTCTGATGACCACAGACTGCTACAGAACACTATTGAAATCAATTCTGCCAAAGTATTCACTCACCCAACCAAAGCAAATACTTTGGGTAAAACAGTGTGCAAACATACACTTTAGTATCAAGAACACTTTACTATACAGACCAGAGGAGCCAGACATCAAATTACAACCCACCAATTACCTCGTGATCTACAGCTGTCCAGTGGCTGAGCATTTAAAGAGAAGAAGTAGAAGAGGTCATATTAAAGCTTAGAGGGAACGAGATTAATAAAAGATCTTTTAGTCCAGTACACCATCAAAGTATTTTGAAGCTTTCGTTTTAAGGTATAAGAGTGTTTTAACTTGTTGTACGTGTTCAGTTCGGCTGAGCTTCCGTGTCATTTGACCTATGGTTTCTATTTCACCACAGTAAGACACAGTGCAGCTCAGGGCTGGTGACAACTCTAAAATGTCTAGGTGAGAAAGCATGCAGCATTTGTTTTATTGATGTTTTTATTATATAAGAAAGTTTTCCACACACTTTACTTGTTCTGTGTTTTGTCATATTACAGCCTTATTTCAAAATGGATTAAATTAGCTTTTCACTTCCAAATTCTGCAAACAATACCCCATCATGACAAAAAAAGGGAAAAAATATAACATGCGTATTTAAGTATTCACAGTGTTTGCTCAATGCTTTGTTGAAGCACCTTGGACAGGATTTACAGTTTTACATCTTTTCAAGTATGATGCTACAAGCTTGCCACACCTATTTTCCTCTATTAATCAACCACAGACCAAGACAGACTTTAATTCATTTGAAAGCCTGATGCTTAACATTGTCCAACCCAGCTGTGAAACTCAGAAACCAGTCTTACTTGTTATCATCTATCGTCCACCTGGGCCTTACACAGAGTTTCTGTCTGATTTCTCAGACTTTATATCTAATTTAGTTCTGAGCTCAGATAAAATAATTATTGTGGGTGATTTTAACATCCATGTAGATGCTAAAAATGACAGCCTCAACGTGGCATTTAATCTGTTATTAGACTCAATTGGCTTCTCTCAAAATGTAAAAGAACCCACCCACCACTTTAATCACACTCTAGATCTTGTTTTAACAACGTACGACTCTGGATACTGTAGCTCAAAGGTCTCTAATCAGAAGTACCTGACTCCGTGGTATAATTCTCAAACACGTAGCCTAAAGCAGATGACTCGTAATCTGGAGAGGAAATGGTGTGTCACAATTTTAGAGGATCATCATTTAGCCTGGAGAAATAGTTTGCTGCTTTATAAGAAAGCCCTCCGCAAAGCCAGAACGTCTTACTATTCATCACTGATTGAAGAAAATAAGAACAACCCCAGGTTTTTCTTCAGCACTGTAGCCAGGCTGACAAACAGTCAGAGCTCTGTTGAGCCAACCATCCCTTTAACGTTAACCAGTAATGACTTCATGAACTTCATCACAAATAACATTTTTATCATTAGAGAAAAAATGACCAGTAATCATCCCACAGATGTAATATTATCTACAGCTACTCTTAGTACCATTGATGTTAAGTTAGACTCTTTTTCTCTAATTGATCTTTCTGAGTTAACTTCAATAATTACTTCCTCCAAACCATCAACGTGTCTTTTAGACCCCATTCCTACAAAACTGCTCAAAGAAGTCCTGCCATTAATTAATGCTTCGATCTCTAATGATCGGCTATGTACCACAGGCCTTCAAGCTGGCTGTAGTTAAACCTTTACTCAAAAAGCATCTCTAGACCCAGCAGTCTTAGCTAATTATAGGCCAATCTCCAACCTTCCTTTATATCAAACATCCTTGAAAGAGTAGTTGAGTAGTGGTGAAGAGCTGCAGTCCTTCTCTACAGAGCAACGCTCTTGGTCACCTCTATGACTAATGGTCTTCTACCCTTATTGATCAGATTGGCTGGTTGGCCAGCTGTAGGAAGAGTCATGGTCTTTCTTTCATTTATGAATGATGGTGGCTGCTGTGCTCTTTGTTGTGGAACATTTTCTTTACCCTCTCCCTGATCTATCCCTCAATACAATCCTGTGCATTTTATGTTTTTTATTTTCAATAAATTTGCAAGAATTTTGAGTTTATTGTATGTAGAAAGGCGTGAGGTGAAAACTTAAATTTAATCGATTTTAATCCTTCATTGCTTTTTTTGAAATAAAGCTATAAAATATATAAATATAGAGCAAATATATATATCCCCTACAATTAGGAGAGAGGAACCTGTGTCACTCTCCTTTGAAAACTAGTCTAAACAAACTACTCTAGACAAAAACTATTTTGTCTAGATTTAGCTTTAAGAGCATAGCAAGCAGCCTTCCAGTGGCCCTTTTTATGACAAAAGTTACAGACTTTGTCCAGGTTGTACAAGTTGACCTCTGATCCACCTGACTGGTCAGAAACACTAACAGAATCAGCACTAGCTTCAACTGTAGTACCAGGGTTATGAGAATCCCCCAAAACACACTCATGAGCCACCATATAATCTTCTGCTAGAGCAGCAGCTTCAGTAGCAGTGTTTGCTTTTTAATTGTTGATGTGCAACTATAGCCTCAAGAATCCAAATTTTAAACTGATCCAAGACTATAACCCCGTAAGCCTAACCCAGCCTACAGGGTTTGATGTGAACAGATAAACTCAAGATTGTTTGTCCTCCTTTTTTTCCAAGTCCCAAATCGTTCCCTGTAAGCGTAGAGAAAGCTGCTTTTACAATATAATAACTTAGAATAAAGAACCTTGAACTTTGTCTTTCTAGTAAACTTCCAGTGCAAACTGTAGCATTAGTGTCACCAGTATCGAACTACTGTCATTGATGTGAAACATGTTCGAGCAAGGAGAAAAAAGTTTTCTGAATCATTTTCATTAAATTTTGACAACAGTGTCAGGTTGCACAAAATATAATACTTTTCAGTCCAATGGTAAAATAAAGAATACCGCAGCTCAACAAGATTTCAGTTTTCCACTTTTAATCAAATATAGCCTATATCTCTCCGCAGCTTTCAAAACACATTCTCTCCATTGCTAACTGCTTCTCATTTTCTGCATTTTGTTTCCTTGCATCATGTTCTAGCAGTAATTTAAGCAACTCATTTTACTGCAACTCGTTCTGACACCTGGCAGAGAAGAACTAGGAACAGCTGAACCAAGTTCCCTTGTACATGAATCAAAACAGCCATTTCACTTAAATTTGCTTGGATACTTTAAACGTGTCCATAAACCTCTTGTCAAATCTCAGTCTCATAATGATCTATTGATCATCACTATTAATGAGATAAAAGCCTTAATAAAGGAATCTATTTAGCCATATTTTTACAACACATGAGTCAGAGGATCAATTGACCTCCTCTACATGTCATGCTAAAACCCAAACATTGCTGCTTCCAGGGTACAAACAAATCCAGAAGAGTACAAATCCCTTCTCATATACTGCCTGCTTATAAAGCATAACCTGATACTTAGCCTACTCTTCATGCAGTGTCAATGCCAGATTGGCTGTCTGTATCTGGAAGTCCCCCGGGATCTCAGCTTGGTCATTCTCAACCACCCTGGGGGGCATATCCCATTTTCACTTCCAAGGGGCTTCCTAGCCATACTTGACACAGATGTCACTGTGTACTATTCTAGCCACTAGGTTATGGCGCTCCATGTATGCCCTGCCTGGTGTGGTAAACTCCAGCTCCTTTCAATCTTGTGCTTAGAGCTTGTTCCTGTGCTGCCATGATTATTGCCTCTGTCCTGTCTTTCAGTCCAGCTTTGTCCAGCCATTGTTAGGATTTCTCAATATTAGTTACTTCTTCTATCTGCCAGTACATGTTGTACAAGGGCACGTCCTTCTATAATGGTTTCTCTTCTCGCCCCTCTTCTTTCTTGGGTTTCTGCTGATGGAGAGTGGTTTAGACACACACTAGTCCTTGGCCTCCTTTCTTCTGCTTCTGCTGGACTTGGGGTGAAACCCTCGTGGCATGGTAAGGAGCTTTCTTGACCTGATGTAAGTGTCTTCTGTCTTCTCCTTTGACCAATTATTGTATCAGCAGGGTATCTGACAAACAGCAGGGCACAGGTGTTGGCCGGATCTTTTTCTTCCCATTCATCTGAGTCCTCAGGACTTACCTTACTCTGCAGGTATTTGGTGGTTACAGCTTTTCTAGCAGCCTCTTCATGGTTCATATTTGCCTTTGGGATTCTGAGGTCCTTGATGTCTGTAATGTTGTCTTCTCCCACTCTTTGTTACCATCTGACTACACTTCTCCGGACCGGATGAAGTTTCAATGTCACTTCTGTTAGATCTTAGTGGTGTGGATCAGTGAACTGATGTCTCGTTCACTCCTGGCGAAAAGATTGATGTCATCCATGTAGAGGGTGTTTGCTCCATTCGGAATTCGGTATCTGTAGCCAGACTTGCTGATGATCTGGCTGGGGGGGGGTTTAGGCCTACACCGAACAGTTAACCTCTTGTGTTTTTCCGCCCATCTTCATTTTATTCTTGATGACGGCTCTTAGGGTCCTGTTAATCTTGTACAGTTCTAGATATTAGAATATGAACCATGTGCCTATTCATGTTAGCCGCTATGATGCCAGGAGCATCCGTGTTGTGCTGAGGCAGATTTTTGGCCAGTAGTTGGATGGGACCAGTCCCTTTTGGAGATTCTTGAGGATCAGGACTATCTGGCCTGCAGCTGGTCATTCTGGGTGCATCAAATGCATTAGCAGCTGGTTAGTTTGTGCTGCCAGACACTCATTGAGTGCAGTTAACTTATTGAGCAAGTTGGAGAGCAGGCCCTGGTCCTGTCCAACTCTTCATGCTGTTTCTTGGATGTCTCCCATTGTGACTGTGACTGAAGCATGTTCAGGGTGGAGATTACCATGGTCTGCTCTTAGATCCACCAACCACTGAGCATTATTGTTATGCAATCCTTCTCCCATATGCTCTTCCAGTAGTGCTGCACCTCCTGCCCTGGTGATGATGTTCTCAGACTGTTCCTCTGGCACTGAAAGAACATCTTGGATGGTTTAATGGAGAACATCTGGTTTATCCTTCTGACTTTTATCTCTCTATATCTGCCCAATCATTTATTGATAGGGACCTAGAAGAGAGAGACCTAATGTTTAATAAACCAAATTTAACTGTTTTGCTGCGATTTAAGCATTGTTTAAATGCTTAAATGTGATGCTTAAATCGGTATAAATGGTAGAAATTTGTTTTTTCAGCAGGCCAGGCATTCCAAAATCTGCTTCTTTTCCCCTTCTTTTAGGCTTTAAGCAGTGGAGTTGCTGCATGTTTCAGATCATACCTGCTGCATAATCAAGGCCTAAGGGCTTAAGATTCAGGGCCTAAACTGAAGGCGAGACCTTCTCCTTCAAGATTGTTTAGTACAGAGCAAGGTTTCATCAAAGTAGCAGTAGTAGTGGCTTTTTTTTGGTCAGCAGTATTGAAGTCGTTACCCCACAAATGTAAGGTATTACACATTACTCATCACTTTCATTGCTACTAATTACATTTACTAAAAGTAACATTTTCTTAAAAGTAATCCATTACATTCCTTAATTCTTCACTGGAAAAACAAATTCTTTACGCTACTTGTTGCATTAGTTTGTCGTTACTCTGTAAAATTACTAATTTACAAAACACGCATTATTTCAAGATGCAGTGGTCAGCACAGAAGAAAGTCCTGGGTTATGTAAGTGTGATTGGCTGTCTGTCTCTCTGTGTCAGCCCTGCAACTGCCTGGGCAGGGTAAGCCCCTCCTCCTGCCATATGGCAGCTGAGATGGGCTCCAGGATCCCCGTGACCCTGAAATGGATAAGCCCAGGAGACATTATATCAAATGTTTATTATTTATTTGGCTTATTAACCTCAACATACGACAATGCTGCAAAAAAATTAATTTTCAAGTACAAAAATAAATACCAAACCAGTTTATAATCAGGTGGACGAAAAGATCCATTCACTGATTGTATGTACAATATGCATAAACTTTGAACTATTTACAGTGAAACAACACAGAAGATCAAACAACATAACATAAATTAAAATATGTAAAACTCAAAAAAAGCATCCATGTAACAATTTTAACAACTGAAGTGTATCACTTATTTCCTCACCTTTCCAGCTTGTTATCTTTGTAGTGCTATACTCTTTCTCTGTCTCAGCCCCCCCCCCCCCCTTTTTATTTTGTGTGTGCTGAGTCTGTAACCCCTCCCCCCGCCCTTCCCCTTCCTGCTCAGTGCATAGCAATGACTATTTGATGTCCTGTAGTCGGCCAATCACACACAACTTGAACAGAAAAAAAACAGAAAGGAAAAAAAGAAAAAACTAAAGCTCTAAAAGAAATTTCGTTCCCAGCCGACACACTGTCACTATAGGACAGTACTAACCTTCTGGTGGTGACACTATAACTGCTTGACACTTTGTTTCTCTGTGCCCTCAGATTGCGGTCTCAGGCCTCAGTACAGGACACGTATTGTTGGAGGTAACATCACGAAACAAGGCCAGTTCCCCTGGCAAGTTAGCCTCCATTTTAGGAATGAACACCTGTGTGGAGGCTCCATCATATCACCATACTGGGTCATCACTGCAGCACATTGTGTGTATGGGTGAGTCAATCAGATGTAGATATTTTACATTCTCTACAAACATCTGGTTCTTCTTAATACTGACAACAAAGGCCTGTTTGTTGAGCGGGCATAAAAACACTATTATGCTTATGTCTGTTAAGTCCTTGTTGTATCCAAGGGTTCTTCTCCTAATGCCTGGCAGCTCCAACTTTGCCTAATGTATCCACTATCCCTCTTCTGCACATGTCCAAACCACTTCAGGTTGTCACGGTCTGTGTGGCAGACCGTGGGGATGAGAGGAATGAGGACCCAAGATGCAGGACTTAATGATGAAGGCAGTGTGTTTATTTACAGTGGTGTAATAGTTCACAGAATAAATCCCCGTGTTTTCCCCTTGACTTCCGTGTCGTCTCTTCACCCACAAGTCCGTGCTCTTCCTCTCCTGTGTGCCCTCGCACCCTGTGCTCGCTGCTCTTGTCTTCCCTGCTCCTTGCTGGAGAAAATAACAAAGAGGCAACTTGTCAGGACACTCGACTACCGCAGGCATGCACTCACCGGACTTAACATTTATCACCACTAACATGGAGTCTCACACAACAATCCCACACCGAGGAGCACTCAGCCACAGTCTTAAGAAGCTCCCCAACGACGCTTCATTAGCTGCAGGTGTATGTGATCATCTACTTCAGGTGTGGCCATCCTCTAGACAGGACACGCCCACCAGGCCTACCTGAAAAGTCCTTTCAGAGAGGCGGGCTCTCGCTTCGGCCACTAAGAGAGTTGGAGATGGTTTTGATCTGACCAATGAGCCGAATTTACGGCCTTCTGACGAGTGAAGCGTGCAGAGTTTTTTTCAACCAAAACAGCTTTGCAGACTCTCCAGAAACACACAAGTCCTTACCAGCTGCCCCACAACCCAGTGTTTCAGATGGCTGAAAGAAATGTTTGATGGCAAAAGGCAATGCAGTGTTGAGGTTCTAACGTTTAAATAAGAAAATGCCAAGAGGAGACCAGCAGCCCTGAGTCTGCATGCAAAACATGAAAAACTCCAAAGCAGATGCTTGTTCTTACATAGCTGCACATATTCTTTGTTGTGGTACTTTTCTGTTCCAATGAAACAAGAAGATCTCATTTTAAAGTCCTTTTTTTTTGCCATCCTGTGATTGCATTTGCCATATTCTCTTAATATCTTCGAGCTATTTCCAAGAATGCTGATGTTAGATTCAGTTTTAAAGCTGGATGTGATCTTAAAGTCACTCTCACAGCACTGATTTTAGAGTAATGTACAATAATTGTAATGTCATTTAAATTTCCAAACGGCAGTCAGGGTTATGTTGAAGTACAGGCTGTATGGAGGACCGTACCTTATCTGTTAAGCTCGCCTTTATGACACCATGTCTGTGTGAATTACTGACATGATATCAACATACCAAGGAGTTTATGACTTGTTTTTCTTTTATCAAAGAAAAGATGGAAAACTTGAAGTTACAGCACAATTTCTCCAAATGTGTGCTTCTTTTTAAGCCAGGGTGCTTTTACAGCATTCACATTAGCTCAGGTGATAAAAATACAATGACCACACAGACAGGAAGTGAACTTTAACATTCGAGGTTCTGTTCGAGTCTTTCTTAGATGATGTGAACAGTCTCATGGAGCTTCTTTTTTATTTATTGCAAATCACTTGTACTTTATTTGAACACATGCAGGGAGCTTCTGTGATGCATTTACTTCTCGTGTTCCCATCTTGTATTTCTAAAACCCAACTTCTGTGTTTGCTCTGTAGAAACACCAATGAATCTAAACATTCACAGATTTCATCAGTACATCTTCAACATTTTAAGTCTTTGTTGTTTTTATGTTTTACATTTTTAAAAAGTTTCAACATTTTCTGTTTTCAAAGCACAGTGGCATGGAAAAAGATTTTTCTGCTGCTGCAGAAATGATTGTCCCAGAATGATTCTGGGATTTTATGGTCAAACATTGTGATTTCCTAACTGTGTGTGGAGTAACATGAGCTTTCTCTGATGATGTAAGTGTCCTGACCAAGAATGGTTCAGGATTAAACAACACAAACTGTTTTGATAGCAGAAACGGTCTATCTTACAGCTCTCAGAGGTTACAGACAGTTTTACAGACACATCCTTTTTCATGTCTGTTTACGTGGTTTTTGTGTATATAGTTATTCTCAATAGTACACGCATCGTCTAACTTTTCTTTGCTCTACAGTGTAAATGTAGGAACTTGCAAGTTTTTTTCAAACTCTCACAATTTAACACTCAATGCCAAAAACAGGGTTGACCCATGTTTCTATGATGTCTGCTTCAAATATGTACAGCTCTGAAAATCCCTTCTTCTTCTTTTAAAGTAATGTAGAACATGATCTCTCTCACTCTTTGTGTCTGTAAAAAAGAAAACCACAAACTGGTAATCGCGTAATAATAATAATAATAATAATAGCTTAATAATGCAGAATTGTGATATAGAAATAAAAAACTGAAGTTGTGCCTATTTGAACACGTTGCCTGCCTGCAGCACTGAAGGACTCTGTGAGAGACGTCTGTCTCGCCCTAGCAGCACCTGTCCCTGTCCTCCTCTTCACTTTGCCTCAACATATTTCATCCTATTCTGTGATATGATTTACTCTGAGGTGTTTGACGAGGTCAGTGCTGTTGCCACAACATCTCACTTTCTTGCCACATGTATCGCAAACCGTGTCGTGGCCGTTTGTGGAGATAAAATACGTCCACACATGACTCCGTTTCACTCAGCCATTGTTGTGAGTGCGCACGCCAGTGGCTGCAACACATTTATACAGCCGTGTTTCGCACATGACTATGAAAGGCGGAAGAGGAAGTAGTTCCTTCCGATTTAGACGATCCGAATGATATAGTTTCTTTCCACTGTGTTCCTGTTAATGATAAACTACAAATTTACCCCAAAGTACTAAAATATCGATGAGAATCGATTCTAGAACATAAATTACTGGTATCGGAAGAATCGATATTTCAATATCAATCTGCACATCACTACTATCCACAGCAGCCTCTGACCTGATGACCTCAGCGCTCGGGAAGAGGGATGAGGTTTCAGCAGATCAGATATAAAATGGGGAGCTTGACCATGCAGGGCCCTTAAGGTTAAAACCAACATTTTAAAGTGAAACCTAAAGTTTCCTGGCAAGGAAGTTGTTGTTTAACCATTGCTTGATATCTGCCGGGCAATTACTTAAACAAGACCATTTAAAACTCAGACTTTGAAAGAACAGTGTAACTGAATGTCATCAGCATAGAGATGATAGGAAATATTGTTGTAATGCCTAATGATTTGGACCAGGGGGGAAATATAGAGCACAAAACATGGAGTACACTGTGTTTAATACGTTTAAAAGAGCATTTGTATCATGGTTCAATTTTACAAGCATCCTGTTTTATTGTGAAGAGCTTTGTAAGAAGAAGTGAATGTGGTTGTGATCGGTAGCAGGATTGAGAGAAGTTGCAACGGAAATTACAAGAAGATTTGTATTTGTATGAACCAGACTGCTTGATAGTCCGTGTCCATGCACACATTTTGCAAACCGCCTGTGAGAAGCTCGAAATCCACAGTGCAGCTGCTCACTTTTGTTTTAGCATCTTGGAGTTGTCCACTAATCACTCTGCATTCCTTCACACATAACTGTTTCGGTACATAAAACATGCCCTCCACCCTCTCGAAACATGAGACTACAGAGCCTATCAAAGCAGTATAAAAACATGTCTGTAATGAGTTGAAGTTTGACAGTGAAAAGACGTCCACAACAACCACATTTTGGCCCATACATGGAGGTCGTACAGACAACAACACTAGATGTTCAGTAGACATTGGAAAAAGATGTCTCCTGGCATTCCAAAACAACAATATTCAATTTCAATTCAATTTTATTTATACAGCACCAAATCACAACAGTCACCTCAAAGCGCCATACATTGTACAGTAGATCGTACAATAATGCATACAGAGAAAAACCCAACAATCATATGAGGAAGCACTTTGGCGACAGTGGGAAGGAAAAACTCCCTTTTAACAGGAAGAAACCTCCGGCAGAACCAGGCTCAGGGAGGGGCGGGGCCATCTGCTGTGATTGGTTGGGGTGAGAGAAGGAAGACAGGATAAAGACATGCTGCGGAAGAGAGACAGAGGTTAATAACAGATATGATTGAATGCAGAGAGGTCTGTTAATACATAGTGAGTGAGAAAGGTGACTGGAAAGGAAAAACTTTTTCCTTTTCCAGAGGATTCAGGGTCACCTGGTCCAGCCCTAACTATATGCTTTAGCAAAAAGGAAAGTTTGAAGCCTGATCTTAAAAGTAGAGATAGTGTCTGTCTCCTGAATCCAAACTGGAAGCTGGTTCCACAGAAGAGGCGCCTGAAAACTGAAGGCTCTGCCTCCCATATCAGCCAGCTCGCTCTATTTACCAGTCATAGCCCTGATTCTTTCCTCCTTTCTCCAATGTTTCCTTTTCTTTCTCTATCTCAAACAGGTTTTCCTCCTCTCCTTCTACTCTGTTTTCAGTAACATAATTTCCACGCTGAGTGGCTGTAGCTCAGGAGGTAGAGCAGCTCATCTGCTAATCAGAGGGTTGCTATTTTGGTGACTGTTCCAGCCTGCTTGCCAAAAACTTGTGGGCAAGCTACTGATCATTTCCAAAGTTGCTCTCTGATGAAGCCATCAGAGTATGACTGATGTTGTCTAAAATGCTTTGAGTGTACAGGTAGAGCAGAAAGGCTCTATAAGAACAAGTCAATGTACCACGCTGCTGGCCAACAACGGCTGAGGTCACGTTCAGTATGTTTATTTATTAAATGCAAACATCAGGAACATTTTAGATTGACGTAAGCTTTTCTCAGTTATCATCTGTTATTGTTCACACTTTGCCGCACTTATAAGATCACACTGAGGCTGATGGAACGACTGGGACAGACTGAGCCTACCCTATTTGTTGTGTGCTCATGTCTTTTTTCCGTTTTGTCCCCCCCACCCCCCGGATCTTTTCTTGCTGTTTGTGCTCAGGTTTGTAAACTCCTCCATGTGGGCGGTCTATGTGGGACTGACAGAGCAGCCGCTTCACGGGGCCCAGGCTTTGGCTGTTGAGAAAATCGTATACCATAATCGTTACCGACAAAAAGGACTCGACTATGACATCGCACTGATGAAACTGGCCAAGCAACTTGAAGTTAATGGTATTAGTATCCTTCAACCTCTCATTCGCTACAACTTTTTTCCTTGACAACACTCCCTAACACTCATTATTTATAGCCAAAGCTAGAGTGATCCAGGTGTCTTCATTGGCAGACTCACAGGATGCAGTTCAATCCCCAGACCAGGCAGATTTACTACTTTTGTTATTCACATTCTTTGTAGTTTACTTCATATTCCTGTAAGTGCATCTTTGTTAGAATGTCTTCAGCACATACTGCAAGCGAACAATGAGCATGGCTATGCAAATACATTTTACTACATACAACAGTAAATGCATCCTTATTAGTATAGATTTTACTACATAGAAAAGCACATATCAGAACACATCCCACTTCAAATGGGTTCCCAACAGTGATTGCACACTGAACACCAGTTGCCCCATGAGTTGGTGTACGTTCTCGGTTCACTGGTAAATCTAAATTATTGACGGCCTTATTTTTTTCCCATATTGTACTTTTAGACCTATAAACTGCATAGTGCACTGCATCAAAGATCGTTCCGTGTCTGGCAAACTTAAAATACGTGACAGCTATCAGATAATCTTCCTTTCAGTCCTGTTTAGGGATCTTTCACTCTCTTCCACTCTCTTCCCTAACCACAGCCACCCTGGGGCGCCTCTGTCAGTGCGCCCCAGGGTGGCTGTGGTTACAATGTAGCTTGCCATCACCAGTGTGCGAATGTGTGTGTGAATGGGTGGATGACTGGATATGTAAAGCGCTTTGGGGTCCTTAGGGACTAGTAAAGCGCTATATAAATACAGGCCATTTACCATTTACCATTCTGCTTTACTTTCTCTCCTAGGATATTTTCTTCCTGACCTTGGAGTCCCATAGATCAGATTGTATGAATAAGTCTGACATGTATCAGTAACACTTTTCCCTGCAGGCTCTGTGCAGCCCATCTGCCTGCCCAGCCATGGAGAGGAGTTTAAGGAGGGCACCTTGTGCTGGATCTCTGGTTGGGGTGCAACAGAGGAAGATGGTGAGTGTAGACATCTAAAGCTTATTTTGTATTCTGTTTAGTTAGGTGTTGTTTAGGGTGTTTTTGTGGGGATGGGGCCACATTTATATGGTTGAAATTCTTCTTTTTAACAGGAGACACTAGTGTTGTTCTGCGCTCAGCTGTGGTACCACTTATCTCCAACCAGAACTGCAACAAACCAGAGGTTTACAAGGGCTTAATCTCCTCCTGGATGATCTGTGCAGGATACCTGGAAGGTGGAATTGACTCCTGTCAGGTAGAGCTAGTTTCCTTTTGCACTAAAATGAGATATATTAGTTTTATGGGGAGGAGGTGGATTGCACAGATGAGAGTCTGAAAGGGAGAATGACAGAGCACAGATTTAAACTACTGTACGCGTTGCTATGACCACAAGCACGCAAACAAGGTACAAGGGTTGTAATGGCAAACCAGTCGATCCGAGTCGAGTCGAGTCTATTATTAAATTCCGTTCTTTGTATTCTCTAACAGCAAAGAAAGACACGGCTCAAAGTGGTCTAACTCAAAAAATGATCTTTAATTTTACATTTTCCGGAAAATGGAGACTGAGCAGACACACAAACACGCCAGCCCAAGTCTGAGGCATCAGCACCCCGTCTTGCTATATTTTGCAGCACGTCACACCCAGTTTCGATACAAACATTATATAGTTCCTCTTTTCTTTGTGTCAAATTTCCGGTGCAGCTTTGCACTTCCTCTTTCTAAAGTCTGTTGCCAGGGCAACCTGTCACCCTTAACATAGTTCTCATCTGGGTCTGGCATACATAAAACAATATAATCAGACAATAAGCACTAAGATTATATATTAAATACATGACACAATCCGTGGCAAGTCGACATGATTAGGTAATAATGGAAAAGGGGCGTATGTATGTTTTCACCTATCTGGTGTTTCCAGGGGGACAGCGGCGGTCCGCTTGCCTGTGAGGACTCGTCTGTGTGGAAGCTAGTGGGAGCAACCAGTTGGGGCATTGGCTGTGCTCACATAAACAAGCCGGGCGTTTACACCCGCATCACACTCGCTCTCAGCTGGATCCACAAACAGATGGAGGTCAGTGTCCATATTTAAGGTCCCGATGTAGCAAATCTTGACTTGAGTCAAGTACTAATCCTGTCTGTCACATCCAGCAGACAATGTCTAAAAATGGATTCAGACTGATTATGAATGTAATATTACTATTAATGCACATGCAGCATTCTTGAGGCTCATCTACGCGCAACTGGTTTAAATGTCTTTACACACATAGCGGGTTTAGTCCGTGCGTTTTGATTAGCTTGTGAACAGATACACAAAGCGTTTTATTATGCAATGAAAATGCAAAAATGTATGCATCAGATGTCATCATCCACATAACTTATTCAAAGTTTGCAACATGCATATACAAAGATGCAATTACTTCTCATGTTAATGTTTAAGACGCTTGTGGTGGGGCGTGGTCTGCGGTGCCGTGCGGACGCACCTGTACGGCATCCGCAATCACGCCCGCCGTGTTAAAACACGGGGACTCAGGGGTTGGTGGTGGTTGTGATGCAAATGTTAAATAAAGAAAACATGGATCTGTGGTCCCGTCGTGCCTTAATTCCACCACAACGCTATATTTAGAAACTGAATCACTATCATTGCGAAGTTTGAACACAAGCAAGGAATTTGTCGTTGTTATATTCTATCTCTGTACCACTGTTTGTTGTGGTACAGAGATAGAATATATGGTACATTTCTATGTAAATATTACAAATATGAAAAAGAAATACACACAAAGAGAATATATACTAACTACCTACAGATATAGATCACAAATTAGAAATGAAGAAATATGTATGCAAGGTATATATAAGGTACGGCATGATATGCAAAGTGGCAGCAATCTTCTTCGCCCGTTTCAGTGTCCTGGAGGTGTGCAGGTCAAGGTCAAGGTCAAATTTATTTATAGAGCACATTTCAAAAAGCCGATGCTGCACAGAGTGCTTAACAATATAAAAGTAGCATTAAAAAGCAGCAATGTAATACAATAACAATATAAAAGAATAATAGGACTATAAAAGAATTAAAACAATAACTAAAACTATTTCAAATAAGATCAAAATGCTTGGGTCATAGTGTGTTAAAAGCCAGGGCATAAAAATGTGTCTTTATTAATGATTTAAATTGCTCAAGTGTTTGTGCAGATCTAATATTTAAGGGGAGACTATTCCAAAGTCTGGGACCTGCCACAGAGAAGGATCTATCACCACGAGATTTGAGATTAGTCTGTGGGATGGACAACATTAATTCTGAGCTAGACCTCATGGTTTTTCCTGGAGCATAAGCACAGAGGAGCTCAGACAGGTAAGGAGGGGCTCGGGCGTTAAGTGACTTAAAAACAAAAAGTAAAAGTTTAAATTGGATCCTGTAGGAGACAGGAAGCCAGTGTAAAGAAGCTAAAACTGGGGTTATATGCTCTCTCCGTTTGGTACCAGTTAGCAGGCGAGCAGCTGCATTTTGAACCATCTGAAGACGATGGATGGTGGCCTGATCTAGACCATAATACAATGAATTGCAGTAGTCTCATCTGCAAGTAAGGGAAAGGTGAATAACACGCTCAAAGATGTTAGCCGGGAGGTATGGCTTTACCTTGGCTAGCTGCGTTAACTGAAAGAAGCAGGACTGAACTACTGCACTCACCTGCTTATTCAATTTAAAAGAACCATCAATATAGACACCGAGGTTTTTTACATGTGTTTTACAATACGAGGAAAGGAGGCCCAGAGTGCTGTCGATATGATTAAGTTTCCAAAAATGACAACCTGAGTTTTATTTTCATTTAGCTTTAAAAAATTTAATGACAACCACTTTTTGACATCGTCAAGGCAGCGTAATAAGAGCTGCGGATGGTCTGACCCTGCTTTTAAAGGTAGATAAATCCCTAAATAGGTCTTGTAGGGAAGGCAGATTGCAGCCAATTAAAGTGTAAGTGTAAGGACTTCACTGTCTTACACAGGGTTCATACGCCTTTTTCAGGGTCAAATTCAAGCACTTTCAAGGTCCCTTTTCAAACTTTTGCAGCACATTCCCCCCCCTCCCCGCCAAAAAAAAAGAATGCATGTTTCAATTCACATCACCTCATAAAGACCATGTGAAAATTAAGACAAATCATCCTAGGTGAACTTAAACACCTTTGTTCCCCTTTTGTTAAGACATAGAAAAACGCACCATACAAAAATACTGCAAATGGAAACGGTCGCCTTATATACATCGTGTATAAACTCAAAATGCACATTTCACTTAAAAATTAAGATGTGAAAATGTGAACAAATCAACTTGTTAGAGATATTCATCTCCTGTTGACCCCCCCCCCAAAAAAAGAATAAATAAGTCTTCTCATCAGATATTGATGCTTCTTTCCTGTGTGACAAAAAAATAGGAGACAGATGTTTGTTTGTTTTTTAAGGTAATTCCCAATAAAACTAACTGTTTTACTGCTAACTACATTGCTGTCTGTATTATTGCTGAAGTCCTAAACGTCACCTTTAAAGTGTTTGTGCTAATAACATCATGCACAGTCAGACAGGCATGGAGAACAGCACTGACTGGGAGGCTTTGAACAGATCACATAGTTCAATTCAACATATAAGACTTTAAGGATGCACAAGCATCCACTTAAAATCTATTTAATTTATCATCTGTGATATTATTTTGTACAAATCCAGTGTATTTTGTTCATCTGCCTTAAACAGGCAGCCTTAAAATATGAAATATTCATATACAAATACACATATAAATGTGTGAACTGTCTCAGTGGCTGATTGTGCCCCACAGGCCTCAGTGTGAGCTTGAAGACATTTATAATGTTTAAGTAGTTTAATGTGTCGGTGCTGACGATAAACACATTTTGAATGAAAGCCGGGGAACTTTGGTGGCACAGAAACAAGAGGCTATTCTTTGTGACCATATGGATCACTCATATTACCATTATTTCACCCAAAGGCACCAAGTTAATACTCAAAAAAGCTGCAGCTATACACACAAATATAAACAGTACTTGGTGACAACTTTGCTTTTAGCCTCTAACCCTCTGGGGTCCAGGGTACAATTGGCCGTTTATGACTACTTTTGATTTGGCCTCTATATTTCACCTTTAAAAACTGTTTATCTTGCCAATCTGTTGTTTACTCATTTTGACAAACTGTATCAGCACAATTTATCTAAATTCAGACAAAATTTAAAATAAGAGTAGAAAGTGATATTTTTGACTGTAAAAACCAGAAGCATGTTTAATGAATCATTTTCATAACTTGAAATGCAAATAGAAATTGTACATTTTTAAAAAATATGCACAAGTTTTGCAAACAAAGTATTTACCTAAAAATGCAGCCAAGGCTCAGACGTTTTTTATATAACCCTTTAAAACTATTTACAGAACAATCAGCTGTTCTGCATCAAAGAAGAAGGCACACAAATTATTTATGCAACTCCAAAAAATAGTTTGTGTCACTATAACACAGATGAGAACAGCACAGGGATAAACCTGCAGGTCTGACAGCAGGTGTGTCACTCAGCGTTTACACTGCAATCTGCCTTTTTTGCAGCAACTGTGACAATCACTTGTAGAACTGACACACAAAACAAAACAACGACTACACTACACACTAACTACACAAGACAACACACTAACTTGAGACTCCAAACACGGTAAACGTCACAAATGTCTCATGTATCAAAACTCTCTCTTGCCGGTCACTCCTAAAACTTCCCCCTCTTCCCAAACAACCAGATGCCACATGTTGCCATATCATTTTTTGATTGGTCGACGTGGTATATTTTTCCACCAATAGGGAAGTAGTGTGTATTTTCCTTTTCTTTTTTCACTCACAAGCAAAGCGTGTCTGCTAGCGCTCTCCTTAGAAAACGCCGTTTTTACCGTTTCTTCCCGGAGTAAACGCCACTGTTGTATTAATAGTAATAATAATCATAATTTTAAAAAATAGCATGTGTAACGTACACGTACTGGAAAATTATTTACTAGGACTCACCTATCATGCGACTGGAGAGCGCAAACTCCACCATTGTTGTTTTCCATCAAACACTCATTAAAACAGCGGCCTACAGGTATGTTAGCGCACTCATCCCCGACTGTCCGAGGGAGGGGCGGGGTCACACGTTGAAACAGACGCAAGGCAGCCAGGCGGGGAAAATTTGCTTTTACATTTTGCGACTCATTTTATTTCTCTATCTGATAAGAAAACTATTCAATCAGATAGTTATTTGTGGTGAATGAAATACAGCTATACTTCCACCTTGAAAAGACAACATTAAAATTCAAGCATTTTCAAGGATTTCAAGCACCCGTACGAACCCTGTGTACAGGCAGAAGAGCAGAGGAGAAAGTACACAGCCCTGATGCACTGGAAGTCTGAGACGTGCCTGCCCAGTCTCGTATGCTGCCTGCTGTCAGACAGGAAGTGCAGGTGGGAGCAGGAAGAATCAGCTGGGGAGCTTGTCCTGCAGCAGAGGCGGGATGATTGTATTCAAAGCAATACTAAGAAATGTCACTTGCATAGGTTCCAGTGCAGTCCCATGTTAACAGCATCACCTACTGACCTGCTGGCTCTGTAAGTGAAAAGGAGGTCCACATGAGGGTCAGTGATGGATCTGAGATGATATAGTACCAGACGCTCAAATGTCTTCACGAGTACAGACCTCAGAACAACAGCCATTAAGGTCTGTGATCCTTGGTGTTTAGGAACATGGTTAACATTTGTGCAAAGCCACAAGGATTTCAAATTGAGCACTGCAGCCTGGAGTAAAGATAAAACTGCATGTTTTAAAACATATCGAGTGCATTTTATGTATTAATAAGCATCTCTGTACATTTCAGAAAGAAGAGGCTCTGAAAACAGGAAACTGAATCCCCCCACAGTGACTTCTCACCGGACTATCCACATGTCTCCACATTTGGCAACAAGTACCTGTAGAGACAAACTGTACACATTATCACAGAGACTTTGAAGCAGTCCTGTCTGGTGGAGAACATGACGGAAAAAGAGTAAAGAGACAGTGGACAGCAGAGTTAGGCATCATTTATTCCAAAATAGAAAGCTCTAAGGCAAAACAGACGAGCGAGAAGTACAAGAGAAAAGTGAATGCTTCATAAAAAGCTAGACAGAGGTGACAGAGTTCAGCGAGGGCAACGCGTAGCCATTAAACCCTCAGGCTGAATCAAATGAACAAAGTTAACTTTACAAGAAGGATAAAAACCAAGTTACTGCAACTACTTACAAACAACTGTTTTACAGTACAGCATTACAGTTATTTAAACAAGAGGCACCCCATTATGTGCAGTAATGTCAAACTGATGGAGCTTTCAGATCCTTCACTGTGTGTGTGTGTGTGTGTGTGTGTGTGTGTGTGTGTGTGTGTGTGTGTGTGTGTGTGTGTGTGTGTGTGTGTAGTGGGGCGGGGGGTCATGGTCGCAGCTGCAGCCCTTGGGGATCATTCCTTCAGGAGGGCAATGACTCCAAGTTTCCAGCTGCTCTGTTTTCAATGCAACAGCATGTATGTAGCGTGTACATAAAATAAAAGCTAAATGCGTGCAAAAAGTCCACTGCTTCTTATTGATGGAGTCCGTAACCCCTCCTGATTGTGTGGTTAGCATAGTGTTCTGGATTGTGCATTTTAGAAAGTGACACCTATGCTACTACTGTAAAATGGTTAAAAGACAATGTATGGTATACACATTGTGGGCCAAACAAAGACGGGAACGCTGCAGTCGCTTTGCTGCTGGAGAGGGTTCCTGTGATACTGCAGTACACAAAGTAAAAATATGCTTTAAGGAGCCACAAGTGTTCCACTGTTTAGTGTCTTTTTGGCCAATTTCTCCAAGGGTCATACTTCCTTTTTGTGCTTCTTGGTAAGATTTATTTTAGAAAAGAACACAGATAAGGCCTTGTTAATATTTTAAGCTTAAAACCAATTTAAATAGTAATTTTCATCAGCATTCAATTCCTTTTTCTGTTTTTTAGAAAACTTCAAAAGAACCCTGGAAAACAGGGTCACAGCATTTATTATGAATCTGTACATAAATATTTCTTACAAAACAGGAGAACACAAAAATGAAACCAAAAAACAAACAAACAAAAAAAAACACTCATTTCATATGTTTGTATAGAAAAATAAGCATCTCTCCTCTAATTTACTTTTAATCTCTCCACCTGTGCTCTACTCTGCCTGCAGGGGGCAGTGTGAGCCATGGAGTCAGTCATAAGAGCACACACGTCTACTTAAAACACAAGCATGCAAAAGTCAAGACAAACCAGAGACACAAGAACAAGACAGAAGTGGTCTCATCCAAAATGACAATCTAGCTGGGAGCAGGGGGGGACGGGGGCGGGGACAAAAAAAGTCAACGTTTATTAACGGAGTATACAAACTTGTCTCAGGTGTTTTTAACACTTGTTTTTTTCAGTTTGATTTCATCTTTTTGAGCTTAAATATACAAAAAGTGCACTCACCTACATCATTTATACAATAAAAAACTGTTTGTGAAATGACACTCCTGACATACACGTGCAGCAACAACCGCCGTTCAGCAGGGTGGAGGCTTGGAAGAGTGCAGGGTCCATCCCAGTGTGTCCTGTGCTCTGTGGAAATCAAACGGACGCACCTCTGTTCTGTCGAACTCATTTTGTGTGTCCTCTGCGTGTGGGCGGTGCTTGTCCTCTACTGCAATGAGTTGCTATTGTCCAGGCCCAGCCCCGCCATGTCCGCGTCATTGTCCTCATCTCCGCTGTCCCCCGACTCGTCTTCACTGTGGCCTCCCAGCATCACCTGCTGTACTGCCAGCGTGGCACCGTCTGATGTCAGGCTCTGCAGACCCTCCACGTTCATCGTCACCATTGTACCTAAAATATTGAGACAGTTTTTTTAAAAGCTTATTACCAAAAAAGTCAGAAGGGAAAAGCTGTGGCTGGAAACTCCCGACACGAGTCACGAACATGTCTCGTTGTTTTCCAGGAAATGACAAACGTTTGCCTTGTGTGCTTTTATTCTGCTGTATCATGTAAAACACACATATGATCTTACAGTTTTGTTTTTGTTGAATTAAAACTGTATTTGTTTCAATCTGCCTTGCAGCCTTGAAATAAATATGGTCTGTTACACCTCATGTCCTCTTTCATCTCACTATATGAAGTAGAAGAGCTGCTGTGAGCCTTCAGCATCTTTGTTTAAACTCAAACTGTATCAGACTAAGTTGGGATTGACAAGATGGCGCCGGTGTGTGTGGCTGCTCGTCTGTCATTGCCAAGTTTGTTCCTGCTACAACGGTCATAACCCACGTGTGTTATTTAGGACCATTGACACTGTTCTAAATACTCCATTGAATGTCTGTTTGGAAGTTTCTCCTGATATTTGCAATGATTTTTTAACTTTTTTATTGTAAAGGTTGTCACCACCAGGGTTCTTATCACAGCTCCTGACTCTGACCCTCTGTCTCTGTCCCTCGCACTGCTGTTTTCACTCAGTTTGAGCTTGTGACGCTCTCCACTTTAGAGGCTGTGGTTCGCCATATTAAGCCCACAGGTTCCCCTCGGGATCCTTTTCCTCCACAATTTTTTAAAGAAATTTTTCCTAGTATATGACAGTATGTCCTTGAAATTATTAATAGCAGTCTGCCTTCTGGTGTGGTTCCTGCAAATTTCAAGCATGCAGTAGTGCAGCCACTGCTTAAGAAACCTGGCCTTGATCACACAGTTTAAGTGAACTATAGGCCTATTTCCAAGCTGCCTTTAGTCTCCAAGGTTTTAGAGAAACTTTCTCTGTCAGCCTTCTCGGTTCCGAATCATCTTCTGCTCCTCTGTCATGCGGCCTGTGGGACACAGGGTTCAATCTTAGGGCCTCTGCTCTTTTTATTGTATCTATTGCCTCTGGGTTCCACCCTTAGAAGGCATGGGATCGCAGTTCATTGTTATGCCGATGACTGCCAAGTTTATTTGCCACTGAAGCAGAAAGGTGGCATCTCCATAAAACCTCTCTTGACATGTCTAGATGACATTAAAGCTTGGTTGGCTCTAAACTTTTTAAATTTTAATGAAAATAAAACAGAGTTGTTGGTGTTTGGACCTAGTGGTCCCTGCAAGTCGTCCTCTGTAGATTTGGGACCTCTGGAAATCTATTTTAAACCTGTTGTTACTGACCTTGGTTTTAAGTTGGACCACCAAATTAGAGCAGCAGTGAGTCTTTAGTTCATCTGTTTAATGTCTGTAGTCCAGATTTTTTTGCTGTGTAAAACAAACGGGGGTGGCCAGAGCAGCTTACAAAGTTCACTGTTCTTCATGCTGGAGCTTGTTGATCAGGTGGTTTGTTCAAGAACTCCTGCCAGCTTTTTCCTAGTAAAACTTCCTGTCATAGCGACAGCACTGTTGTTTTGGATGCTGGAAAAATCTTTTTTTCTCTACCTGAGTGCACCGTCTCTGTAACAGTACCAACTCCTCTGTGCTTTCCACATTAAGCTACTTAATAGTGACACCTGAGTGCTACAGAGCTGTACATTAAAGCATTGAATCAAACCATTTGTGTCGAGGATTTTTAAACAATCAAGTTGTGAAATGTTGCAGTCCTAGTGACATTGTCAGCAATTTGTTAAAAGCAGCAACATTTGTGATACAGTGATGACATTTGTTGCCAAACTAGAACAACAGTTTGTTAAGCAGCAGCAGCAGCAGCGGACAGGAAGTCTGCTGGTATCACTACATTGACTAGTGTTTGTTTCTCTGCATTAACTCTAATATATGGGCCAAGTACAACAACGAAAGCATCTCGATACGGTGTTGTGCTGCCTACCATCAGGCATGGCCCCTCCTCCTGCTGCGATGGAATCAGGCCAGAAGCGCTGCAGTGGCCGGTTTTGAGGTGTCTTTTTCTTGGCTTTGGGTGTCTCTGAAGAGCTGGCATCCAACATGGGCTGCAGGATCCGTCTCCGTGCATTTATAAACCTGCAGACACAGGGTGATGCTGGCTGTACAGACCTTTGCACTTCAAATGCTAACAGGTGCTGATTAGGCTCACTGTCAGGTATGGACAGCTGTATGGTTAGCTGGATTTTACACACCCTGACTCAAAGGACACAAAGAATAGGAACTGTCTGATGTCCTGTACATATTAAATACACCGTAACCTCCTTAAACTTAGCTAAAAAGGTGACACTTCCCACCTTTACTTAAAGAAGTTGCAGTTATTAACTTAGGGCAAAGTTAAATGTCATCTTTTTTGTTTTGTTTTCATTAGGCAAAAAAGCAGAGAGGTCAAATGGCAAACTATGGGAACAAGTCAGAGTTTCATCAGTGAAAAGTGAAACGAGATGAGCAAAGAAGAAACCCTCAGCTTATCGCAGGAAGCCCTGCACAATTACCTGGCTGACCAATTATACTACAACAATTAGTGGAAAATTGCCTGCCATCACAAACATGACTGTAAATAGTGATGTAGTTAGTATTTTCTTGGGTAAAGAGCAACTCACCAGTTGTTGACCTGCAGAAGTGTCAGGTTTGTTTGAGTAGCAATCTGCTTCTTTTCATCCTCTGTGGGATACGGATGCTGCACAACAGAACAGGGTTGAAATGCATCACTATTTTGTAAGGACTTGAGTTCTATACAGGCAGATGATTTATGCACAGAGACTCACCCCGATGTGCTGGAAGAGCCATGAGCGCATGACATTTGTGGCATGCTTTGGAAGAACGCCGCGCTTGTTCTTGGTTGAGTTGTCCTCATGACTAAAGAGGTTCAAGTCCTGGTGAAACTGCAGCTGAAGCTGAGTACACAGATGTTTGTTTAGCCATCTTTTAATTATCTCAACAGAATGAAAGGTTATGTTAAATTACAATACTGTTCCACATCATTTAACCAAGGACCTCAGCTCTAATTTTGAATTATTTGCCCTTAATGACAGAGCACCGATCTTAAAAAGCTACACCATTTGATATTAGGAGCAGACAACACATTATCTGCCATAGTCAATACGCAGCAAAGGTTGTTGTTACATTGTTATAGAACAAAGTTACAACATGAAGCCCTCCAACACCTCTAAGCTTGTCTTCATTTAGTTCAATTAACTTTTACTCTGCCTCTCATTCTACTTTTAAATACTCTAGGAACCACAAGTGGGAGCAGTAAAATTCAATGACAGGGATTCCACTTAATAGCACGGCAGCAACATAGACAGATGTATTACCTGATTGTTCTGGACGCGTATTGTCCCGGGAGAAAGAGCCTGTGTTACCACCTGGCCCTGAGGAGTTACAACTGTGACTGGCTGGTACACAGTCCCGCCTGAAATACAAACACACAATTTTCTAACCTGCTCAGCTGAGTGCAGAAGACTCAATCAGAGTCCTGTTGGTACATGTGAATATCTGGGCTACAGTCATTAGTGCAGTACCTGAGGAAGGGGTCGTACGCCAAGATGACATACCTGCGACCACCTGGGTGGGGTTGACAGTTGTCACAGTAACGTTTCCTTGCTGCAGGGCCGATGCTGGAACTACAATTTGACCCTGGGGACTAATGGTCCCTGATATGGAGCTGGGGGTCTGTGTAATAGAGCATGCATACATAAAGTAGGCGCATGTATGTCTTCCATGCTGCTAACTCTTATAACGCCATTTTTAAAGTATTCCCATTTAGCTGGCTAATATACCCCAGCAGGGGCACTGATCAGTGGTAGCTAACTCTTCACCTGAGGCATTTGGTGGTGACGCCTGCAGTTCACCTACACTGCATACCTGAGACTTGGTGGGTGAGAAGCTCTGGGCCTGGCCTTGTACAGGCGAGTATGGGCTTCCCGGGTCACCACTCAGCAGAGTCTCACTGTTCATCTTAGTCTTGAGGCAGGCGATGTAGCGACTGCAAAAGTCCTTGCACAGGTCGCTCACCTTCTCCAGCTCCAGCAGGTGGATCCGCAGCACCTGGATGGCTTTCACCATCTTCAGATAGAAGGAATGGAAAGAGTTCTTAGGCTCAACATCTTTCTGTTTAACAAATGTTTACCTGAGGGTATTACAGGGAGGTCAAAGGTCAGGTCCAGTTATGACAGTCGCTTCCGATCACAGCACAGAATTACAATACAGCACGATGCCACCCTGTGAAGATTTAATTACTACTTATTTGTTGTAGCACAAGGTCTTTCTCAGAAGGAAAATACACCTAAAAAAGTCTCAAATTTATGCCCTCCTTCACATTTCCAAAGCCATCCCGTGGGCTGTCTTTAACAGGCCGATTCTGGCCCCTGTAGCCATTTACTGTCACAAAAGTCTGTGGGCTTCTACTGTTGCTGGCCCTTCAGAGAGAAGTGAAATCAACAAACAAAGAGCTGAAGTGAAAACAATGAAAAGTGTCCACTAAAGCCTTTCATGCTGTTCTTGATTATCTTTTATTATAGTTTAGTTTTTGTGGTTTGTGTTGACCTTCTGTCACTCCCTTTCTTTTCAACCAATCGGTGTATCGACATCCCTGCTGAGCTCCAAGTTGTTGGTTGTTTGGAAGACAATATGCAAGCGTGTTCGGATAGGTTACACAGCCCTCTGCATGTACAAACATAAATGCTGTGAAATAAGGTTTAGCTTTCTGAAGCAACAATGTCTCACCAAGTTGTCAAGTTCAGGGTCTTCACTGAAGAAAGGCTTCCCCTCCTTCTCTTGATTACGGACAAAATTCTCAATGTCCACATCAAAGCTCGCTGAGGTGATGCAATCAGAGCTCAGCGTGGACTGCTCACACTTCTCAAACAGCAGGGCCAACAGAGGGAACAGAGGATGCCTACGAAAGACACACACACACACACACACACACACACACACACACACACACACAGAAAAAGGATCACTTCAAGCTTCATCAGTAAGAACTTGGAAAATCCACAAGGACGGGGAAAAACAAAAAAAGTATTAGCAGCAGGACATGAGACCTAAATGAATCAGAACTCTGTGTTGACATCAGACATTTAATATATGTATATTTACACACACAAATACATACACACACAGTCCTAAACTCTTTCAACCGTTCAACCTGCTTCCCTCCTCAGGTGAGGTGTGGAGGATATCCTGAACTTGGTGAAACTTTCTTCGAAGTGGAGCTCACGTTGTTGGACTCTAACACTTGGAAAATAAACTCTCATTTGATGTGAGGATGTAACCAAACTCTTTGTCTGGACCCTTTTAGGACACTAGCCTAACATCAGCTGACATAATGTTAGCTTATAACCAACTGTTGCTGCCTAAACAACAATGGTTATAAGCTAACATGATGCTCATTGTAAGCGATCAGGGGGCAGCAGGGTTACAAGTCTAATCTGCTGACGATATGTAATTAGGACAACATTTGGAATAAATAATCATGTCTATGCACGTTTTCATGTATTAAAGATTTGACTTCAGTTCAGGAAGTCAGTTTGGAGGTGAGGATGAAGAGAAAAAGAGGTGTGAGAGAGAGCAGTGGTGGAGAAGCTTCCTTCTCCAGAGGAAATATGCATGTGCAAACTTTTGTTCATATATAGTTTGATTTAATTTTAATTAAACAGCTTGCATATACTGTTACTGTTGAGAATGTCTGATTTTCTATTTCTATTTAAACAAACATACACTCCTACCGATATATGGATGCCTTGTCAGCGTCCATGGGTGTCTGTGGCTCTGTTGGTGCCGGGCTGGGCACCTCTCCCAACGTACCCTCCATAAACTTCTGCTCCGAATCACTGTCTACCTTTATGATGCCTTGCATCTGCAAGGAAGGTGAGAACAGACAAGAAACAGACAATTACAGCACGAAGCGTTCAAGACAAAGATGACATGTGACAGCGTGTGGCTTCATTTTAATAGCACTCCTTTTCAAAGTCATAGGAATTTTCAAGCAAAACGACTACTTTCTGAGATCCACAAGTTACTAACAAATGACTACAGAAAACCTGGACGACCTGACAGCTCCTCAAAAAGTATCTACTGCCCCCTGGTGTGAGGCTGCAGTACAGGTCATAAAGCCCACCCTCTCTGTTAGCAAATGGGGCAGGGCTCAAACAAAAACAAAAGAAGTTCACCTCAGATTACTAGTACTAGTACTGCCATTACTACTACTCATGTTGATTTGGGTTCAAGGAGTCACCTTTCTTAGAAGTCTGATTAGCAGCAACAGTTAGAGAAATTTGGGTGTATCTGCTTGGGAACTGGAGGCAGAGTCTAGATACTGAGAGAAGGTCTGTTTACCTTCCATAACCACAACCTGCTGTTTCAAACTGACAATAAGGAAACTGGACTAACAGAAAGAACATGTTTCTACACCCAGTTACACATATTAATTCAAGTGCTTTGAAATGACAGTCTTCACTGGTGGGGATAGTTACAAAGCTTTCTTCGTTATGAATTAGCATACATGGTTTTATTGAACATTTGAAGAACCAGCAAAAAAACCAAACTCTTGTAGAGGACATGAAGTCAGAGATAGAAGCGACAAGGAGCAGGTGCATCTAATACAGGTAGAGCTGCTGCAAAACCCCACAGAGCTCACCAGCCAGCGTAACAAATTCTGGATCCTTTGCTTTTAGTTAGCATTAGCAGCACATGCTGCCTCTGATGTGAAAGGACTTTTATGCTGCGCACTGTGATTCACAGCAATGGTCCCGGGTCAGCCCTGACTTTGTGTTAAACTAATCCAAAATTAATGATGGTATTTCTAACCACTAGATATACCACAACTTTATCCTTTCAACAGCTGCTGAAAGTTAGGGGACCTAGCTGCTAGATATTTATATTAGAGATGGACCGATCCGATATTACGTATCGGTCCGATACTGACGTAAACTCCTGGATCGGATATTTGAGAGAAATAAAAAATGTAATCCGATCCATTAAATATCAAAAAAGCACCTCACAAAACTTGCGACATGGCGTAACTCGGCTCATAACCTTAGAACGTTGGAGCAGTATGCTCACGTGATAGAGAGACTGTGTGTATTTGTAGCCTCGCTACCAAACCAGCATTTTATCTCCGAGGAAGTTTTCCCAGAGAGAAGTAAAGCAAGTGTGTAAGTTCATCTCTGAATGTTTGTAAAGCATTCCTGTGTTAAGCTTAACAACCGATATGGAGCGACTGCCTCTCTCTCCCTCCCTCTCCTGCTGCTACTTCAATCGTGACACTGATCAATGATCAGCTGATCGGCTTTTCTGTCGCGAGTCCGTCTCTCTTCTTTGTTTATCGCCCACTTCGCGCCAGAAAGAGGAAACCAGCGGCTGAACAACCGCAGCACGTTTAAGCTTGATAAGCTGCTGTTAGAATGTATTTAATATTAATTTCTACACCAGGATCCTTTTCTACAGCTGACGGCTGGTAACTGTGCAGGGGCGGATCTAGAAAAGTTTAGTCAGGGGGGCCGATAGGGCATGAACAGGGAAAAGGGGGCACAAAGACATACTTTTCTTTCTTATTCTCATTTAAAATGTCGAGCTTTTAATAAATAATTATCTGAATCTTACACCCAAAGTTTTAATCTGATGTAAAATGTATAGAAGTCCATTACTGTATATAGTAACTGTTAAGTCTAATATACCCCAGTAAGCTATAGTACTTTATCTATTGAATCTATTTAATTATTCTTGAAAAGAATAATTGATTTATGTGCATTTTTTTTTCACACTGCATCAAATTAAAGTTGATTACGTCGATTAAGCATCATGAGGTGGGTGGTTCCCTTTTTTTTTTTTTTTTTTTTTTTTTTTTTGCTGGGAGTTTTAGGACCCTATTAGTTAGGTTGCTTACTCTTTAAAATACCAGAATAGGGAGGATGGAGCAGGTTTAAGTTTGTTAGATTGATCAGTGTTGCTGAACTATGAAATATTTTGGGTGCAGTGTATTTTTGGCATACAGGTATAACAGAATAGCTTTAGTGCTTTTTGTTTTTTTTTTTAACTTGAGTATGAACTTATACAAAAAGCAGCAAGATATTAAAAAAACAGTTTTATTGATTAAAAAACACTATATCGGATTCATATCGGTATCGGCAGATATCCAAATTTATGATATCGGTATCGGACATAAAAAAGTGGTATCGTGCCATCTCTAATTTATATAGAGATCCTCCAGCTTCAAACTGTATCACCCTTCAAGGACCTGCAGTTCAAAAAAGCGCCCCTCCGACAGCCAAACCCATCTGTTTTCTGATTGAATAGTTACATTTGTGATTGACATGACATTGACCAATCAGATGAAAGGAAGAAAAATAGGATCAAAATTCGTACTTGTAACTTGAAACTTGAGTGCAGAGTTTCACATGTATTCTTTGGCTAAGTCCACACACAAATCTTTTTTTACACATACAAAACTGATTTACAAGTACAAAATATTTATGACCACAATTTGAGCCCATAGAGGAGTCAAAAGAATTATGAGAAGAGATCTGGAATTAGCAGGTACGACTGGCCTGTATGCACAATGACCACACAAGACTCCACCGCTGAAGAAAAAGCATGTTGAAGTGTGTTTTAAGCCTGACTAAACAACATTTAGACAAGCCTGTGAAATACTGGGAGAACATATTCTGGTCAGGCGAGACCAAAACTGAAACCTTTGGATACTGTAATCAGAGATGGGCAGTAATGCGTTAGAATGTCTCAAGACAGTGACGTAAGCGAGTGCGACGTTCGTGACAACAGCTGTGTGCAGATCAACAGTGGATAATATATCGAGTGCGGGAGAGAGTATGAGCGTGCAGCGTTTAAAGCGTGGAAGTACTGACCTTACTTTGAGTTTGATTCCATAAAAAGTGACAAAAACATTAGTGTCAGTTGTGCGTGGGAAGAAAACTTCTTTTTACAGCGAAAAAAACCCCTAAACAAGCACCGAGTGCACAACGACGTAATGGGAAATTCACAAAAACTCGCGGATTCTTCCACTGACCGCTGCGGCACACCTGCACCAGGGTAAACCTCCGCCTGCCCCACTCCTACTTTACAGGTGAAAATAGAGCAACAGGACCACTAGTCTTTGACTTTATTTATTTTCTGCTGTGTTTTACTTACTTACTTTGAAAGACTGAGTGTAGACACAAAAAATATTTTATTTTATGCGCTGGAATGTGCAGAAAATAGGTTTAAATGTTAAACTAATTTCTTCCAGTCAGAGAATGTTGCATATAATTTAATTTTTGCTTGATGCATAAAGTTAAAAGATTAAAACTGATAAAACAAGTTAAAAAAAAAAGAGACTTTTCCATTTGATTACATTTTGCATGATGGATTATGCAGAAAAAGTAGAATTGTAATCAGTAATTAGTTACTGATTACTTTTTTCAAGTAACTTGACCAACACTGGCTGTAATACACACCATGTTTGGAAGTCAAACACCCCAAACCGACAGTGAAGTTTGGAGGTGAGAACATCATGGTGTGGGGCCATTTTTCCAGCATACGGCACTCGCACACTTCATATATCTGAAGGAAGGATGAATGGAAAAATATACCGACATTCCTGATAAAAATCAACTGCCATCAGGGCCAGCCAATCACACGACCTGAATCCAATTTAAAAATCCATGGAAAGAACTAATGCTTATTGTATTGCTCTATATAAAGCTTTGTTTTTTAACAAACACTTTGCATGTCAGCTGTCATCAGAATTGCAGACTGTAAAATATATAAGACGTTCAGAACCAAAGTGTGTCAGGATAATGAAAGGATGAGCTTTAAAGGATAAACTTCACATTTGACTGCAATGATTCTTTGATTACAGGAGTTGCTCTCAGCACCACCCAGTGACAGACGAATCATCCAATAAGCCCACTCTTTATGCTAAATTCACTTATTTAACTTTGGAGCAAAATTATAGTAACTCAAAAATGACCTGATTAAAAAAGAACAAAGGCTAAACTGCCAGATTATTTACCGTCAGTGAAGGCTGCAGCTGTCTTACTGAGGAAGTTCATGAAAGAAAGTCAAAGGGATTATATATCCATGTAATTGGTATCATATGTACCGTTATCCTCTTTACCTTTAGGCGCATAAACAGTTACTCAGTTTGGGATTCAAGAAAACTGATGATGTCCGCTGTGCTCAGCTTCTGTACATATTAGGGCAACACTTCTGTGATTACTATATGTTTAGATTTTAAATAATTTTCTACTGAACTAAATGTAACACCATTGTGTAAAAGTTGAGAAACACTGTTTAAGTGCTGGGTTTGTCCTCCTTTTAGGCCTACGGTGGAGATCTGAAGATTTCCCTTTGAGGGAGCTGATGCTGAAGCCTGAGCTCTTCTTGATCCCTCTAATGAACCTCAGTCCTCCTGATGTTTCTGACACGATGTCTGCCTCAGTGGGTCAAACGAACATCTGGCACAGGACAGCTGTGTTGTAAGAATAGTAGGTTTCTACAAATCACTGGACCCAAGAATCCAGACCCAGTTGGCTCTGATAGTCTCCCTCACTTGTTTTTAGCTGAGTAAATGCAGCTGTTGATTTAAAAAACAAACTACTACTACTCTGGGTCATGTTGTTAAATGAAAAGAAAAAAAATTATACTGCTCAGAGAGTGCAAGTCTCCAGTTCTCTTTATGTTAAAATCTCAAAAGGCAACATTGAATCTTTAGATAATTACAGTAACACTGTGTTTCTGAGGTGTGTATGTAGCTGTCATTTCTCTTGTCTAAAGTCAGGATAACAAAGTTACACTGACTAATAAGTCAAACATCTCGACTATGAGCAACACTGGTGTATAACAACAAGCTTCTAACAGTGTGTGTGCTAACTGCTAATCCAACTAACAAATTAGCAAGGATGAAGGAGGAGGATGTTAGATGTTGTATACAACTATAGTATGGTAAGATGTGTGCCTTTTTAATTAAACCAACATGGCTTTATTTGCCTTAATTTCCTGAGTCTTGAGGAGCAGTAAAACCACCAGCAGAGATGTTAAAACTGAACAACCCCGGCTACATAAAAAGCACATGGGATATGCTCACGCTTACATCCTGTGGGGCTGTAGACAGGAGATCAACAACTCCTCCACTAAGAGTCACTACTTCCATTCCCTTTGTTAACATCTCCATACTTTTTTCAAACAAACTGTTAAAAGAAATGGAAAGCTATTAAGATTCATTAGGTTGTAACCCTTTTCTGAAATATTTTTTTAAGTCCCCAGTGCATAGGTCTGGCAGAACCCTCATGATCCAGAAAGTGAAACACTACCATCTCTGGTGTCCAAAGAATAACAACTGAGAATACACTCCCCCAACTTCTATACACCTGTGTTAACAGACCTCTCTGCACCGAATCATACTTGTTATTAATCTCTGTCTCTCTTCCACAGCATGCCTTTATCCTGTCTTCCTTCTCTCACCCCAACCAGTCACAGCAGATGGCCCCGCCCCTCCCTGAGCCTGGTTCTGCCGGAGGTTTCTTCCTGTTAAAAGGGAGTTTTTCCTTCCCACTGTCACCAAAGTGCTTGCTCACAGGGGGTCATATGATTGTTGGGTTTTTCTCTGTATTACTGTAGGGTCTACCTTACAATATGAAGCACCTTGAGGCGACTGTAGTTGTGATTTGGTGCTTTATAAATAAAACTGAATTGAATTGAAATGTGAGCAGAGGCTCTGCAAAATACTTTATTGAGCAAAGTCTTTCTCCCTTTTTACACTGTGCCTGCCTACCGGCAACACAGTCCCTTCAAGGAGCATCCCCAACCATGTGACTGCAGCCAACAATGACTTAGATTGAACACAAATAGACCAAAAATGATTGCCTGCGTAGGGAGGAACATTTCTTCTTAGTCATAGTTCATTCTTAGCTCTCAACACCCACAAATTTTAGCACCTAAATAAAGATGTTTTTTAAGCAATTTACAAATATGCATACAGATAAATACTAGGAGGAAATGAGGCTTACAATGCATTACTGATGTCTCCCATACTGCGTTTCAGAGACAAGCTCACAGTCTATATATTACTCAAACTGGTGTAACAGCATTGACACCGATTGCGTGTTCACGTTATTCTGCTACCAAGGCTGACTTCTCACCACTAAAAATAAATTATCTATTAGGCAGAGTCCAGAACACTCAAAGTTTTAGCCTAGAATGTTTAGCTGTCCCAATTATAAACAGTATCCCGTCCTGCTGTTGTGCTTATTCTCTTTAGTTAACTAGTATCTCAAAAGAGCAGACTATAGCTCCCTGCAGGTCCAAGCAAAGTTTGTCCCTCTCACCCACCTGCTGCTCTCCCTTTGGGTACTTATCTATGGAGACTGAGTGGGCTGCCATCACGTTCACTGCAGATGCTGCAAACACTGGGGCATTATAGAGTGCAGGGACTGGTGGCCAACCTACACAGTACACACAGTTTCAGTTAGACTGCCTCAGGTGTTTGCACATAAGCTTCAAATGACAGAACTGTTCTGATTTCATTATTAAACTATTATCAGTGTTACTGGCTTTGTTAATTAGGTTGGCATTGTTACGGTAAAATACAGAAGTATGGACATAATACCGTTCCCCTTTGTAACACCAAGATGCAAAATATATACAAAATGTCAATATTAGAACAGAAATGGAGAGGAGCTAATGATATGTTGAATATGAATGTTGTCTTCATACGTGCTAGTAGCGAAAGCACACTACGGGGTCCAACGTTACTCTTCTTTGCATATAGCTTATCCAGCTCACCTCTAAAAGCCAAGAAGAGGCTGGTATCATGAACCTAAGGGGTGTTGTACAAATAATAATGCTGATGTTATATCTTAGCGTGTCTTGCAATTGATGTTAACACACCCACCACGATTTAGCCTTTAGCTCGTGTTAGCTGTGGCAACCGTGGCGGCAAGGGGACATTAAAGTGAAATAAATCCTTTGGGCTAATATTAGCCTACTCTCCTATAACCCGACTAACGTTACTCGTAAACAAAGCAGCCCGACTGGGAAAACGGTCGTTTTCGTACAGCTAACAATTATCCAGTAACGTAAACGACACATTTGCGCTAGTTCACGAAGCCAACCTAGGCTTCAGTCAAATAAGCAACCATATGGCCGAGCTAACGTCTTCGACGTAGCTAAGTATTAACTTCAAAGTGTATTCGTGTTGGTAGTGCAACCAAAACGCAAAGCGCCATATTTAGCGAAGGTAATCGCGGCCAAAAAACAAGCTAGCTGACCAATCTAGCCAGGTACAGAAAAAGACCCTCCTGCGGATTGATACGAAGTAAGCCATTTTACCAAATAATAAGACAGCGTCGGTCGCTTAACAGTATGCATTTAAAATTAAATTATATTTCTTGTCAGCTATATGAAATAATTGGGCAGCAAAGAAATTATTAAGTATTGGATTGCTAGCCCGGTTGATCCTAAATTCCTCCCCTTTTCAGTCAATCAATCAAGCGGGGACAGCTGCCCTCTACTTCCCCTCCCCTACGTGGTAAAGTGTTGGGCCTCGTTTCTAGCGCTCGCCCTTTGCTTTTCCACAATCCTCCTCAGCCCCCAAAACGCCGACATATTTTTTAACCCCCCCTCCCATGTATACAGTTTTTTTTATCCTTCACAGAGCTCTGCCGCTTCTGTTTCCTCTAAAAAACACCCTCTGCTGCCCTGACTAAGTCCGCGCTCCTCGCCCCGGGACATTTTTGCGTGCGGCCCAGATTGTTTGATTGATAGGGAACGGAAAAAGAGGGACTTTGAGTGACAGCTTACCTGAGTGCCAATCTTCGTCACACTGACAAGCGGCTGCAGCAATCGGGACCCGCAGTTGTTGCGTTACGTCATCGCGCAAGGGCACGCAGGGGCGCAGGACTCATGATTATGTATTAGGTGGGCGGAGACATGACGTTCTGCTGCCTGCGAGTCCTGCGCCCTGCTGTTTTTTTTGTCTTAGCAAAAGCGATTCACTTCCCTCGCTTTATGCTTCGTTCCTTTATATACACGCGTTTTAATCATCAACATACTAATGCGTGAAAGACAACAGACTGCTGAGTGCTTATTCCTAAACGAATGCGTATGGATAATTTGAACATTATGTGCATGCAGGCATGCTAAACGAGTCAAAATTGTAATCATTAAAATAGAACCACAGATAAACCACTTGCACACTCAGCTCTATTCAAATGATGCCCCTAAGGCAGAAAAGCACGATAAAAGAACTGTTTGATCTTTCCCATTTCTTTATACACCAATTGCTTTATACAAGACAAAACAACCAAGTCAGGCAAAAAACAGACCTCAATTCTTATGTGTGGACTTTAATGATTTACTTTAAAAACAACAGAAGTAGGGGGACAATGAAAAAAGAGACACTGCCATCACTGTCATCTTTAAGCCATAACTTATGGTCATATCAGCTCTTTTTAGTGCCTGGGTGAAGGCTTGCCAGAGGAGGGCTGAGGGAGACGAAACTTGGCCATCTGCATATCCAGGTCTGCAAATGTGTAGGGGTTGTAGCTGTGGTGCTGGTAGTTTTTGTAAGTGCTGTTATCAAACAGTTCTTCTGGCTCCGAAGGCACAGCTGCAGCTTCTGCAGTAAGGAGGGGGAGGGAAAGAAAGATGTAAGAAAACTGGTAGAAGGGTGAGCTTTACAAAATGTCTTGTCTGGGAACAGAAATAAAACCAGGTCAGTTAATGCAGTACTAGGTTTAGTCCTGTGTCCCTGTTACTGATTTTAAAGTAGTAACTGCTGCTTGAAGGGATTCATCACACCACATTTGATAATTTCTAAAAATGAGAACAAAGATGCAGTTTTGTAAGAGTTTTTTGAGGGGACTGCACATTTCCACATTACTCATGCCAACCCAAGGAGGTTTGTGGCCACATTTTACAGTGGCAGCAACCCCCAATGGAGTATGGAGACACTAGCATAAGGAGCATCAAGGATCATGTTTGTGACTGGAAAAAGGATGTCAAGAAAAACATGTTTCCAGAGAGTAAAACAGCCCATCATAGAGAAAGAGTGATACTGCAGAGGTAAGAAAAGAAATGGAACAAGTCCAAAAAAAAAAAAAAGGGGGGGGGGGGGATGTCCGACACCCGCACAGCGCTATGTTACTCTTAAACAGAGATACAAGAGAGAGGGATTTCCTGTAAATCTGCCAGCATGCTGTGACAGTAAAGTTTTGTTTTTCTTTTTTAAATGAAAATACATTAAAAACTTTTTTCCACCTACACTTAACGAATATGATTCCAGATAAACCAAAAGCTAGGATTTCAAAATGTGAAATAAACAAGTGGTGCAAGGTGAGGAGTGGGGAAGGAAGGTTACTTCAGGAAGCAGGAATACAGTCTTGGGATGTGTGGGACACTTCCAACTTCAAACACATCTAACAGCTGTGTAGTTGGATCATCTGAAAGGATTTGCACTCTTCTTTTTTGGGACTCAGTTTTTAAAAAAGGGCCTGCAATCCTGATTCCTGGAGTACTCCCACCAACTGCAGCCACTCCCAGCTTCTCCTCGTCCAGCTGCTGTTAGGGAAGAGCAGTATATTCATCTACACTACAATCATGAGCCACTGATGCACCAGGGTTAATGATCTGTGACCTCAACATTACCTCAGGCACCTGTAACTCACATTCCATACACACAAAGATAAGGGTGCAAATGAGCCCATGTGAACAGACGTTAACATGAGAAAATAGCAGTCAACTACTCTGTGAGGGAAAACAGACACTGTTAGCAGTCCTAGGACAAGAACACTCAAACTGTGAAAGAGTTCAGTTGGTCACAAAGTCAAAAGGAAGACTGCACAAGCAGGTTTAGTGTAGCAGTATGCAAGAAGTAAGTTCATCTGATGACAAACCTTTAATCACATACACCTTTGCCCTTGATCCTCCACAACAATTAACTTCAGTTTGAGTATACAAGTCAAGTAAATCCTCCAACAGTAGCATAACAGAGTATGGATGAAAAGAGCCCAAAAGCTCTACAAGCATCGACCCACAGTGTGTACAGTAGAAAGCACAACTGGAGAAGAACTACTTATTCCAATTTAAAATGATTCTATCATGATTAACAGGAAGTTAAAAGATTCCACCTCGTGATATACACTACCGGTCAACAGTTTTAGAACATCCCAATTTTCAGTGGAAATTATGCAGTTCAATGTCTCATTGCACTCTGAAATGAAACAACGGTACAAATGAGCAATTTGAGTTAAAAAACAAATCATAGAATCAATTTACAGAGTAAAATGTATTCTAAACTTTTGACTCAAAGTAGCCACTTTGGCAGATATAACAGCAGCACACACCCGTGGCATTCTCTCTACAATAGAAATCAAATATTCTTCACAAAGTTCTTCCAATATCTGTTGCAGAAGTTCCCATAAATGTCGCACCTGTAGGTTGCTTTGCTTCCACTCTTCTCTCCAGTTCATCCCAAACCAGCTCGATGGGGTTTGGGGCTTACTACGACTACTATTGAGCTGTTGTCCCGTGAGCCGCCATCACACAAGCTGTTAACTCTCAGAAACTTGTCCTCTGATTCAGTTGTGTCTTTGGGTCTGCAGACCTCTTCCTGTCACAGTTTGTTTCTGAGCCTTTGGATGGTGAAAGAAACTACTCACTGACACCTGGACTTTCTTTGCAGTTTCTCTGTAGAAGACATTTTTAAGTGTTATGATGGTCCATCTCTCTTCCATTTTTAACTGCCTGTTTCTCGCTATTTTTGTAGCAACACTCTACTTTCAGCAGTACAATACAGTTCAACTGATGCTCACGAGGGTATGGTACCACAGTGTGTTCCAACACTGCTTTTATGCAGGCAGAGGGGGAAGTAATCCAGAAAGGTTGGAACACCTGTAGGAATTAGTAGCAGCAGCTTTCAAGGCTTGATCAACCTCCTTTGCTGCACAACAGCCTTAAATTGTTAACCTATGTTGTGTTCCCTGAAAAAGGCCTTTGTGTATAATTCTGTACATTATTTTACAGTTTTGGGTAACTTTTTTTTTGTAAACCTCTGGCAGTTCACCACTTACCTTTGTACATTTTCAAGCTGTTCATTGGACCTGAATGACTTGAACTGCAACAAACAACTGGAAGAACTGTGGTGCTCTAAAACGTTTGACCGGCAGTGTATATTAAAAAAAGAAAAAAAGAAGTGTTCCACATTAGAGTACAGTAACCACTGTAGCACAACTGAAATCAGCTCAACCTGTGTTCCCTATATGTCCACTATATGATCGCTTCAATGTTATTAGCAGGAAATAAGCATTTTAGCCATTCTGTGACTAGAGGGTGTGGGAGGGGTCAGGAGCTGCAGAAAACACTATCTGGCATCATGCACTCCAATATAATCGATCCCAGAAAGAACGAAGAAAACTCAATGAAGCTTGTTTCTGTCACAAACATGATATTGTGCCAGTTTTCATGTGCCTACAGTATGTTCCTGAGATGATTTCAGTCTACTTTCTAGTCCCGTTATTGTTTGCCAGCACTAAATTGGCAAGCAGTTCAATCTGCAAAGATGACCTCCATAGAGGTTTTCATCCCGTTTACTTTTTCAGTTCTCTTATGCGGATGAGCAGAACTTTCAGGGAACTTAAAACAATCAACATCAGTGTAAAGTTGGCATATTCTAATGTCAGGAACAACAAACCTCCGACATTTGTCTTTAACCTGAACATCATTGTTGCCAGTGTTTTGGGGTTTGTCAGAGAAAAACAAGTTGCATATCCCAAAGTACTCTCTAATATTACAGACAAGTTTAAACTACTGCATCTCCCTTATTTATGTTGGGATCAGAGATATTGCTTTAGTTGCTGTAACTTCTAAGTTAATAATGTTTATTCTTATCCTCTTGTCCCACATGGGAAATTTGTCTTGGACAAACGGTGCTAAACATAGTAGCATTCTGATAATAAAACCAACACCTAGAGACGCTTAAAGGAGGCCATTAAATAGAAAACACGGACGATACTTTTAAAATACAACATGAACTGTTACATGTGAGGGAAGCTGCCGCCTGGTTAACAGAGCAACAGCACTCAGACTGTGTTTGGAGGCACAGGCAGAAAAACAATGGTCATTTCTAGAAGAGCCATAAATAAAAAGAGAGGGAGGTAAAGATTTAAGGGTCAGGGTAGTGTAGTGTGTACCCTTAGAGTGTTCAGCTGTGGCCTCTGTCTGCAGTTCCTCTCCTGCAGTTTCAGTTACAATAGGAGCAAGGTCCATCTGCTCCTCGGTGCTCCCTGCACAGACTGAAGCTTCAGCCGCAGCAGCAACTTCAGCAGGACGGGCGTCTTCTGCTCCAGCTTCAGCAGCAGCGTCAACAGCTTCAGCAGGACGGGCGTCTTCTGCTCCAGCTTCAGCAGCAGCGTCAACAGCTTCAGCAGGACGGGCGTCTTCTGCTCCAGCTTCAGCAGCAGCATCAACAGCTTCAGCAGGACGGGCGTCTTCTGCTCCAGCTTCAGCAGCAGCGTCAACAGCTTCAGCAGGACGGGCGTCTTCTGCTCCAGCTTCAGCAGCTTCGCCTCCAGCCACAGGAGCAGCTTCAGCAGAGGAAGACCTTGGGTCTTTTAGAGCCTCACCAATGGCTTCTATTTGAGCATCAACAGGAAATGCAGCATCTTTTGTCACTCCTGCAGCAGTTTTGGCTGAAACGTCAGACCCAGTCACCTCTCGAGTGATGATTTCTGGGCCTGACTTCACCAGCTTCTCAAAACCAACACTGGGTACAGTCACTGTAGCTTGAGCTGCTCCTAAGGGTGCTGGTGTTTCTACACCAGGTGTGATAGGAGCCCCATATTCATTCTGAGCTTCGATAGTGCCTGCCTTTACTCCTGTGACTGTGATCCTCTGGGGTTCTGCCTCTGGTGCAAAGCCCTTGATTTCTTTCTTCTTCTCATCCTCAGAGTCAGAGTCCGAATCGGAGTCGGTAGAGTCCGAATCGGAGTCGGTAGAGTCTGAATCGGAGTCGGCTGCTGGTTCAGCAGCTACTTGCTCACTGGCAGCAGTAACAGGAGTGATGGCTTGTGCAGCTACAATGCTTTCTGCAGTGGAGACAACCGCTGGTCCCGTTCCATCCACAGACTGTGCTGGGAAACATCCAGGCCCTGAAAGTCTAACTGGGAAGGCAACTGCTGTCTTGTAGGCTAACAGGTTTGCTCTCTCATCTGGAGCCTCTGTTGCTGAAGAAAATGGTAAATATAACATAAACAGTTAAATAATAAAATAATATATTCAATTTGATTTGTGGGTGTGCATTCACAACTCCTCTTAGATACTTTTAAATCCCACTTCGAGTCAAATGTACTTCCCCAATCCCAGAATCTGGAACTGTTACCTCACAAACCTATTGTATACGTAACAGAACATCGTTTAAACATTTGATGTTTTCTGACACATCTTACAATTTTATGAACAATATAAGCTTTTTTGAAAAGTGTTACTAAAAAAAGAAATGGCAGGGAAAATATTTTGTAACCGATTAGTTTAACAGGCAACAGGTCAGTGACATGATTGAAGAGAGCATCTTAATGAGGTCGAATTTCTAAAGAAGCAAAGATGAACAGATGATCACCAACTTCTAAAAACTGCCTCTGCAAACTGTGGAACGATTTCAGTATAACGTAAAATTATGGAGACTTTGAAATCGCGTCAGCTGCAGTTCATGGTATCATCAAAAGAATCAGAATTAAGAGAATCTCTAAGCAGGTACGTGCTGCAAACAAATACTGGATTTTTAGGGCTTCAAGCTCCACAACATTAAAACGGGCATGAACACTGAAGAGAAGAGGGACGACCCAAAGTCTGCATCTCTACACTAAAATAGGAGATGGGGAATTTTGATTATCAAGAAATAACATGTTTAAGATCATTCAGAATAGCGTCGTACAAATTTAGAAAATTGGCTATTAGACAGAAGGACCACAAAACTAACATGTCACAGAGTAAAACAGCAGCAGCTTTCTCCCTTACAGACTTCTAGTGAATTCAATTAAAATGATTCAAATGTACCACATGCTCTAAAATGTAAAAATCATATGGCACATTGTCTGTGAAGGTTCTCAGTCATCCAGGTCATCGTAGTCAAAGGAGCTTGCAAAGAAAAGCGTCTGGACTAGGGCTGCCACGATTTGTCGACTAGTCACGATTACGTCGACTATCAAAATCGTCGACGACTGATTTAATAGTCGAAGCGTCGTTTGAAGCTTTGTAAGATCACAAAAGACGCAGGAATAATAGCAGGATTTAAGAGTGTAATAACGGACTGAAACAGAAGATGGCAGCATTGCATATACAAGGATGCCAGCTGCCGTTAAACCCCGAAGAAGAAGAAGAAGCAGCTGTGTCCCAGAATTCATAGCGCGGCCCAGCGCAGTTTCCAACAATGGCGGCAGCTAGTTAGTTTTAATGTTACTCTTATTATTCTTTCTGGGTCACAAAATAAACGTTTAACATATTTTCAGGCGAGAATGTAGCTGTGTAAACCTCAAATATCTGCTCAGTTTATCAAGACACCGCATATTTTCAAAAGCGCTCCGACGTTTTCGGAGACATCTGTTACCCACTAGCTCGTTAGCGAGCCGGGGGCTAGGCTCACTAGCGCCGCGAGAACACCGGACTCCCCGCAAATCGTTTTCAAACCCACCGCCGTCTTTCGCTACTCAGGTTAAACATGATATATGAGTCACTTAGATAACTTAAAATGTTATTGTTTGGCTTTTTTTTTAGTATTTTATTTGTTCCTGAGTAAATCAGTTTGTCTGAGATTAAAGTTATAGTTTTTACACAGCTGAATAAACTCAAGCAGACAACTGATTATCAGAAGTGTGAGATGCTCCAGAATATACCCCAGGACACTGGGGTATATTCTGGAGCATATTCTGGGGTATATTTTAGATAGCAAGGAGTTTATTAAACTTCACCGAAACAATCTGCAAATTTCATTAAAATTTAATAAACTATCATCTTGTCTTTATTTTTAGTTAGCACAGACCTTAAACACTTAAAGCTGTAAGCTAATGATAGTTATATAAGAGCAGATGCTGCTGGTGCAATAAGCTGTAGTTTTACGTCCAATGGATGATGATCTGATTAGTCGACTAATCGCAAAAATAATCGGTGACTAGTCGACTATCAAAATAATCGTTTGTGGCAGCCCTAGTCTGGACCTCTTTGAGTTACTTGAAGACGTTTCACCTCTCATCCGAGAAGCTTCTTCACCCGAAACTCTGGCTGATTGGGACCCACACCCAGTTTCACACCTTGGCTCAGGCGATTAGAGGATCATCAGGGGGTCCTTTTGTCCCTCTGTGGGGGGTCACTCCCACTAGGTTTATATCTGGGACTCTCCACCATTTGACCTTAGAACTGAAGAAGCTTCTCGGATGAGAGGTGAAACGTCTTCAAGCAACTTAAAGAAGTCCAGACGCTTTTCTTTGCAAGCTTCTTTGACCATATGGCACATTAGCTTCACTGTGGAAAGAGGTGCATGTTACGCTTTAAAGGCATCATAACTGAAAGTACACATATACTCATCATGCACATATGCATTATTGTATGAATGAACAAAAGCAACCACCCAGCACAACTTAAAAAGCCACAGCGTAAAGCAGTTAACAGAACCCAAAGGTCTTTTTCTTGCCTGCACTCTTGGTCTTCTTCCCAGGTTTTGCTGGTTTTTCAGTCTTGGTGCAGAACGAAGCAGCTGGAGAAGTCCTCAGGATTCCCAAGTTCTCCAACTGGAGACGCTGCAGAAGAGAACAAAACATTGTCCAGTGAGAGTACAGAACCACACATTCAGGCTCGTTTTTGTGATCATTTCACTGGTTCTCGCAGTGTCCTATTTTCTTAATCCTGTCTGAAAAGACCTGACACACATCAACTTCTTTATAGTCACTTTAAGTCTATCTGCACCATTTTTGCATCCACCACCACTAAGCATTTATTTATCTGACCAATTTTAAAGTCTGCCACGAAGAGGAAACTGCCTGAACACCATCAACACTGTCCACCGTGAAGTGAGTTTTACATTGTCATGGTCTGAGAGGGTGCTGACCTATTAAGAAACCTCTGGTCTACCTCCAAATTCTCCGACTTCACCTCAAACCACCTGAAACTTGGACACACTAGGGCACGGGTGTCAAACTGCAGCCCTCGAGGGCCGGAGTCCTGAAACGTTTAAATGTGTCCCTGCTGCAACACATCTGAATAAACTATGATCCTTAACACACATCAAAAGTGTTTTTAGAATGGATAGAGCAGGCTAACATCACACTGAGGCTACGTTCACTCTGCAGGTCTTAATGCTCAATTCAGATTTTTTGACCAAATCCGGTTTTTTTGTCTGCTCGTTCACACTACAAATAAAATGCGACAGCAAACGCGCTCTAGTGTGAACGCTCAAAGCGGCCGCATGCGCAAAAGAAGACGTCACACACAACGCGCTCTGTTTAGACCCAGAACAACAGCATGTTTGACTGATGGCCCTTAATGTAAAGACTTCAGACTTTACGTTTTCCAATTTTTGCTTTAAGTTATTTTGTTATTGACATAATAATGTAAATAACCTAATAATGATCCTTATTGCTGTTTTAGAGGAGCGCTGCTTCAAAGGATAGCTGCAGATTTCTGTCAGAATCTGCAGATTATACAGTACAAATAAAATGCTTTCTAAAACATCAGATATGTATCGGATTCAGGACCACATACGAAAGTGACCCAGATTGGATTTGTGCCGTTCACACTGTCACACCATGATCGGATAGATGGGTCGAATAGGGTCACAAAAAAAAAAAAAAAAAAAATCGGATTTGATGCGCTTTCGCCTGCAGTGTGAACGCAGCCTTACTGAATGTCCTTCCCAAAGATCCCAACTTCAACCTTATTGAAAATTTGTGGACTACACTTAAAAGTTGGATCCATCCCAGGAATCCAACCAATTTAAATAAACTCTACCAATTGTACCAGAAAGATTGGTCATATAACCAGCCAGAATTATGCCAGAGGTTTACTGGTGACTACCAAAAGCATCTGGTTGAGGTGTCAGTGTTTGCATATATTCAAGCCAGTATGTATATTTTTGACTGTGTATGGAAAATCCAAAATAAATTCAAACTTTAAAGCCATTAAAGATATATGCTGTACAATCATTCCACCCTGGAAAAAAGAACAAGTCAAATTAGTGTGACATTCATGCCCAGTGATGAGCGTATATAAACTTCTGACCTAAACTGTACACACTGCTCGTTTTGAGCGCTCTTACTTAGACTGATCAACTGTAACATTATAATCATCTTCCTAACATAGTGTTGGTCCTCCTTCAGCTGCCAAAACAACCCTGACTTCAGGCCGAGGCATGGACTACACCAGACTCCTGATGGTGCGCAGTGGAATCTGGCACCAACATGTCAGATCCTTCAGGTCCTGTAAGCTGCGAGCTGGGACCTCCATAGATCTGACTTTTTTGTCCTACACGTCTCACAGATGCTCGACTGAACTGAGATCTTGGGATTTGGAGGCCAAGTGAGTGCCTCAAAATCATTGTTGTGAACCATGAACCATTTCTGAACCTTTTTGCTCCGTGGCAGCATGCATTACCTCGGCCATCAGAGAATACCCACAAAGATTCACGTTTTCCCAGCAGAACTTTACCCAAAGCATCACATTGCCGTCACACTAGGAGATGCTCTGACCCCGTCGTCTAGCCATCCCACTTTGGCCCTTATCAAACAGTCAAATCCTCATGCTTCCCCGTTTCTTCCTGCTTCTAACACATGATGCTTGGGGAGAAAATGTCCACTTACTCCCAAATATATTCCAAATCAGGTCAGCAAATCAAAATTTTACTTCACATGTCAATGATCATAATGTTATGCCTGATGAGTAAATTCATCTATTCATAAAATCAGACTGTGAAGACATTTTAGCTTTATTATGTTCGTTTATCACCTATTTTATCAAGTCACCGAGGAAAGGTGTGAGTTGGGGCTGACACGCCTGGGAAGGGTTCTAAAAGTCGGTCCCAAGGCCAACACTCCCAAACACAAGCTAAAAACATGTATAAAACATGTATACAGTCAAGTGCAGCAGGGAATGCTGGGACTTCTACAAAGGAGAAACCAAACAGCCATCCCACAACATGGAAGAGCCACCACAGCGTAAGACTCAGTTGTACACCTGCACATAAAGGATGCCGATGTTCACATTTTGGACCAAGGGACAAAAAGTACGTGAGGACCATCATCATCATCATCTGACAGGAGCCATCAGCCACCAACAATTCAGTTTTGTGCCTGTATGCTGTGCAATCCATCCCCCCTAAGAAAAAAATCAGTCCTAACCGTGATAAAAACCGGCTTAAACTATCAGAGCACAGAGATCATTTATTTCCCCTTTTTCAAAGTGGTTCGCCTCTTTCCAATAACAACAGGAACAAACGATGTGACCTGTAACTGTGACAGTTTCAGGGTCATGTGTCGGTGCTGCGGTTGGCCTGTCCTGTTCCGACAGTTGCCGTCTGGTCTGTACTACAGACGCCAGCGTTGATGTGACTGAGTCCAAGTGTTGTATCTGTACTAGTACAACTAAACACGACACCGATACAGTAAAACACTGAGAGCTAGTACAGTTCTTGTTACCTTGAGAGGACCCAATCGTCCTATGCGAAACAAGAAAGTCGCCATTTCGTGTTCCCAATATTATTCTCCGGTCGGAAACTGGGCTTAAATACAAGAGTTCCGTGATACCAATGGAACTTTGAAAAACAATGTTTTGATTTTAAAGGATTTAAAAGCGACGTGATTCGATAGGCCTTCTTTTTACTTTTACTATATAGTGATTTAGGTTGTGTCAGTACAGACATTTGGAGGCTTCTCCTCGTGTAAATAAGCGAGACTCACTCTTGTGGCGGCGCCACAGCGGATCACCTGCCTCCATCTATCCCCGTGGAGATGAAACCCATCTCCACAGTGACACCTGCTGGCCAATTTGGCTGTGGTCACAACTGCTTATTATACTGTGACTGTGAATAACTCAACACAAATTTCGGAGAAATCCACACAAACAACAAACAAAAATATTGAGACTGTTAAAGACAACAAGCTGTGACTGTAATGGATTCTCCCTCTGTTAACAATCGTGCTGCTCTTTACAATAAATCAGTTTATAACGTAAAACACACAGAGAGGAGACTGCTGTGTTTGCTGCAATAAGCACACAGGTTTCCAGCTGCATTTCCAAGTAGGATTCAGCAGGTCAGAAAACCCTAACACTGGCTGTAATGGCTCCACATAGGGAGAAGGATCGACTCCCAGCAATTTCTATTGTGGGCTTCTGTAGATTTTCTTTATGCACATGCTGTAATCTGCTGACCTGCTGCTCTCTGTGTCCTTAAACAACTGAATTTAACAAGATGTCAGCAGTTTCATCCCCCACACTGACACTATACAGTTTATACTGTCTTTACACTTGACAGTGTACAGCTGGAGTTCAGTGAATTAATCTAAGCATCATCAGCTTAAATACAAATTCATCTCTGCCAGACTTGATAAAACCTAAATCTGAGCATGAGCACCACAGCCACTGTGTATCCGTACAACACAGTGCTTTACTGTGTTGTACACACTCACTACAGTTACTGGACTCTACACACTGTCACTTTAAACAATGCCACTTTGAATGCTCACTGCACAGTTTTGCACAAACTGTAAATGCTAAACTATTTGTTTTAAATTCTCCATAATTTTTAACACTTTTAGTATTTTTATTACATTTTTAATTTTAGTATTATTATTTTTTCTTTAATATACCTGTTTACTTTATATATGTTCATGTAAAGTTGGGGGACACGCGTCTAAGAATTTCAATAGGACTACATGTTGCTACAATGTTATCTGTATATGACAATTTGTATGAATAGTCTGTGGGCCACTGTTGCTTGTGCTGTACAAAGTAAGCAGCCAGGGCGGTGAAGAGGGAAGATATACGAAAGTACCTGGAGAGCTGAAGTGAAACTGACTGTTAATTGTAATGAAAAAATGTCCACGACAGATGCTGTCTATGCTTTTCTTGCTGTATTTAGTTTTACATCTGCTCCCAGCGATGTACAATTAGGATCTTAAAGGCTTTCATGGGAGCATATCTGAAGTGGGTGAACAGCTTGCTCTTGCTGTTAGAACATGTATGTAGACAGACGTGTTTCTGGGACCATAAATTATGCATTAGCTGCTCTTTTTATACCCAATCATGTCACTGACCTGGCCAGTTAACATAATCAATGGCAAAAGATATTTCTTTTGATGACACTTACTTTTCCAGCTTTTTGTTCTCCCCACCCCAACTTCGAAGAGCTGACGCTGCCATCAAATTCAAAATGAGAAATTATAATCATGAATTACTGTATTCTGTTTTTATTTATATTTTACACAGTGTTACAACTTTTCTACTTTTGGAGTTGGTAGAGAATTTACTCCAGTGTCCTGTTATATTTTAAGTAACAAGGAGCAGACGGCTGAGTCTATTAAACTCCACTGAGACAGCTGGTGACACAAATCTGAAGGCTAGACCGTCCCCTTTCACAGCCACTCACTTCCAGCATTCTCAGTCTTCGGAGGACTTGGCCCACGTAGACTGTGAAGGCCGGGTCCCCCGAAGGATGCAGCTCCTGAATTGAGAAAAAGCTAATGTAGGCTTTAAGGGTCCTCCTTTCCAGGCATCTGAGGACCAGGTGTCCCACCAACAGGGTCCACAGAGACATTACGATAAAAAGTGTTTTGCCTCAGTTGTTGCCAACTGCGCCGATGTGTCAAGCCATCCTGCACAAAGAGGTGCAGAACAACGCTGTCACAGACATAAATAAAAGGGTGCAGTATGTTCAAAAAAGGGGGAAAAATCAAAGTACAGGTCAGTCTGTCTCCCAGCGAGGGTGGAGCTGTACGAGCTTTGGATGCAATCCCCCGGGTCCTATGGTTGCCATGGAGAGGGAGTAACACAGTCACTCATACCCTAACATTCACATACATATACTCTTTTGGACATACTGGGGGCAACTCAGGGTTCAGCATCTTGCTCAAAGATACTTTGACACAGGACAGGAGGGGCAAGGGATTCATCCACCAACCTTCCAGCTTGCTTTACTATTTGAGCCACAGCCACAGCTGACAACAGACCCAGTTTCTTATGAGGCTTCTCTGTCACTGGGTCTTATGGAGAATTTTCACCAGCACCTTGCTCTATTTCACAAGGGAAACGGTTTCATTTAGAGCTTGCTTGCGTTGCCCCGTGTATCCCTCCCTGTGGCTGGATGCCATCTCAGTGACATGGTGCAAGTTTCCCACAAATGCCGTTTAAAAAAGTATTCACTGTGGGTATCCCCGTGGGTATGATGGATATGAGCAAAACTGTAACAACAGATGCCATGTTGACAGGGTGGGGCTGCCATGCTGCCAGGCCCCAGTGCTCGAGCTGTTGTACATATTTCTGTACAGCCTGCGTGCGCTGGGCACAATGAGCCATTCACTAAAACAACAGACCCTAAACCTGAACAGCAGCATCACAGCAATGTTAAAATACCTCAATAATAAACTTCCCCGCCTTTCAAGCTAAGCGCTACCTGTGCTGGAAGTATGAGCAGTCTTTAAATCTTAATTTTCAAGGTTTTGCTCCGATTTTAAAGTTATTTTTACTCGTACTTCTTCTCCTGTGGACACGGCCGCGCTTCTTATGTGCGTCCCGTACTCAAGGGGCGTTCCGTGACGTATTTCGTACGCGACAAAATACGGCAGTTTCCCGTCGCACACATGGGTGCCCAGTCGCGTTAAGCATCATGAGTGCTGTAGGTTTTTGTGGAAACTGGATTATTATCACCTGCGACAAAAAACTGTTTGCAGTGCATACAAAGGAAGCCAGGTTTGACTTTAAATCTCTTTCATTGGCTCCGTGTTAGAAATGCTCGCAGCTCTTCACGTTAGAGCGAATACACTGGGACATGGACGTATGGTTAGCTTGCTTTTAGGGCTTTCTAAAATAGGAGGTCATACTTAATTATACTGTTTAAAGAAAGTGCTGTTACCCTTACACCCCACCCAACCAAGCGCTCTCCTTGCTCAATCTATACTTGTGGATAATCATACAAGAAAATCTGTGAATAGGGGGTAACTCTTGTTTATTGTGTAGAGATATATAAATCATGACACAACGATGGTTTCAAATGATAAAAACCGCCACTTACGAATTACACTTGGTTCCACAAAAACGTGTACGGGGATCACATTTTTGCAGTGTTGCTCCTGCAAACACCAACAGGGGAAGTGATGTAAAACAAGCTGAAAGCTCTCAGCTTTAATTAAAGGGGTTCCTCCATTTCCACAGGCTCAACAGAAACTGAGCCGGCAAAGTTATGAGGGTTATTTGAACATTAGATTAACATCCTCTGCGTCAAAGACTGCTTGAAGTCTGGAACCGATGAACATTAGCGAATAGTTTCCTCCTCTGAGATGCTCTGCCGCCTGCCACCACCTTCAGCTGCTTCAAACCTCTGAGTACATTCATGATGGCATCTTTTGACTTTGGACATCTGGAAAATACTGCTGTAGCTCTCCTGGTTGAGCTGTCTGTATATGAAACACTGAGCTCTTGTTACAGAGGCCTAGGTTTGCTTGGTATCTGGCAGCCTGTGATTTCTTTCTGCTCCTCTTTAAGTGTTGCTATCTACAGATAAAATGCTAAAAAGTAACAAATTGTTGGTACATGTTTAGGTGTTCCTCCTGTATCCGAGGTTCGACTAACGGACGAACTCTCCTTTCCAGCACCCTGGCATAGACTTTCCCAGGGAGGCTGAGGAGTGTGATCCCCCTGTAGTTGGAACACACCCTCCGGTCCCCTTTCTTAAAGATGGGGACCACCACCCCGGTCTTCCAGTCCACAGGTACTGCCCCTGATCTCCACGCAACATTGCAGAGGCGTGTCAACCAGGACAGCCCTACAACATCCAGAGCCTTCAGGAACTCGGGGCGGACCTCATCAACACCAGGAGCTCTGCCACCAAGGAGTTGTTTAACTGCCTCAGTGACCTCGCCCCCGGAAATTGGCGGGTCATTCCCCTCATCCCCAGACTCTGCTTCCTCCTCGGAAGACGTGTCAGTGGGATTAAGGAGGTCCTCGAAGTATTCCTTCCACCGCCTGACAATTTTCTCAGTCGACGTCAGCAGCGCTCCGCCAGCACTATACACAGTGCAGGTAGAGCACCGCTTTCCCCTCCTGAGACGCCTGACGGTTTGCCAGAATCTCTTCGAGGCAGTCCGAAAGTCTTTTTCCATGGCCTCTCCGAACTCCTCCCACACCCAAGTTTTTGCTTCAGCCACTGTCCGCACTGGAACGGTTCGCAGCCAAGTGTGAAGCAGCGGGAATGAGGATCAGCACCTCCAAATCTGAGGCCATGGTTCTCAGCCGGAAAAGGGTGGAGTGCCCACTCCGGGTCGGGGATGAGTTCCTGCCACAAGTGGAGGAGTTCAAGTATCTCGGGGTCTTGTTCGCGAGTGATGGGAGAAGGGAGCCGGAGATCGACAGACTGATTGGGGCTGCAGCTGCAGTAATGCGGACGCTGCACCGGTCCGTCGTGGTGAAGAGGGAGCTGAGTGTAAAAGCGAAGCTCTCAATTTACCGGTCGATCTACGTCCCTACCCTCACCTATGGCCACGAGCTGTGGGTAGTGACCGAAAGAACGAGATCGCGGATACAAGCGGCAGAAATGAGCTTCCTCCGAAGGGTGGCTGGCCTCTCCCTTAGAGATAGGGTGAGAAGTTCGACCATCCGGGAGGGGCTCAGAGTAGAGCAGCTGCTCCACATCGAAAGGAGCCAGCTGAGGTGGTTCGGGCATCTGGCGAGGATGCCTCCTGGGCGCCTCCTGGGTAAAGTGTTCCGGGCATGTCCCACCGGGAGGAGGCCCCGGGGCAGACCCAGGACACGCTGGAGAGATTATATCTCTCGGCTGGCCTGGGAACGCCTTGGTATTCCCCCGGACAAGCTGGAGGAGGTGGCTGGGGAGAGGGAGGTCTGGGCCTCTTTGCTTAGGCTGCTGCCCCCGCGACCCGGCCCCGGACAAAGCGGATGAAGATGGATGGATGGATGGATGGATGTTTAGGTGTTTGCTCTCCTATAAGCTTTTTTTTCTTTACCAGCCTAATGAAAGTATTATTTCATTTGCATCAGCAACTTGTGTTGGGACAAATTAACATGAACTAAATCCAAATGTGACACTTTTAAATAATAGGAACACAGAAACAAGTCATCTGCCAGCTGTCCTGTTACTTTATTGCTGCTGAAATATATGATTGTTGAGTGGATAACGGGCAGTAAAATTTCAGATGGAATTGTAACTGATTTACTCTCCTTGATCACAGAGATCCATTTGTGTTTGACTGCAGCACTGCTGAGAAGAAGCCTAAGAATACAAAGGATGAGAAGAACAGGTATAAATGGGCTGGTAATGTGTTTGTATTGTGCAAATGAAAATAAGAATATGAACAAGAGAAAAATAGACGCAGAGTAGAAGCAGATTTATGCAGCATTTAGACTGCTGTGGGAAATCTCACAGAAGTTTCCGTCAGGCTTTAGGATATAGCTATAACGTATCTGCTCTGTTCATCAGTGATGGTGGTTCCTCAGAAGAAACAGGAAGTGATAAAGTCCTCGCCTTTGCTGTATCTCCATCTGGAAAGCTCCTGGCACTGACTGATGACAACAAGAGACTAGTTCTGTTTCGCTGTGAGCCTTCATGGCACTACATCAGCATCAGGTATGACTTCACCTCTGTCACTCAGTTTCAGTAGCTTCATCTACTGCACGGAAGTGTTCAGAACGGCGCTGTGTGTCTAACAGGTGGGTGGTGAGGAGGTGCACGTCCCTGGTGTTCACCCAGGCTGAGGAGGAGCTGCTGGTGGCGGACAAATCAGGAGATGTGTACGTGTTCTCGGTGGTTGAGCCACAGAAAGAAGGCGAGCTGAAGATGGGCCACCTATCTATGCTGCTAGCTCTAGTAAGAAACACCACTATCATTCAGTGCCTTATAAATAAGTCTATCAAAAGAAGTGTTTTGGCTGCTGATTCCTCACGGTGGATAAACAAACATGTTAGCAGTATGTGTGTTTTATGTATGCGTTTCCATCAGTCATTTATAGCATGTTGCTCTTGCCTTTAGTGGCAGCTGTCTGACAACATACTGCACTGAAATCTGCCGTTGGGTAGTCATCAGTGTATTTTTTATCAGAATGTCTGCTAAAGATGCTCTTGTGCCGTCTTTCAGACAGTGGCGCTGGATGACAAGTACATCATCACAGCTGACCGTGATGAGAAGATCAGAGTGAGCCATCTCAGGTCTCCATACAACATCCAGTCCTTCTGCCTGGGACATCGTCAGTGAGTGTGTTAACAGAAAGGGAGAACACTGTCTGTGCACGGTTTCACTGTAGCAGCGTGTAGGTGAGGTTTGCTTCAGTGTTTTTTATGTGTTCTCTCAGGTTTGTCAGCGCCCTGCAGATCCTGTCAGCACATCCACACTGGCTTCTGTCTGGATCAGGGGTACGTGACATCTAACATGAAGTCTGCGTGTTCTCCCAGTATATGTATGAGTAGGGCTGGGCGATATGGCCTAAAATTCATATCGTGATATAATTTGAAGCATGTGCAGTAACGATATGTAACGCGATATATTCTCTTCTTCTGTATAACGTATTTTCCACACTGTAAGGACTTAAAATCCTTTAATTTTCTCAAAAATCAAGAGTGTTCCTTATGTATGAATTCCGGTTGTGCTTACTGACCTTGAACAGATTTTGGCTGCAGAAATCTGTTAAAAAATGTTTTAGTACAACTTTGGTAAGCCGCACTGCTTGATGGATTGTCAGAGCATTACGGCTGCCGTAGTGAGGAGCTTCGTGGAGTAAGCTGGGTCCAAAACTCCGTCCGATTCAGGTCCCAAAGTCAAACAAACACTGAGAGTTAAAAATGGTCTAAATTCTTTCATCTTTAATAAAATCATCAGCGTTGCTGCTTTATCGGGTGTAACAATTAAGTTTAACATCCAGGCATCCATGAAAACAGGATTTATTAAATTTCTGTTTTCACTTCCTGTTAACTGTAGAAGTTAACAGGAAGTTAGCTCGCTAGTTTACACCTAAACATGACATAGCATGTTCTGACTGAGAGATTTCTGAAACTAATTCAAACGTACAGCTCTGCTACCACTTCCAACATAAATGAAGACAGAAAACTAAACAGCAGTGGCGTTTGCAGGGTTACTGAAGTTGGACTAGCTGGTATATAATGTTGTGCTACCTGATTGCTAGCGACACAGCTATGTTAGCATAACATTAGCACAGTGAAGCTGGAGGCTGAACGCCAACTTTTTTTCCACTGATAAAAGTTAACGTGAGGGATTCTGGTGGTCAGGGACAAATGCAGTCGCATAGCAGGATGCTGTACACGGGCCAAACTTCAGTCTGGACAACTAAGATTATTCATCCACAATACGAGGTTAGTTATTAATATACTGCAGCAACATGGGAATAGAGCAGCTGCAAGAGAATTCAACATTAATGAATCAATGTTACGGAAGTGGAGGAAGCGCAGTTTTTGGCTTTCCCCATATTTCAAAAGTGCTTCATCTCTTTGCTGTGACTGTCGGCATAATTTGCAGATGATGATGGTTGTAGCCGCTGCGATGCTTTCGACCAAAACAGGCGCAGCTTGATGACATCATCAACATGCGCTATCGTGATAGAGCGGTATAGTTAAAATCTCTATCGTTGGCCAAATTTATATCGTTTCTATCGTATATCGTTTCTATCGCCCACCCCTATGTATGAGTTTTCTCACAGTTTGTCCCACTGTTGTAAAGCATGTCAGGCCATTGTTACCTGTCATGGGCAGTTCTCCATGAGCTTCACTCTACATCAACATTAAAAAAAAGAGTGGTCATAGAATAGAAGGGTCATAAATGTGTTTTATTGAAACAATGTCTTGTTTTGTGTCTTTTGACACACTGTACTCTACTGATGAACAAATCATGTGAATGAGATTGGAAAAAATAACAAGTCAAAACAGCAAAAATGCACATTTGCTGGGGTTGGATTTTATTGAAGTACTTTGACTGTGCAGTTTGAGTGTCAGTGTGCTTCTTCACCAGGATGGGACGTTGAAGCTGTGGGACTATGAATCTGGTTCTGAGCTGCAGAGTTTGGACCTCAGACAGCTTGACGAGACCACAAGCTCTGAGGCTGACAAAGACAAGGTATCCAGTGTGTTTCATCCTGTAACACTGAGGCTACAACACAGGTTCAGCCTAACCTAACCTGTGTGGCTTCTCTAAAGCTGCACGATGTAGCTGGATGGAGAGAAATTGCCTCAGAAGTGTTAAAAATGCATAGCATATAAACTAAAGTGTGCAGTGATGTGTGTGACATCTGAGGACTGCATGTGTTGCAGTTCTGTTGGTGATGATTTACACAGGATTTATTAAGTTCAGCTTCATGAATCATCATTTTCTTTCAAAAAGCTTCCTGTGCACATAAATGTAACCTGCGTTCAAGTCCCGGTGTAAAACTGGGACATCTGGGCTTCCACTCGTACCTGTATTTTGTATATGGCCATAAAGTGGCCTATAATGATCCTTCTACTAGAAAGCATAGGTTTACATATTACAGACTGTAGACAGTAAACTTTAAAGATTAATATATGGTTTGAATAACCTGCTGCTACATCCTGAAGTGTTTGGGATTTATATTAAGCTAATATCAATGTTAGCCTGCTTTTATCAGAAAATGGTAACCTAATTTCAAAGTGCTATCACACATTACCTGGATTATATCTATATTGAAAATATACACGTACTCTTCCAGTTGAGCCACAGTGATGTTCTGTATAGATATGATGTTCCCTCTGCAGCTGTGCACTTTTCCCTGCAGAAAAACGCCCAGCATGTAGAAGCAGCTGAGCCATTTGTTAATCTTTGAACTGTGTAGTGCAGGGGTAGGCAACTCCAGGCCTCGGGTGCCGGTGTCCTGCAGGTTTTAGATTGCACCCTGGGTTAACACACCTGAATCAAATGATTAGTTCATTACCAGGCCTCTGGAGAACTTCAGAAATGCTGAGGAGTGATTTAGCCCTTTAAATCAGCTGTGATGGGTCATGGACACATCTAAAACCTGCAGGACACCGGCACTCGAGGTCTGGAGTTGCCTACCCCTGGTGTAGTGTCTGTAATTGGCAAATCTGTTTTCTAGTAGAGCTTTTTTGTTTATTTAGAGAAAGAAATGTCCACTTTTTTGGAAAAAGAAAGCAGAAGGCCGAGCTTCACACTGGGACTTGAACACATTTGTGTGGATCTGTGCGAAGCTGGCAGTGTGTCTCACAACCCTACATGGGCGTGCAAAGTGATCTGTGCATGTGAGGCGATTCGTCCACTTGCATTTAAGATGTTGTGAGCGAAAGGGAAGTGTGTGTAGTTTTACACATGTGCACGCACAGACGGCTTTTTCAGAGAAAAATGATCCGATTTATGAAGCTGAACTTGAACTGTGATCACTTTGGGTACACGCATTTGTAAAATTGGTTTGTGTGTGCTCAAATTGGTTAGTATTTGCATGCAGATTAAAGCACACGCTTGTGAGTCCTTAGACATTACACACAAATCATTGCACACTTCCTAGTTTTTGCTGATGGATCATACGGTAGACATTTGTAGCACTTTTCTCTCCGTTTCAGACACAGGTGTCAGTGTAGCACATCACTGAAACCTGTTCAGAGACATCCAAGTCTGAAACATTTCTTACTTCTTGACAGTTGTCTGTTTGCTGCTGTACAGCTTTAGGAGGCATCTGAACGTTTTTACAGTTAAATCCATGGATCATCATGACAGTTGTCACGAGGCGTTGGGGAAACTGCTGAAAAAGACCTGTGGATTTATCTCACCAACCAAACATTTTCATATTAGAAATCCTGGGACTGTCGAAACAAGTCGCTTTGTTAAAAGGCCAAGTAGTCAGAGTGAACCAATCCAACGTATGTTTGTTTGTTTTTTTCATTTCAATGCTCAGGATACAACAGTGTGCCGAATTACCAGCTCGAGTGACGGTCAGTATGTAGCTGTGCAGTGTGACAGGTGAGTCCCCGTGTGTGACTCTGTTGTTGTTGGACTGTGCACTATATACAACTTTACAAATTTAACCAGATGAGCGCCAAATTAAAGGAAAAATGAGTAATGGAACAACAAATACAGTTATCATTTATCATCATGCTCAGTGGCAGGCGGAGGTCATCTAAGATAAGGACAATGCTGGACTATACCTCCCACCCACTCTGTGACGTGCTGGCCAGTCACAGGAGCACATTCAGTGAGACAGATTACCCATAATGCACCACTGAGCGACACAGGAAATGATTCCTGCCTGTGTCTCTCTGTACAACTCTTCTATATAATACACAGTGCAGCAGTTTTACCCTTTTGCTCTACAGTAAAATAACAAATGAAGTTTTACAGGTTGGAGTAAAATCTCTTTCACCTCCTTGATATTTATAATTAAGCTATTTGTATATATTACAGCTATTTCTTATATTTTAATAGATTAAATGCTGTGTTGAGATGGATTTTAAAATCACCCACAATAATTCTTTAATTTAATCTAAGCACTAAATCGGATTTAAAAAAAACCTGAGAAATCTGATAGAAACTCCAAGTAAAAGCCAGATGGACGTGTGGAGTGGTGCACTGAGCGATTCTGTTTAGGCTTCCGAGGAAGAGGCTGAGGAGTAGCTAGCTTATGTGTGGTAGTTGGTTTAAGCTAGTTATGTAAGGCTTACCTTTGCTTTAACGATGAAACATTTCTTCTTCACCTCCTACATGATGGCACTATTTAACCATCCAGATCAAAATTACATGTTGCTGTCCTTACTTTGAAGGCTGCTATCATGGCTGTATATGTCACTCTGTGAGAGATGCCATTTTCAGGGATTTAAATAAAGCTGCTGGGGAAGAATATGGATCACACTTCCCCAAAAGTCGTAGTTTCTATGCATGTGTTCGTTTTTTCCTCCATTGATAGATAATCCAAGTAGTCTGGGCTCAAGACAGATGAGGAAATAACAAAACATTTTGTCCTGCAGTACCACCGACTGTGGTACTGTGGTCACAATGGAGTAATGTTTTGCCCACCAGGGTCAGTCACAAGACTGAAAACTAAACACAAGCACTTTGTGTGTTGTGAGAAGTGCAGCAAAGTCCAGCTCTTTACCTTTACTTTCTTTGTTTATAACGATTTCTCCAAACATTAGATCAAACATTCTTCACCTTTAGTTTTGTTATCAGAATCAGTTGCACTCTCCATCCTGCTGACAGTCCTGGGACCCACTGTCTATGTTTAGCTGCCAGCTCCCACCTACAGCAACTTTAAACCCATCCTGTGCATTCGCGCAGGGCACCAATGTGAATTGCACTATCAAATAAGACGTTATGTAAAAGTGTTTAATTAAATGGGCTACACACGTAAGCTACATAAAACACTGCTGTGCTTTGTAACAGGAAATGTTACTGCAGAGCCAACACCAAGCACTTCAAATCAAATCACTTTGATTGTCACATCACATGTGCAGGTACACTGGTACAGTACATGTGAGTGAAATTCTTGTGCGAGCTTCACAAGCAACAGACGTGTGCAAAAATACAATAACATAAAAACAAGCAAAATATAAGAATGGCCGCCTTTCTACACAGCTACACATTAGTTCTGATTCGATCTCGTTTCTAAACATTGACAAAAAGTGTCAGTATATTTCATCACAGTTTCTATCCTTGTGCTTTACTTTTTATTTAGTTAGCATCTGGCTTTTGTCAGGAAAAAATGTGGTCTACAGAGACTAAGCCAAGTCTCTGTAGTAGTTAATCCAGTTTCAGAATTAAAGCTAGAGTCTTACGGAGGGGTCCCACTGATGATTTGCTTGCGCCCCGTGTGTTCTCAGCGTGCCCATACTCCAGCTTTTCACACTGACTCAGAAGGGCAAGGAGAAGCTTGTGCCACACAGCAGGATCTCCCTGCCCTGCTGTCCCCTGGACGTGAACTTTGACCCCGAAGGACGACTGTGGGTGCTGATGGACTCTAGTGATGCACCACTTCAAATCTACTCACTGACACACAGCTCCTGGGAGGTACAATGCCATAATTCATAATGAATATATGTAGAGAAGAAACTGCACTCAGATATTTTCAGATGATTGGAGTCTCTGTATTGGTTACATTCATATACTGGATACACAAGATTGGAGACTGGACACATCCAGGGTCCATATTGGATATATGACAATAGTTTTAAGTATTGAAAACGAGTTTGTTCTTTGTGATACACTAACTCTGATGAAACACAGGCTCAGCGAATCAGATCCTATGACATGGGGCAGTACAGCTGTACCTTTATGGTTGCCATGGTATTGTTCTCTCTTCCAGGGATGTTGGCCAGTGTTTCAGTGTATATAGTCATAAATATAGTCTGCTGCTATCGTTTAATTCCCTGTTTAATTCTCTCCCATAAATGTGTATGGGTGTGTTGACTCTGGCTGACGTGTCTGCTCTCTGGGTCTCTCTAGTGTGTTGTTCATGTACCTGAACTTAACAGAGTGACTAAAGCCTTCAGGCCACACTGGGAGACACTTGAAGGTGAGTTTAATTCAGTTTTATTTATTTAGCGCCAAATCACAACACAAATCTCCTGAAGGTGCTTTATATTGTTAAAGACCCTACAGTAATAGAAAGAAACCCCAACAGTCAGACTGAGCAAACGATTTGGCGACGGTAGGAAGGAAAAACTCCCTTTTAGCAGGAAGAAACCTCCGGCAGACCCTGGGTCAGGGAGGGGCGGGGCCATCTGCTGCGACCATTTTAGGGTGAAGGGCGGAAGACAAAAAGACACGCAGTGCAGGAGAGCCACAGTTTAATAATAGCTAATGATTACATGCAGAGAGGTGTATGAACACACGTGGTGAGTGAAGAAACATTCAGTGCATCATCCCCCGGCAGCCTACACCTGTTGCAGCATAACTAAGAGAGGATTCAGGGTCACCTGGTCCAGCCCTAACTATATGCTTTAGCAAAAATGAAAGTTTGAAGCCTAATCTTGAAAGTAGAGATAGTGTCTGTCTCCTGAATCCAAACTGGAAGCTGGTTCCACAGAAGAGGGGCCTGAAAACTGAAGGCTCTGCCTCCCATTCTACTTTTAAATACTCTAGGAACAACAAGTAGGCCTGCAGAGCGAGAGCGAAGTGCTCTAATAGGGTGATATGGTACTACAAGGTCATTAAGATAAGATGGGGCCTGATTATTTAAGACCTTGTATGTGAGGAGCAGGATTTTGAATTCTGGATTTAACAGGAAGCCAAAACAGGAGAAATCTCTCTCTTTCTAGTCCCTGTCAGGACTCTTGCTGCAGCATTTTGGATTAGCTGAAGGCTTTTCAGGGAGTTTTTAGGACTTCCTGATAATAATGAATTACAGTCGTCCAGCCTGGAAGTAATAAATGCATGAACTAGTTTTTCAGCGTCACTCTGAGACAGGATATTTCTAATTTTAGAGATGTTGCACAAATGGAAGAAAGCAGTCTTACATATTTGTTTAATATGTGCGTTGAAGGACATGTCCTGGTCAAAAAGGACTCCAAGGTTCCTCAAAGGCAAAACAACCCAGAGTAAACATCTGGCTGGTACCATATTTCTAAGATTTTTAGGCAATTTGCAAATTGCCTAAAATTTGCAAATTATTGATGAAGAAACTGACCTCCCAGCCCATTGTTCATTCAGTGGGCCGGTTCCAGTCATTGTGCAAATGTACTGTTTATAAAGTTGGAAACCTTCAGTCAGCTGAGACTGAAGACGTCACCTGGATGAGTGACAATATGTTTCTCCTGCTGAAAACGCTACGTTGGGTTGAACAGAATCAACCTTTTGGGATTTCCTTACCTGGATGATTGAGCCTGCATCAGGACATCTGTCTGTATGATTATATTTTTCATATACTGACGCAGACATATACTTACTGTACCTTCTCTTAAATACCAGCCTCCTTAAGGACTAATAACCGGTTTGAGCAGCTGCACAAGGTGACCTTTGACAATGTGGCGGTGTACCTCCAGAGGAAACAACAAAGGCTGGAGGAGCAGCACCTGAAGAGGAGCGGGGGTCAAAGAGCAAAGGGCAACAAGAAGGTCAAGAAGGAAACTGAGTCGGTGACTCAGCCATTTGCCTGAAGACACTTGAAGAACATTTATTTCCTTGTTTTGATGCATTGATAAAATGTGTGAGCTTCACCACACAGGCCCGATGAGGGGTTCTTATGTTTGACTCAAATTTCTCTTATTTTTAAAGAAGAATGTTGTAGAAACATTATCATTAAAGTCTGCCCTGTGTTTCCACCATCACCAGTGAAGGAAACATGCTGTTCACGGAACCATATGCACTCACACTGTCTTCGGGTTAGAGTTGCTCTCTGTTCACATTTCTGATTGCATGCGATTGCAGTGCGTGTTAGCAGCAGCTGAGGAAGTGACTACTAAACTTCCTCAGAGTTTTTCCAGAGCAGGATTCTGACGTGTAGGAAAAGCTGAGTGAGTTATGAGAATGAATGAAACAGGAAAATGTGTTCCACAGCTTAAAAAGAATATGAGACTAGGATTTAATTAAACACTCTGGGCTTCACAGCCTCTCAGCAATAAATTGAAGTAATCATTTTCTCAATGACTGTTTCATATAATTGTGAAGGAAATTGGGCCTCTTCTGTTTTACATGGTTTATGCATAGCTGTCCTGACACTGTAGGGTTGAGGCCTGGAGTTTGAGTTACTGCAACACCTCCTTTCCCAGGTCAGGCGGCGAGAAAAGAAGCTCACATCATTACCTGTGCACCACAGTGCAGACAGCTGCTGAGATGCTTTTTGTTCTTGTGCTGTGTGTGTTTTGGGGTTTTTTTTTGGTCAAATAATTTATTCTCTATCACATCGAGACTCTCTCTCCACTCCGTTACATATTCCATATGTACAGGGAATGATCCCCATTGGTTGGATGTGTAGATACTTCTTTAAGACACTCTGCCTAGCCTGCCCACTCCCCACAGCACACGTATAAAGCAGCTGCGCAGACATGAAACCACCTGTGCAGTGTGTCCGTGTACTTCATGTACATGTACATAAGACTTAAATCAACTCAGAGTGGATGGTTAGTTATGTATGTGTGTGTGTGTATATATTTAGATTATACGGGACCTCATATGGGTATTCTGCTATTGATACATCATTACGTTTACATATCCACTGGTACGTAGCCCACATGTATTATCACAGCAGGGCTGCTGTAAATCAAATGAGCTGATGTCAGTACTTCACAGTTGGTCAGAAAGATTCGTCACATTCCCAGGGCTTCATCACACCATCAAAGGTACCCACACTGTCACCACACCCCCCACAGACTTGTGTTGTACCACACATTGTACAACACAAGATATGATCGATGTGATAGACCTGATCCAACGAGCGCAACAAAGCAAAGAGGTGAGGAGCCGATTCCTTTTGGGCCAGGAAAAGTTTGGGACAGCAGGCCAAACAGGCGTTTTAGCTAACCGCCCACCTCACTTACCCTGACGTCTGTGCCGCTTCCAGTGAGGTGAGCACGGAAGTTGGTAGAAAAAAGCTTTAGAACTGTCTGGTGATCATACATCGGTAGACACTTGACATTTTGCTTGACACACAACAACAAAAACAAAGTGGAGAGCAAAAGATGCAGCAGATGGCATGCCATACACACTGGCGCCACAATGACCCATGAAGTTAAGGAGGATATGCAGAGGGTGTGACAGAGGAGGATAGGGTAAGATGGATGCAGATGATCCAGTGAGAGGGAGCAATCACAAGAAGAATTAGGAAGCATTTCATTTCACTGCATTTCGTTAACTTTTGGCTTCTCCCTCTCTTGTATTTTGTCCTTGTCTATCTTTGCCCTCCTTTTTTCCTCTTCTCTTTTGCTGCCTTTCCATGACGAATAATTGGCTATTTTGTGTGAAAATAAAAGAAACAGTCTAGACAGAACTTTGCTATTAAGATTATACTTTTAATTTTTGTATAAAATAACAAAAGCCAATAAAAATATGTAAAAACAAACACAATACACAAATTATATCTAAATATTGTTCACTGAAGTAGTCTGTGGTATTCGAATGCTAGCATTCAGCTAAAACCACTCAATTCAGAGTCCCTCTGGTCCTCAAGTCCTGTAGCAGCTCAAGAAGCTGCTCTTAAACATCGGCCATCATCTTCCTGTGGCACACTGGAAACGACAACACCCTTCATGCTTCTCCATGTGAGGAGTGGACAGGGTGATGGAAGGTCTTACAGCTCCCAGTGGAACAACACATCTCATTATTCCACTGTACTTGTGCTCTGTGCTCACTGGTCCTGAAACACACGGATCACAAAGAAAGCGGTTCATGCATAGTCTGACTGAAACATTGCAGCAAACACTTGTGTTTGGTTCCTACCTTTTCAGAACTTTTCACTTCTCACCATCCATTGTTAAATTCTCACTTTTCTTTTTCTGCACCTGAAGGAAACACACTTTCTCAGTTACAAAGTACACTCAGGACCAATCGGATAAATTAAATGCAGCCGCATTTAAAAACACACACACTTGTAAAAATCATCCAACCTCGTTCACGGCATCATCAGTCTGTTTGAGCTCTTCGTACCGGTCTCTTGACTCTCTGAGTGGCTTTACCATCACCTCCTCAATCTGTGGGAACAGCTAACAGATGCACACACACACATGCAGTCAGTATTAAAGCTGCAAACGCCTCATTATTTTGTGTTTATGTAACTCTAAGAGTCAAAATGTGTGAAGTCAAGAGACAGTGTAACAGTGTATAACAATAAGCAGTCCATTTAGATCCTTAGCACAGACAGGTTTACACTTGTAAAATGTAACACTTTGGAATTTTAGCAGGAACTTCCTGGTTGGAATTTATAATTATTGCTTTGACAGTTTATGCATTATCCTCCATTTTATCATTATTGCTGATGTGTCACTGCTAAAGCACACATTTACGGTAACAGGTGCTTGAGGTGGAACTAGTTTAAACTGCTTTATATACTCATTCTTATAGGTGATCAAAAAGTTCTGCACCATCACCAAAAAAAAATCTATTTTGGCTAATCTCCCTTTAAGGCCATCTGCTACTGGACCTCTGCACCACTTCCTGTTCTCCCATTCTTGCACACTTACACAGAGAGCAAGTGTTAACTTCTCTGACTATAAAGGGTATAAAGGATACATTTACATGATGACTGAAACTAGCACCACTGGTGAACAATTCCTCGATTCTGGCGCAGTGTGATTTGGCGTTTGAAAGCCACAGAGACACCGTGTTTAGGGAAAATGTGTTTGTTATTGATCAATGGTCACTGATCAGTGGTCATGACAATTTGCATATTTATGATCAAGAAACTGACCTCACCAGTGGTTCTAGTTTCCAACTTTAACCAACTTTGACTTAAGAAGTCACTTGGATGAGTGATGAAATGTTTCTCCCACTGAAAACGTTGATTCTAGATGAACAGAATCAATGTTTTGGGATGATTTAGCATGCATCAAAACACTTCTCTGATTAGTGTTATTGGAGTTGGGTCTCCACTTACAATTCAGAGACCAAACATCAGTTTAAATAAAAGACATTATCGTATCTGAGGGAAATGTTGTTTGTTGTTTGAACAAGACGCTTGGTCAGAAAACACTCACTTTATCTAAGAAATTTAGTGTAACATCTGAGGAAGAACATACAGCACATACAGAACACCTGGGAAGTATTCACAGCGCTTCATTTAGTCCACATTTTTCATGTTAGGTCACTTCAAAATTTTAGACACAATCTTGTGCTCAGAGTTTGTTCCTGTGCTGCCGCGGTTAGTGCCCGTGCTATCTGTGCTGTCTTTCAGTCCATCTTTGGTAAGATCTCTCAATGTCAGTCGCTTCTGTCAGTGGTCATACTGTCCTTCCATGATGGTTCCTCTCCTTGTTCCTCCTCTTTCTTGGGTTTCTGCTGCTTGAGGTATTCACTAAGCACATGTCAGTTGTTTCCATCTTCCCGATGTACTTATGGATGTTCGTTGTTTCATCGGTGGTTGGCCTCCTTCCTTTCGCTTAGCATACATTGCCGTCTATCTCCTTCTTTGGCCAGCTGGGTATATATCCCAGCAGGGTATATATCCCAGCAGGGTATCTAATCACCGGCAGGGCATAGGTGTTGATTGCCCAGATCTTGTTTTTCCCATTCAGCTGCTCTTCAGGACTTGGCTGACCCTCTGCAGGTATTTGGTGGTTGCGGCCATCTCTTTTATATATATAAAGAGGATCCCAGATACCAACTACAGATCCCATTCTGTAGTTGGTATCTGTAGCCATTCTATTTGAACGAGTGGATTCAGACTTATGCAGAACAGAAGTGGGGAAAAAGCATCTCTTTTGGTAAATCCCACACTTGATGGCAACTTGTGCAATTGGCTTTAAGTCTGGCCTCCTTCCTTGTGCTCTTCCAATATTGCTCTATCTCCATCTCCAGCATTCCCTCTGTGTGGTCTCTAGTCTCCTTCTCCATGGAGGATACTGCTTCTTGTGGCTGTTCATCTTGTAGCCAAGCATCTGGACGAATCTTGCCATGATGTTGCCAATTCACTTGCTCACAGGAGATCATATCATTGTTAGGGTTTTCTCAGTTTTCTTTGTATTATTGCCAGCAGGCAATCGACCCAAGGCTCAGCCACCTCCATGGCCCTCACTTCATTGGAGATGTCACAACATTTGATAAGTACCATCTTCAGCTGCACACAACACAGGGTCAGAGGGTCGAGGCTACCATAAATGCTGATGTATCAAACCGCCTGTGAGACTCGGTTCATATCCACACCTTTTCTCATGATAACCTCCCCAAAGTGTGCAGCTTTGCTCTCAGGTCCAAAATTGAATTTCATTCTTAGCTGGGCTTGGATCTGCTGGCTTCCTGCCGAACAGTAACTCAAAGGGAGAAAATCCCATGGATGCCTGGTGAACCTCTCGCACTGAAAACAACAGAGGCTCTATCCAGTGATCCCAGTTGTGTTCATTCTTGTGAATGAACTTACGAATCATGGACCTTAAAGTCCTATTCAGTCGCTCCACTAAACCGTCGATCTAGGGTGGTAGACACTGGTCCGAACAGATTTAATGCCAGTTAATTTGTACAGTTCTTTTAGTGTGCGAGACAGGTTGTAGATGCATCCCCACACACTGACCCAATAGATTCTTAAACCCCGGCCAATCTGTCCCCAGAACTGAAGCCTTTACTCTATGTGTTTTGCCCTGAAACTGTATCTGCAGCCAGCGCCACTAGGGGATATTTGTGAATGTCTCCATGCACACACCTGACCTCCACCCACTCTGCGTCCAACAATGCCTGTGAAGCCCATTTCCACCAAAGCTTGGCATATATCCCCTGGGCACCTTACCGGAACACTGTGTGGCCCTCCTGGACCGGAGGAGGGTGTTGGAGCCCCTGCGACGCTGAACACCTGCTCCATGTCTATCAGTGGGCACACTCCCACCACAGGTGTCCCTGCCGCCCATAACCCCAACACCCCTGCCTTGGCATCGGTGCCGCCCTGCGTGGTGTTTGTCGCTGCCAGGTCCTGGGGAGGCAGATCGGGGAGAAAGGGGTTAGTGGGCTGTAGCTGCAGTGGCGGTTCTGCCAGGGCAGGGCTGGGGAGCCAGCCGGCCAGTGGGACGAGACCAGTTCCAGTGACCCTCTGCCTCCTCTGGCTGCATGGCCAGGTGGTCCTCCTCTTCCGGCTGGTGGCAGCAAAGCCACCGTGCTGTCTCCCAGGGGAGCCCTTCCACGAACTGCTCAAGGACCACCTGCCCTAACACCTGCGCTTCTCTCTTGGTCGCTCAGGTCGTAGCCACCTTGCCCCTGAGTCGTGTGGCCTCCGCTGTCGTGTAGCCCCATCCCAAAGGCCAATCTTCCACTGCCATCTGGCTTCTCCTGAACCACTGGCAATGTTCTTCTGGTGAGAGGCCTGCCCAGTCCAAGACATCCCTGGAGGTATCTGCAAAGCTCCCCTGACTAGCGCTAGGCTCAGAGCCCCCATCTGTGCCTCCCCCAAAAGCAGCAGCCCCCAGCACCCACTCCACCGCAGGAACGTCTGTCACACCGTGTTGACCCGCTGAACTGAAATATGGGTCACTGGTTTCCTGATCCTCCTAAAGTCCACAGTCATTTCCTTGTTCTTTGTTACTGCAAGTGATTCCACTCACTCCACATGACAAAGGAGTCCACCACAGGTTGGTGCATCATCTCACCAAACCCACTAATGCATCCATCCACCACATCAGAAAATCTTTGTAGATGGCAGGTCTCTGTACAGTGGCTGAAGTCCAAGGTGTAGAGCAGGGGTCTTGAACGCCAGTCCTCGAGGGCCGGTGTCCTGCAGGTTTTAGATGTGTCCTTGATCCAACACGGCTGATTTAAATGGCTAAACTACCTCCTCAAGTGTCTTGAAGTTCTCCAGAGGCCTGATAATGAACTAATCATTTGATTCAGGTGTGCTGACCCAGGGTGAGATCTAAAACCTGCAGGACACCGGCCCTCGAGGCCTGGAGTTCGACACCCCTGGTGTAGAGGGTGAACAGGGGATAGGGTAACGGGGGAGGACGGCCCCTTGTGGTGCCCCGGTGTTGTTGATCAACTTGTCAGACACATAGTGTGGTCTTTCTGCCAGGTAATCTATAATCCAGCGCATGAGACAGGCATGGCTGTTAGTTTATCACTCAGGAGGACTGGTCTGATGATGTTGAATGCACTGGAAAAGTACAAAAGAAAAAATGACCTTCACAGTGCTCACCTGCTGTTCCAAGTGGCATAGACATGATTGAGCAAGTAATGGAGTTCTGAACTCCGAGGTGGGGTTGGTAAGCAGATGTGGCCTGACCATAGGTCAGAGCTGATCGAGGATCAGCCTATCCAGGGTCTGCATGATGTCTTAAATTAACGCCACAGATCTGTAAACCTGCTGCGTGGCATCTTTGGTACAGGAACAAGCAATAACAGCTTCCACAGCACTGGGACCCTCTCCAGACTGATCGTAAACAGTTTATAAAAGACTCCACAAAGCTGGACAGGAGGTAGTCCAACTCCTGTTGGATTTCACATACAGTAATAATAATAATAATTGAGGGCACAGGTAGTTACTCTCTGAAAGCTGGGCAGGGCAACACAAGGTCCCTAGTGCCTAAACAGGATTTGCTTGTGGAAGGAAGAACAGGCTTAGCGTTGCCAGTGCTGTGAATGTCTCTGACCAAACGATCACAAACAGAATTCATAAGGTAAGGTCCGATATCCTCTACTGGGCTCCGCGCTCACTGCGCAGCACTTTGCCATAGAATACCAGAATTGGCAGGTCAGCCACTGGCAGGTTCACCCGGGCATATGTGACAGTGGTGACACGGTCTGCATGACTGGTTTGGTGGTAGGCCAGTAAAGATCAAAGATTTGATACCATTGACTGGACCCCTGACCAAAATCCAACAGAACACCCCTGGGACATATTGCTTCGATTCATCTGAAACATCTTCCTTTTAGCAGTTAACATTTTCCAGCAGGAACAAGAGCTTCATTTCTGCAGAGGAATCATTAAGCTGAGTCTTTTCAGGTCTATCATCATCACTCTCAAATGAACCTGCTAAACTTGTAGAATTGTTTGTAAAAGTCCAGGACACTATTTCCACAAATGATTTTAATGTACAACAGCAGTGACATGCAGTTTGAATAAATGTGTTAGCTACTGAAATATTTCTGCCTCAGACTGTACAGTTTAAATATGTCAGTTGTTGTGTCTCTGTGGTATTGTAATGCAAAACATGAAATTATAAAAAGCTCTAATAATATGCAGAGGAATAAACACGGTAGACCTTCACATATATTTGTTGTATCTCTGTTTGCTACATTCTTAAAATTAGCAGGGTAATACTGAAAATTCAGGAATTCAAAGTAGATAGCCGTCTCGCTTCAGGTGTAATAGGAAAGCAGTTAGCCTAAAGCAGCAGCTAGTTTCCTTTCAGTTTGAACCCTTTACCCAATTTGAAGAATTATAAAGGAGAGCAAGGACCCACTCCTATCTTACACCTCTCTTATTTTGTCTGTCCTTGACTGTCACCGTCCACTCACCTTCATCACAGTCTCAAACATGGGGAGGAGGACGAATTTGATGAAGCCAGTCTGGGCTGTTGACTTGGTGACCTTTTCTCTGTCCATGAACGGAGCCACAGGAAGTCCCTCAGCCTTCTCCCTGTCACTCTGAGCAGCACAAACACATATTTTCCATAAGCAGCTCACTTTTTTTGTCCTCCTACTAAAGTAAATGAGGCTAGACTTCAAGTGACTGCAGGTGTCTCATTGTTATTTATTAACCTTGTGTAGCATCACAGCTAACCAGAACTTTCTGTGTACAAATGAAACAGACTTTGGAATGCTGCCTGCTTGTATTCAAATGCTCCTTGACTGCTATACCTACCTGCATGAAGTACTCCTCCAGCAGGCAATCGACCCAAGGCTCAGCCACCTCCATGGGCCGCACTTCATTGGAGATGTCACAACATTTGATAAGTACCATCTTCAGCTGCAAACAACACAGGGTCAGAGGGTCAAGGCTACCATGAATGCTGATGTAGCTAAGTACATTTGCATATTTTTCAGTAATCTTTTCCATTGGACAGGCTGGGGAACGAACTAATCTTCTCTCTCTCTTCCAGTTTGCTCAGCAAAGTGAAGCAGGAGTTACCAATCACATTATTTTCATTTTACTGTCTGTCCTTGCAAGACTGATACTTTATTTACTAACTGTCCAGTTACTGAGTTTTCCACATTAATCTTTAATTCATGTGTTATAATTCATGTATTTGTTGGTTGAGATTAGCTGATCCTAACTGTAGGTGACAGCACCAAGATTTATTTATAAATGTGTCCTTACGCAGGCAACATGCTCCTTATTTGTGTAGTCAAAGTTGTCAACTTTCTGCTTGAAGGTTTTTAGGATCTCACTGTGGCGTGCCATGTCTGTGGCCAGGATCAATGTGATAGTTTCCTGATAAACAAGACAAAGGAAATAAATCATCAGTATAGACACGGAGAACTCAGTGTCTTATGCTATTTTCTGTAGATGTAGTTTAAGATAAAGAGCATGGTGTGAAATAGTCTTAATTAGTCATTTAAATCTAATTTTGAAACAGTTGGATGTAAAATGTGAATTAAAACAAAATGCAAATTGTAAATGTCATATTACCACAATCTAACATTCACACATATTCATAGATGCATCAGAGGACAACTTGGGGTTACTATTTTGCTCAAGAATATTTAGCATGCAGACTGGAGCAGCCAGGATTTAAACCACCGCCCTTCTTATTAGCACATACAGTAACCCGCACTACCCCCTGAGCTACAGTCACCCCAGCCACTAGGGACAGCCACAATGTCCATAGCACTGAGAAGCAAGTAGAAGGATGGCTGAAGAACACTGATAGATGTGGATTACATGGGAGTTTAAGGCCAACATGGCCTGTTCCCCAGGTTAATGTAGCCCATGACAGTGCATGCTGTCCCATTTACTGTACTGAAAGGAATGAAGTAAAAGATCAACAAGTACCTTAGCAGGTGGCTGGGAATCTAGATCTAGAGAACTACAACTACCCCTCTCACTGAAAGGTTGAGTGGAAAGAATATCAGGTTATCTTGACTTTCAGAGACTCAAGAGACATGAGGTCAGAGAAGCAGGGATAAAACCCAGATCGAACAAAGATGAAGGCCTTGTACATCACTGTCCCAAGCAGAAAGAGTCCTGAAGCACCTGTTAAATATTTTGTGCAGGGTCTCATCAAATAATAATATAATTATTTTTGCCATTGTAGTGCATGTATTAACCCAAACAATACTTCTGTTTCTGCAGCTGCACATAAGTACCTGTCGTATCTGTTTAAAGGCCTCAGGGTCAAAGTTGAAGAATATGTTGCAATCAGGCTGGGAGAAAATCTGGAAGGCCACAGCACAGTGGTGGTTCTCCAGAGGAGAAATATCATTGTAGCGAAGGGCCATCTCCGTTCTAGCGTTGATCTGATACCTGTGGAGGGAATTATGACAAAGAGGATCAATAAGAGGAGTGAGAGGCACAGGGACAAACGTGACAGGAGGAGAGAGACTGAAGACTGAGTTAATAGAAAATTGAAAACACAAAGAACTTCCTGTTTTAGTTTGAAAGGTAATTGTCTCATGTTCTATGGCTGTGTCCCAATTCAGGGTCTGCACGCTTGAAGTACGCATTTTAAGTGTGATTACGTCACCGCCACGCGACGACGGCTGTCCCAATTCAAAGTGTACTTCAAATGCATACTCCAAATGCGCCGTCGATTTCCCCAAATATCAAGCGTGGTCCGGTGCACGCTTCGTGGTCCCATATATCCCACAATTCATAGCGCGGCGGTGGGTGTGGATAATTTTGCCGCAAAATACGGCAGACGGGAGCAGCTGAAGAGTGAACTGTCAAAAGTAAGTACTGAATATGATGTCACTTATTTATGTGCGAATGTTTAATAACGAAGAACATTAAAACATTGCTGTTGGCCACATGTCGGCAAAGTTATGTGACATTAGTGATGTTTGTACTTTCAGCATTAACTGTACACACACACATATTTATATAAAAAAAAGAAAAAGAAAACACCCAGCTCGCCCCTGCGGGCGGTTTTATCTTTCAAACTCGGGTCCTCTACCAGAGGCCTGGGAGCTTGAGGGTCCTGCAGTATCTTAGCTGTTCCCAGGACTGCGCTCTTCTGGACAGAGATCTCCGATGTTGTTCCCGGGATCTGCTGGAGCCACTCGCCTAGCTTGGGAGTCACCGCACCTAGTGCTCCGATTACCACGGGGACCACCGTCACCTTCACCCTCCACATCCTCTCGAGCTCTTCTCTGAGCCCTTGGTTGTTTCGCCGTCATTGTGGATGTTGGGTATCAAAGAATCCATAGGTCCCGCATCCTATTCATGTAGCCCCTTCCGCCGGGGTTACTTGCGTAGTTGCATTCCAACAACGCCCTGTTTTCGTCTCTTGCCCACCGATGCCTTCTTGTTCCAGTAGCCCACTTTTCGCCAGGGTGCCCTGGTTCCTCAACACCTGACGCGGACCTTGTTGATCCGGGCGACGTCGAGCCGGCATGCCTTCATATTTATCTGTCTCGCTCATGTCTGCGGTAGGCTTGCTTAGCATAGGGGGTCTAGCCTTAGGACCCTAAGGTGCGTACTTATAGTACGCACCGTACGTAGTACACGTAGTGCGCGTACTTCAAGCGTGCAGACCCTGAATTGGGACACAGCCTATCCCATATGAAAAAGATATATATAAATCTTATAAAGTTTTTATCTGTCTTGTATGAAACTTGTATGAAAAGCATACAAGAGTGAAAACACATATAAGATCCCTTGAAAAATTATATAATGAAACTTGTATGTTTTGGATACTTACAAAAAATATATGAAAGTAATGAGAAAGTGGCCACTTTCATGAGTTAATCATATATGTTTTTACTATTTCTTTTCCATATGGGATGTCTCATTCCCTTCTCAGCTCTCTATCAGTGTGTAGACTTGTCTTTTACAAATTGTTTGTACACATACCTGTTATTCTTTTTTTCATCCTCTATCCTGTTACTACAATTATTTGTGCTATTTTGATGTAGTTTTTTTTTTTTTTTTAATATTTCTATCCCTTTGACTTATCCTCTCAGTTTAATACTGCACCTCTGTTTGTCCTATTGAATTGATCTGTTGTTTGTGTAACCGGCATGACTCCAGTGTCTGCATGTATTTGCTCCATGTGATCAAGAATAGAACGGGCAAAAAAGAAGACAGATGACACAGAGAAGCACCATCTATTGCTGCATTTCTGTGTCTTTTCTTACATGTTGTTGAATCCAGGATGATCGAGGTCATGACACACAGCAGCTGTCATGAGAGCCAGAATCTCCATCTGAGTAAACTTCTCCTAAAACATAATATAAACATTGGTTTTATTTTTTTTTAAAAAGTAAAACACCAAAAAGCTTTATTACTGGGGAAAAAGGTGTACATAATCCAAAAATAAAATTCTTAAGGGCAAGGGAGGGCTGACACACACACACACACACACACATATATATATATATATATATATATATATATATATATATATATATAGTTAGTTACACTGCAGTAGGTCTAAGCTGCTGGGTCTATTTACAGACCACTCTGTGTTTAATTAATAATTATTAATCTCTGGCTTCCACAGCCTCCCTGAGCCTGGTTCTGCCAGAGGTTTCTTCCTGTTAAAAGGAAGTTTTTCCTTCCCCTGTCACCAAAGCACTTACTCATAGGGGCTCATATGATTGTTGGGGCAACTGTTGCTGCGATTTGGCGCTATAAAAATAAAATGCAACTGAACTTAACTGAATTAGATAACTGCAATATAACCATAATACCATAACAAAAAGACAACATGTCGAGATTTCAGAATACAAAGCTATAAAACAAATATAAACAAAATCAGAGAACCTCTAAATATCCCCAAACTCTAAATCCTGGGTCAACGACCCAAGGGCCATGACGGGTACAGCGGAAGAAAACTCGTGGTAAAGTCTCTGAGAATCACATTACCTGAAGGCTGCAGAGGCAGATCATGCTGTACATCATCTGGGTGACACAGAAACAGTGGCGGAAGTTGTGGTAGGGGTTATTCCTGTAGTTGTCATGGATACACAGCTACAGTGAGAGAGAAAGCAGCAGTTTCATCACAGAAATTCCCTAAACATAAATATTAGCTTTTGGAAATTATTTCTTTATTTTCTGTTCAGGTAAGGTTTATTTTATAGAAAAAAGGTAGAGCCAACTGTACGGGGTCAAGGTCTCACCAGCCATCTTTTCAGTGTGATGGGATTTATATTAAAGTCTCTGACCAAGCCCAGGTCATGGTACATATGTTCCAGACAGCTCAGCATCTGGACAGCAAAGGAGTTTGTTAGTGCAGAGTATAGGATGTTATTTTTGGCTTATTCTTAAAATTCAACAGATGTTACTGTCCTTTAACAATTTTAACATAAAACTAAGTATAAATATATAATTATGTATAATTATATAGTCATTTATATTATTATTATTATTATTTTTTAAATGAAGTGCATTTGTTTATGTTTTGGATATAATATTATTATTATTATTATTATTATTATTATTATTATTATTATTATTATTATTATTATTATTATTATTATGTTTTCAGGCATAGGAAAGAATTTTGATCTCAAGTTTTACCATAAAATCTTCTGCTTTGGACCTGATCCAGGGATGTTTACTGTCCTAGCATAACTGACTAAACTTCTGTAAAGCAGGTTACATTGTTGGAAACATAGGGAACATCACAATCAAAATGGGAACAAGAAAGATTTATTAAACTGCTCATCCCAAGTAAGGCACAGTTCTAGTCAGGTGGTGATAACTCTGTGGACTTCTCTTTAAGTGATAATGTCCGTCTACTTTCTTACTTTAAGCCATGACTCAAAAACAAGTGCTAACTAGTTAACAGTCAGAAAACTGTTAAAATCACATTCACTGGCTAATCACCCGTCATTGATAAATAAAATAATCAATGTATTAATCTCACCTCATTGGGCTCCCACTGCCAAGCATCAAACGTAGGCAATGTAAGAGCTTCCATTGTCTCCTTAGACAGATGGCACTTGACACACACACAAAGGACAACAGGACACACAGGAGTCACAAAGAGAAGAAGAGAGGAGAGACACATATTGTGGGTGATGTGGGTTCACTGCCTCCACAGGTCTGCTGTGACAGCATGCACTGCAGGCAGCTGATTTGCAGTTAACCCTGTTTACATCTATCTGGCTTGGGGTGCATAGTAAGTAAGCATGGATCATAAATACGATCCACACTCATTATACTCTTTACACATTCAAACTAAGAGACAGCGACTCTATCCTGATCAGTGTTAATAAAGGTGGCCAATCTCTGAAAATTAGACACATTAAATTTTGTCTTGACAAATTTCATCTCCATTTGTGGATTTGTGATTTGAGCACTGTGGAGGTGTGACGGACATAAAATGGAGTAAAAGCCTTACTTTGGGGTCAGAGGGAATGCAAGGACTCCGCTTCTTGTTGTCATCCAAAAAATTACTGAAAAGGAAAAAAAACATCACAACAGTTTATGTCTGTAATATTAATCATAATACAAAAGACCATTTTATTAGCATAACCTTCATCATTTACATGAACTCCTAATTATTTCTGTTAGTGTTGCTGCTCCATGACATTAAGTCAGAGGGACAGCTCTGTCACGGTTCTGGGTCATGTTGACCCAGCTTTCTGTTTTTCATGCTTTGGTGTTTTTCTAGATTATGATTTATGATTTGATTTATCAGTGATACTGTTTTGATTATGATGATTATTTAGTAGGCTTTGGTCAGTGTCAAGTCTGTCTCTCTCTGTCTAGTCCGTGTCTTAGTAAAGTGTGTTTTGTTTCCTGTTTTACTTTGAAGGTTCTTGTTCCTGTCTGATGTCAGTGTTCCAGCTTTGCTCTCCCTGTCTCGTTAGGTCTTATTTCTCCCAGCTCTGTCCCCCTTCTGTCTCTAATTCCTTGATGACCCCCTCAGTGTATTTAAGCCCAGTGTGTCTTTGTGTCAGCGTTGCGTCGTTAATGTCTGTTCACCTTCACTTGCTCTGTGTTCATGATTTCCAGTCCTCCTGCATCTCAGTTTAGAGTTTTGTTTGCTTTTGTGAGTTTTTTTATCTTGATGTTTTGTTCCAGCAATAAAGCTGCATTTTCAGTTGAAACCTCGTTTCCTAAGAATCCTGCATTTTGGGTCCACCACCTGCCTGCCACACAGCCGACCATGACAAGCTCAGGTTGAGCAAATTGGATATTAAGCAAAAGAGGCAAGTTTGGATGGTTTGTCCTGAAGGAGGACATGCAGATGATTGGTGTGACCATGGAGGATGCCAGGGATCGGGTAGGGAGAAGGAAAATGATCCACTGTGTTGACCTCTGAAGAAAGCAGCTAAAAGAAGAACTGTTGCTGCTACATGTACTACTATTAAGGTTAAATTAGCCAAACAAATTACAAATAGTAGTTGACTGATTTTATAATGACTGATTAATTTTTTTTAATTGTTCCAATAGTGCATTAACTATCACCATCACTGGGCTTAGCACACTAATACTAATGTGTCATCTCAAAGGAGCAGAGAATTCATTGTGTTGCTGTTACCTGTTGTTTCTGGATGCGATCTCCTCACGGAGCTTCTTGATGTCATTGCGACACTTCTCAATCTCCATCACCTTCATCCCCTCCACTGCAGACAGAGTTATTCGTTAAAACCATGCCAGACCTGTAAAGTTAGCATTTGCAAGGTATTGTGTACAACACTTAACTTCAGTGACCATTCTTGCTATGAAGGATTGCAGCAACATGCTCAGTCTATGCTATAGTTTACACTGACCTTTATTCATATGAGGGAGCACGAGCAAAGGAAGAGCATTTCTGAAATAACTGTATCGCTCTCTTTATAACAAACTGAGGTTATTGTACTCGGCCCTGAAAAGCTTAGAAATATGGTATCTAACCAGATTCTTCCTCTGGATGGCATTACCTTGGCCTCCAGTAACACTGTGAGGAACCTTGGAGTCATTTTTGACCAGGACATGTCCTTCAACGCACATATTAAACAAATATGTAAGACTGCTTTCTTCCATTTGCGCAACATCTCTAAAGTTAGAAATATCCTGTCTCAGAGTGACGCTGAAAAACTAGTTCATGCATTTATTACTTCCAGGCTGGACTACTGTAATTCATTATTATCAGGAAGTCCTAAAAACTCCCTGAAAAGCCTTCAGCTAATCCAAAATGCTGCAGCAAGAGTCCTGACAGGGACTAGAAAGAGAGAGCAGATTTCTCCTGTTTTGGCTTCCCTTCATTGGCTTCCTGTTAAATCCAGAATTGAATTCAAAATCCTGCTCCTCACATACAAGGTCTTAAATAATCAGGCCCCATCTTATCTCAATGACCTTGTAGTACCATATCAGCCTATTAGAGCACTTCGCTCTCGCTCTGCAGGCCTACTTGTTGTTCCTAGAGTATTTAAAAGTAGAATGGGAGGCAGAGCCTTCAGTTTTCAGGCCCCTCTTCTGTGGAACCAGCTTCCAGTTTGGATTCAGGAGACAGACACTATCTCTACTTTCAAGATTAGGCTTCAAACTTTCCTTTTTGCTAAAGCATATAGTTAGGGCTGGACCAGGTGACCCTGAATCCTCCCTTAGTTATGCTGCAATAGGTGTAGGCTGCCGGGGGATTCCCATGATGCATTGAGTTTTTCCTTTCCAGTCACCTTTCTCACTCACTATGTGTTAACAGACCTCTCTGCATTGAATCATATCTGTTATTAACCTCTGTCTCTCTTCCACAGCATGTCTTTATCCTGTCTTCCTTCTCTCACCCCAACCAATCACAGCAGATGGCCCCGCCCCTCCCTGAGCCTGGTTCTGCCGGAGGTTTCTTCCTGTTAAAAGGGAGTTTTTCCTTCCCACTGTTGCCAAAGTGCTTGCTCATAGGGGGTCATGTGATTGTTGGGTTTTTCTATGAAGCGCCTTGAGGCGACTTATGTTGTGATTTAGCGCTATATAAATAAAATTGAATTGAATTGAATTGAATAGAGACAGAGCACTTGCAGAGGATGCACTCTCATATCTTTCATGGAGAAATCTTGAGTTGTGTTTTGCCAAAGTGTGATGTTGAGAGGTCATCACAGTCAGGATTTAATGAGGTTTGAACAGCTGTGTTTAAAGCCATAATTCATGGTGTGCTCTTGATGCCCTGCTGAGTTGTTCTGCTGCTGTTGCATCAAAAACTGGCAAAAACCTTCACTTTGTTCTGAACACATGATTACATCACTAAGATGCCCTCACAGTGCAGAAATCATGCATCACAGAGTTAGTGAGCTTCATTAGCTGCTCTGAATAACTACTTTAGCTTTATTTGCAATACAACAGAAAAAATGTGTTTCTACCACTTTGATCATCTTGGATTCAGAAAACAGACACAGTCTTTACTTTTAAACTTTACTTTTTAAGTTTCAAATGTACTTTTTTTGAAAAGCTTACAAGCTTACTGGATCACGCAATCTTGAACCCTGTTCTAGTTATGCTTTTATGGTTTTTTTCTTTGGTGTTTTTTGCATGCTATGCTAATAAGTCATGTGGAACTTTATGGTGGTACCTTAATATAAAGTGTTAACACACAGTTAATAAAACAGGTGTGATAACTACATTTCCTGATTTACTACTATTTTGTATGTTTGTTGCACTTAAATGTTTAGATTATCAAACAAATGTAAATATCAAAGATAGCACAAATAAACACAAAATGCACGTTTGTTATCGGGAGATTATAGCCTATAATTATAGCCTTGCTTGAATCACTGCAATCATTGCTAAACAACGACAGAATAAATGTTCCTGCTGGTAATTACTTTAACAATAAACTCCTATATTATAAAAGATAAAAGAATAAGAAAAGTAAGACGATCACAACATTCATTGATCATATTGCATAACTTTGTATTGCCTGCCAAGACGCCATCAGACAAGCTGGTCAAACTAAGTCTAGCAGCACGGTGAACAATTCGGCAGCCTCAGAAGTGCAAAGTTCCCGCTTGCACTTAATAAAATGGTAGAAGCTTGCTAGAGGAAATGGCATTGGTGCATGACCTTACATTGGATGTTGTGTAAGTATAAAATGACAGCACACACTTTTATACTCTGAACAGGTCAATGTTCAATAGACTCTAATGATCTCACAAAGTTAACTGCCTCCCAAGGTGGGTTAGCAGACCACACACACAGTGGGGCATCAACTTATCTAATCACAGTATCATTAACTGTAGAGGAACACAACTTCAGACAAAATGCATTGAAGGTGCTCGGTTACCTGTACGCTAATGTGCATGAATAAGGCTGAGCATTACAGTAATCTAATGGTGAAGTCTTTTCTATAGTTTTATACCTCTATTGCAGAAAGTTGAATTTCAGAAAATCTAACTACATAATTTGACACAACACCATGATCTGATAAATCTCCATACAGAAAGAGGTTCATGTCAAACCTGTTTTTAGCCACAGAATTCCAGAGAATTGCTATGACATTTGAGAAAACAGTTCATTTTGCAAAACAATCTTTTAGGGCATAGGTGTCAAACTCTGGCCCGCGGGCCAAATTTGGCCCGCAGCCTAATTACATTTGGCCCGCGAAGCCATACCAAATTATTATTAGAGCTGGCCTACTGGTATTATACAGCTAATGTATATATTGTTTAGTATTAAGCTTTGCTTGTTCTATATTCAGTTTTTCAGCAAAACGTGTTTGAGTCAATAAGAAAAGATTCATTCTTATATCTGGAGGAATAAATATATTTCAATAAATATTAATGTTAGCCCGCGACTTTGTTCCAGTTTTGAATTTTGGCCCACTGTGTATTTGAGTTTGACACCCCTGTTTTAGGGGGAAAATAAAAATGAAAAACGTATAAAAACCTGGTTGCATAAATATGCACTCTTAAACTAATGCTAATAATGTGTTTTTGCAAAAGGCTGTCAGTAACAAAGTGCCTAAATAAATAATTTCAAATTGTTTCTTTGCTCAATTGTCTTGGGAGAAATTCCCTTGAGAAACAGACGAGAGATGAGAAACTGCAAGTCCTGTGGAGTCGCATTAATAAGCTAAACTCGTTTCTGCTTAATATTTATTTAGTAAATAGACATACTGTAGGTGTAGTAATAACATCAACATTTTATTAGTATTTAATCAACATTCGCCAAAAGAGTTGTGAGAAACGAGCATATTTTTGCAACATTTCAAAGACTACTTTATAGAAAATGCTATAGTCATGTTACTTGTAGTTTATTTACTTCATGTGTTTTCAGGGTTTTTTTCTTGGTTAGTAAGAGAAATCTAGCCTGTTTTTGAGCTTGGACAATAGTGTATTAAAGCCATGTTCAGTATCTGAGGTGGAAATGCAAAGCGTGTCACATGAACAATGAGTAAGCTTCCACATCTTTCATTCTTCCATGTTGTTTTTAACATTTTTTCCAGGCCAGTCCTCCTCACAGCTGTCTGCTAGCCTCTGTCACCATTTTCTGCCCCTACAAAATGTAGGGGTAGGACTGTGATTCGTTTCTCTTGCCCAATTATTTTTTTTCTTTCAGTTACAGATGCCTTCTGTGTGTTATGACTTGCCTGGGGAGGGGCACATTTTCAGATTCTTCTTTTTTTTCTCTGAGCATATTAGAGGGACAGTAAACACTTTAATAATCTCGTAACAGAGAATGACATGACAACTCCATCAATGGAGGTGTAAATCTCAGTAAAAAGTGTAGCCTCATGAGCAACTTTTCCAGCTCCATATCAATTAGGTTCTGATATTTCTCTGTGTGTTTAGTCTCATAATGGTGATTCAAATCATAATCATTAAACACAACAATCTGCTCTCCACAAACCAGATGTGGGCTTCTAAATAAATAGAAGTCCATATCTGGTTAAAAATAGAGTACAAAATAATGAAGGTCAAAACATAGACACCAAAAACTTTCACACTTTAATGGAAACCATGGAACTTGGAGGAACACACAAGGCACACAGCAAGAAGAAGGATGTGACAGAACAGAGGCAAATGGAGGTCATCAATACACAAGAGGAGGGCAGAGTGAAGACAACTGGGAACTACAGCTGAACTCAGTCTAACTAATGAGACAAGGAGACAATAGCTCACAAGAGGACCTATCAAAATAAAACAGGAAGTAATAATCCCTGGCACCAGGACTAAAACATACTAACCTGACAGAACTAAACAGTGAGCACAGAGACAGGGTGCTAGCTAACCAAAGCACAGGGACATAGGGACACAACAATGGGGACAGAAAGGGATACAATCACAGAGACAAGACTAAGATGGACTACACAAAAACAGAAACTAAGATCATCTTCAGAAGAGCACAGAAAACAAAACTAGGGAACAATCTAAAACTCCAAAGTACAAGATATAGAAATAGATCATAAATCATCTCAAATCCTAAAAGAAACCAAATCATGAGACCACAACATAAATTGAAAATTCTGGGACAAAGACCCAGAACCATGACGGTGTGCTGAACACTGGGGGAGTCAAGGTCTCTGTCTAGATAAATAAATAAATAAATCTGGGTAAATTTCCAGATGATTAAACATGCAACTATTTTGCTGATAATAACTGAAATGAGTAAAGAAAACCAACAGCCTATTTATACAAGATAATTCATAATTTTATTGGGGGGGCTATATTGGTTGGGTCTGATTATTGCGGGGGTCACAACCCCCCTAACTCCCCTGGAAATTACGCCCCTGTGGATCCATGAATAGATTTATCAGAACCTGTCTCAGTGGATGAGTGACTGAGAAGACGTCATTCTTTAGGAGTGGAAACATCGAGAAAAAAAACGACGGAGCCTTAAACAGGGATTAAGAAGTGAATATAAAATATGTACACTTACAAAATAGTAAGTGTCTACAGCCTTTTGTCACGGTGGAGGCTCAGTTATGGTTTGATTTAATATCTCAGAGGTGTTTTACTGGATTTAGTTTGTCAAGTGTGAGTGCCAGCCAGCGGTGTTAGGGCCTTCATCTTCCATGACCTAAAGCATGTTCTTGGCCCGTGATGTAAAGTGACTTTGACATTCCTGTGCTAGAGTAACTGCCTGTCTCCTGGAATTCCCTCCATGCTGTTGAGACTGTGCTGGGAAAGATGCAGCAAATTTTCTGATAATGGCATGTTTTGATATCTGCTTGAGGCTGTGCTGGCAGACATAAACAAAAATACTTTGAAAGACACAGCAAACCTTCTGGTAATCAGAAAGAATCAGAGTCAGAATCAGAGTTGTGTTTATTGGCCAAGTATATGTGCAGACACATACAAGGAATTTGGTTCCGGTAGATGGTGACTGTTTTGCTCTGTGATCCTGGAGGAGTTGGGCTACCAGACTATACAGATGTCCAAGGTTTGCTCTGAAGTATTGCACTCGTCTTGTGCTGGGGTGATGTGTGTGTGTGTGTGTTCAGTACCGCGACGGCTTGTCAAAAGAAGCTGGTCCTGGTTTGGATGAATGTGCAGCATCTCCTAGAGGGCTGCAGTTTGAACAGGTGAGATGCAGGATGAGTGGAGCGTTAGACGGTCTTCTTACAAATGCTATTTCTTCTGTGCACTGTGAAGTATTGCAGACACTGCTGTGCCTTCCTGATTATGGAGGAGGTGTTTACAGTCCAGGAGAGGTTGGAAGAGATCACGGTGCCCAGGAATGTGAAATCCTGGAGTCTCTCCACAGGGTCATCATTTATGTAGAGGTAAAGGTGGTCTGCTCTGTGTCTTCTGAAGTCCAGGATCATCTCCTGTGTCATTGTGGTGTTCACTGTCTACTCAACATAATGCAGACAGATTCATTACATCGTCTCTGTGGCAGAGTCATCATCATCACCTGCAAACTTCCCTATGGTCTTGCTGGTGTAAGCAGGTCTGCAGACAGAGGTGTAGAGGCTGTAGAGCCATAGGCTCAACATACACCTTTGTGGGGAGCCAGTGCTCAGCAGAGGAAAGGTGTGGACTGAGTTTGGAAGGTTGCTAAAGAACCAAGAGCAAGTGGGAGGGGGGAATCCCAGTTCAGACAGTTTCCTGACCAGGATGTCAAGGCATGAGACAGTTCTTCTGCATGGGTCTGCCCTCTGAAGTAGGTGATATGCTAGATGCCCTGCCACACCTGCCGAGAGGGCGAGAAGGTCCTCAGTTCAACTCCACCATCTGGCCGGGGCCTTTCTCTGTGGCGTTGGCATGTTCTCCCCGTTTTGTTTTCTCTGGGTACAGTCCAAATGCAGGTAGTGAGATTAGGTTAACTGGTGATTCTAAAGTGTGTCTCTCTCTATGTGTTAGCCCTGTGTGAGGTTGGTGACCTGTTCAGGGTGTACCTTGCCTCTTGTACTATAGTAGCTGCAATAGGCTCCAGCCTACCTCTGTTCCCATCCCAAGAAGCTGATCTCAGTGTCCCATTTGTTTAACTTCATCTCTGTCGCTGAAGACGTCTGTGGAAAATTAACTGGAACCACACTGGTCAGGACTTCCTCCCAGAACAGACAACAAATCGATCATCACTGTCTTCCTGTTCCAACATATTTTCCAGGTCAGAAAGTCTCGTTATTTGCTAAACACATTCCTCTCCGCACTCAGTCAAGGGAACTGTCTCCCAGTTTCACTGGTTTCAGTCAGTCATAAATCCCGTCACATGCATCTCAAATTACCCAGAAATATGAACATTTGTAAGTCTTGCAATGTATCGAGGGTTAAACCAGTCTGTTCCAGCCGTCTGTGACCTCTGGCCACTACCTGCCTACTCTGTGATGAGGTTACTGGATGTTTGGCCTGTCTCGTGGACTGGGAGGGGTATAGTCCAGAAGAGAGATCCTGGGTGCCTCGGCCATTCAATTGAATTTATATAGCACCAAATGACAAGAGTGCTGCAAAACACTTTATATTATAAGACAGAGAACCAACAATAATAGAGAGAAAGCCCAAACAATCATATGACCCCCTTTAAGCAAGCACAGTGAAAAGGAACAACTTCCTTTTAACAGGAAGAACCCTTCAGCAGAACCTGTTGGAGGTTTGTCTCCCAAATCCAAAATGGGGCTATAAACACATAATGTGTCACTTTCTATGTGACATATATGATCATTGACTTTTTGGTGAGTTGGCTATAAGTCACGAGGATAGTGATGACTAATCAAACACTGCATTCCTTTTTCAAATGTGTCTTTTATATCCAAGATTAACAGCTGATGACGGAAGACAGTAAATGTGACTGTAGAGTGGTGGGAACGAACTTACGCTCTACTCTCTTTTCCAACATTGTGAGACGGTTGGTGACCTCAGTCTTCAGCTTGTTGATTTTGAATGCCCTGCAGACACATGGAAGTAGGTGGGAAATAGGAAATGGAGAAGTTGTTAATGAAAATGGAAAGGCCACCATCTGGGACTCTAAACCAAACAATCAAAATCAAATCAACAATTAACAGCTTCTAAAAAAGTCACTAATTAAAGGTGAAAATCTGCCACCATCCTGGCTCATTTGACCCAGCGCTTTGCTTTTTAATCTATTTTGATATTTATGTTTAAGTTCATGCAGTTATCTTTATCTCATCTATTTTGCCTAGTTTGCCCAGTTATAGTTTATTTTCTATTAGATTCCTCTTGTGTCTTCGGCCCTTGTGTTTATGTCCTTGTCTCCCGTCTTCTCCTCTTGTTTACATGTTTTCCCTCAAGTCCCTTTCCATCCATCGTGTGTGTGTTTCCGCACCCATCATGTTCAGTTTGTGCGTGCTTATGTCTATGTCTCATCTCCAGTTCCCTTTTTCCTCTGTGTGTATTTATAATGTGCGTATTCCTCGTCAGTTTGTTATGTTAAGTCTGTGTGTCTTAGACTGTCATGTGTCATGTGTTCATCTTTCCTCTTTTATTTTGAAGAGGTCTGGTGTCCCATGTTCATTGTGTTTAGTTCTACTTCCCCTGTGGCATCATTATGTTCATTCCACCCAGCTGTTTCCACATGTGTTTGCCCTGATCACATCCTGTGTGTCCTTGAGTCTGCATTTATTCCTTGACTGATTGTCTGCTATCCTGCTATGCTCACGCCATGTTTTCCAGGATTTCATGTACTTATGCCAAGTCTTCACGGTTCATGTTTTCATATTCACTTTCAGGGTTTCTTATGTTTATCCTTAGTTCACCCAGTTTAATGTAGTGTTTAGTTTTGCTTTCGGCTCTTGTTTTGTACAGTTAAAACCAGCCTGTAATAAAACGGCTCGCTTTCAGTTAATATTAAGCTTATTTCCATGCTTTGTATTGTTTGCTTTTGTGTCCCCTATTCTCCACTCCACACAGTCTCCTCACTGAGACAAAGTCTCCCTTTCAACCTGAAATTACACTGTGGTGTCATGAGGACAAATAATTGTGTCATGGTCCAAATACTGATACCGAACTGCACATTCCTGCACTGCTCTACTCCATATATTTACTTCTAATGTCTACAGTAAGTATATCTTCAAAGATTAAGGTGCTTCAAGATTTGGCATGACTGCTCCAGCTTGACAGTTCATAAAGGAGCGAGGGAGCTCATGGAGAAGCTTAATGATCAATGAACAGTTATGTTTACACATAGTTTTTGTCTTAGTAAGAGCAAGAGTATTTATATTCTTGTGAACGTGTTCACATTAATCCATATCCGTTGTTTATTCATTTTTGGCCTGTCGCTGTATTTTAACTCTTTCAGGTGCCCGTCTTCATACCTCATCTGTCATAAGGAAGCACATGCAGAATGCTACATAGATACATAAACATGTTATTGTATTAAAAATGTGACAGTAAGTCAAATAATGTTAAATATTCTTCTGCTCGTCTTAAAACACAGCAGGTGCAAATTCACTGCTCACAGCAAATTTATTTTCAGACATGAAGATCCTTTATTTCAGCTTCAGACTTTGACAAACCACCAAAGCTCTGCTCTACTGCAGAATTACAGCACTAACAACACTGCGTAAATGTTTCATTGGCTTGAAAATGACATGAGAGCAAAAGCAGCAGAATCATCTGTGGAACAACAAGTGAAAGTTCAAAGAGGCAGATACGGATGAAGAGATACGACGACAACAACAGATAACTAGCAGTAACATTAACAAGTTGCAGCTGCTGTTAACTCGAGGTGGGGTTATAGCCTCGTTGAATTAATACAAAGTGAAGAACATGAAAGAAAAGCCACAGCAGTTATAAAACCGACATTTTCATCATTCTGTTTCAGGTTTTAGAGATACAAGGTTTTCTGTTTTCTGGACAATGCTCTACAAAACCCCCAAGCCAAGCTAATTGAAAGAAGGAATATAAAAGACGGTGTTAGAACAGAGTGTAAAGAAACCATTTACAGTAAATTTAGACTGAAACATGCGCACTCACCTATCTGCTTACTTTGAAAACTGCTCTGCTGCTCGCGTCAGTACATTCTGAAAGAGTTCCTCTTTATCTGAAGAGAGAGTAGGCATGGAGCGGTGTTACGTACTACCCCCTCCCACCCCAGCCCCCCCCACACACACACACAGACTGAGGGCTTAGTGTAAACAACTTCAGTCCACTCAGGGAGAATATTTCATTGTGAATACAAAATGCAGCGAGAAGAGCTGTGCATGAATATTTAGGATAAATACACACTCTCTCTTTGCGTCATACAGGCACGAACACACAGAGATTGTGTAAACCAGTCACAGAGGCCAAGCAACAAAAGGCAGGGGCAGAACAGATAAATAAAGTGTGTCCTCTTCCCTTTGGCTTAGCTGTTGGTGACTAACATAGTGTTTGAAGACAACAGAGACTTACTGACAGCTTAATGTGTTAACAAGCCACTTCTGATTCCTCTTACCGCACAGTGGGAACAAGCAGGATGTACAAACAGAGTCCTGTTACTGCCTTAAAGCTCCAGCATTGTGGGCAAAGTTCAAAGCCACAGGCCAATAAACTAAGCGCTACAAGAAATTGTAAAAAAATCCACTCAGGTCATTGCAGACAGGAGACTTGTTAACAGCATTGCTCTGTGTGCTTAGTTAAACTGTTTCAGCTGAAGTGATTGGAAAGACGCCTCAGCTGAAACATGGTGGAGCATGCGTGTCTAGATGAACCCAGTGTTTAGTGTGTGTGAGCGAAAACTCAAACACACTGCTTCATCATCGTGTGGAGACAGTCACAGCTCGCGCCATGTCAGGGGTGACAAAAGATGTTAAATGAAAAGATCTTCTGTAACGTTTCATCAACATCTCATGTGTGAGCACAACAGTAGTTTATTCCAACAGTTTCACACGTGGGCTCAAGTCACACAAGAAAAGCAAAACTGACACTTTTTTCACTCGTCTGCTGTGGGACTCAACCTCTCCACAGCACGAAACACTCGTCAGCTACAGCAGCAGAGATGTGACTTAGTGGCCTTATTATTATTTTTTTAAGTGCTACTAAAGTGGTTAGTTATTAACACAGGAATAACACACGTGTGACTCCATATTGTAGTGGTTTGCACATTTGCCTAACAGGCAAAGAGTCAGTGGTTTGATTCCAGCCCCAGGTGTTGTGGTAGGAAGGGCGTCTCATATAAAACTCTGCCAAACCACAACAAATAGCTGAAAGCAGCTTTTAAAAAAATCAAATCTGCAGGCAGAATGCACAAGTTTCAACAGCATATTGCACACTTTGAGCTGAAGCTGCTTTTTAGCAGTGAAACCTTAGTTTTAAGTGTTTTTATTAGAAAGTTACACATCACTTTGATGTGCACAGGAAACTGGACGTATTTGTACTAGATACCTCTTAGGTATCAGTTGCTAAAGCAAAATTGTGGTGTGAGAGGAATTTTATGATGCTTTTGAATTTTTTATTGTCATTGCACGTGTCACAAGTACAAGGCAAAGAAATGCAGTTCGCATCTATCCAAAAGTGCTTTAGCCATGATATAGATATATTACAAATATATATTAGCAATAGTATAGATATATAAATACATTACAGAAATGGGTCTATTATGGTATGTAATAGTGTACACAGTAGGAAGTTATGAATATGCTATAACTGTAAGTATGTACAGGCTGTAGTGGTGTAGAAGCTATGTACAGACTATGAAAAGGATATAAATATGAAAACTATACAGAAATGTGATGTGGACTCCCAGGAACTTGAAGCTGCTCACACGCTCCACAGCCGTCCCCTTAATGTGGATGGGTGGATGTGGGTCAGCATTCCTCCTGTAGTCCACGATGAGCTCCTTGGTCTTCTCGGTGTTGCATACAAGAGGAAATATGAGGATGAGGAAGATGAGTATGACTCAGAAATGGATGATTTTATTGATGATGGAGGTGAGGTGCAGGAGGAAATTTCTAAGCACATTTCTAAGCCTCATCTTCGTCATTGATGAGGCCAATCACCGTGGTGTCATCTGCAAACTTAATGATGGTGTTGGAACCATCAGCAGGTCTGCAGTCGTGGGTGAAGAGGGAGTAGAGGAAAGGGCTCGTCACACAGCCTTATGGTACACTGTTCATTGTGATGGTAGATGAGCAGCGGTTATCCAGCCGGACATGTTGGGGCCGGTTGGTCAGGAAGTCCAGTAACCATTTGCAGATGAGAGAACTGATGCCCAGGCCTGTCAGTTTCCTGATGAGTTGTGAGGGGAGGATTGTATTGAACGCTGAGCTGAAGTCTATAAACAGCATTCTGGCGTAGGTGTTGTTGACCAGCTGCTCTCAGCACTTTGTGACGATGGGGGTGAGTGCTACTGGGCGGTAGTCATTGAGGCTTGATGGGTTGGAGTTTTTGGGTATCGGGACGATGGAGGTGGATTTGAAGCAGGCCGGTACCACAGCAGTCGTCCTGGATGAGATTCTGGCAAACTAACTCAGGAGAGGAAAACAGTCATAATTCATAAGTCAATGAATTATCTGTCTGTTACTTACTCTGTCCGAAAGAAGACTTACAGGTCTAATATTTATGCCCTTCTTGTCTGAAATTCCCAGTTTTTCCAAAGATATCCAGTGGACCAGTTTGGATACTTCGGTGGGCCAGCCCCGCTCTAAGGTATCGGATTGGAAGAACGGCTTTCTGAGCTCAACGATGGTGATGAAGATCAGTTATAGAGTGGATGCATTAGTTCACCAGTCAAGGTGATTTTTCACTTGTTTTTCCATGAACACAGTAAATGCAATGATCATTATTATGATATTACCACTACATTGAAATTCCAAAGAGTGCATTTTTACCCTCTTATTATTAAGAAATTAATAGGTAAGTATGGAACAGCTAGGAGAGAAACCGGACGGTATCGCTGTGTGACGGATATTTATGCATGTACAGTCCTGTGGAAAATTCTGAAACTGCTCTTTTCTGTTTAGTTTTTGTTTCCAAGCAACCAGACCTTGCAGCTTTTAGAGTAAAGGTCAACTTTGAAAAAACAACGATATTGCTTTTTCACTTGTTTTCAGTCCAGTACCTGACCGTCCTTGTACCTGACCATTTCCAGTGGAATTTGTTTTTGTTTGTTGATCACTGATCTATGACATTGTGCAAAAGTCTCAAGTCTTTATATTTAGCCAGGAAAATGGGAAATACTTTCAGCAACTTATTGAAACATGCACATATACATATATGGACATATATTATATCTCTTGGCTGGCCTGGGAAGTCCTTGGTGTTCCCCTGGACAAGCTGGAGGAGGGAGGTCTGTGCTTCTATGTGTGGGCTGCTGCCCCCACGACCTGGCCCCAGATAAGCGGAAGAAGATGGATGGATGCACAAATATTCAGGGATATATTGTATAGAATACAAAAACAGAGTTTGTGGCAACAAAGTTTAAAAGTCAATGTTTAGTACGACCGGCTGTATTCTTCAACATAGCTTGAACTACCTCAACCAAGCTTTGTGTAATTTACTGTAATTTATGTGAGTAGTCTTCAGAAATCGTTCTCCGGGCTTCCTGAGAGACATTCAAAGCTCTTCTTTGACACATGACGTCGTTTTGTTCTGTTCTTCGTCAAAACGATTCCACACTGGTTCGATGGTATTGAGGTTGGTCTTTGGGGAGATCGCTTGTAGAGCTCCATCGTGCATGTTTCTCTTCAGTTATGCTTTCTCTGTATTTGTGGTGTGTTTGGGATCACTGTCATGCTGACAAAAGAGCAGTTGGAAAAACAATGTTTACCAGGCAGTAATGCATGATGGATCAAAATCTGACTTCACTCTTCTGCACTCATAATTCATACAAATTTGAGAAGATCCCCAACAACACCGGCTGAAATGCAATGCTGAAACACATTCATAAAATGACTCAGGCATAATATTCAAAGTTGACTTAAAGTGTTGATTTAGTATTTTTTCAGATTTTCTGCACATTTTTTCAGTCCACTGCACAGTGATTAGTTCTTATTTAGTGTTTGGTTGTGCAAACTCTACAGCTTAGTTGTCCCCGCCCTCCTTTGTCCTCCTGTCCCCCTCCCCTCCAGTGAGGAGGTAAACAGTTTGATGGCGTGTGGGACAAAGGAGTTTTTAAGTATGTTGGTAGTAGACTTTGGGAGAAGCAACCTGTCACTGAACAGACTCCTCTGGTTGTTTATTATGACCATATGCAGAGGATGCCCAGCATTGCCCATAATTTCCATCAGTTTCTTTGGTGTCCTCTTCTCTGCCACTGTCGACCACAGAGCCAGCCTTCCTAAGGAGTGACTCAGAGGAGATTCCTGATATAATTCCAACCCCACCTTTAACCCACCTCTCATTCCTACCACACCCTCACATTGTCTCGCTGTCCTCATACATGTCTTGCACCACCCTCACATATTTCTCTGCCACTCCTGACTTATGCAGTACCATCATTCCTGTCTTGGCACCTATCATACTGGCTGTACATGTATTTGCTAAACCCCATCATATTTTCTCCATTATTGGTGGAGTGCCCCACTGCAGGAAGAGTCCTAAAGCCTGACTGGGGCCTGTCTGTGTGGAGTTTGCATGTTCTGCCTGTGACTATGTGGCTTTCTTCCGAGTACTCGAGCTTCCATCTACAGTCCAAAAATATGCACAATATGTAGATTTGTCTTTCTAAATTGGCTATAAATGTGATGTCACATGCTTAAAGTGTGTAGAATTAAGTAAAACAATTAAAATAAAAAAATGTGCTGATTAAAATGTGATTTTCAGTCTTTAGCAATGGTCAGTAAGACTAGAAAAACACTAAATAAATGCAAGTAGATTACAGTACAAACTACAGTACACTGGAATCTTTGCAGCTCTGAGGGGGAATAAGTAGTTTAACTGTGACAAGCTGCACCAGACCAGAATTTATATCGTGCGTATGTGAAACATGCAGAAGAATAAAAGTTTGGGATTTTCTTCTTCTGTTAGTGGCTTCTGACACAGGTGACACTGAAAATGGCTAAATATACTTTTTTTAAAATCATTGAATTTTTATTTACATTTAACCTTTTGTATTGTTTATATTGTCTATTTTGTTACTTAACATTCTGTTTATTTTAACCTTCATGTACAGCGCTTTATGACTGGCTGTCTACAAAAAGTGGTAATTAAATAAACTTTGCTTACTTACTCCATAAAATGTCACCGCACTACAAGGAAATTGGAAATTAGCTCATTACCAGGAACTATCTTGTGAGAAACTATAGTTGCAAATTCCATGAGCCAGGGCTGTAAGGTAGTACTAAGAACTGCTCCCAGTGATGGATTCTAAGAAAATTCCTAGAATTAGAATAATTTTCCTTCTAAATTTAGCAGTAAATCCTGGTAAGCCTAAAAGTGATTCACAAAGTATCTCAGTCTGTAATAGAGCTCTGAAAGGTTAAAAACTGTTAGGCGTGAGGAAGTGGACTTTTAGTTTTTCTTAGGAGTTAAGAAAATGGCAGAAAGATATAATGTAGCCAGGAGTACATATCTAATAAGCATTTAAGTTTTAGGGAATCCCATCATCAATTAAGCAAAGCAAACTGTGAATATTTTATTTCCTCACTTAAGTAAAAAGTTCAAGTGCACTCTGGTGACTTTATAATTTTCAGGTTATCTTCTCCTTTGCTTTAATGCCATAGTATTCCCTGCTCTCTTCTGTTCTAACATATACTGTTAAAAAGTTTAAAGTTTCTTTACATTTCTCAAATATTTCTGCAAAATTGTGATTCAAAGCATCACCGCCACCTTATATTTTAGACGTGGTTTTTATTCATTGCTGAAAATTGTCTGACATTTCCACATCACCATATCAAAATTATCCATATCACCGAGGGCCAAAGGTATGTGAACATCTGCTTTTAGCATCTGGTGAGACATCCTGGTGCAGGCACAACTGAAACTAGCATTCATAGTAACCGCTGGGCAGTCCTAAACCTGGGCTTGGAGGAATTTAAAAGCTTTTACTCTGGGATTGAGGAGGGTCTCCTCAAATGACCTGCTCGCTACATTTTTCTACATTTCTCTTGGATTAAGGTCAGCACTTGGCTGTTCTAAAACACTGACTTTATTCCTCTTGGATTCCTGATGGAATATCTTGTATACTGAGCATTGCTGTCTTACTGAACCAATTTCCATCCGTGATAGCGAGCAGTCTTAGAAAGATAAAGAGCAAATCTATGGCACTGAGGCCAATCATGGGTTAGTGTTATTACTGTCTCCAAACGAAATGCTTCTCAAATCAGACAGTTCTAGTTTAGGTGTCATCTGGTCAAGTTTGCACAGGATGGTTGTTCCCTGTTCTCATTATGATGGACCCTTGAAGTTTAGCGATTTTTAAAGTATGTGACAAATGCTTTTAGCTTCTTAAAAGTTATATAGCCTCCAAGACGATCATGTCTTCTTTCTTGGAGCGATTTTGTTTGTCTACCTCTTCTTTCGAGTGTAACAATGGTCTTGAATTGCATTTGTTTATTCAACCTCTGACTGTGAACTGGTTGGGTCCAAATGTTTTGGTTCTGTAATCGTTTCCAGCCTGATGTGTGTTAACGTGTCTTGCTTTGAGATGTATGATTTTCTCAGAAATTGAATTTCTTCATTTCTTTGAAGTGACAATTCACTTCATGTCATGTTATTTGGTGATAGATTTCTGTTTCTGTACCCTGTACTCCAATTTCAATTCAATTCTATTTCTTGAACTGAGGCCTTTGTTTACAGAAATAAGGTGTTTAGATAATTAAAGCAAACTGCTCTTGTGTCAGCTTTCTAATTAAACATTATGCATGACATTTTCTACTGTTATAACAGAATATAATTATATAAAGTACATTTTTATTGCATAACATTTTTATTTAATTAAAGCAGGAATTAAAGCAGGAAGCAGGAAAAAACATTTATTGCTCTAGTTATTTACTTCATGATGACTTAAGATGAATTAAAGCCATAGCCATAAATGAATCTTATTTAGGTCTCAGAGTGCAGTCCAAGCAATCTTACAGTATGGGAGTAAATTACCTTTGCAGGTGAATCAGTAGTTTTACTATAAAAAGCTGTGCCAGACAAGGATTTATATAATATGTATACCATATGAAAAATGCAGCAGAATAAAGGTGAAGGTTTTTCTACCCTATTTTGTTTTTGACAGGGCTATCGGCAGCATCTGACACAGGTGACACCTAGAATTGTTAAATAATATCATGCATAAAATGTCATCACAATAAAAATAAATGAGAAATGAACACATTACCAGGAATCACCTCTGTGAATTCCACGAGCAAGGGCTATAATCACGCAGTTTCCTAGTATGAAGAACTGCGCTTAGTGATGTTAATCTAGTACAAAATTCTTAGAATTAGAAAAAGAATTTCCCCTCAAGCTTTAGCAATAAATCCTGGGGTAGAAGTTATTCAAAGCATCTCAGCCCTTAAGAGAGCTCCTAAGGTCAAAAAGTGTTTGAACTGAGGAAGTGAACTTCCAAGAAGTTTAAGAGTTTCTTAACCAGATAATAAAATGCCAGAAAGAACAATTTTCTCCTCCGAATGAAGAGTTACAATATTTTCAGTTTGCATAATCTAGTTATTTCATTACTTTCTGCTTTAGATACTCCACTCATCTTTAGAGCATAACATGCAAAAACAAACTGAAAAGAAAAAGCTGTCATTTTATATTTAAGATTTGCTAAGTGAACCATTACAAACTAACGCACTGATTAAGAAATTAGAAAATATTCCAACCTAAAAGTCTCCAGTGATTGCAAGTAGCCATTTCAACATGAAGCTGAAGGTAAAGTATACTTGGTGAACTACTCATGCAGTCTAATCTTGGATCCTGTGGTTATAACTGACTAATGTATGAATTTGCCACCATAATGTAAGTGATTGAGTTACTTTGGTAACAAGTCACAACTGAAATCAGAGTGTGTGGATGCACATACCCATCATTGGTGCTCTCCTTTACTTTGACAAAGAACACTGCAAAGAGAAGTTTCATGAGCGCTTTTATGATGAAGCTTGTGATTTTCCACTTCCTAGTAAATCATTTGCATGAGTAATGAAGAAACTGACTAGACTTTCACTACTGGAAAGCTAGTGAAAGAGATGGACCTCTATAACGTGGTTGTTGGATAAAGTGTTTTACATAATTTTCCTGCAAAAGTGACCCTGGATTCAGTGCTGTATAAATAAAAATCCAGTGAATTGAATAGTTTAATTACCGTATTTTCACGACCATAAGGCGCACTTAAAAGTCTTAGATTTTCTTCAAAAAGTGCGGCGCGCCCTATGTGTTGTAAGGAGGACGTAGTAGAGAACACCATGAGAACGTTAAAGGGTGAAGTGTGGGCGTTGATCGTATATACCGGGACAATCGCACATACCTGTATAAAAGGACAGGTATGTGCATTATGCAGGACATCGTTGTTTTAACAACCCTGAAAATGGCAAAGAGACACGCTTACGAAGCACAGTTTAAACTGAAGGCCATCAGCTACGCGGAGGAACATGGAAATCGAGCAGCGGCGAGAGAATTTAAGATTAACGAATCGATGGTTCGCAAATGGAGGAAGCTGGAAAACAAGCTCCGGCAGGTCAAGAAAACGCAGCTGAGTTTCCACGGACATAAGGCGAGGTGGCCCGAGTTGGAGGAAAGACTCGAGCGGTGGATCATCGAGCAAAGAGCGAGCGGGAGAAGCGTTTCGACGGTCACCATTCGGCTAAAAGCAGTTTCACTAGCTGAAGAGATGAACATTGAACATTTCCAAGGAGGTCCGTCTTGGTGCTTTCGTTTTATGAAACGGTGCCATTTTTCCATCCGGACCAGGACTACGGTAGCGCAGCAACTTCCAGCGGATTACCGGTATAAGGAAAAGCTGGCCATCTTCCGCTCCTACTGCAGCAAACACATCGGTGACAAAAACATCCAGCCACATCACAAACATGGACGAGGTCCCGCTCACTTTTGACATCCCGGTGAGTCACACTGTGGAGAAGGGGACCAGCACGGTAGCGATACGCACAACGGGGTATGAAAAGTCTTCTTTTACTGTTGTGCTTGGCTGCCATGCTAATGGACAGAAACTGCCGCCTATGGTGATTTTTAAGCGAAAGACTTTGCCTAAAGAGAAGTTTCCAGCAGAAATCATCATTAAGGCAAATGAAAAGGGCTGGATGGATGAGGAAATGATGAAAGAGTGGCTGAGGGAGGTGTATGTAAGGAGACCAGGTGGTTTTTTCCACGCATCACCATCGCTGTTGATCTGTGACTCTATGCGTGCCCATCTCACAGCCGATGTGAAAAAACTTGTGAAGCAAATGAACTGTGAGCTTGCTGTCATTCCGGGAGGCCTGACAAAGGAACTCCAACCGCTGGACATCGGTGTGAACCGCCCGTTCAAAGTAAGGCTGCGAGCGGCCTGGGAGCGATGGATGACCGGTGGAGACCACAGTTTCACTAAGAGTGGAAGGCAGCGCCGGGCGAGTTACGCCACAATTTGCCAATGGATTGTAGATGCTTGGGCTAACATGTCTGCTGGCACTGTTGTTCGAGCTTTCGCAAAAGCCGGCATCGTTTCCGAGGAGCCGCACGACACGGAAAGTGACTCTGACGGTGAAGACAGTGAACCTGGCATGTTTGATGGAGATTTAGCGCAGCTGTTCAATTCAGACACAGAGGATGAGGACTTCGATGGGTTTGATTGATGATCATTTGCAGAAATGTGAGTAAGGTACCGAATTCAGGTTTGCTCCCGCTTTATTTTTAAATACGCATACGCTACTTGTAAGCGCCCTATGGTCCAGTGCTCCTTATGTGTGTGTTAAATACAGTAAGGGCACACATAACTGAGACTGCGCCTTTTAGCACAGTGCGCCTTATGGTCGTGAAAATACGGTACTTAAAATTATTAACTGAAAATGTTCATTAAAACGCTCTTGATAAACACAGCTACTAAACCTGCTGATGGCATTTTATGGTGATTTGTAGCCAGAGGAAGGAGCAAGAGACAGACTGAGAAATATAGTCAGTTAGGGAATGTGCCTTTCAATCAGCCAACTGGTTAACTTAACAAATGCTGGTCATACCCCCTGCGTGAATCGCTACCTTATAATGGTGGAGGTGTTTGTATGTCTCAGAGATCCAAGGGGCTATGTTGTCTGGGGGCTTTTGCCCCCTGGTAGGGTCTCCCATGGCACATGGTCCTGGGTGAGGGATCAGACAAAGACTGATTCAAAAAACCCCTACGAGAAGACGATCAACTGAACAGTTCATGCTGATCGGGATAGGGTTATCAGGGCCCAACCCTGTTAACGCAGCTACTTGGGGATGAGAGGGTTTGTTCCCTGCGGCTTCAGATCAGGGAACATGTCCTGACTGTCATCTGAGCTTATTTGCGTTCGAGTACTGGCCTTCTTGGAGTCCCTGAGCGGGGTGCTCTGGTGGTGAGTTGTATCAGGTGGCAGGAGAGGATGGTTGACACAGACCTGGCGCACCTAAATGTATAGTGAGGGTGCCCTGGGGACACCTGGCAGAGGCCCCGGTCCGCGGTCCACCTCTGTCAGAGGTTCGATAGCATTCTGAGGGAGACTGGGGACACTGAGTCCAAAGGGACCATGTTCAGCATCTCTGCTGCTCAAGAAGCTTCTCTGAACTGCGGCCACAAGGTGGTTGGTGTCTGTTATGGTGGTAAACCCGAATGAAATAGTGGACGCCAGAGATAAAATAAGCCATCAGGCTGAAGGAGGAGTCCCATCAGGCTTGGTTAGCCTGTGTGACTTTGGAGGCAGCCAATAGGTACTGACAGGCCAAGTGGAACGCAGCTCAGGCAGTGGCTAAAGCAAAAACCAGAGTGTGGGAAGAGAACTTGAAAAAGACTTTCGGGACACCCTTGAAGAGATCATGGCAAACCATCAGGCAACTCAGGAGGGGAAAGCGATGCTTTGCCTGCACAGTGTATAGTGCGGGTGGACTGCTGCTGACTTTGCCAGAAAACATTGCCAGGCAGTGGAAGGACTGCTTCAAGGACCTCCTTCGTCTTCCATGTAGGAAGCAGAGTCTGGGGACGAGGGGGAGAGCTTGTCTATCTCCAATCTCACTGAGGTCACTGAGACTGCTCTCACAGGTAGAGACTGACGAGGTACAAAACACATGCTATGGCAAGGGGGAGCCAGGACGCCAGATTGGGTACATAGCCCCAAGTGCGATAGGAGAAGGATCGTTGAGTGTGAAAGGAACTGACCTGAAAGATAAAATCATGGCCAAGCATGAAACCTGGATCCCCCGTAGCCGGTTACCAAGACTATGTGAAGTACCCTCAGAAGGTCTGCTAGATGATGCTAATGCAGCACTACGGACGATACCTACAGCCACCACTACCGAGACTAACAAGCTGATCTACACTACGGCAGCAGTGATCAGTGAGATGCTTGGCTACAAGTTGAACAGCCACAAGGAGCAGTTCCCTCCATGGCAAAGGAGGCTAGAAGCTAAGATCAAGGTAGCAAGGAGGGAGGTTAGCCAACTATCAGAGATGCAGAAAGGTGCGATGAAAAAGGTGCCTAAGTAGTACAGCAAGCTATCCATACCTGAGGCCTTTGAAACTGCTAAACAACGACTCACAGCCTTGGCCAGCCGCTTGAAGAGGCACACCAGAGAGATCAAAGGCAGGAGAATAAACCAGCTGTTCTCCACAGAACCAGCCATGGTATACTCTGAGTGGCAGGGGAACAATATGAGAACAGAACCTCTAAGGCTGGAGACGGAGCAATACTCTAAGAGCATATGGGAGAAGGATGCAACCCATAACGAGAAGTGGTTAGTTGATCTGAGGGCAGACCACAGCAACCTTCCTGAACAGGTTCCAGTAACAATCACAGTGGCAGACATCCAAGAAAGGGTCTCCAGTATGAGGAGTTGGACAGTACACGGCTCTTACATGGTTTACGCCTATTGGCTGAAGAAGCTGACTGCACTCCACGAGCATCTGGCAGCACAAATGAACCAGCTGCTAGTTGACGAGAGACACCCGGAATGGCTAACTGAAGGCCGGACATTCCTGATCCTCAAAGACCCCCAGAAGGGACTGGTTACCCTCCAACTACCGACCAATAACCTGATTGAGTATCACGTGGAAGCTCCTGTCAGGCATCATATCGGCTAAGATGAACAGGCACATGGGTCAATACATGAGTGGGGCGCAGAAAGGGATGGGCAAGAATACCAGAGGTGCAAAACACCAGCTACTGGTAGTCAGCCGAGACTGCAAGACCAGACTGACCAACCTGTGCACTGCCTGGATTGATTACAAGAAGGCCAATGACTCAATGCCCCACACCTGGTTCCTGGAATGCCTAGAACTATAAGATCAACAGGACCCTGAGAGCCTTCATCAGGAACTCAATGGGGATGTGGCGGACAACACTAGAGGCCAACTTCAAGCCCATAGCACAAGTAACCATCAAATGCGGGATCTACCAAGGAGATGCTCTGTCCCCACTGCTGTTCTGCATAGGCCTGAACCCCTTCAGTGACATCATTAACAAGACTGGCTACGGATACAGACTACGGAACGGAGCAGTTGTCAGCCACCTCCTGTACATGGATGACATCAAGCTGTATGCCAAGAGTGAATGAGACATTGATTCACTGATCCACACTACCAGGCTATACAGCAATGACATTGGAATGTCGTTCGGACTGGAGAAGTGTAGTCGGATGGTAACAAAGAGAGGGAAGGTAGTCAGAACTGAGGGGATTGATTGATTGATTGATTGATTGAATCTTTATTTTGAACATGTTGAAAAAGTATAAAAAAAAATAGAATTAAAAGAGACAAATGAACAAAGCAAACAAAAGGAAAGCGAGCAACCACAACTCCAAATAACGTCCATGTTCAAAAAGGAGCAGGAAGAAGCATAAGCTTATTTAATCCCACCCCTTTTCCACTATCTAGTATCAATAGACTACAGAAATACCTCCTCATATATATATATATATATATATATATATATATATATATATATATATATATACACACACATACATATATATATATATATACCCATACCAACAAACCCGTGCATGCGCACACACATGAAAATATTAGACAAGAACACCCTATCAAATCTCTACCTTTTCCCTGTACCCTGTAAAGACCATATCCTTAAACCGCTTTTTAAACTGCGCCATGCTTGGACATTGCTTCATATCTTTACTTAGTCTGTTCCACAGCTTCACTCCACACACAGAGATGCAAAAACTTTTTAATGTTGTACGGATACGAGGATGTTTTAAATTTAATTCCCCCCTCAAATTGTGTCCCCGTTCCCTTTTAGAAAACATTTTTAGAATATTGTCAGGAAGCAGGTTATTTATTGCTTTATATATAATTTGTGCTGTGAGAAAATGAACCAGATCTGTGAATTTTAGAATTTTTGATTTTAAGAGTAGTGGATTTGTATGATCTCTGTAACCAGTTTTATGGATTATCCTTATGGCCCTTTTTTGTAATATAAAGATTGATGATAGCGAACATTTGTAAGTATTGCCCCAAACCTCTGCACAGTAATTCAAATACGGTGCAATCAGGGAACAATAGAGAATGTGGAGTGATTTGTGGTCCAGAATGTGTTTTACTTTACTCAAGATTGAGACACTTCTTGAAATTTTGTTATGTATATGATTTATATGAGACTTCCAGTTTAATTTATCATCTATAATCACACCAAGAAACTTATGTTCAAGTACTCTTTCAATTTCCACACCATCTACATGAATCTGCACTTGTGCATTTCTAAGGGAATTCCCAAATAAGATAATTTTAGTTTTACTTAGATTTAGCGATAGTTTGTTCCTGTTAAACCATTTTTTAATTTTGCACATTTCTGAAGTAATTGTATCCAGCAGCTCCTTAAGATTCCCCCCAGAACAAAAAATATTTGTGTCATCTGCAAATAATACTAATTTTAATATATCAGATGCCTTACAAATATCATTTATATAAATAATAAATAATTTTGGACCCAGTACAGAGCCTTGTGGAACACCACAAGCAATGTCCAAGCATGATGAGGAATGGACACCCAGCTTCACAAATTGTTTCCGGTCACTTAAATAATTTTTCACCCATTGCAGTACAACCCCCCTAATCCCATACCGTTCCAGTTTATTAATTAATATGTCATGATTGATTGTGTCGAATGCTTTCTTGAGATCCAGAAATACTCCAGCTGCATACTGTTTCTGATCTATAGCATTCGTAATCTCCTCAATTGATTCGATTAATGCCAGAGATGTTGATCTTTTTGATCTGAATCCATATTGACTGTCAGAGAGTAATTTATATTTATCTAAGAATTTGTCTAATCGTTTATTAAACAGGTTTTCTAGGATTTTGGAGAATTGTGGTAGTAAAGAAACAGGCCTGTAATTTGTGAAGTGGCGTCTATCCCCGGTTTTATACAGCGGCACAACTTTAGCTATTTTCATTTTGTTTGGCACTTTTCCCGTCTGAAATGATAAGTTGCAAATATATGTTAGAGGTCCTACAATTCCTTCAATGACCTTCTTGACGATTTTCATGTCAATATCATTACAATCAGTGGATGTTTTATATTTACACATGTGTACAATGTCAATTATTTCTTTTTCCTCCACTGATGTGAGGAACATTGAGTTAGGGTTCCTATCAATCAGGTTTTCACTACAGTCTACTGATGGCAGTGACTCAGGAATTTGTTCTGCCAGTTTTGGTCCAATATTTACAAAATAATGATTAAAGCTGTTGACCTTATCAGCAGTGTTTTCCATAATATTGCCATTATCGATAAAGTATTGTGGATAACTTTGTTGTCCAGAATTATTTTTAATGATACCGTTTAAAACATCCCATATTCCTTTCATATTATGTTTATTGTTGTTCAATATTTTACTATAATACTCCTTTCTACATACACGTATAATATTGGTCAACTTATTTTTGTATTTTTTATATTTATTTTCAGCTTCTTTTGTTCTTTGTTTTAGGTATTCCCTATAGAGTGTATTTTTCTTTTTACATGCATTTTGTAAACCCTTAGTGAGCCATGGTCTATCTGAATATTTGTGCTTTCTGTTGTATTTTATTGTTGGACAGTTTTTATCGTACAACTCCATGAATATTCTTAAAAATATGCCATATGCAATATCAATATCAGCTTCTTTGTACACATTGTCCCAGTCCTGATTTAATAGAGCGTTCTTAAATGCAGTCATAGTTTCTTCTGTCCTTACACGTCTGTATCTCAGTTGTTCTTCATGCTGATTTTTCTTATAATTAGTGTCATAAACTGCAAAAACTGGTAGGTGATCACTGATGTCATTAATTAATATTCCGCTCACAATGTTGTTTTCCATATTGTTAGTGAAAATATTGTCAAGTAAGGTGGCACAATGTGGTGTAATTCTGCTGGGCGTGGTTATTTTAGGATGTAAACTCAAACTGTACATAGTGTTTAGGAATTCGTCGGTCATTTTATGTTTTTTTGGATTCAACAGGTCAATATTAAACTCACCACAGATAAACACAACTTTTTGATTTGTTTTAGAGAATATTTCCTCTATGAAGTCATTAAATACTTGAATACTAGAGCCAGGTGTTCTATATATACAGCTAATTATTACATTTTTTTCTTCTTCCTTATAAATTTCAATTGTTATACATTCTAGTAAATTATCAATTACAGTTGTCATACTTTCTACCACCTTGTAGTTTAGGTTTTTATCCACATACACAGCTACTCCCCCTCCACTCTTGTTCCTTCTATTTACAAAATTCACTTCATATCCCTCCAGTCCAAAGTCCATTCCTTTCTCCGCATTGATCCATGTTTCAGAAATGGCAATAATTCCAAATGGATTTGTCAACTCATTTAGATATTCCTTTATATTGTTGAAGTTGGCATACAGACTTCTGCTATTAAAATGGATTATTGATCATTTATTTTCCGTGTTGATGGTGTGCTTAAACTGTTCATCAGTGAAGTAGCAGCAGTTACAGCTGATGTTGTAGAAGAAATTATTTTCCGGGTCTATATCCTTTTCTAAGTCTAGAACATTATGGTCTGTGTATCGAAATGTTCTCAGTTCCAGATTATCATAAAGAGAATTCCAATGAGTTATGTTGATATTGTTGCCGGATGCAGATGAAGTTCTTTTGGACTGTGCCATGTGTTGTGTTGTGTGTCACGTCACATGTGTATTCATGAACTACCAGAAGGCAACATTGCAGACATAGAGGACAGTTACAAGTACCTGGGGATCCCGCAGGCTAATGGGAACCATGAAGAGGCCGCTAGAAAAGCTGCAGCCACCAAGTACCTGCAGAGGGTCAGGCAAGTCCTGAGGAGTCAGCTGAATGGTAAGAACAAGATCCGGGCCATCAACACGTACGCCCTGCCCGTGATCAGGTACCCTGCTGGGGTAATAGGCTGGCCAAAGGAGGAGATAGAAGCCACTGACATGAAGACAAGAAAGCTCCTGACCATGCATGGAGGGTTTCACCCCAAGTCCAGCACCCTGAGGCTGTAAGCTAAGCGGAAGGAAGGGGGCCAGGGACTGGTGAGTGTCAGCACCACAATCCAGGATGAGACAAGGAACATCCACGAATACATTGGGAAGATGGCCCCAACTGACCGAGTGCTCAGTGAATACCTCAGGCAGCAGAAACCCAAGAAAGAGGAGGGAGACGAGGAACCATCATGGAAGGACAGGCCCCTGCACGGTATGTACCACCGGCAGATAGAGGAGGTGGCTGATATCCAGAAATCCTACCAGTGGCTGGACAAAGCTGGACTGAAAGACAGCACAGAGGCACTAATCATGGCAGCACAAGAACAAGCTCTGAGTACAAGATCCATAGAGGCTGGGGTCTATCACACCAGGCAAGACCCCAGGTGCAGGCTGTGTAAAGATGCCCCAGAGACAATCCAGCACATAACAGCAGGGTGCAAGATGCTAGCAGGCAAGGCATACATGGAACGCCATAACCAAGTGGCCGGCATAGTGTACAGGAACATCTGTGCCGAGTATAACCTGGAAGTCCCGAGGTCAAAATGGGAGATGCCCCCAAGGGTGGTGGAGAATGACCGAGCTAAGATCCTGTGGGACTTCCAGATACAGACGGACAAAATGGTGGTGGCTAACCAACCGGACATAGTGGTGGTAGACAAACAGAAGAAGACGGCCGTAGTGATCGATGTAGCGGTTCCGAATGACAGCAATATCAGGAAGAAGGAACACGAGAAGCTGGAGAAATACCAAGGGCTCAGAGAAGAGCTCGAGAGGATGTGGAGGGTGAAGGTAACGGTGGTCCCCGTGGTAATCGGAGCACTAGGTGCGGTGACTCCCAAGATAGGCGAGTGGCTCCAGCAGATCCCGGGAATAACATCGGAGATCTCTGTCCAGAAGAGCGCAGTCCTGGGAACAGCTAAGATACTGCGCAGGACCCTCAAGCTCCCAGGCCTCTGGTAGAGGACCCGAGCTTGAAGGATAAACCGCCCGCAGGGGCGTGCTGGGTGTTTTTTATTTTTTCTATAGATATATAGATATATACACACACACACACACAAGGAAAACTTAGGCAAATGTGTGTACAAAGCTTATCAAATCAAATCAAATCACTTTTTATTGTCACATCACATGTGCAGGCACACTGGCACAGCACATGCGAGTGAAATTCTTGTGTGCGAGCCCCACAAGCAACAGTGTGCAAACACAACAACACAAACGAGCAAAATACAAGAATGGCCAACCTGAAACTAATAAATATATGTACAATATATAATAGTGTATGCATTTCTGGATGTGTATACTAAATATTTTCCTACGTGTGTGTGTGTGTGTGTGTGTGTGTGTGTGTGTGTGTGTGTGTGTGTGTGTATACACATTTTTACAAATTAAATAGTAAAAAAAAAAAAAAAAAAAAAAAAAAAAAAAAATAATAATAATAATAATAATAATAATAATAATAATAATAATAATAAAATATATAAAATATACAGAGTTGAATATGTGCAAAACAAGTGGCATTTATATACAGTGTGGAGTGCATAATGTTGAAGTTCCAGTAGTGAAGCTGAGGTGTCTATGACGTGTTCAGCAGTCTGATGGCCTGGTGGAAGAAGCTGTCTCTCAGTCTGCTGGTACGGGACCGGATGCTGCAGAACCTCCTTCCTGATGGAAGCAGTCTGAACAGTTTATGGCTGGGGTGACTGGAGTCCTTGATGATCCTCCCCGCTTTCCTCAGGCACCGCTTCCTGTAGATGTCTTGGAGGGAGGGAAGCTCACCTCCAATTATCCGTTCAGAGCACCGCACTACTCGCTGGAGAGCTTTGCAGTTGTAGGCGGTGCTGTTGCCATACCAGGTGGTGATGCATCCAGTGAGGATGCTCTCAATGGCACAGTGATAGAAGGTCCTGAGGATGCGGGGGCTCATGCCGAATCTTTTCAGTCTCCTGAGAAAGAAGAGGCGCTGCTGCGCCTTCTTCACTGTTTTGTTTGTGTGTACTGACCACGTAAGATCCTCAGCCAGGTGTACGCCAAGGAACCGGAAGCTGCTCACTCTCTCCACAGCAGCGCCGTTGATGGTGATGGGGGTGTGTACTTCTCTGCACCTCCGGAAGTCCACTATCAACTCCTTTGTCTTTGCGACGTTGAGGGTGAGATGGTTGTCTTGACACCAGTGGGTCAGGGCGCTGACCTCCTCCCTGTAAGCCGTCTCATCACCGTTGGTGATAAGACCCACCACTGTAATGTCGTCCGCAAACTTCACAATGATGTTGGAGCTGTTAGTGGCTGTGCAGTCGTAGGTGTAGAGTGAGTACAGGAGAGGGCTCAGTACACACCCCTGTGGAGCACCAGTGTTCAGTGTGATGGGGGATGAGGTGATGCTGCCCAGTCTGACCACTTGGCGTCTGTCAGACAGGAAGCTAAGGATCCAGCTGCAGAGGGAGCTGCTCAGTCCTAGATCCTGCAGTTTCCTGTCCAGCTTCGAGGGAACGATGGTATTGAAAACTGCAGGATCTAGGACTGAGCAGCTCCCTCCCAAAGGCTTAGAGGTAAAGGTTGGTGCAAAATGTTGCTGTTGAGGTGTGATCACTCACCTGCCTTTTCCGTGTCCTCTCCCAAATGTTTCCCCAGGGATCTGGACACCATTTAAAGGTTCTGGGAGAGGCCAAGGGTGGGAACTCTCTGTGCATGGGGTTTTTAGTGGGTTTTATTTTTGTAACATTGTTAACGTGTAAGGGTGAAATAAAAAACATTCAATCCCATAAAAATAATAAAATGTCTATTTATTTATTCAAATGGTGTATTGTACAATGTTGGGGGAAGGTTAGAATTGGGAAAACTTGCCTGACAGTAAAATAATGGTTTAGTCCTTAACAGCTGTGAGTATTTAGGCCTGATTGTTTGTGCTATGAGGCTTGAAATGGCCTTAGAGATATGTGGGCAGATAAACGCCTCTTGCTTCCACCATACTGTATCTTAGTCTTCCTCACTGTAGTTTCCTTCATATATTACCAATGGACTGAATTTTGTTTGTGTGTACTCATCTTTGTAGTAACCATCAACCATCAAAGAAAAGTGAAATCAAAGCCTGAAAGGTGGATCTAATGGAATAAATGTGTTATTAGCTAATTTCAAGGATCATCATGTAGCTTTGGCTTTTCTCTATTGTTCATGTGCTTCTGTGTAACTTAGAGTCTGTATGTATCACTGAGTGGGATTCTCCTTGTCAGCTTACCATTTCCACAACACTTGCCACTTCCAGGTGAGTCCACATCATGTACAAATTAATGTAAAAGCTGGCTTGCAGTAGCATACTACAAAACAGGCAACACAAGGTTCAACCAGTGAAAAAAGCACATGATTTATTTGTTTTCTCTACATAAATCAACTTCAAACCAAGTTCATTTCCATGGAAACTTAAAAAAATTGCCCTGCAAAAACCAAGAAAGGCACACAAGGTCTCAAGTATTAATCTTACCACTGACACATAATATTTACATGTGGTCTTGTTCCAAGGATATTGTCTTAAGAGTACCACCAAGATCCCCTTTAAAATACAGTTACATAAACCTATTTCATAGGTTAAATACATACAAGATATCACTCTTAACGATTAAAACACAAATCTGCAGAAAAATAAATCAATGTTTTAATTCATGATATACAGTTTGTGAATTTTTAATGCGTATAAGATCATGAGAACAAGAATTAAATGTAGTGTTCAGTCCTTCTCAATAAATATTCTTTAAATATTCTCTCCACCGTAAAACAGAAACAGTCTTATTCATCTAACATAAATAACCCCCCCCCCCAAATCACCACACAGATGTGTGTGTGTATAGAGAGAGAAAGAGAGAGAGAGAGAGATCAGCTACATTCATTTTATTACTAAATCACAGACTACCACAGGACAATGGAAAAGGAAACAAAAATGATTTTCAAAATAAATACACATGTAAACTAAACCAATCCCATCATCTCTTTGGTTCAACGAGGTGGTCTTTGTTTTCCTTCTTCTCTTCAACAGATATGATGGAATTAGTTCTGCATCACCGTTTCTAGATGACTGCTATCTGATTAAATTTTATTTCAAAAAAAGTTAACAGCTCTAGGCACGATATTAAGAAGTGGTTCTGTCCAGGTTTTGGGTAGAGGTATATGAATTTATCCCAGTACAACAATAAAAATAAAAATATCAGTCCTCCTCATAAGCCTCAAACTTTGACAGACAGCTCACATGGCACCAAATAAATGAACTGTATGAAAATTTTGCCAATACAAACACCAACAATATAAAACACTATTCATACAAAAAAGACAGTAAGGACACAGAGACCTAGCAACCTGTGGTGTTTCCAGTTTTAGTGGTTCTAATTGGCAGAACTACAATCGTTAAAGTGCTATTTATCATGAAGTCCTGGGCGAGTACAGTGTTACCTGAGACTCTATCATGTATGTTTTCTGTATATTTGCTACAGAACTACACAGGAAGTAAAGTGTAAAAACTGCATGCTTGCTGTTTTTGTAGCAGGTCTGACGTTTTTTTAGTCCCGGCAACGACCCCAGCTTTGATGAAGCTCTTCTTAATTCTGTGATTGATAACTTTAAAAAACAACTATCAAAGCTAGGTACCACTGTAAAAGGCACACAATTACAAATAGCCCCTTAAATTAACTGGACAGGTAAGGTTGAAAAAGTTCCAACATACAAGTGAGCAGCAAGACATACCAGTCATCAAGTTCAAACTGAATTCAAGGGCTAAGAGGGACATTGGGAAGTTAAGCAAGTACAGTAAGTGCACATGAGACTTTTAAACTGTGTGCCGCGCTGCTTGCTCAGCGCAGCAGCTACAGCTTCAGTCATAGCTCTTCATCAGTAAAGCACTGCAGCATGATTGTAGGCGCACACAAGCATACACGCTGGTTTATTAACAATCAGTTTCATCTGTCAGGGCAGTCCAGTCACAATCCATATCAACCTTAAGTGGTTTCATTGCACTCTGCGTGTAGGTGTGTACGCAGTGCAATCAAAGTGCTCAGTGTTCCTTCAACCTGTGAATAAGAGACAAACATTAACGCTGTGTTGATAAGTTGAGTCATTAAGCTTTACAGTCAACACCAGTGAACTTCCTGCCCACGAGGGAACATTACAGCTGGTTTGTTTTTAGGAAATAAATCAATCTGCACATGTTATGTTCACATTCAGCCCGAGATAGAACACATAGTCGATCACTGACTGTAGTCGTACAAGGACAAGAATATTCCAGTCATGAACCAAGTTTGGACTGGTTTTTAAGAAACTCAAGTATAAGCTCAACCAAACACACACACACAAAAAAATAAGAAAAATAAAGAGAATAAGATCTTTAATGTGTAACATGTCTGGTGCTGGTCTTCCATAATCTTACAAGACCATAGAAGAATTTGGCACAGAGACATCAGCAACATAATTTTAAATTATGTCTGAGTTATTTCAGATGTGCAGTTCTTGTGTAAACCTCCTGAACCAACCAAACACACAGAGTTTGAAATCTTTTGAAAGCCTGACACTTAGTTTGTGCATCTTAGCCAGAAAATTGGAAAAACAGTTTTATTTGCTGTAATCCATCGTCCACCTGGTTCTTACTCAGAGTTTCAAATCATTTTAAAATGATTATTGTGGGTGACTCTAACATGCATGTAGATAATGAAAACGACCGCTGAAACGCATCATTTTATCTGTTATTAGACTGAACTCAAACTCATCCCAGCAAACTTTGTGAAACCCAACATCTGCGTCATTCTCAAAACTTTTGGCCACAACTGGATATTCGGCATGTCTAACTGAAGACATGTCTGCCATTTTCATTCTCCACTAGTGATATTAAGATGATGTCGGTGTGTGTGGCTGCTCTTCTGCCACTCACACAGATTGCTTGTGTTTATATATTGAGCACTCAACAGGTAAAGGTGAGGTTTTCCCTGAGGTATGATTCTGCTGTTGTCTGACCAGCACATGGATGGCTCCAAAGATTGTTTTGTGCCTCTCCATTTCCCGGATTCTGTTGATACCTGCCTGGTACCCATGATCAGCTGCAATGAACTCTCCGGCCCTGCCGGCTATGCTCTGGCTAAACCTGCACGAGAATATCTCTGAAACCTGAGATTGCTGCACCGGGTCTCTCAGCTTTCCGAAGCCAAAGCTCCAGCTCCTGCCTGGTGAACACCAGATCACTAGTAAGGAAAACTTTTATTCTTCTGGACTTTTTCAGTTCCCATGATCTCGATGTTTTGTGTGTGACTGAAACATGCCCCCCCCCCAATAAGAACTTCATAAAGAACTTTCTGTGCTTCACTGACTTTTTAAATCTGGTACACTCTGTACCGGCTCTATGAGCATGGATATGTTGGTCACAGGCAGGCCTGTTGGTTTTACACATGCTGCAGTTACATGTTGTGCTCCTGTTTGGCCTTCAGGTTATTATCTCCCTTTTTTGTTTTCTGCTGTTTTCAATCAGCTCTGTGGCCATTCTGACTGAAAGGAGTTTAGTTCCTGGTTTTATTCTTGCTGTCAAACCATCGTGGACTCTGCGGCTCCATTTAAAAACCAGACAGCTAAAGCTAAACCTGAGCCTTGGTTTAATGACTCATGCTGTCAGGAGGAAATGTCGCAGAGCACAGCGCAGATAGGAAAGATTAAACTGCAGGTGTCGTTTTACATTTTAAAAGACTGCCGGTGTCATTACTGCAACGCTATCAAAAAGCCAAAAAAGAAATATTTTGCAAATGTCATTTCCTCCAAAGGCCATAACTCACATGTGTCATTTAACACTACTGACTCTGTCCTTAATGCTCCACAGCATGTCTGTTTAAGCTTCTCCTGATATATGCAATAATTTCCTGAGCGTTTTTATTAAAAGGCTGTCACCACCAGGGCTCTTATCACAGCTCTCCTGACCCCTCTGTGCTGCTGCCTTTACTCAGGTTGAGTTTGTGACTTTGTCCCTCTTAGAGGATGTGGTTTTAAGCCCTCATATTCCCCTCATCCCTGATTTTTTAAAAAGAAATTCAGCCTAGTATAAGGCAGTCTGTTCTTGCCATTATAAACATCAGTCTGTCCTCTGCTGTAGTTTAAACATGCAGTAATACAGTGACTGCCTAAGAAACCTGGACATATAAGCTCTTGAATATTCAGGCCCAGACTTATCTTAAAGACCTCATACGACCATATCACCCCAGTAGAGCACTTCACTCTCAGACTGCAGGCTTACTTGGGGTTCCCAGGAAATTTAAAAGTAGAACTGGATGCAGAGTCTTTGGCTTTCAAACCCCTCTCCTCACTACTTTTAAGATTAAGCTTAAAAATTCCCTTTTTGATAAAGCATATAGTTTGGGCTGGATCAGGTGACCCGATCACTCCTGTAGCAACACTGGAATGGACCTAGTCTGGTAGGGCTTCCCATGATGCACTGGTGTCCCACGCTGCATTTAATCCTTAGTTATTCTTAATCTGCGGCTCTCTTTCGTTGTTAAAACAGAGTTTTACATCTGATTGTTGTAGACATTTTACATTCATTACCATCGGTCATCTTTGCCCACTGATACTACATTAGCTACAATGAGTGGAATGAAGCTCCATGATGGCTTTGAGTCATGTGACTACCAACACAATCAGAAGCATTGTTTTCTCCATGTGAGCGATTCTGATTGTAAACTAAAAAAAGATCATAGTGATCGTAGATTAAGCCTATTTATTTTTGGGGGCAAAGCCAGTGTTCACACTCATCATGTTGTATTTAATCCATATGAGTAGAATTCAACTTTATTATCTGCATGTTTGAAAGATATAATATAAACATTGAAGTACTTCTAAGTGTATTATAACTGTTTTGTTATAAAAACAAAACAAAAAAAAACAGCAGCACAACATTTGAACATCAAATTAATGCAGATACACAAGAATTACAGTACAGCACCAAAAGCAGCAGTCAGGCTGAGTATAATCATGATCGAGATAACAGGAGGACTTACTCTACTGTGGAGATAGGATGGGATTTAGATGAGGCCAGCTCCTTTGTCACGAGCCGTAGCAAAAGCTGCAAGGTTACATACACATTAGTATGAGCATCTGTTTTTCTATAGCAAGCAAGACCACTCGTCATTCAGTTCATTTTATTCATCAGAAACAAGGGTAAAAACACAACATTGTCTTAGTTTTCTCGACTCCAGCTCCTGAGCTAAATATCTGACTTTTCACTGCTTCACCAGCTGGTCTCTGCATCTGTCTGCTCTTTGCTGCTGAGCAGGTAGTGACTGATTTTCTGAAAACAGCTGCTTGTTGTTACAAAAAACCTTTACAGCAGCAGTGACTGAACCAAAGAGCTGGAAAACTATCAGTGTGTTCAAAGAGGCCAGTATTCTGTGCTAATGTGCACATAGGTGCAAATTTTCTGCTTTCGTTTTGTCATTTTGTAATCTTCTTATATGATGCAAGTTAAAGGCCTTACCAACAGAGCAAGAAAGTCAGCAGTCATCAGCATGTAGAAGACCTGATCCCAGCCGCCTGCAGACAGCAGTCCAGCTAATAGCGGGCCGAGTGCTGCGCCTGACATCACAAACATGAACAAGATTATTCGTGTACATGAATCCTCTCTTCACATTTCTACATGGGATGATTATAAATGAGTAAAAATAACACAAGGCATGCTAATGTAATCATCATTAAATGGTAACTAAACTGATATTTGTATCGTTTATAATCATCAAATCCAACAAAGCCAGAGCTTCGTTGTTTAGCCTGAGCCAATGAGATGCCCTCATTACTCTGAACTACTACTACATTGTACACAAATTTAAAATCAATTCTTGGCTGAGGATTCATGCACTTGTTAAATGTAATTATTAACAATTATTACTATCATACATATCACTAATAGGACCCTAATAAGACCCCTCATTCTCATCCAAACAAGCCGTAAACATAAGCTGAGCAGCAGTACTGACCTACAGATCCTGTGCCATCAATGATGGCTGTGACTGTAGACAGTGCTCTGGCGTTGCCTTTCAGGCTCTTGTGGGTGCCCTACAGCCAAATAGAAAAAAGGGGGGCAGAGGAAAAGACGACAAGGGGAGAAAGGTGATTTTAAAATGAAATAAATGATGATTTACAAACACAACCACACTGGAATTACAGTAGTGTTAAACATCCTTACCAAATCAGCAGACACTGCAGTTGTGATGAGCGCATACGGTCCATTCACTAGACCTCCGCACACTAACAGCATCCCTGAAGCACACAGATTAAGGACGTTTTATCCTGGTTGTAAGGAATGGAAATTCTGCAGCCACTGAAATCTTACTGCTGGAAACAAATGCATGCAGGCTGAGGTGTTTGTGTCCTCCACAAACCTGCCGGTAGTGTCTTACTAGCATGTGCACTTCTCTTCATTAGAATGTGTGTTCATGTAATTACAGTAAATGTGAGCTGATATTGCTCTGAAGGCACTACATTGTATCCCATAATGCCAACTTCCCTTGACCATCAGCAGCTCAGAGGGAATAACCAAGAGTCATCATTTATGCCACAGTAAACAAGTCACTTGTGTTTATTTAGATTTGATTGGACATTCAATGGCTGACTGATAACCTACTGTAATAAATGCAACCAGCTCATGTGACTAAATTTGTACGGACCTCAGCACCTGGAAACAAAGGGGGAGCTAACTCTAGTGCTGATATGAATTTATTTATTGTCCAACTCGTGAATCAAAGTGGGTGCTGGTTCCACAGAAGGAGGCCAGAAAGCTCCAGGCTCTGCCTCCCATTAAGTAACCTGGGAACCAGGAGTAAGCCTGCAGTATGAGAGGAATTTGATTGGCTTCTGTTTGAACAAACAACACATGACAGGTCTGGACTGCAGGCCGCTTTTGAACCTTTTACTGCAGAGCCATACTACTGAAGCATATGCTAACATGCCTTTATCCTTTCATTTACATATATTACAATTAAGGAACAGAAAATTGTTCCAGACCTACTGATTAACTATCATTCAGTGCTAGCTGGTTCTTACCAATCATTGGCCCCAAACCAAACTCACTGATCATGGAGAAGCCGTAAAGCTGCAGGAAAAGAATAAAACAGGACAGTTAACACTTACGTGTCTAATATCACCTCGTACTCTTACATGTAAGCCTTTTACTATAAAAAATAGCATGAAATGTGTTGTAATCTTTGCTCCTCAGCAATTATACTCACTGGACACTTTATAGGGGACACTTGTTCAACAAGTTAACGCAAATACACAGCCAATCACATGGCAGTAACTCAATTTAGGGATGTAGACAAGGTCAAGATGCTGATGTTTAAACTGAGCATCAGAAAGGGAAAAGAGGTGATATAAGTGTCTGTGAACGTAGCGTGGTTGTTGGCTGCTCGGCGCTGATGATGGCTGATGTCAGATGGGGGTCACTCCTCTCAGCAGTAAACTGAGGCTACATTTACTGTCCAAAGTTTGGACAACAAAAAACTGCACAGACTTGGTATTTTGAGACAGTTTCTGTCTGCTAGTTTTTTCACATGTGAAGTGAGTTCACTGTGCTCAAAGGGTCTCTGCAGTCACCAGATCTCCACCTGACAGTGTGCCTTCAGGATGTACTGGGACAGAAAATATACTTTCTAGACAATCAGCCAACAACTGAAGAATGTTTTGAGCACCTATGAAATGAAGAATCGCGGTAGTTCTGAAGGCAAAACGGAGCCAACCTGCACCACCTAATGAAGTGACTGTGTCAAGTGCTGCACAGCAGGGGGAGCCAAAAACCTGGTCTAATCTCCCCTGTGCAGGCTTCATAATCAAAGAGTGTTTTCACAGTCTTGCAGCACACAGTGGACGATGTTTCCTGACTGTTGCAGTACAGTGAAGACTTACTGTAGGAGCAGCTAGCAGTAACATGACTGCACAGGTGGTGGCTCGCTTCCCCAATTTATCAGAGATCACACCTGCTAAGACGCCCCCTATACGACAGAAAGACACATTCAGTTGTTAATCATCATAATACTTCATGGTGATCATGTTGTACATTGCTTCATAAACCCTGACAGCTGGTCTCTATCAGGGTTAATTATCACAGACCAAAAACCACAGACATGCAAAGCATGCACGAAGCTTCCAGGTCTGAAAAGTGAAGCTGAATAGATTTTAAACCTGCATTCTGTCTGAAGGCCAGCAGGGAGAGACTCTTTCTGTGTATGCACAGTGTGCATGTCTACGGGAAAATGTCCCTCTGTTCTTTTGCTCTGTAAACTGCATGGCTTCATTTTCTAGATCACAAAAACAAACACAGTCTCTAACTTTGGGACATCAATTTTGTCCCCAAGCATTGCTAAACAGTGAGGCTGAAGGTCCACTGGGACAGACGAGCACACACAAACAGCACATACCCACAATTCCTCCCACATCAAACAGTGTGGACAGATCTCCAGCCTTTTTGGCATCCAGGTGAGCTGAAACACACAAACACAGAGTCTATTATGTCAGTTCTCCTTCTTCAGCAGTCTGCTGACAGTCTGACACATGAGTGGACTGCTCACTGTAGAATATCCTGAGGACAAAACATCTGCTCCGTGATCTGTGAGAAGCCTGTCCAACTCTGCCACACTCTGTATCAGCCTCTTTCAGTTTAACATACTGGTTTTATATCTACATAACCCAGTTACTACATTACAAACAGACAATAGAAAAGTCTTTAACTATGTTATATTACATGCTGACAATGTTTCTGTGGATTAATTACAAATGAAACCAGAAGGTCACAGTAACTCATGAAGCTCAAGGTCCACCACAGTTCACATGTTTAAGGACTGAAAGAACGTTTTGTTGCCACTGCTGGCTGTACTGCACAAACAATGAGAAGTCGAGGAGGCTTGCATTCATCTTCAGAACAACTTAATCTTGTTTCACTGACCAACACTCTGGGATGAGTCTTAACAGCTGTGGAGGGTTTTAATGCCTTGCCCATTCATAAGCTCATTGGTCGTTGAGTAACAAAAACAAGTTTCAAGCAGCACCCAAAGAAACCAAAATGAATCCATCTTCACACAGTCCTATAGATTTCTCTTTTTCCAGTGTGAACTGGCCTTTGTTGACCAAACCAGGCTCATAAAAACTGTTCAGTTTATGTAAGGACCTGGCTGACTGTCTGCTCTCACACCTACAGGACATTATCAGTATGACCTATTGTTTTTAACAACACATCTAGTATGTATTAAATTGCAGCACAGTAGCCAAACTTTGAACTTATGGTAATGTGTGTGTGTGTGTGTGTGTGTGTGTGTGTGTGTGTGTGTGTGTGTGTGTGTGTGTGTGTGTGTGTGGCTGAGCAGACTCCTCCCTTACAGTCATTCTGTTGCAGCTGTGTGTGTCCTGTGCAATATGCTGGCAGATGTGCAATTATCATCCTACCCAACAGTTTCACCATCTTAATGACTAGAGCTCCTTCACCCTTACTTGTTAAATGATGCCTTATCTACGCCCTCACAATGTTCTTGTATCTTATACATTGTGTAAATAGTGTTTTTTTTATATTGTTGTTTTTAAACTTGTCACTTTCTTGCACCTTTGTGGTCTTGTTGGCTAATTTCACTGTACAATGACAATAAATGAAGTTCAAATGTTTCTGTTGACTGATGTCATGTTTTTTGACAGGATCAATACGGCTGTAAACACTACTCCAGTCTCTCAGTTGGCCAATATTTTTGCAGATTTTTTTTTTGCCAATTTAACCATAATTCAGTGTCCTGCTTCAGATAGCCAACGTATAAATTTTGACATATTGGACGTCTGTCAATGTAATCTGTTTTTTTAATCCACAGTCAAAATCTATGCATGAAGTCGTGCCTGACGGGTTTCTATTTGCTCCTCACCTGCTTTGGTGATGTAGAGCGGCAGCCAGAAGAGGAAAGTATAGCTGACCAGCTTAGCAAACAGCAGACACAGAGAGAACTCCACCACTCCCTGCAGACAAACAAACGCACACAGTAATCAGACTTACTTCATAAGTTACGTTAGATCTGCCTCAGCTTGCAACTCAGATAACTGCAAGCTAATCGCTCCAAAAGCTGTCCAAATATAAGCCTTTCAGTGTTGTTTCTTTCTCACTTTGAGAGAAAAGATCTAAAAACCAGAGCAACTAAACAAGATGATTCTTCTGAATTGATTTTCTATCTTAAAGCACTTACACAACAATCTTACACATCCTGCTCTTACTCAGAGCATCACTCTTAAAACAACATCACAAGACTTTTGCCTGATAGGAGACTTGGTCAGACTTTGTTGCAGTGAAAGCATCAGAGTGACGCAGGTGATGGACACAGGTTCGCACGTGTGACTTACAGGTATCCGTAGCGCTCCCATGAAGCTGATGGCAGACGGCTCCGACTCACTCTTCACCACCACAACCGGCTGCATGGGGATGCGCTCGCTCTCTCTAGGCAACAGGAGCTCTGTGTCGTAGCTCTGAGGGAGAGAGCAGAGCAAAGATCTGTACCCATACCCAGACCACCGGACAGCTGAAGAACAAAGGGGACCCCGAGGGGTCAGCACTGACAGTACTTAGACTGGACTTTTGTTTCATAAATAAAATTACAAAAATAAATAAATAAATGGAAAAGAGTGAACTTAGTCAACCTGCAATTTAAGACCAATTATTGAAAGATTCTCCTTTCTAATTAAATAACCAAGGAATATTTCTCCCCTTCAGATGGTACAGACCAACACACGTCGTGTCACCATGTATGTGAAGTATAACTGTACGATTATGTCAGCAGTTTGGTGTTATACTGTAGATGTTTGCCAGCAGTGCATTCATGTAAAGGACCTAAGGATAAAACTCCCACTGATAAGTTTTGAGAGAACAGGAGCTGGAAAACCTCGCCCAACTACCTTCCAAACAAGGAGAAAAAAAAAGGAGAAAAATAGAAACCCTGCGGCTGAATCCGAATGTCCTGATTTTTCTCATATTTGCAGACACACTGTGCTCTGCAGGGTAGGACTCGCTTTGATGACACTGTACAGATGTGGATAAGTACTATATTTAAATTCAAACATCTCCTTACATTAATACTAAAAAAAATCATGGTCATCAGTCAGAGCTCCTTGTTGCAGTCAGAGTGTGCTTGACTGCAACCCCCCATCACCTTTAATGCTGACCCTTTCTGCCTCCTTAGTAGAGTGGTTAAAACACGAGTTCACCCTGAGCATTCTTCAGCGCTCCAGTCATTCCTCATGTCCAGACATTTGGATTCAGCCTAGCAGTGATTTCACCCAGCATCCAAAGCTCTGACCACCAGCAGAGATCTCTGAAGAACTGACCTTCCTGTTTTGAATACTATCCTTGTAATAATAGCAGACCTGAATGGATTACAATGACATAATAGAACATGTTTCTGTGGTGCTGCATGACAATCGGTCCTATTAGATGCACACATGAAATTCATTTCTTGCTTCCAAAATGTGGCCTGTACAGTTTATTGTTCAACAGTCTGAAATGTGCCACTTAGAAACTTTTCACTGACAAAGTATTAAAGTTTTATTTGAACATGGACAGAAGGCTGATTTTGTTCTAGAGTAAAGCAAAAAAGATTACAAGCTTATAATCTTGTAATCTTCTAGTCTGATCGATGATAGATGTTTGGAAATACAGTACATGCAGTCCACACACACAACATACTTGGTGATTAGTTCAGTGGTGCGTGCGTAGGATTGGTTATCCATCATGACCATGTGATGTGTGATGGAATAAGGCGTGGCCTTACAGTAAGTACAGTAAATAATCTCAGTTTTAAGTTAAACTGTGAGACACACCTGATTTTTGTTGTCCTTGTACTGTAGATACACCTCTGTGTGTCCGTTCACTCCATTCCAACTCTTGCTTGGGACCTAATCAAAGAGAGACATTCACAGCTAAACAGGGCTGCTGATTGATAATGCAAATAAAAATAAAATACTTTTTCCTTCATTTCCACATTTAATTATAAATGACAGAGTTAATATTACACTGAAATATTATTCATGCTTAATGAACCAAACTAGTCTTCATTATAAGAAATTAAAACAAACAAAAATTGTGTACTTACAGTCTTGCCTAGAGATGAATTTTGTGTATAGATGTTTTTTAGGTCATTAGGATCTGAAGAATGAAAACAGTGCCATCAGGTTAATACAACATAATCCATTTACAGCTATAAAGTCCATTCTTCAAAGAGCCAACGTACTGAAAAGACAATCACAGGAAGCAGCCTGCCTCAGCTAACTGAATCTAAATGCATTCATTTCATTTGATAGCAAGCATTCTTTGAGCAATGAATGTGTGCGCTTAGAAAAACAAGAAACTCCTTATAACACTCATCAGAAAAACATGATGAAGCTGTACTTACGCTCAATGAGAAAGAGAAAGCAAACCACGCCCATGATGATGATGATGAGCCCTGGTACGATGAAGGACATGCCCCAGTTGGAGGAGACCCAGTAGCCGGCAATCAGAGAGCCCAAGATGTTTCCCACTGAAGTGTGAGAGTTCCACAGCCCCATGATGAGTCCACGCCTGACTCAGAAACAGAGACCTTCGGTTCATACAGTGCTGACGCTGACAGAGACACAGTCTGCTCCACAAGTATTTGGGCAGTTGTTTGGTTTTTTTTTGATGCATGCTGAACTTTCCAGGTAAGGAAATCCCAGGATATTTGGAAAGAGTTTTACCCTCCGAATGCCCCCACAGTTGAAGCAGTTAAGACATGACTAAAGTAAGGACATGTATTCAAAGATCAATTGCTATTTAACTCCTATGGACAGATATTTCTGCTCTTTTCAGCTGTGCAGACGAGCTGAAATGAGCTTTCTCTGAAGGGTGGCTGGCTTCTCCCTTAGAGACAGGGTGAAGAGCGCAGCAGTTCGAGGGGCTCAGAGTAGAGCTGCTCTCCTCCACATGGAAAGTTAAGGTGGTTTGGGCATCTGACTGGGATGCCTTCTGAGTTAGGGGTTCCAGGCATGTCATACTGGGAAGAGGCCTCAGGGTATACCCAGGACATGCTGGAGAGATTATATCTCTTCACTGACATGCTAATGTGAGTTCCCCTGGCTAAGTGGAAGAAAATAGATGGATGGATCTTGTTCGGTCATAAAGTCCAACTTTTTATTTCTTTTGTTCTGCTAACAGCCAGTGTGCATTATACAGCCAGGAATTCTTAGACATTACCTTCCCTTTCCAAACCAGTTGCCGATACAGGTCACTACACTAGGCCAACCAGCGGTCTGAACCAAGCCATTGGCCACCTGCAAAATGACAAGAAGGTGAATCACTGTGCAGAACAGTTTGTTGTTATGCATTCCTTACAGGGTCACATGTGCACTTCCTCTGTATAAACATACACAATGGCAAGTTTATTGCTACATAAACCTGTCATTGTGCATTTTCGTGTGCATATCCACTTACACTCCTATGTGTGCTGGAGAGTCCTTGTAAAAGTAGGAGTCGTAGTAATGTCTCTGAGCCAAGTCAGTGTCATGTGAGGTTGTACCTCACCGTCCAGCAGCTCAGTGCTGCTGACAGTGAGGTCCACATCTGGCATGAGATGCCCAGGATATCACCCACTGCTTCATTAGGAGCAGGCCTTGATGTGGACTAGCCTGCCACATTATTTTTACACTTTTTTCACTTTCATTGTTTCTTTAAATTTATCCCTCTGTAGGTTTATAATTGTCATTTTCATCAAACGAAGTCTTTTAATTCCTATTCATACCCAGTCTATATCAGTACAGACATATCTGATGTTCTTTTTCTTTACTATTGAGCTCTGATGTGTGTTAACGTGTTACTTTAATTTTTTGAGCGGTGTAAATGAACATATCATCCTATAAAATGATCATCCTGCACCTCACCTGGACAAATATATAGAAGCTCAGGTTGTGGATGTTGTAGATGTAGCCAAGCCCGAATAGGCAAGTGAACACACCGCTGGCCAGCATGCCCACTGTGAGGTACAGACGAATGGGCAGGCGCTCCCCGATAATGCCGCTAGATGGATGCACAGTGATGACATCATATTAACCATCACACATTTCAGCACATAAAGTAGTTTAAATATTTGAGAGTTACTGAGAGAAAAAAAGTTTAATAATCCAACTAATAACGGCGGGTGGCAGATGGTTAGTATTGCTGCCTCATAGCAAGAAGGTGCCTTATTCAAATCCACTGGCCAGCTGCGGCCTTCTCTCTTCATCACCAGTTCACGTTTACTGTGTAAAATCATTTCCTCCTCCACACCTTGCCATCTTACCTCAAGTACATTCCAATTGCGTAAGCACACAGAAAGGAGTAGTCCATGGCTCCCAGCAGCTGTTTGTAATTGCTTTTATCTGTAAATATGGGGAACAGGTTTCAGGATTCAGGACAGCACAGCAGGTTTTGTTTATCTGCGAGTTTTTACTAATTGCTCGACACATTCATCTCTGTTTTGCATGCATGAGTATTAAGAAACCTGCTGCTGATGATGCTTTAGTGTAAACTTGTAACATTATAAACATTCTAAAAAGATGAAAACATCTCAAGATAAGACAGACCAAAAGGTTTCCAGCCGCAGTCGACATCTGTGTGGAGAGATAGCAGGGAGGGCTGCTGGCTGCTGCTGGATGCAATGATGGCTGCTTCACTGACAGCTGAGCAGTTCTTATGAAGCTCACTCTGTAAGCACAAAACCATTAAGCCACACAGAAAACACAGGAAGAAGAAACAGGGGTCTTTACTATGATTGGGTAACTTTTCTCCCTGACTCCATGATGGTCGCAGTAGAGAAAGAAATATTTATGCGTTACCATAGCGACCAGAGAGCATTAAGGGGCAGAGAGGAGGATGTTACTCTCAATGTTGTTGGTGCATTTCAGGAGGACGCTGCTAATAAAGTTATTACACAGTGAATTCACGTTTATTATTATATTTACAGAATACCACCGTTTTTGTCTCGGTAGTATAATTTTATTTTGTTGTATTTATCTGCAACACCTTAAAGGCCGGTCCGTGACTATATTGTCTGACATTAAACCGGTCGGTGATGCCAAGAAGGTTGGGGACCGCTGCTGTAGAGCACACCACTCAGCGTCTACTCAGTCTTTGTCCCACCTCCGTTGATTTTCTGCATTGAGTTCTTTCATAAATTTGTCCCGGGTCCAGACTGCATCCATTCCAGTTCAGTGTTCTTTCTTACTGGGATTACAAATCAAGCTCCTTTGCTACCTCTTTTAGCTTTCTCCTGTTCTTTTCTTTGGGGGAGATTTGGACAGAGCCCAAGGCTGCGGGTGTTTATTAGGACAATGTACACCAGCTGGTCGTAACCAGCGAAGGCTGTAAACAAGCTGTGATGGAGCACAGACTGGAATGATGAGTTTATTTTATACGGAGGTCTTGACATATAAATAATTGCTACAAACATCTGAGATTTGCTATTTTTTCAAAGTATTCTTTTAATCTTTTGGAGCAGTGTACAAACATCGCACAACAGTGCAGCACCTATTAGTACAATCATTAATGCCATGTACTGTTTCTGGAATACCATATCTTACCTTGACAATACTAATTGGTTTCCTGGACAGGTGGAAACTGGTGTAGAGCAAGAAGGTTAGGATGAAGGTGAGAGCTCTGTACCTGAAGGGAGAGCACACAGGAAGGCAGCTCTGAGAAATGAGGGAGCTCATAACATGGAGATCACAGGTTTGAGATGTCCATAATTATGAGTCATCTGCACTACCCCAGATACAGTGGGCTACAAAAAAGATGTAACTGACACCAAACTCACAACTTTGAATTCCCCCAGGGAAATTATACTTAACAAAAGGATGTTGGGGCTGTGTTCATGTAGCACAGCCCCCTGCTGTGAGAGTAACAGTGTCACAGTGCTTTATTTTGTGCTTAAATGCTTTCTAGCTGTTACCAACAAACTCACACCTTGATGGGGCAATGTGGAGTTCAGTATCTGGCCTATGTGGTCTGGAGGAGCAGAGTATCAAACCTTTCTTCAGACTGTTGGGGATGAGGGTGGAGAGGTGCAGGTAACTTGGCCATTTCTCTTCTTTGTTTAATAATAGACTGTTTGAAGAACAAGGGTACAGTGCGCTTAGAGATGGACAGGCTGAAAAACACCATGTATACAGTAGCTGGCTGGTTGGAGTGAATTTAAAAAAATGGACTTAATAAGTGAGCACATTTACAATACAATAAAGAACACGTAATTGTTATAACATATTATTATTATTATATTAGCTGTTGGATGATATTTGTCAGCTTATGTTAAGTTATCATGGAAACGGTAAATCAGGCATCACTGTGTGCAGTGTGCTTACATTTGTGGTGGAGGAGAGTGAAAGTGCTACTCTAATGGTTATACATGAATCTATTCGCCCAGTCTGGTGACTGGTGACTGTCATTGGCGGCAGTAACAGTATCAGTCATCTAGCATTAGCCTATGGAGTCGACCGCCCAGCCCAAGTTTAAACATTGTTGCAGTTGTTGTATTTTTAGATGTTATTTTACTAAGAAAGTCCACATCTCAAACTGTAAAATGCACAAAGGTTCACTGCAGACATTTTGTGGCCCTACAAGGAAATGTTGCAAACTGATTTGATGCCCCAAACCTAGCTGACCAACGCTACAACATATGTAAATAAAAAGGCAAAAGTACTGTGAAATATTTAGGCAGATTAAAAATCTCATTTCCAAGAGAGACCTGGCATCAACTGATTAAATGTATCATGTGTTACAATAAGCAGGAGGAGCCAACAAATTCTATTACATCCTGTAATAGAATCCTGATATCCTGTACCTGGATTGTGTACTTTACTGTTTGCGTTACGTCAGTCATATTTACGCTCGTCTTTGCTCACACACGTCTGACTTGAGTGTAAGGTCATTTCTAAGCAGAGGCTGGCTCAAGACAGAAAGTCAAATGCAGTCAAATAAGACGTGAGAGAAGGTGTGGCTGTGCCCAAAATCCACATTTCATTTGACCCGCAGTACAGACTATGGTTGGCTTTACCAGGCTGTGCAGCAGAAACTCAAAATGGGCCGAGAAAAAGTTAGATACACTCTTATCCAGCAGTTGGACAGCATGTGGTTAGTATGTTGCAGCAGTGCATCCTGGGTACAGCAGGGTGACCAAATCCATCATCTGACAAAGCAGCTTGAAACCTGACAGATACAAAGTGCTCACAAACCACCAGGTGTGTTAGGCTGCAAACGTCTCACTAAGACATATAAGATGATAACTGTATGAAGAGAAATGTTCAAGGGTAACATAAGACATTAATGTTCCTGATGTGAATCACAGTGCGTCTGGAAAGTATCCACAGAATCAGAATCATTATTATCATTGTAGCAACAAAACACTGAACAATGTGCAATATGTGCAATTCTCTCAGTGCAAACAACCCGAGGAGTCTGCTCAGTGACAGGTTGCTTCTCCCAAAGTTTAGGACCAACAGACCTAACAACTCCTCCAAAATGTGTGCTACATTTAAATGAGATGACTTCTATGTTTAAACCTGATTCATTCTTGAACTAACATAGTGGGCAACAATTTGTCTTTTTTTTCCTTCAAATAATAAAAGCTAGATATATCCAGTGCACAGCAGTCTGAATTACAAGTAGCTCAAGTGAATAACAACCACTTCCACCAACAGTTTCAACCTTGTAGATGAGCAGAGCAGCTGTGCTTCCTACCAGCTGCTCTGATGATTAATGACCCCTACATTTAACGCATGGAGTGTCACATCAATGCCCCTTTCTGTATCACCAGTGTTACCCTAAATTGGTCATTTATAATAGGTGGCCGGGACCAACGCACTAGCTGTTCACAGAGGAGTGCACAATTAATCTAAGTTATATAAACACACAAGTAAGTAAAAAAACAAAATCCCACTATAACTTTTCAAAGGCTTAGTGAAGACAGTGTAACTAATGAAACCTTTACAAACCCAAACACAGGGTCAAATGTCTTAAACGTGTACCTTATTACTGCATTTGTCATGCAGTAGAAAGAAAACTTCGGATGTTTCAGAAACATTAAATAAGATGTGTTTCCTATGAAGTCTGTGCCCTCCTGCTTTTGCTGAAAAATTATTGAACACGTTTGTTAATAAATCAATTGTTAAATCAAAGTCAGGATAACAAAAAATGGGTTTGTTCCTGTTCATTCCAACGTAACTACTTAGATGATATTTCTGGATGCAGGCCAAAGATGAGCCCAAACAACTTAAAGCCTACTTTAAAAAAATCCTGATCTCTTAAAAAAAGAAAAGAAGAAAAAAAAGGAAAAGGAAAGAAAGAGATCAAAGTTACTGCTGTTCTGCTTATTCAGCATTATGGAAAGATTTTTAAAAATCTTTTCAACAAAAATATTATAAATAAATCAATCACAACCAAAAATAACAAACATTCCAACATATTTTCAGAAACCTGAAAGTCGAGTCTACACAAAGCATCAGGTATGTGAAACTAGGTGTAAGCACAGGTAAAACTACCTGCCGGGAATTTTTGCTGACGCAGCTCCAACAATGCCACTTGGCCGGCTGCAGCCTCAACGGCCAACTACTACGTCAAAGAGGCAGAAACTGACTGCTCGACCTTGTACAGTAAACTTTACAGGGTGATCAGAAAGATCGGTTTCAACGTATGCAGCGAGTAAAATAAATATTGAATATGTCACCAAATTTCTAAGTAAATATATCTCTAAAGATGTTATTGACATTAAATTATCACTAAATGTTGGTAGCAACCCATCCAATCCACACATGCAAAGAAATCCAACCATAGAAGTCCATAAATTATGTGTAATAATGTAATACTCACGCTTAGTGAAATGCATTTAATACTTCATACAAAAGCCTTTGTTGGTGATGACAGCTTCAACACACTTCCTGTGTGAGGAAACTGTCTCATGCGTTGCTATTAGTTTCATTTTAGTCTCATCTGACCACACTATGTTCTCTCAGTAGTTCACAACATGCTTTTTCCTCAGCAGTGCAGTCACGTATGTGAGCTTGCATACAGCCCACCGCAAATGTGACATTACTTATTGTTTTCTTTGAAACAATCATGCCTGCTGGTTCTAGATATTTCTGGAGCTCTCCATTGGTTTTGTCCAGTATGAGATGTTTCTTGTGTGACACCTTGGTAATGAGAGCTCACCAGTTGGGACTGAACCAGTTGATATTAATTTGCACTAAGTGAGAGGTTAGTTTTGTAATTACTGATAGATTTCAGCTGGTAAAATCTTTCCAGGCCTTTTTGCACCTTTCTTTCTTTATGTGTTTCTGTACTATTTCCCTGTTCCACTTCTCATTATTACATATAATTTATGGCCATCTATGGTTTGATTTCTTTACATCTGTGGACTGGGTGGGTTGTTACCAACATCTGGTCAGAATTTAATGTCAATAGCACCTTTAGACAGCCAGTCCAATTTAAACTCACCATTGGTCCCTGTCAAAGGACACCAGCAGGCGGACCCCTGGAGGAACAGGAGCCATGTTTGAACACAGGTATGGACAATCCCACTAACAGGCAGCTAATGAGGGCTCAGCATTCAAATCTCTTCGCGCTGAAGGAAATCATGAAGTACATGCAGACATGGCCCTGCTGTCTCTGTTCATATCCATCTTCAAAAGAAACTACAGTCAGCTGATCCACAAAGCCATGGAGCTGGTTGGAAGATGTCAGCAGTCTGAAAGGATGAATAGAACAGTGAAGAAGAGATAATGCTAATAATAAATAATAATAATAATAATAATAATAATAATAATAATAATAATAAAGATATTAAGAGGGCAAGAAAAAGCCTAGTTTACAATATGACATGTTTTTACTGCACAGCTTAATTCAGATGTGGTCCGCAGCTTCATACTACCTCACAAACAAACTCTGAGCTGCTAACGAGTATGTGTGAGCCCATTCAGTCCACTGAGTTGGTCAACTTGACTTCAGGAGGACACGTGGGTCATTCCATATTAATTTACCAAATTTCACAAAAATTCCCAGTTTGACCACCTCTGATTTTCCAGAACAAAATTCAAGGGTGATGATACACTTTTTAATAGGAAAACTGGCAAATTGTAGACCTATAAAATTATTAGTTTGATCATAAAAAAATACTTTTGCGATAGGTCACAGGGCGATTTTCAAGCCTTTTCTGTGGCTGAACATTCAACGATATAATAATACTCTGTACTAGGGCTGGGCAATATTAATGGATCATTATTATATTATTATTATCATCATCCACTTCACATACTCACATAAAAGCTTCTCTAAAAACTATGAACAGACTCTGTAACAGGACACCAGGACAGCCCTGGTAGAGTAAAACACGTGTGCAAGAATGAGTATGACTTATTGCTGGCAATGCAGACCAAGCTCCTGCAATGGTTATACAGGGATCAAATGACTCGTAGTAACAAGCCAGACACCCAGTATCCTGAGGTCAGCAACACCTCGCCCCCATCATACACCGTGCTTTACCTTCCATAGTCACTTGACAGTTTGCTAGAATAGTTTTGTGGCAGGCCGAAATTCTTTTTCCATGGCCTCCCCAAACTCCTTCCACGCCTGAGTTTTTTGCTTCAGGTGTGGAAGTGGAATTGGCCTGCCAGTATCTGTCAGCTGCTTCCTAAGTCCTACAGGCTGAGAAAAGCCAATAGGACTCCAACTTGACTGCTCCCTTCAAAGAGATGTTAGAAATCCTCGAACTACAGGTTTGACCTCTAGTTAAGGGTTGGTTACCACCATGATGGTCAACCACCTTGCAGCCGCCTCAGCAAAGGAGTTGCAGAACATGGTCTACAACAAGGTCTTCATGTGCCCAGCCTCCCCCCAGAATGCTGTCGAGGTTCTGCCAGAGGTGGGAGTTGAAGATTTTACAGACTTGGGGCTCTGCCAGGCGTTGCCAACACACAGGTAAAATTCTTAAAGGAAAGGTGCCTCGAGAATGCCAGGTCCAAAAGGAGATGGCACTTAAGACTCTTAGCTTTACCAGATATGGAAGACAAGAACACGAGAAGTGGTTATTAGAATATTCACTCGCATCACACTGGGATGATTCAGGATACAGTGGATACAGTGCCTCAACTGGGCAAGAAAAACAATGCAGAGAACTGTCATCATCCACCTCTGCATGCAGAATGTATGAGATGAAGCTGATGAAGATGCAAAGGTCTGTAAAGAATCGTCAGAGAGACGATTTCCCGAAACAGAAAGCAAAAAGTAGTCATGTCATGACATGTCAGACTACTTTTTTGAGTGATCGGAAAACCCAGAAAACCGATATTTAAATGGGAGTGCATCTTCACTTACAACAAAGCAATCAATGTATTTCACTTCCGAGATCTCGATTAGTTACTAGCCTTTCATAATCACAATCACCAAAAACACTCACAAATCTCAAGTGACATCAATATCACATGATATAGGTTTAACAATCTTCTGACATTTTAACATCCAACTATACAGGCACAACTCTCCTAACAGCGCGGTCACCGTTTCTGCTTCCTTGAAAGAAATTAATATAGCCAGAAAGGAGAACGTGCTTCCGGTGTTCCAGATCTACTGGCGTTTAGATCAACTGGCGTTGGTCGAACAGATGTGTGGCAGTCTTGCGTTTCAACACGTCGGCCCCCGGCAAAGCTTACTCGGACACTGATGAGAAACGGGCTAATGCACCGACTGTGAGATTTGGCGATATTTTTCCTTCCTATTTGTAGCTATATCAAAACCGCCCTGTTATCTGTAAACCATTAACAAAGGCAAAAACGAGAGCCTCCAACGTCTCGGAGTAGCCCTTTGATCCTGTGGGAGACAGCAAGGTGAATATAGCCGAGCTTCCGATTCATTGTAAAGACTGCTAGCTAAACCGCTACAACTGTGGCAGCAGCAGACATCCAACTGCAAACAAACACGCCATAGCTGCTCAGGGGCTTACCTCGGAGGGGGAAACTAGCGCTTCACGTTCGTTGCAGGTTTCCCTTCAGTGACATACCCTCCACTTCCTTGTTGTACGAAAGCAGGCGACGAACTGTCACACACTCGCGCGCGCGCGCTCACAGCTGGGCTTGCCCGGGCTGTCGTTGACGTCATCATCGCTCTCTCGCGCTCGTGTTCAGATGACCCTGTCTAGCTTGCTTCAGGGCTAAAACCAGCTCACGATAATAATAATAATAATAATAATAATAATAATAATAATAATAATAATCTTGTGAAAAATAATAATTCAAACTCACATGGGATATTTCATTTTGAGCTTGAGTAAACTCTACAGATGACAGCAGGACCAGAGTTAAAAATCCCTAACACAATATCTAAAACACACGCACACAATGATTAAACCTCAAAGTAGCGATGTGAAGCTGAAGCTCCAGCTCATGTGTCAAAAAATAGACAGCGCCCAAGTGATCAATGACGTCCGAAGATTTATTTAGCACGTCACAGCTCCAGTACCTGATTCAATGGTTTATAAGGAAGTGAATCGTTGGCCGGATTTATGTTGTGTTTGGGTGGAGAAGGCGATCCAGTGTGCAACATAATGACATACAGCGAGGGAGGGAGGACGTTCTGCTTCTTCATAAATAAAAACAAGTTCATATGCCATTCTAAGCCCAGGTCTAAAACCCACATAGTTATAATTATATAAGGTATAGTATATTATATACAGGGAGAAGCATTTATATGGATACACCGCAATAACATGGGAATGGTTGGTGATATTAAAGTCCTGTTTGTGGCACATTAGTATATGTGAGGGGGCAAACTCCTCAAGATGGGTGGTGACCATGGTGGCCATTTAGAAGTCGGCCATCTTGGATACAACCTTTGTTTTTTCAATAAGAAGAGGGCCATGTGACACATCTAACTTATTGGTAATGTCACAAGAAAAACAATGGTGTGCTTGGTTTCAATGTAACTTTATTCTTTCATGAGTTATTTACAAGTTTCTGACCATTTATAAAATGTGTTCAATGTGCTGCCCATTGTGTTGGATTGTCAATGCAACCCTCTTCTCCCACTCTTCACACACTGATAATAACACCGCAGGAGAAATGCCAGCACAGGCATCCAGTATCCGTAGTTTCAGGTGCTGCACATCTCGTATCTTCACATCATAGGCAATTGCCTTCAGATGACCCCAAAGATAAAAGTCTAAGGGGGTCAGATCGGGAGACCTTGGGGGCCATTCAACTGGCCCACGACGACCAATCCACTTTCCAGAAACTGTTCGTCTAGGAATGCTCGGACCTGGCACCCATAATGTGGTGGTGAACCATCTTGCTGGAAAAACTCAGGGAACGTGCCAGCTTCAGTGCATAAAGAGGGAAACACATCATCATGTAGCAATTTCAAATATGCAGTGGCCTTGAGGTTTCCATTGATGAAGAATGGACCCACTATCGTTGTTCCCCATATACCACACCAAACCATCACTTTTGTTGTTCCAACAGTCTTGGAGGGATCCATCCAGTGTGGGTTAGTGTCAGACCAATAGCGGTGGTTTTGTTTGTTAACACCATTCACATAAAAGTTTGCCTCATCACTGAACAAAATCTTCTGCGTGAACTGAGGGTCCTGTTCCAATTTTTGTTTTGCCCATTCTGCAAATTCTGTGCGCCGATCTGGGTCATCCTCGTTGAGATGCTGCAGTAGCTGGAGTTTGTAAGGGTGCCATTTGTGAGTAGCTAATATCTACTGAAGGGATGTTTGACTAATGCCACTCTCCAGTGACATGCGGCGAGTGCTACGCTGTGGGCTCTTGCTGAATGAAGCTAGGACAGCCACTGATGTTTCTTCATCAGTGACAGTTTTCTTGCGTCCACATTTTGGCAAATCCAACACTGAACCAGTTTCACCAAACTTAGCAAGCAGTTTGCTAACTGTAGCATGGAAGATGGGTGGTCTTGTAGGGTGTCTTGCATTGAAATCTGCTGCAATGACCCAGTTACAATTTCGATCCGCTCCTCGACATGTCAATGGCTGTGAACAAAGAGAAACTTGTAAATAACTCATGAAAGAATAAAGTTACGTTGAAACCAAGCACACCATTGTTTTCTTTTTTTTTTCTCTCTTTTCTTTTAAGCAGGGAAACAGTTTGCCCAGCACCTGAGCAACACATGTTATCCATTTTTTTAATCTCCTTTCAAGTTAGTTGAAAATCATTTGCCCCTTGTGTCATTTGTATCATGTATATTTATATGTAGCTAATCTGCAGCATGAGTACTGTCAAGAGAGATAAAAACGGATCCAGATTGTTCTTGAAAATGTGATGCTTTCCAAAAATCTGCCAAAGTTATGCTCTGATGCTATCAATTGCGTTATTGTAGCATATTTCATATTTACCATAAAGACGTAAAGAAAACATCTAGAAAGGGACTAGCAATCCTTTTTGGCAGGTACTATTCTCTTTTTTTTTTCCATTTGATTCACCTTTTATTGTTTATTTTATTTTCACTTACTGAACATGGGACAGACTTGACTGGGGGAAAGAAGGGGAGAAAGAAAGAGGGAAAGAGAAACAGCTGAGAAGAGGGACGGGGGAGAAGGGCACACCATTGTTTTTCTTGTGACATTACCAATAAGTTAGATGTGTCACATGGCCCTCTTCCTATTGAAAAAACAAAAGTTGTATCCAAGATGGCCGACTTCTAAATGGCCACCATGGTCACCACCCATCTTGAGGAGTTTGCCCCCTCACATATACTAATGTGCCACAAACAGGACTTTAATATCACCAACCATTCCCGTGTTATTACGGTGTATCCGTATAAATGGCCCACCCTGTATAATTGCGCCTGTCCACTGGTTAAATACAATTTTCTAGATCCGCCAGTGGAGGGGCAGTTCAGGGAGGCTCTACAGCACGGGGGTATTAGTCCCAGCTCCCAACCTAGTATAAGATCGTGTTGTAAAATATTATATACAATGTATTTTTATTTTTATTTATTTATTTTTTTTATCTACTGATACAAAACATCAAGTCACAAGCAAAGGGGGAACACAGCATGGCACATGTTTAAACAAGGGAAGTTTATTCATTAAAATTATTTATGAATCAAATAGAACATAGATTTTCACCCAAAAACATTCACAAGGCACCAAGTCCGGTATCACACAGACATGTCACGTGATATTAAACTGAAGCTGTCAGCTCGGTAGAGTGGGCAATCCTGATAAAGCTATTCATTTTGTAGACTCAAGCTGCTCTTCATTACCGGCCACTAGATGTCACCAAAAAGTGCTGTGTTGAAAAGCTTCGAGTAATAAAGCTTTTTTTCAATACAAGCTTGATTTAGCCATCAGTACTTGGTTGCAATAAGTAGATATTTCAGTACCTACATTTCAGAGGGTAAAGATAATGAAATACTATCTTAACGATTTAATTTTGTTAATTGGTTTATTTTACTCATCATTGTTGCAATCTTGAAAACAAAACAATGTTTATCTAAAAAATACAAATCATTTTGCATAATATTTGCATAACATCTTAGAGTTTACAGTTAAACTATTTCTACCTTTACTTATGTCAACATTTCAGCACATTTTAATCCTTAAATTTCATTTTTCAAGATTGTGCCACAAAAACAAGACGGCTCATCTTATGGTGGGATCAACAAGTCAGTCCAGTGATGATTCTAAAATATTTTCAAGGATTAGAAAGGAGTTCAACATTAACTGTAAAATGAGTTCACTTCTCACTGAGGATGCTCGTGTTTTTCTTAAGAAAAATTGAGGCTGATAAACCGGAAAACTATCTTCTGAGAACTTGTCTCTTTGTGCAGCAGCGCAATATCTTCAAACTCTACTAAGTACAGCAGAAAAATGGTTTAACACAACTGCGGTTAAAAGGGCAGCCAAGGTAATTAATACAACGGTTATTCATTTATTGAATGGGTCATTCTATAAATGACTAATTTCAAAGACAAAACATTCACAAGCTTTGTGGTGTCAGCATTATTTAAGCTTTAATATGATTACAGATATGGTCAAAACCACTAACCACTCTGTTAGTGTTGAGGCATATTACACTCGGTATCCCAGAGCCTGTGTTCATCTACCCTGCAACGTCTTCATAGTAGGAGTATCAGGTGGTGCGCTGGTGAATATTGTCCCTACAAAAGCATGTGTCCCCCACAACGAGTGTCGGATCACTTTGCAGCAGCCCAGGTCCTCAATCTGAAAGCCCAGGTGACGGTATCGGTCATCTGTCTCATACAGTGTGTTGTTGGTGTACGGGCCAAAGTACTGAGAAATAAGAAGGGACACACAAATATGAGACAGTTATCTGATCAAGACCATCGCCTGAAAAGCAACAATAGTCTCTATCTATAGTGTGTGTGTGTGTGTGTGTGTTGGGTGGGGGATGGGGAGTTGCAATTGCACACCGCTGTCTGCACAAGTTTGTCCTGCCAACATTACAGCTTCCAAGAAATTTTCACCAGTTTTCTTCTGCAGAAATGTACATTTGTTATACACACAGCGCACTGCCACAATGAATCACCCTTAAATACCAGCCCAGGGACAGTTACTTTGAAGGTTTGTTATTCTGCAGCTGAATGACTGTGGAACAATCCAGAAAGGCAGCGGCCTGCCAAGCTAGCTGTGGACTTAGAAACAGCTTTTATGATGTCCTGTCTTCAAACCTACTGAAACATGTGAAGTTAAGCACAAAGTCACGCCTGTGCCAGAAAAGCAAATACATCAGCTTCTGTCTGGTGACCAAATATCTAACCAGAATCATGGTGCAGCCTCCAATGGACGTGTTTACATTTGATCATGTGCTTATTTCAGAAAACTCCAAATAAATCTAAATGTATGCACCAAAGACAAAATACCTGAAGATAAAAAGAAGAATTTAAAGGAATCACTAAAAGCGCCTAAATGCATCTGTCACAGACAGCTACCTGCATCTTGACTGTGCTGATCGTGGCTAATTCAGAGTTAATTCCATGTAAACATGAGCTTCTAACAGATTTCTCAGATTTATACTTTGTCATTTGATGCCATGTGATGTCTACACCCAATCAGCCATTTCATTTGTTGTTATTGTGATAAAATATCGTAAAAACACTGAACAGTTGTTGACAGGCAGAGTCAGAGATAACTTACAGCGAGGCCTGACGATGGGTCGATGAAGTCTGCCCAGAATCCTTCTCGCTGCAGCGCACAGCAGATCTCCCGTGCACCTGCAACAAACTACACAGCAGACACCACAATCATTAATTACTTCATTAATTACTGTAAAATAAATAATAAAGTGTCTCCTCCCCTTTCTCAATGAAACTCACGCATTTATTATCCGTTTCATTTTCACTTCTTTTCACACTACAGATGGGATGTACTACATGGATGTGCTACTACTGTTTTTAACATTAGTAACATCTCATATAATGCAGTTTCTGTAGTTCTCCAGAGGTGGACAGCTTTTCTAATAAACTCTTCAGCTCATCATCAGTGTTTCTTTTACAGACCTCTAATATTTGCAGTGCTTAGCTGTTGTAAAAGGTTTCTAAAATAACACTTACATTTATTTATTCTGAGTACTTGCTGTGATAATGTAGGGAGAAACCCTGTGATGTCTTATTATAGTGTAAGACATGTAAAACAGCTCAGCTTAGCATTTAACCTTGTCAAGCATCTGCTCTCTCTCATCTTCCACCTCAGCAGACCATGACGCCATATCGTTCTGCGTCTTCTGGGTAACCGTGACAACCATCATACCACAGGATGGAGCTTCAGGAAACATTGACTGGAAATCTGTTTATAATTAGGAAACACTCGCATTAGACAGGAACACCGCTTCTCATGAGAAATACAAGCAATTTCAAAGTTATGCAAGGCTGAAAAATAAATGTATGAAGGATGCAGTTACAGCGATGTACCTTTCTTTAAGAGTTCAGGACACGCCTGTGTGGCACACTCTACTCTCGAGTTGTCAAAGTACTGTTCAGCTGTGCTGACTTTGCCAGAGGACGCAGGATTGCCCTTGTTCTAAGAAAGAAAAACACAGCTGTCAGAAAAGCGAATGTCACCACTCTCAGCGTATGAGCAACAACGCCAACGATACAAAACCTGGATATAGTTTCAGCATACACTGTTTTAATGTCTCTTCATTCTAAAATATTCAGACGGATGCTGGAGGTCTGGCTGCATGAATCATGTCACACCCACGATTGGCTAGCGTTACATTTTTTACACTTGTTAGCACCACTAAGTCCACACCACACTCCAATGAAAAGTTCATTTTTGACTGATTAAAAATGCATAAAAAAAATGTCACACATCATTTTATCTTAAACATGTGTACGTGCTTGTGTTAGTCCGCGTAGGGAAATGACTCCTCTGCATTTAACCCATTCAGCCAGTGAAGCAGTGGGCAGCCACCGAGGAGCAGTGTGTAGGGACGTAGGGGGTACCTCAGGGTAGCCGTTCAGGGGAATCAAACCCCCGACCTTCCAATCATGGGGCAACCACTCTACCTACTGAGCTATCCCTGCATATGATTATTCATTGATAATCTATACATACTTCAACATAAAATTCCTCTGACATTTATTTAATTGCACCAGTGTTTGTGAAATTTGTAGCAAGATTAACATTAGTAGTAATAACACAGCATAGTTTGGTCCATATTTGTTTTGATTATTAAAAACATTCATAAGGTTCTCATTGGACTTACAGAGAGCTCTCTAACAGACTGGGCTAGAAGCCACTCATGCTTCTGATAGCAGGATGGAGCAGACAACACATCTGGTAGCATTTTGTCTGTCAGGCTCTTCTGTTGCTCTGTCAATCCTTCCAGCTGGCAGTCAAAGCCCACATTACCGGGCAGCGGGAAGCGCTGGTCCTGGGGCCCGAACGGCGCCATTATGTCATCAGGCCGTAGTGTCTGCAGTCCTTAAGCACAACATAACAAAGAAAAGTAGCATGCACACAAACTGAGTTTACACAAAGAAATAAGAAATTACAAATTTTGGTCAACGCCAATATCACTTCATCAGAGTCCGAGGTAACGACTCTGTGTCAACCTCCGTATATCTCAATTTATTTTGTGTTATTAGGTCTATACCTAATACCTAATCTATACATAAGATGCATTAGATTTAATTACTGACTAGAAAAACATGTTGTAGTTAATTAATGTTCAAATGTATAAACTTAAAATAAGGCCATACCTTTAGCAGAGTGAGAAGTGGCCAAAGCGGGCTCATTTAAGCCTGAAGAATCAGCAGCAGAGAAGGCTCTGCCTCCAGCCACACGATACACCAACACATGGAGCCCTGGAAGGTAACTTACCAACCTGCTTCTGCTGCAAAGCACCTGCACATGCAAACAAACAGTACAACTGTAAATGGCAGTCTCTCAGGTACTACTACTAATACTAATACTAATAATAATAATAATAATAATAATAATAATAATGCTGAACTCAGACACCTGAAACACCACCAAAGGTCTACATCACAGGTGTCAAACTCCAGGCCTCGAGGGCCGGTGTCCTGCAGGTTTTAAATGTGTCCTTGATCCAACACAGCTGATTCAAATGGCTAAATGACCTCCTCAATATCTCTTGAAGTTCTCCAGAGGCCTGGTAATGAACTGATCATTTGATTCAGGTGTGTTGACCCAGTGTGAGATCTAAAACCTGCAGGACACCGGCCCTCGAGGCCTGGAGTTCGACACCCCTGGTCTACATGGTCAAAGGTTTACAGCAGGGGCCTCGAGCTCCGGTGTCCTGCAACTTTTCCATGTGTCCCTGACGCAACACACCTGAATACAATTAGTAGATCATTCGCAAGCAACCTGACTGCAGTCAGACTGCTGAGGTGGCAATTCAGCCATTTCATTCATGTTACAGCAGTTCATGAGTGAATGAACATGGTGCAATAAATGTACTGTTAAAAGTGTATTTTCCTTAACACTTACATTTACTTGAGTAGGGTTAGAGGTTGCCACTTCAGCAACTTCAGTTCTATACTCTTGCTAATGACCTACTAATTGCATTCAGGTGTGTTGCAACAGGGACACATGGAAAGGTTGCAGGACACCGGCCGTCGAGGACTGGAGTTTGAGACCCCTGGTTTACAGCTTCATCTTGTCATCTGTCAGTTTGGAAAGTGATACAAAGGTTTTGGGATTCTAACAAAGTTTTTCCAGGAGTGATCAATGACTCATCCAGGAACTGCAAGCTTCATCTGCCTCAGGTCAGAGTTTCAACAATGACAAAAAGAGACTCGGCTAAAATGACATGAGGGTCCCAAGGCAGAAATGTAACCTTTTGGAAGGTCTCATTACATATAGAGAACAGGAAAAAAAACATATCAACAGTCAAACGTGGTGGTAGTGTTAATTGATGGATACATGAATTTTGCTCTCAACCAGAAAATCCTACAATCCTGAAGTCCAGCCATAAGTTTGTACCCTGTAGCTCAAGCACACTTGGGTTATGCAGCAGGACAGTGATGTGAAAAATTCCCATTTTAATAAATGAATAAAAAAAAATAAAAAAAACTGAAGTGCTTAGACAAAGTTCAGACTTTAATCTGAAGATGCTGTGGCGTGGTGTTAAACAGGCCATTCATACTGAAATACCCTCTAAAGTTGCCAAGTTAAAATAATTCTCCAAAGTGTCTCTACAGGAATGTCAAACATTAATGGCCGTTTATTGCAAACAGTCCAACCAGTTATTAAGTTTATTCAAAAACAAACAGAGGTGGTCTGGCATCAAACTGAAGCTCCCTACATCACCTCGTTCTCTGGTTATCACATTCACATACTCGTCTATCCAGCAGGTTGAAAAAAATACCCCAATTACATTTTGTATTTACTCGGGTTATCTTCGTATAATATTACAAATGTTTGTATCTAAAACATAAATGTGAGAACTATGCAATAAATTTAAAATAGAAAGAAATATTTCACGTTATTCAATGTTTACAGTGGTGCTCTGTGATGGTGATCACTGCAGAGCATTAACATCAGAATAAGATGAGAATATTACAAACTGTTGTTTGACAAACTTACACTGGTCATCCTAGCGTGCTTCTGATTATCTGCAGTATCCAGTGAAGTCTCTGTAAGAGTCCAAGACTGTGTCATCAGGAAACATTTCCAAACAAATTCATCACAGAAGAAACGCTGTACGACTACCACACCATCCTGACTGATCCGCTGCTCAGTCTGCTTCACTCCTTTTAAATCTCATCTATTCTTTTTGAATCAGAATTAAGGAAGTTATGTATGAATCATATAAGCCACTCTGAAGTCCAGCAATCCTAATCAAAGATGAGGCATGTTTGCATAGCTAAGTGGACTGCTGCCCCCACGACTTGGCCCCGGATGGATGGAAATCCACTGACTGGATTGGTATCAATGTACGTCAATAGCATAGCTCTGCCACTGATCTGCTTAAATAGCTGGATGTAAGCATCTTAAGAAGCAATCGTGGTTTGAGAAACACACTGTTGGTAGCCTAGGATAGCCGATGGTAATGTGAAAAACAACTTATGCCAGGTGATGTATGGGGAAACAAACATTAGCATTATTTTACAAATTAAAAAGAAATCTGCAAGAGTTCAAGGCACCGGGATTTTGATTAGGAGAATAAAAGCTATTTTAGCTATTTATAGATAACAGGTTGATCCCACTACAGCTACTTCACAAAGATGGTTTTATTCTTTGCGATGTTTCGTTATACTGAGCAGAAAGCTCCCGATGTCAAACGTGGGCGTGTTTCCTAAACCAGCAGCTGACGGAGCGAACAGGTGTGTGCAGGTGAACTCGACACATCGTCGAGCTATTCAGGAGTGTGTCGAGGGCAAAATGTCAGCTCATGATTTGAAACACGGAGGTACGACATCAAGCGGAAGCTGTTTGATAAATTAAAATAATCTCATTGTTGTCAGCAGATAATATTGATAATATTGAAATCTGCATTTGCACCAGCTGGAGATGGAGAGAGTCCTTTAATCTTGTCAAACTCCGAGACAGATTTGCACACAGAGTCGACCAATCGGTAAATATGACGAATCTGCGGATTGAATGTGTAAACAAATCTAACCAGTTAAAGTAAAACCAGTTAACTACTGTAATCTTTCGGCTTTAGATACATCTGGGAACTTCTAGTGAGTGTAATAGCACGTTTCACACGGTTTATCCTCACAGCGGTATGACAACCGATACATTTTGGTAAGAAACGCTATCTGCTGATAAGCTAACAAGAGCAGAACATAACTTACAGGATTTTAACAAGTCCAAACCAGATGACTGCGTTAGTTTGTTCCTATTTATACTTCCACAAAATCGTAGAAAAACAGTCGACCTTTGAAAACATGAAGACACTGTCCAAATGAACGCGGGCAACTCACTCTAACAACATTTCTGGCTTTGACCTCGGGGGAAGGGGGGGGGTTCTTCGTTTTAGTTTCAAATGAGCTTAGAGGTGCATTACCGCCCCCTCCTGGACAGGAGTGTGAATCAGGAACTTGGAATATTGGGAATAAAAAAAAAATCTGCAGTATTGAACCCTTTCTTATCACAACTTTCAACAGTTGGCCATAGATGTGAGACAGTGCCTTTCCAAGCAGGGTTTCTACAGTGGAATGAATCTTCAGCTCCTCCTATTAACGTCTTCCTGTCCAGGACACAAGCCCAGCATACTAACAGTACATGCTGAGCAGATTCCATTTTTTTGCAGTGGGCACACAATCCCATTGGGTGCTTGCCTATTAGCTGTAGTGTTTTATTAAGCCCTGTATGACCTATCCTGAGATGGGTAATTGTTATTTCACTATTTTGTGACCGTGACCGAAATGTATCTGAATGTTGCAGAAATCAATTCCTGTATCGCTGATATCCCAGTGCTTCTGCCAAATTCAAAGGATTTGAATCCTCAGTGCATGAATCATTTTCATCTGTGCATCTGCTTCCCCAGAAAGTGCATTAAAATCCCCACAACATATTATTTTCCCTAGACCCATGTGTAGGGAACACCTACACCCTACACCTACATATTAAACACCTATAGTGTTTAATATGTCCCCAGTGATCCTTTTACATAATTTATAGTAGTTGATCATTACTGCCTCATCTTCCTCCATCCAAACCTTAACTGTGATTGTCTTGTGCTCTATATTTACACTGACTAATCTATATCATATTCCAGTTCACACAAATGTGGCCACCACCTTCTTTTGTATCATTCTTCATAGCTGTATATTCATTTATAAACAAAGTACCACTCTGCTTTTATCCATGTTTCCATATTACACAAGGTTTTCTTTGCAGATGAGATACTGTTTTAGTTCCTGCCCATTAGCAATAAGACTTCAAGCATCCCACTGCAGAATATTTAGGACCACAATGAACTGCCTCCTCCTGGCTGTGAGCTAGGATTTCTACCACTCAGCATTTCCTGAGCTGTCTCCCACACAGACCCGTGATTCCCAGGTCTGTAGTCTTCACAATTATTTGGATTTTTTCAGTTTTCTTGTCTGTTTGAGTGGTGCAGTTTATTACAGCCTCCATAAATAGCACAAAATCATTTTTGTTCATAACCAAAGCTTCTTTTCTGCTTCTGCATGCCATCAATGGATTTTACTCTCTGGATCTCTGCTGCCCTTTTACTTGCCTCATAACCACGAAAAGCTGAGATATGCTCACCTCCGCAATTGCACCACTTTAACTTTGCTCTTTTTCACATTTACCATACTCGTGTCCACCTCCAGTGACATGCCCATATCTTTGGCATTTAAAGCAAACCAAGGGAGGGGGAATATAAGGCTGAACATCCTAATTCATATAACTAATGAAAAAAGTTTGGATGGTAGCCTTTCCTCCATAAATTTTTAAATTACAGCTACACTGTCACATTTCTCTCAGAGTTTTTAAGCACTGTGCCTCGATAACCTTGGATCCTACTATATTTCCTTTGACTTGTTCAGCTGAAACAGCTGTTGGTACACCAGAAATGACTCCAAAAACATATTTCTGTCCTCAATCAAGCACCTTCCTGAGAGAGTTTAATTATTACCTTGGATTCCTCATTCTGCTTCCTCGATGCAGCGCTACTCTGATCACTATCAGTGCCATCTGTATTTAAGGATACCTTTTGCAACTTACAGTGGCTTGCAAAAGTATTCGTCTCCCTTGAACTTTTCCACATTTTGTCACATTACAGCCACAAACATGAATCAGTTTTATTGGAATTCCAGGTGAAAGACCAACACAAAGTGGTGCACACGTGAGAAGTGGAACCAAAATCATACATGATTCCAAACAGTTTTTACAAATAAATAACTGAAAAGTGGGGTGTGGTAATTGTTCAGCCCCCTGAGTCAATACTTTGTTGAACCACCTTTTGCTGCAATTCCAGCTGCCAGTCTTTTAGGGTCTGTCTCTACCAGCTTTGCACATCTACAGACTGAAATCTTTGCCCATTCTTCTTTGCAAAACAGCTCCAGCTCAGTCAGATTAGATGGACAGCGTTTGTGAACAGCAGTTTTCAGATCTTGCCACAGATTCTTGATTGGATTTAGACACCAGACAAGTCAAGGATAAAGATATTGAGACATTTAAAGCAGGCTTAGGCTAAAAAAAGATTTCCCAAGCCTTGAACATCCCACGGAGCACTGTTCAAGCAATCATTCAGAAATGGAAGGAGTATGGCACAACTGTAAACCTACCAAGACAAGGCCGTCCACCTAAACTCACAGGCCGAACAAGGAGAGCGCTGATCAGAAATGCAGCCAAGAGGCCCATGGTGACTCTGGACGAGCTGCAGAGATCTACAGCTCAGGTGGGGGAATCTGTCCATAGGACAACTATTAGTCGTGCACTGCACAAATCAGAATCAGAATCAGAATCAGAATACTTTTTTCATCCCGAGGGAAATTAGGGGTTACAGCAGGCAGCACGCTAATGGCGCATGCGCACTCACAAAGGAACCTTCTGACCAACTTTACACAAACATCACATTGGGGAGACATGTCAGAAAGGTAGGCTGATAGGAAAAAACAACGAAAATACACTACATGAGGTAAGAGGAGGAGAAAAAAAACTCCACTCAGACTGAGCTCCTGGTGGGAGAACAGTTTGATAAAAGAAAAAACACCTCAGCACAAAAGCACATGACTATCAATACACCATAGAAACACGAGACAAGCAACAGGACGGGTAAAGGGTAAGAGAGAGCCGGCGTAGACAGCGCATCCGGTCTTTATGGAAGAGTGGCAAGAAGAAAGCCGTTGTTAACAAAAAACCATAAGAAGTCCCGTTTGCAGTTTGCCACAAGCCATGTGGGGGACACAGCAAACATGTGGAAGAAGCTGCTCTGGTCAGATGAGACCAACATGGAACTTTTTGGCCAAAATGCAAAACGCTATGTGTGGCAGAAAACTAACACAGCACATCAATATCTTTATCCTTGACTTGTCTGGTGTCTAAATCCAATCGAGAATCTGTGGCAAGATCTGAAAACTGCTGTTCACAAACGCTGTCCATCTAATCTGACTGAGCTGGAGCTGTTTTGCAAAGAAGAATGGGCAAAGATTTCAGTCTGTAGATGTACAAAGCTGGTAGAGACAGACCCTAAAAGACTGGCAGCTGGAACTGCAGCAAAAGCTGGTTCTACAAAGTAAAAGTATTTGTAAAAACTGTTTTGAATCATGTCTGATTTTCGTTCCACTTCTCACGTGTGCACCACTTTGTGTTGGTCTTTCACGTGGAATTCCAATAAAATTGATTCATGTTTGTGGCTGTAATGTGACAAAATGTGGAAAAGTTCAAGGGCGAATACTTTTGCAAGCCGCTGTATGTCTCCAACATTTCTTACTACTGTTCACTGTATTCCAACCATTTTCCTTTTCGTTAACCAACTCCTTCTCTAGTGGATCACTACCTCATCCACTGCTCTCCTCTGGTAAACAATCAGAAGTTAAATTCTCGTGATTCCTAATGGCTTTCATAGCTGTATAGCTGTTGCTCGAAATCCACCCCTAAATATTCCTAGAGCCTGGGCTTATTTGAGCCAGTCCCAGCTGTTACTGGGTGACAAGGGCTAAGTATGTCAATTTCCAAATATTTCAAGATTCAAGGTTCTTTATTTGTCACATGCATGGTTATACAGATATAACACGCAGTGTAATGGGACCTGATACACTCCTCGACTGTGCAAAAAAGAGAGGGGCATGATTCAACACACGGATGGCCTGAGGATAAAAGCTCCTCTTGAGCCTCTCTGTCCTTGCCCGGATGGTGTGGAACCTTCTGCCTGATTGCAGAAGTTGGAGCAGTTAGTTGCCAGGATGGGACGGGTCCTTCAGTACCTGCGCTGCTCTAGTCCAGCACCTCCTGGCGTAAATGTCCTGAAGTGGGGGGAGAGCAGTGGCGAGAGGACACACCCCTGTGGTGCTCCTGTGTTGATGGTGATGCTGTTAGAGACGCATCTACCCACCCTCACCACCTGAGTTCTGCCAGTGAGGAAGTCCCAGATCCCTGAGCTTTGTGAACAGTCTGCAGGGCACTATCGTGTTAAACGCTGAACTGTAATCAACAAACAGCATTCTCACATAGTTACCCTGTTTCTGGGTTCAAAGTATATGACCATATAACTTTGGGGACAGTAGTTTCTCATAAAAATGTTATGAAAGGTTCCCAGAAAGTTGATTCTGTTTTTCTGCACAGTTTACTGTTTTCTTTTGTTTGAGTCATCGTAGACCTACACGAGGTTTTATGAGTTTATGTGTAATGAAATGTGATATATGAATAAAATTAACATTTACTCACAATGAACCTAGTCCATGCACGATCTTGGAATGTGGGAGGAAGACAGAAGCCTACTAATAAGAAGGTTGGTCTGCATGTCAGATATCCATGGACAAGATACTAACCCCAAGTTGCTTCCAAAGCATCCACTGGAATATAAATGTGCATGAATGTTGGAAAGAGCTTAGAAAGACGTTCTTGTATGAATGGGTGAATGACTTTGAGTGGTCAGTTAAAGCTCTATATGAGAAGCGGTCCATTTACCATTTACAGAGGGAACAGTGGTGTGAGGCAACAACTAATAATGTGCTAATGATCATGCTGCCCAGCCAGGAGCCACAATAAAACAACATGTGACTCTGGCAGCAGTGCTAACACTGTGGTTACCAATGCAGCTGCCACAACATAACAAATATAACTCATGTTACTCTTTCAGGATTCATTAACTTTATTAAGCACAGCATAGAAGACAGTTGAGGTACTAGTTCAAATTGCGAGGATTTTCTTTTTACACAGGATGACGGTGTGTCTGAAAGCTTCCTTTGCAGGTTTATAGAGCTAAAAAGGGCAAGCCAACTAGCTCAGAGATAGCTGTAATAAAACTGCAGTTCTCACCTCTCAAGTGGTAATTTACCAACAGAAAATATCATGTCATCCAGCACATTACACGTTTGTCTTCTGACATCCCAGATTTACAGTTAGTTACATTAACTAAAGGAAATACAATTCTCTGACTAAAATAAGTGATTAGATAATGAGATGTGAGGCTTTCAGCCTACTATCAGCCTACTACCCATCCCAGTGTTTACATGTTCTTATAAGAACAAAGACAGTACTGTCTTTGTGTAGGTTGTCATTAATTTTACTGACTGACTGCATAAAATATCACACAGGTTCTTTTTCAAGTGATATTCAGAATTTCTTGGATTTATCTTTTAACATAACTCAAACACCCCCAACTTTACCACATGGAAGATTGTAATCAAATGTATTAAATGCACAGAGATAAAGTATCGTCCCGATTAACCCAGCAGGAGAGCAAATAAATGAAATCTCTACAATGTATCACTTCAGGTTGAGCAAGACATTTGGAAATGATTAGAAATATACTTTAATACAGGTGGAGCTCGTCTTACATGTCATATATGTATTAGAGGACAGTTCATGGTGGTTCACAGACTGTCGTCCTTCTCCTCTGTGCTCTCACAGAGAAAGGCCTGCAGGACTTTCGGTTTAGCGATGTACTTGATGCTCTCTATTTCACCACCACTGTTGCTGGGCTTCTGAAAATGGATTTCCAGATGGTCCTGGAGGTCTTCCTCATCAACCATGTCCTGAATGTCATCCAGGAGGATGGTTCGCTTCGGACAGCCGCAAAAGGTCTGAAATAAATCATAAAAATTTGCTTTATTGTTGCTCTGCAAACTTTTAACAACTTTTACAACAACACACACAAGTTTTAGAACAACTTGTGTGTGGGGGTGGGGGGTGTCGTTAAGACTTAGTCATGTAGGCGCGTGTGTATTTGAACACATAAGAAAGCCCGCTAACACTGTTTTTCTATAGACTTAGTAATTGCAAAAAAATTTAAAAATGCAAATACTGACACTTACATGTTATAATATAATATTTCTATAATTATATGTTTGTTACAAGTTGTGAAATAATTACATATTTTTGTCAGAGAATAATTATTTTACTATAGCCATAATAATTATGTATTATGAATGTTTTAAGTCATAATACACAATGACTATGTAACAAAAAAAGGCTTTTAAATTTAAAGAAGACCTGCAACTGCCAGTGTTAGTCCTCACTGTCATAGTTGACACACCCATAGTATCAATTTCAAAATCCTACGCCACCCTGTTCTCAAGTTATGGCATTTCAGAAAACTTGATCTCTGACCTTGACTTGATGTCTCGGTCACTAAGATTTAAACTTGGTAGCCGCACCTGTGGTGTGCGTAACACCCCATCAGCTCTCAATACAACTTAAAAATCCTCAAAAAACAAATACTAAGATAGCTTGAAGTAAAATATAACTATTTTTTCTAGAAGTATTCTTGTTTAATCTGAAGGCAACTGAATGCAAAGTTTTATACCAGTTAAGCATTTTTAGTGCTAAAGTGAAATAACTATCTTTCATTAAACTTGCATGGATGCATTTACATAATTGCAAAAAGACACAGCCTCCCTAAATGTAGAGGTTTTATTGGTTAATGTTAATATTAAAATAAACAGGAAAAATTTCTCCATATGTCTCTGTTGGTGAAATTTTAAGAAATTATTTTCATGACATGTTGTGGATTCTGACGACTAGGCTAAGTAAAAGAAAGGAATTATCCAGCAGCAATGGCTATTTTGTTAATTGAGTTAGTGATTCCCATTAGTAGCATGACCTTTAAAGGTATGTGGGGTTTGGTAAGTATAGTTTTCTGAGTCATAAATACATTTTTTTTTTATATTTTGTATTTTGAAAAATAAAGAGGTTTGAAAGCATCAGCTTGGGAATTAAAGGTAAACTGCCAGTGTGGGGCCTCTCTGCGTGGGCCCCTGTGTGCTCCAACAGTCCAAAGGCATGCACTGGTGACTCCAAAGAGACTCCCGGTCTAAAATGTGAGCATGAATGTTGCCTGTGTCTCTGTGTCAGTCCTGCAACAGACTGGCAGCCTGTCCAGTTAAATTTTGTACAAGTGATAAATTGTGCTTTTAACTAAGTTAACAAAGTGCTTTTAGTCTCAGTGCTGTAACTTACCTGAAATCTGCGCAGCTGGTATTCGTAAATAGGTCCAACCTGCACCTTTACCTCAGTGTCCAGCTCGACGTCGTACCTTCCCCTCAGGACAAGGCTCTCAGTAACTGCATACAAATGCACATACATTTGAGCATTAACATACTTAGCTTGGCTACAACTATTGTAATGATACAGAATAACTTAGAACAACTAACTAAGAATAATGTGTAATGTCGCACAATTATCTTATAGAGTTTTACCTCCAGGTTGGAGAAATGTGACACACCCAGTCCCAGTGTTCTTGTCATACTCCACTTTCTCCACCTCTCCTCCTCCTCTACTGGGCCTGGAGAAACTAATTTCCAGTCGGTCTTTCATTCTCTCTTCTGGCATGACATCAGGGACGTTGGAAACTTTCAGCTCCTTTCTGGAAACGTCAAGGTGGACCTACATCGGTGTGAACACACACTGTTTACAGGGTGTTGATCATTACAAAACAACACTCAGTGTAACATAGTCCCCCAGCAGTCTACACCTATTGCAGCATAACTAAAGTAGGAGTCAGGGTCACCTGGTCCAGCCCTAACGATATGCTTTATCCAAAAGGAAAGTTTTAAGCCTAATCTTAAAAGTAGAGATAGTGTCTGTCTCACAAATCCAAAGTGGGAGCTGAAGGCTCTGCCTCCCATTCTTCTTTTAAATGTCCTAGGAACTACAAATACACCAGCAGACTGAGAGCAAAGTGATGTACTTTGGTATATGGTACTATGAGGTCTTTAAGATAAGTTGGGGCCTGATTATTCAAGGGTTTGTGAGGATTTTAAAATTATATATATATATAAATATAAAAAAATTATAAGTGGAAGAAAGCGGTCCTATATATCTGTTTGCTGACCTCATGCTTTGAGTTTATTATTTTTGTTTTATTAATTATTATATTTACTGTATAGTATGTTCTTTATGTTGTCACTTAGGTTTTCATATTCCAGCTTCATTTTCCATTTTCTGGATATTAGGTTGTAGTTCTAGTTGTTGTTTGTCCCAGGAGGTCATTTTTCCTGCTCTTTTGTGTTCTCCGTGTCAAGTTTACGTTCCTGTGTTCCTTGTTTAGTTACTTCCTGTTTTAATTTGTTAATTCTGACCCTGCCGCACACACACACACACACACACACACACACACACACACACACACACACACACACACACACACACACACACACACACACACACACAGAAGGCCATATTTTCCATGGGAATGACTCAGGATGGATCTAGTTCTGTATTGTTAGGGTCTTAACTAAAGCCAAAAAACTTTGGCTTTAGTTAAGAAGTATTTTTAGGAAAGTATTCTCTGTGTGTCATCACAGCAATAAGTAACCCTGGAGAGGTGTACTGTCTCACTCCTACTCTGTGGACAGATTTGAATGACCTGACAGTGTTACAACTGTACAAACTATAGACAGGAAACTAGAGACACAGTCAACATAAAAAATAAGGCTCTAGTTGCTTTTTCATTTTGAAACATGAGGCTTCATTTTCTAACTGAAGCATAAAAAACCCGATGATACTGTTGCAGCATCTACCTCAAACTTCACAGCAGGATCCATGGTGATTCTTCTCGGCTTCACGTCCAAACTGCTGTTCTCACAGGACACAGAGCACTTGGCAATTTTCAGGATCTGGCGAGCCACTGCACACCAAGAATATGACAAAAAGATGTGTATCATTTGCAGTTGTACTGAGAACTCCATGTTGTAAGGTCTGAGTCAGAGGTGTGGACTCGAGTCACATGACTTGAGACTCGACTCTGACTTGCCTGACATTACTTGAGACTTGACTTGAGACTTGAGGATAAAGACTTGAGACTTACTTGAGACTTGCAAAACAATGACTTGGTCCCACCTCTGGTCTGAGTCATGATCGGGTTCATTTTGACATGCTAAGCAGGTTGATCACAGAATAATCTGTCTATAGACACACTATGATAGGCTGACATTGTCTCTTTATTCTTGTCTCTCAAGTGTTTGATTTTATTATAGCTGTTGTTGCAGAGATTTTTGATCTGATCTTTTTATGCTGACATGATGTACGTTAAACTAAAGAGATGAACATTCGTGTGGCAGTTTCAGATACGGTCCCAATCAAACGTTTAAGACCACTTGGAAAATGGCATAAAAATCATAATTTGCATGGTTGGATCTTCACAAGGTTCCAATTAGAGCTACAGCATGCCACAAGAAGCCATGGGAGTGAGACAAAACATTTTCTTGAGCATGAAATGTACTGAAAATAACGCTTAAAGTGAAACAGGCTGTTTTACAGCTGATCCAAAGTTTACGACCACACCTCCAAAAAACGCGTCTGTCTGTCTTCATTTAAATTGCTTTTTTCAGGTGATATTAAAAATAAGAAATCATAATTTCATATTTAATATCTGAAATTGAAATGCTGTTTTTTCACTTGAGCATTTAACTGTCTTGTATGTGTCTTTTTCCAAGTGACAGTGCAAACTGTCATTGTATAAATATCTTACACAGCAAAGCATGGAAAACCATGAGGACTCCTTATTTTTGGTTTTATTAACATTAACATAAGTAAGAATGAACCATATAGAGTACTGAAGTCAAATGACGTCTACCTTTCTCCTCCTCAAAGGTGATGAGAGCCTGTCCTCCCTGCAGAAGCACAGCAGCTCTCTGGCTGATGGTAAACACTCCTCTGATTGGCTGACTGTCCTCGTCACCCTCTTCCCTTGTCTCTTTATTCGGAGAAATAAATTTCACCTCTGTGTCTGGGATCTGGGCGTAGATCTGGACAGATGGGACAATACAGAGTTACAGGCCGTTATCTGTTTCAATGTGTATACAGCTGTGGTCAGGCGTTTGTGTCCGCTGATCAGGAACATGAATGTCACAGTTTTATTTGGGGCCGTGAACTGCCTTTCACAGGGTGGAATGACTGTAGAGCATAGCTCTTGAAGGAATTTTAAAAACAGGGATTGGATGCACAAGTTTGAATTGAATCCACACACACTCAAAAGAATATATACGAGCCTGTACGTCTATGCAGTATCTCACAAAAGTGAGTACACCCCTCACATTTATGTAAATATTTTGTAATATAGTTTCATGGGACAACACTGAAGATATGACACTTTGATACAATGTAACAGTCTACAGCCTGTATAACAGTGTAAATTTGCTGCCATCTCAAAATAACTCATCAACATGCAACTTGCTAAGAGACATCTGGATATGTTTGGTGATGTATTTATAATGTGTGGAAATCCCATAATTACCATCACATTAATGCCCGTGATTAGTGTACGTAAAAATGTGAGCAGATGGACAGATCTGAAAGTGTTCCTGGTTTTTACCTTGAATTTCTGCTTTAACTTGCGGGACTCTGTCTTCTTAGCCTCCAGTTCATCCTGACATCTCTTCAGTTTCTCCAGCAAATCTTGATTGTATCTAGTCAGCTTCTGGATTTCATCCTATGGAAAAGAATAAAGTGGAATATTTGGTGAGAGTTATGTACTCTCAGTTTCTCTGAGTGTAGTGTAGATGTTACACAGATGACAATAAGTGTACCTGAACTGTTCTCATGCTTTCATTAAATTCATCCTGGGTCTTCTGTTGGTTTTTGACACAAGCGTTCATCTCCTGCTGTGCATTTGTCTTGGCATCATCTTCCGTCAGCTTTTCCAGTATCAGCCTGGCTTTCACATCATCCGCTTTTTCGAATCTAGCCTTTAAGAGCAATAGGTGGTGTTCAGAGAGAATACAACTGGAGCTGTGGGCAGTCTACAAAGAGACTACAAGCTGCTCAAATAAAATTATTCTCTCACTGACAGATATTTAAACATGGCCAAATATACTCAAGTCATTCTGAATGATATAATACCACTGCTGATAAGTAAGAAAAGTACAGAACTGGAAGAGAAACAAAGCTTTACTTAGTTTTTGTCTTTATGGTAAATGGTAAATGGCCTGTATTTGTATAGCGCTTTACTAGTCCCTAAGGACCCCAAAGCGCTTTACATATCCAGTCATCCACCCATTCACGCACACATTCACACACTGGTGATGGCAGCTACATTGTAACTACAGCCACCCTGGGGCGCACTGACAGAGGCGAGGCTGCCGGACACTGGCGCCACCGGGCCCTCTGACCACCACCAGTAGGCAATGGGTGAAGTGTCTTGGCCAAGGACACAACGACCAAGACTGTCCAAGCCAGGGCTCGAACCGGCAACCTTCCGATTACAAGGCGAGGAAAAAATGGAAGAACTGAAGCATTTATATCAATTTGATATAAATTTAAAAGAGAAATCCTAAACAATGTTGTGCACTTGACTCACTGATGAAACTCAGTATTCGTGCTGCATCCCCCTGGTGTTGTATGCCTGTATTTTAGTTGACATTAACCTTATGTATCTTTATTTATTTCTATATAAACAGGTTCCTGAGCAATCACTAATCAAGATCTGTACTGATCATTGCAATTGTGTAGGTTTCACAAGATAATGGTTCTGCCCTTCACAAACTATGACCAATCTTTCCCCCAAACAAAAGACAAAAAGACTGTTTATTCATTTTTGGTTGTGCTCACTTCACCTGCGCCTCGTTTGCTAAAGTGTGAGCCATCAAAATAGTTTTTAGTTGAGCAAATATAGACCTACAGCTACACCCTATGGAATGTTGCCTGAGCCCATTCCGTCTGACTTTCACTTGCTGAAATGAGCTGCTTTATGGTTTCTCCCTGTTTACTGCAAACTGCATCTTCTGTGCAACCAAATATAAGTAACCATTTAACTTTAAGCTCAAATGCGTAAATAAAATGTATCCAATGATGTCTCAATGCTAATAAATGTATATCAATGGAAATAATGACATCTATTATAATATGGGCATTTAGATAGATTCTCTCAGGCTTTTCAGTCTAGTACGTTTATTTGTAGAACATACTTAGTTCCGGACTTGCATTCACGATGCAGGATTGCATCTCGACTTAAATAAGAGATCTGAGAACTGTAATTACTATTTAAATCACTCAGATCACTCACAGTACTCAGTAAACAAACCACCTTCTTCTATAAACGGAGGATGAAGACATTTCCGGCTGAGCAGTTGTCAGCTTTCTGCGTTTTCTCATAAATTTATTCTGACGGTCGTGAACTTATTTTACTATTGAACTAAAACGCTGCGCGACTTCACACCGGCCTACCTTCCATTCCTCCAACTCTCGCCTGGCCTCCTTTAGTTCACCGTCTTTATCCAGGCCTCCTTCCTTCTGCCAAGAAAGAAAGACATCGTTAACTGTGGAGCACTTGTTTCTTCTTAGACGGGCTAAAACAAGCAAACAGACGAACAGATTATTACTCACCTTATCATTTAGCGATCGACTGCCGAAGACCTCAGCCATGATCTGATTGACAGAAAAGAAACAGATATGAAAACTTCACTTAGTAGCTACGATCCAAAAATCAGCCAGCTGTGGCTGCACTGCCTCTTTTCTGTCGAAGTCAGAAAAAACAAAGTGCCCCTGTTGTGCGGCAAACAGCTCCAAATCAAAAGTGAAAGTTACAGCCTGGTGTGACGAGCTTCCTGTATGGAAGACCAACTGCGACACAAGTTCACAGTTAAACAAATAAATTAATAAAAACGGCTCGTGTGTGTGAGAAGCTACTGATTCTTTAGATAAAGGACAAAACATGTTCGCCAGATAACACGCAATTTTGTGGCTAAAAATTTGTATAAAAGTCTTAACCCAATTAATTATACAAACAAATAAAAGCAATGTTTTTACAAAAAACCCAAAACGATTTTACTCATTTTTTGTACATGTATTTTATTTTAAATATGTTACCAATATGTTACCTAAAGAATCCATAGACGGGGGAACATGGAATGAAAGAAGAGAAACATGAAAACAGAAAAGGGAAACAAGACACAAGGACACACATGCACACATAAACACAAACGCACAGGGGGGGACACAGAGGTCAAAGACTATGGCATTATTTTTGTGTCACTATTCTGAGCGCACATTAAAAAAAATTGAGCACACGTAAAAAGAAATTGCGAGTACAAGTGTTGCATTTTGAGGAGAAATTTATTCCTGAGCAAGGAAAATCTAAATTTGAGTGAACAAAATTCATTGCTGCATACAAAAAATGTATTTCAGTGTTTGCTATTATCCATATACACACACAATAGCAGCCCCTCTCGCTCAGTTTTTGCATTTGCTCTTGCTCAGATCTCTGCGGACCTGCTCGCAATGTGTTGCTCACGCTCTCAACATCTCTGCCCCTGCACGCTCAACTCTATCTGTACAGTGTTATATTTGTGCCACAAAACCAAAAAATCACAGACTTGGATGAAAAAATTCTCATTGGCTGTTTTGGTCACCATCAGCTCACTGGCTACTGTAGCCAAACCCAGGCAAACATCCCAGTATGCATTTCGTCCAAAGCTCAAACGAGGCGGAGGAACGCAGAGTGGCGGTGTCTGAAATATTACTCTTTCTGGATGACAAAATACTTGTAAGACATATTCAGGCTAGAAAGCAGGCAATATAAGAATATAAGAAATTCAAAACAGACGAGACTTAAGACTACTGATGAACCTAAAACATAAACATACTACAAATTAACACCGAAACACAAGAAACTCAGAATGCTGGGTCAACATGACCCAGAACCATGACTCTCAGGTGACAGTATAATGAGGCTCATTAAGAGAAGGCCGAGGGTTTGCAGCAAAAACAAAGCAAAGGGTGGCTACTCTCAGGAGTCTAAAATATAAGACATTGTTAGAGTTATTTATCAATTTTTTGATAAAAAACAACAAATTTATATTTGTATCACTGGCTGTTATGGGGAGACCCTGGAAACTGTTCAGCTGTTCACATAGCCTTTCTTTTATTCTGCTCGTGCTTCACACATGTGCTGCTTCTGCAGCTCCAGGCTGCACTTTACAGCAAAATTTCTTCTGGTAAAGCTCACGTCTGCTTCTCTGCTGCCACACAGGAGGAACAATGTTGACGGTTTTTTTTCAGAAGTAAATATGTTACAGAAGTAACAACAAATAAGAAGTCAATAAGCTCATCTGTTACTGCTCAGAGTGGCACAGTCTAAAGAAGTCAGTTTCCTGGATGGTTATGTGTAAGCAGCTACTTTGTAACACACATTGGAAGTTACTGTGAAAGCAATGGAAGGAAAACTGAAAAGATAGCAAGTCAAATGCAGCAGTTCAGTTCAGCTTTAGTGGTGTCTTTACACACTACAGGTGAGTAAGTCATGGTCAAAGTCAAAGACAGCTCAGTTCATTTCATGAAGATCGCAGTATTACTATCATAATCAGTGGAGCTTGCCTCAAAACCCTCATTATGAAGACTGAGAGAAAACTTTTAGGACAGAGTTTTGGCACTGTGCTCCCAACTTTGAGACATCTACACAAAGTGCTGACTACACACTTTTTCTTATTACACTTATTATTCCAGGTGGTGTACCTGCTGCTTTAGGCAGTGCCATTTTTCCATGAAACAGAGTCATCTGTGCTGAGTTAATGTTTTTGATACTACTGCTTTGATTTTTATAGGTGCATGTGTAAAAGAAACAATACCCCACCTTTCATTATTATTTTTGCTGTGGATTGTGAAGACCAATATAGACAATCCAATCACTTAAACACTGGAATCAAAAGTGTAATTAAATAAATATTAGATTGATATATAAATATCTTATTTAAAGATTACTGTCATATAGATGAGAGGAAGCGAGAAAAACAGACTGGTGGGTGAGCTCCATTAACTCATATCAGCAGAGAGAGAGAGGCACTCTGTGCTGTAAATTAATTAAAATGTCTTAATAAAACTGCCTCTGCTTTCAAGGACAAAATAGAACAGGAGGAGTCTGTTGCTTTCAACAGAAAATCTTATTTGCAGCAGTAAGTGACTTCATCCTCATGATAACCTGTTACCCACATACTGTGCTGCCATAAGTAAAATATTTATACTGTAAAAATAAAATCTAGAAAAAAACCCACACTCGAAATGACAGATTTTTCTTTTCCCTTTTTTATTCACTTCAAACATCTCATACACAACAGGAGGCTGCAAACATCATGCCAGTGTTACAAGATACAGCAATAGAAATTTAAGGAAAGTTCCTTCATGGTTCAGAGGTTGCACAGCAGAGTTTAAAGATAATGTGTGAAATGGACTCTTAAGATTGGTCAGAATTGGCCAATGAAAACATGATAAATGTTAATTTTTTACAAAGAAGGAAAACACATTTCATTTAAATGAATATGTTGCACAAGGGTGCAGGGGAGACATTCCCCCCCTCTCTGTCTCCTTCTGGCCACCTGTGCCTCAATTTTATCTCACAACTTAGACATCCACATTACTTACACTCTCATAACACACACATATATATAGGGCCTTGAGGGTGGGCAAGTTAACGGCGTCCAGTGGACGGTCTGTGTACTCAAACCTACCACGATGATCCATTTGGCAAAGTAAATCCATTGGGTATCCTTGTTGGTCTTCAGACAACAATTCTGATGGCTAAAGAACCAAATGGGACAGGCCAAAAAAAAAAAAAAAAGAATATTTTTAAAATTAATTTAAAATAAAAGCAAATGTTATACCAGCTTCTAACTTTACTTGACAGTGTGGAGAACAAACCTGATAACTCCCAGAAAACTTAAAAATCAACCAAACACATCCGGTCTTTGAGGGCTGTGAGCAAAAACGAAGCCGGCCGAGGCCCTAAACAGCTGGAAGCCTGTGTGGTTATTACAGTAACCCCAGCAGTCTACTCTCTGTATGATTTAATTTATACACTGAGTTACTGTGAACAACACAAATGTTAACAGAGGGAGAATTTTGTTGAAGCGCAGTTTATTACGATCATAACCTGCTGTCTTTAACAGTCTCAGTATTGCTCTTTCTTTGTTTGTGTGGGAGTTTCTCCAAAACATGTACTCATTGCCATTATTGACTGTCTGGTATTATAAGTAGTTCTGCTTGGAATTGTGCAGGGCTTGTCTGCGTCAGTGTTTCACAGAACAGCATTATCAATATGTGGCGTTAATCAAATTGGCCAGCAGATGTCACTGTGGACATGTGGTTTTCCATTATTTTGAAGCCGTGACCGACTCTAATGCTTCGAACGTTACATTTTGCTTTTGTTTTTTGTTTGTTTGTTTTTAGGAACTTTATTGAACAAACAATGAGTATACTATCTATCTATCTATCTATCTATCTATCTATCTATCTATCTATCTATCTATCTATCTATCTATCTATCTATATATATATATATATATATATATATATATATATATATATAGATAGATATAGATATAGATATATATAGATATATATACACTCGGGGTAAAGGGATCAATGCCAATTTAAAATTTATAATTTGATTTAATGGATTAGATTTATATAGCGCTTTTCAAGGCACCCAAAGCGCTTTACAATACCACTATTCAGTCACTCTCGCATTCACACACTGGTGGAGGCAGCAGTTGTAGCCACAGCTGCCCTGGGGCAGACTGACAGAAGCGAGGCTGCCATATCGCGCCATCGGCCCAAATAGAGCGCATTTCATTTATAATGTTGTAAATCCAAGCCCATTATGTATTCATGATTTGAATCCTGCACTGTAAAATATAACTTGTTGTTTCAACTTAAAAATATCAGGCAAAGGGCTGCCTTAAAAATTTAAGTTAAGTCAAGAAATAGAGTTTGTTCTTGTAACACAACCAAATGTTATGTTGATGAAAAATCACATGTTGTCTAAACTTTCGTCTTAGTTTAGTTGACTGAGATTTGTTAGTCAGTTCAACTCCTTTAATTGTCATTTTTACTTGGGAAAACCCTTTCAGATAAATTAAAATAATCTATTGTTTAAACTCTTGTCCTAGTTCAGTTGACTTGGGTTTTTTAGTTAATTCAAATACTTTAGTAGTTCTTTTAACTTAGGAATCTATTTTAGCTTAACTAACATAATCTGTTAGCTAAGTTGATTGATGTGCGATCGTTGGCAATTAAAATCGACGAGCTCTCAGCACTGGTACGGAGTCAGAGGGAATACCGAGAGTGTAGCCTGATGTGTTTCACCGAATCATGGCTGCACCAGGACATTCCCGATGAGAATGCTTCCGTGGAAGGCTTCCACACTGTTCGGGCGGACACGGACAGCATCGCTAGCGGTAAGCGTAAAGGAGGTGGGCTTGCTGTTTTAGTTAACAACCGGTGGTGTAACCCTGCCAACATAACAGTCAAAGAAAGGATTTGTTGCCCGGACACTGAACTGCGTGCTGTTGGACTCAGGCCGTATTATTTACCCAGGGAATTCTCTCACGTCATCTTGGTGGCTGTTTATGTTCCTCCCTCTGCTAACCCCACAGCTGCATGTGACACTATCCACTCTGCCATAGCTCGGCTACAGACTCAGCACCCGAGTGCCTTTATTGTGATCTCGGGTGACTTCAACCATGTATCACTGGACAATACACTACCAACATTCAAACAATATGTGGACTGTCCCACCAGGGGAGAGAAAACTTTAGACTTACTGTATGCTAACGTCAAGGATGCATACAGCTCCTCCTCCCTCCCCCCACTTGGTAGGTCAGATCATAACCTGATTCACCTCACCCCCCGCTATGTGCCAATTGTGAGGAGGGAACCTGTGACCACCAGGACTTTTAGAAGGTGGTCAGAGGAGGCAATAGCAGAACTACAGGGCTGTTTCGAGGTGACCGACTGGGAAACACTCTGTGAGCCTCACGCCGAGGACATCAATGGGCTTACTGAGTGTATCACAGACTACATAACTTTCTGCACCGACTCCATTGTTCCAGCTCAGACTGTTCATTGTTACCCAAATAACAAGCCGTGGGTGACTAAGGACATCAAAGCCCTCCTCAACAACAAGAAGAGGGCTTTCAGAGGGGGCAACAAAGAGGAGGTGAGGAAGATCCAGGTGTTACTAAAGGACAAGATCAGAGAGGCTAAGGACAATTACAGGAGGAAGCTGGAGTGGAAACTCCAGCAGAACAGCATGAGAGAGGTGTGGAGGGGCATGAAGACCATCACTGGATTCAGGCCAACCAACAGCAGGGGAGCTGAGGGAGGTGAGAATAGAGCCAACGAGTTGAATCTGTTTTTCAATAGATTCGACACCACAGTGTCTGCTCCCACCCCCACAACCTCACCTGCAGTCAGCCTGGAATCCAGAGCCACACCACTGTGCCAGCCTCTCTCTTCACATGTTGCCTCCTGTGAGAGTCCTGACACCCCTCCCCCACCCATCACCTTCACTCAATACCAGGTTGAGATGCAAATGAGGAGACTTCACTCAGGCAAGTCTGCTGGACCAGACGGAGTGAGTCCCCTCGTCCTCAAGACCTGTGCCCCCCAGCTGTGTGGAGTCTTTCATAAACTGTTTATGCTGAGTCTGAGTCTGCAGAGGGTCCCGGTGATGTGGAAGACATCATGCCTCGTCCCTGTACCAAAGACGCCACGTCCCAGTGGCCCCCAGGATTACAGGCCCGTGGCACTGACCTCCCACATCATGAAGACCCTGGAAAGGCTCATCCTGGACCAGCTGCGACCCATAGTAAGACCACATCTGGATCCCCTTCAGTTCGCTTATCGTCTCGGAACAGAGGACGCCATCATCTACCTGCTCAATCGTGTACACCCATCTGGACCAGCCGGCGAGCACTGTGAGGGTCATGTTTTTTGACTTTTCCAGTGCTTTCAACACCATCAGGCCGACCCTCCTGGGTGATAAGTTAGCAGCGATGCAGGTGGATGCTTCTCTGGTGTCCTGGATTGTTGATTACCTGACAGGAAGACCACAATATGTACGTCTCCCACAGTGTGTGTCTGACAAGGTGATCAGCAACACAGGGGCACCACAGGGGACTGTCCTCTCCCCCTTCCTCTTCACCCTCTACACCACAGACTTCAGCCACTGCACAGAGACATGCCATCTTCAGAAGTTTTCTGATGACTCTGCGGTGGTTGGATGCATCAGCAGGGATGATGAGACAGAGTACCGGGCTGTGGTCGACTCCTTTGTCACGTGGTGTGAGCAGAATAATCTGCAGCTCAACGTGGCAAAGACCAAGGAACTGATCGTGGACTTCAGGAAGACCAGGAAACACTTGACCCCTGTTTCAATCCATGGGGTAAGTGTTGACATTGTGGAGGACTATAAATACCTTGGAGTACACATTGACAATAAACTGGACTGGGCTAAAAACACCACAGCACTTTACAGGAAGGGCCAGAGTCGTCTCTATTTTTTGAGGCGACTGAGGTCCTTCAACATCTGCCAGAAAATGCTGAGGATTTTCTATGAGTCTGTTGTGGCCAGTGCGATCCTCTATGCTGTTGCATGCTGGAGGAGCAGGCTGAGGGTCGCAGATGCCAACAGACTTAATAAACTGATCCGTAAGGCCAGCAATGTTGTGGGGATGGAGCTGGACTCCCTCAAGGTGGTGTCGGAGAGGCGGATGCTGTCCAAGATAAAGACAATGTTGGATAACACCTCCCACCCACTCCATGACATGTTGATCAGTCACAGGAGCTCGTTCAGTGAGAGACTGAGATTACCAAAAAGCACCACTGAACGACACAGGAAATCTTTCCTGCCTGTGGCTCCCTGTACAACGCATCCACTTAACACACTGGTTACTGCTATAACTACACATGTTTCTTTTTAAGCTATTTATTTATGAGTGACTTATGTATGTATGTATGTATATATATGTATATATTGTACTATTCTTAGTTAGTGTATTGTCTGTCTTGTCTTAATGTTGGTTTATAATGGAGCACTGTAACAAAAAATTATTTCCCCCAGGGATCAATAAAGTATTCTGATTCTGATTCTGATTTAAGTTTATTAATTAACTGAGCTCCTTAAGGTATCTGAGTGAACTTGTAAATCAGTTTCATTTTAATTATCAGAGTTGATTGACTGGATGTAAAGAAAAATGTGTATTGAACATCTTAAGTTTTTTTTTAGCTTTCCAACATCCATTTCAGCAAAACTACCTGTTAGGTTTATCTTAGATCTCAGGTTTAAATATCTACATTCCTTTAAATTTTCTGTTGTTTACAGAAAGAAAGAAAAACCCACAGATTCCATTAAAGTGTATCTGATCAATTCAGGCAGAAAGTTTGTTTTAAGAACATGACAAGACAATTACTCATGAGCACGCAACATTCAACCTTTATTGTGCCATCTTAGTCATCTGAGAAACAGAGAAATCAGTGACGTAACTCATCAGGCTCACAATCCATCAAAACTCAAAAGTTGCTCGCTGTGAAACAATAAATTTGAACTTGGGCTTGAGCCCAGTTTGGGTGAAGATTAAATTCTGACCAATACTCTAGGAGCAGCAGTGATTCTTGTGAAGTAACAACATAAAGTCTGCATTATTGTAATGTATCAACGGGACACTTGCTATTTTAGAAAAGTTATTCTTTACATTTGCAAAATTTTTAAACTTCATTGTGCTCAGTCACACCTGTTAGCATAAAACTTGAAATATTAAAATAGTACAAAACCTTTGATAAGTGACAGTAAAGATCAGTTTATAACAACTAAGACATCAAACTCTTGTATTTGTCTTCGTTTACAATTGCAACAAATTCCACAGAACCAATATCTCTGAAAATGAGTGCATGTTTCTGAAACATTTGATAATATGAATATTTCAGCAACATTAGTTTGAGTCTGCTCAATTGCAAAACAAAGGGAAAACTACTGACTTGATGAGATAAGCATCTGCAGAGTCCACCATTATATTGTTGTTCACATAAGTTTCTTAAACCATGAACAAATGAGTAATTGTCTAATCTGGAATGTAAAGTGTAGTCATTTAGTGACATGCAAAAGTGAGAATGAGAACTTGCAAGAAAAAACAAAACAGTAAAATAAAAACTGTCCTTAACACTAAGGCAATTGTATGCTGTGAGCATACAATTACAGTTCTGTATGGCGTTCTGCAAGAGTCTGTTTCTTGGACCATGCACTAGTGAGAAGCACTGCCTTCCACCAATGTTCATTAGGATGTTCTGAATGACTTCAAAGATGCCCTTAAGTTCCTTTGGATAGTCTATGTTGAGGGCAAAGAGAAGGCCCATCAGCATGGAAATGGCACTTGAGACATCCCTCAGATTAGACAGGATTACTGTCTCAACGACAACCAACACATCGATGATGTCTTCTTCTTTCACCATCACAATGGCAACTTTCATCCTCTTAGAAAGCGTGTCTTCAATACCTGTCGGCTATAAAAGGGTTCAAAGACAAAAAATTACACAATTACAATTACACAATATCCCTCGTGCTTAAGAATTCATGTCTTTCCAAAGAAGAGCCATACCGATACTTTGGCTGATGCTGATTGGCTTTGGGTAACACTTATTAGTTGTTAAAGTTTTTTCAGAATGAGATATGCACCCCCATGTTACAAATCCATTTCTTGCTTTAAACAAAGACCATGTTCATAAATAACTGAGCATGTCTTCAATTGCAGAATTCAAACAAAATTTTCAATTAAAATGGTAAATGGCCTGTATTTGTAAAGCGCTTTATTAGTACCCTAAGGACTCCAAAGCGCTTTACACATCCAGTCATTCACACACATGGGTGGATGACTGAATCGTGGCTCAAGAGTTGACAGTTCGTCTTATAATCGGAAGGTTGCCGGTTCGAGCCCCGGCTCCGACGGTCTCAGTCGTTGTGTCCTTGGGTAGACACTTCACCTATTGCCTACTGGTGGTGGTCAGAGGGCCCGGTGGTGCCAGTGTCCGGCAGCCTCGCCTCTGTCAGTGCGCCCCAGGGTGGCTGTGGCTACAATGTAGCTGCCATCACCAGTGTGTGTGAATTTAAATCTACTTACGCTAAATATTGGCTGTGCTCTAAACCAAATCTGTCTGAGAATACATGAAATGTGCAAACTGCAGCTACACTACAGGATCAGATTGTGGCTCCATAGACAATGCTTCTTTAATCAGTTTATTGATTAAAGTTTATTTTTTCCCTTATATTAACATCATGAAAAAAAGAGCATATAGACATGGCTGGACACGTTGCATAACTGGCACTGAATATCAACATCCACCTTTACCCAGCTGCCCAATGACTCTGGGCCAGTAACCTTTAATTGCTTACCCAGTCTACACAGTCTCTTTTCCAGGGTCCAGGACATTTCACCAAAGTATTGCCCCCCACAGCTGTAGCAGCCACTGCAGGCCCTTAAATGTCCTAATATCTCAGCCATTACTATATACAATGTGAGAAATCAAACGTAAAGCTGAAGTGAACAGTACAGCAGCGAAATGTCAAAGACCCTGGTGAAGACATGAATAAACACAAGACACTAATAATATCAATGCTAGCTTGCCAGTTAGTTTCTCTGAAACCCAGACCAAATCCAGTGTCAAAGATCTTGTAATAATACATTTGGTGAGGAAGAACACATGTTCTAAACACGTGGCATCTATGAAACAATAGATGCCACGTGTTTAATTTAAAATCCACTGTGGTGCTGTCATTATTAAATTTACTAAAAGAAACAATGCTAACCTTCACAGTCTTGAGAGTGTGTGAGGGATCTTCCTTTAGAAGATGAGGCCCTCTGTCCTCTTCCTTTGTGTAGGGCTCTGGTCAAAGAAGTCAAAAAGAAAACAAAAACACTTTTTAAACAGTGTTTATGAAGCATGCAGACAGCTCCAAATTCACAGCTTTTTGATACATAATTCCATCAATATATGATTATCATTGGAGATTTTGAATCAGGCTTATCAGGACATTCAAGTAGAATATGATATCCAACCTACCACCAATATACACAGATTCTGTAAAAGTTACCACACTAAATGTCCTAAATGTGAAAATATGATGACAGACTTTGCTTATCAGCTTTCTTTCAATGAGTTCATCAGTTGAACTGGATAACCTGAAACTTAAACAAAGGATTAGATTTCGCAGTTGAACACTTACATCATCACCGAAGCATTTTATGAGCATTTTATGAGCCTAGTCCTATGCCGCTCTTGATTTTGTACAGCTCCACGAACCTCTCCATAATGGTCAAGCACAGCAAAAAGGAACCCTTTCAGGTCAACAGATGTAAGACGGGCAAATTCTGCTTCAACCTGAGCAACAGAAGAAGAGGGGTGGGGAGTACAGGCAGAATAAAAAAAAGATTCTTTGAGACCCAAATTTAAGCAAACTGAGGCTTAATCTCAGGCCCATTAGAGAAAACACAAACACACAAAAGCAAACAAACAAAAAGATGCACTTTACCTGCCGTTCAGCGAACAAGGAAGTTCAGAGAACAATAAGCTCTGTCTTGAAATCTTTTAAAGTAGAATGATTGTGAAAATGACTTATGTGATGTAAAACTTTAGTAAATGTGTGATTAAAAGAACACTGAGTAAAAGGACAAGTAACAATTTCCTTATTCCTCAGATGTTTACCTTGATGAGCAACACATTGCTTTAGTCCAACTGCCTCATTAAAGTTACACAACAGGCTTTTTACATTAAAGCCAGCGAGTCCATTACATACTCGCTTTTTATATCTGAAATACTGTGCACATTCTGTGTATATGTAGTGGACAGCAATTTACCCAAAAAAGTCCACCTCATTTAAATGACAAAGTCAGATGTGATCATCTAGACCTGTGAAAATAAATTAATGACAAACCTTCAGTTATGGATGTTATTACAACCACAAGAACCTAAACAGTCTGCTCCATTGATCTGTTAGAGAATCATGTGTTGGTAGCACGTCTGAATATTTACTTTATGCCACCTGCATGCGATCATCAATAGTGCAATATTACTTCTTAAGAAGTACCCTGACACTACAATCTTTATATCATTTGTTCTACAGAGCTATTAAGTTACAATATAATCTGTGGTGTTTCCAATATGACAAAATGCACAAATTGTAACTTACCATTTGACTCCACTGACAAAAATAAATCCCCAGCATCAAGTTTGGCTTCACAGACCTAAAATAAGTAAAATAAAAATATATGTTATAATTATATTGTTTTCGCCATTTATTCATGTTTGCTAATTTTCTGACATATAAACAATGTTAGTTTTGTTACAATACAGGGAATGCAGTTTAATTAAAAGGTAAATTATGCAAAAAAACAAACAAACAAAAAACTTCTGCAGTATACCATGCCAAAAATCAGTGTCTCTCATGCCAATTATTTTATCACTACAACTCTTTTAGTATGGAAACTCACACAATCTAGTCATACTGATCACAAGAGTTAAAAAATAAGTTAAAATAGTGAGCTGTTGTTAAGCATAAAGCATTTCAGGGTAACAAATAACTGCACAATATAATAAAAGCAAAAAATAAACACACTGGAGGACTATCTGATACAAACTAATATAATGCTGGTTTGTAGACCATATTTTGTCTCAATCCTCAGTGCACTCTTGCAGCTCAGAGGCGGAGCCAGACATTTGAAACACCCGGGCTTAGCCCCGGGTGTTATTTAAGACCTGATTATTTAAGACCTCACATACAAGGTCTTAAATAATCAGGCCCCATCTTATCTTAATGACCTTGTAGTACCATATCACCCTATTAGAGCACTTCGCTCTCACACTGCAGGCTTACTTGTTGTTCCTAGAGTATTTAAAAGTAGAATGGAAGGCAGAGCCTTCAGTTTTATCTTTTGTCCTGTCTTCCTCTGCTCATCCCAACAGGTTGTGGCAGATGGCTGTCCCTTCCTCAGCCTGGTGCTACTGGAGGATTCTTTCTTTTAAAATTGAGTTTTTCCTTCCCACTGTTGCCAAAGCGCATGCTCATCAGAAATCATATGATTATTGGGTTTTTTCTGTATTTTTCTCTCATCCACATCAAAAGGAGCAGGTTAAAGTGGTTCTGGCATCTGACAAGGATTCCTCCTGGACGTCTCCCAGGTGAGGTGTACTGGACGAGCTCCCACCAGGAGGAGGCCCTGAATCAGACCCAAGACATGATGGAGTTCCCCTAGATAAGCTGGAGGAGGTGGGTGTGGAAAAGGAGGTCTGGAGTTCTCTGCTTAGGCTGCTGCCCCCACAACCCGGCCACAGATAAGTGAAATAAGTAGATCAAATATAACTTGGTGTTCTAAAGAATATTGTTGTTTCCTTGCAGGACACCAGGAGAGATGAGCCCTCCATCACAGATGGTGTGGTCACCTGCAGGTTCAAGGTCATTGCATCTCCAGCCCACATCTACTGCCACTGTACTTAAGGGAAGTTGGGACAATGTTAAAGACTTTCTTCAGACAATTGCATTTGGATGAGCTAAATTCATGACAGGCACTCAAGCAGTAATGCCTCGACTGACAAATGAACATACCAAGCTTCTGTGTTGTTTGAGCCAGAGACTGCACTTGTGGATGAACAATAAAAACATTTTATATTTATTATATTAGTAATGTAACTTGCAATAAAAAGTTATGGGAAGCTTAAACTTAGTTTCAGAATAATTAAATCTGAGACTTTGTTTTATTGAAAAGTTAAAGTTTTAAAGTGTGTGACAAATAAAATAATAAATTATTAAGTAACACCAGCTACAATATTGGAAATATGTGTGTTGTTCAGCAGAACAGTGTCCAGTATGTTGGCTGAAATGCTTTAAATTTGAAAATAAAAGTTGGGCTGATTTTAACGCATTACAAGGAGTGTTTTAATTATTATTTTCTAAATAAGCAGTGTTTATATTACGTGTAATGAAATAAGTTCAAGGATAATAAAAGGTAATGAGATTTAATTGCATTCAACTTATGTGCAGCAAAACTAAAAATAAGTTACGGAAGTGTTCAAATAATATGTGTGCTTTTAAAAATGCTCGTCTATTTAAAGACTACACAATCTGTGTTAATTCTAATTATACCACAATCCCTTGCCTGTTGTGTTAAATATACATAAACAGTATGTGTTATCAGATGAAAGTACAAAACTCTCAAGAACCCCCCTCCTAAATTTCAGGTGGCATTTTAAAAACATGCCATGACATAACACACAGCTGCTATTGTCAGGGTGAGGTCGTGGACGAAAGAAGGAGGACCCAAACGCTGGACTCACGGTGCAGAAATGAAGGGGATTTATTGGAGGGTGAGTGAACAAAGCAGGACAGATGGAGTGACTGGCTGGCTGAAAGACTGGAAGAATGGCTGGCTGACTAACTGAACATACAGACGGAGGGACGACATGAACATCAACATCAATGACACGACAGAGAACTGGTGAAACCGAGGAACTTAAATACACAGGTGAATGATGACAATGATTGGAAACAGGTGAGTACAGGGCTGAACATAATCTGACTAATGACACGGGAGACAAGCTGACACGGGAAAAAACAGGAAGTGAGAACATTAATGTGGCGAACCAAACTGAACATGAACAAACTGAAATCACTGGGTCAACGACCCAGGAACCCTGACAGCTATAATCATACAGTGAGGTCAAATGTCAATTATAGTTATAGGTTCTTGCTATATGTTATAACATAAACACAGCACAGTTGTAAGAATAATAGTTTCTAGGTTCTAAGGCTTTTTGTCAGTTTAATAGTGAGCTTTACGAGACTCATTTTCGTGCCAAAGGCTCGCACAGGCCTAAGTTCCCTTATGACAACTAGAGCTGGAAACAAGACCTCAAGCGATCCTAAGGCTAATTAGCACGGCTAGCATTTAAAAAACATCTGTTAAATGTTGTCATTGCTAGCATATACCTGTATTACAGCATGGTAAGTAGCGAGAACGCAAAGTTTTTGTTACCTTTGAAAAGAAAAATGTGAAGCTGTAATATTAGCATGAGCTATGCTAATGTTATTCACTGAAACAAACATCGCAGGTACTGACTTACTGCTTTCTAATATCTGTGTTTATTTCTGGATATACCTACATGGTTATTAGACATCCCACATAAAGGGTGACAAAGGCAGTAACTATAAATGACCATAACTTTACTGTAAATTACACTGATGGGCTCAGTTCATATAGTTATATCACGTGCACACGCATGTTAGCAACCGTAACCATGCAGGCTGTTGGTATATGAATGCTGCGCAAGGTTCCAGCTGTTCCTTTACACTTGCTCTTGGATTTGTCTTGACCTGCTCCAAGCTCAGCTTGTGGAAAGATAACTTTTGGAGAATATTTCTACAGAAAGCGGATTTTACTACAAAGCAACAACAACTACTGCATCTTTGGATCTTTTGTACTTGTGTTTCATCATAACAGCAAAGCTTGAAGATCGTGGACCCCGACTCGTCGACAGCCACCAGGTACATTTCAAAATTTCTTCAATTATTTCAAGAATCACTAGATGACTATAGTAATTTTACAGGTTCCAGTGTGAATATCACGTTTTAATGTGATCAAAATAAGTGTGTTCTAAGACTTTTCCTGGCAAATCGCTTTTATGCTTTAAATTTTCCAGGAGAGGTGTAGAATTTATTACCGACTGGTGTATGAATGTGAAAAAAGGTTTTACTTTGATTTGAAGCCTTCAAATTTGACACTTTTTTCCAATGAAATGGTTAAAATGAGCTTAAAATTCGTAAAATGCCCCCCTCCCCAAATATACATATGTATATGTGTATATCGGTTTCTATGGTAACAGCATCTCCTCACAATGTTAGGGACATATAGGAGTAAACACACCAGGTCCCCTGTAGGTCCTGACATCATTTTCTTCTCAAAGGCTTCATTTGAATAAACTATAACTTTTTCCCAGCTACATATGCGATGATAAATAAAATAAAATGAAATAATATAAAAAAGAATATTGAAAACATCAATCATAGTCAAAAATAATCATAAAGTCAAACTGTTACAAAAATGTGTTTTATTTTTAAAATTGTGTGTGGAGTTCTACTGCCTTTTTTGCATTAGCAATATTTAGGACATGGAATTGGTACATGGGGAGATTAAATGTTTCGTTATATTTTACATCGTTAATGAAAGAATTAAAAAAAATATGAGAATGAGCTGCTAAATTATTTATGGATTTTCTGCAGTATGCTATTCATGTCCAGTTCTTTACAAATCAGTACCTATTATCCATGACCTAGTCCAACGTAGTGTTTGCATAAAGGTTTAAAAAGAACAAATAAACAAAATGAATGTATACAAAATACAATACTGTTACCTTAAAAGTGTAGTGTGCACAGAGTGAGCTGCCTTGGCAGAGATTTGGATGCTTCACTTAATGATTGTGGACATAGTTGAAATCTTGTTTTCTTCTCACATGAACAAGTAAAGTGTCATTCAGTCTGATATGAATGTAGCCTGTAGCTTTAGCACTGGGTGCTTACTACATTCCTACTGTTATTTTAAACTTTGTTTCCTTACAGGCTGTCTTGACTACATTGTTGAACGTCCCAAGAACGAGACTTTTCTGAAGTCATCAGGATCCTTGATGACAGTCTCCTGAGCGCCATCTCTTCTGATGAAGCGTGGGACACTGATACCGTGCGTGTCAGTAAAGGTGAGTACATCGCCCTCTCATCCTCCCCCTCTTCTCATGAAGAACTGGATGCTGATGCGTGTCAGTGAAGTGGAAGGTGAGTACCCCCTCCCCACCTTGCTTTCTTGCACTGAGGTCTGCTTATTGTAAATATCTTGTACTTGTTTTTACACCTTTTCATGTCAAAGTTGGCCTCTGTGCTTTTTCAGTGTTGGAAAGACTCTTTCCTGCACTGAGGTCTGCTTATTGTAAATATCTTGTACTTGTTTGAACACCTTTTCATGTCAAAGTTGGCCTCTGTGCTTATCAGTGTTGGAAAGACTCTTTCTTGCACTGAGGTCTGCTTATTGTAAATATCTTGTACTTGTTTTTACACCTTTTCATGTCAAAGTTGGCCTCTGTGCTTATCAGTGTTGGAAACTCTTTTTCTTGCACTGAGGCCTGCTTATTGTTAATATCTTGTATTTGTTTGAACACCTTTTCATGTCAAAGTTGGCCTCTGTGCTTATCAGTGTTGGAAAGACTCTTTCTTGCACTGAGGTCTGCTTATTGTAAATATCTTGTACTTGTTTGAAGACCTTTTAATGTCAAAGTTGGCCTCTGTGCTTATCAGTGTTGGAAAGACTCTTTCTTGCACTGAGGTCTGCTTATTGTAAATATCTTGTACTTGTTTGAACACCTTTTCATGTCAAAGTTGGCCTCTGTGCTTATCAGTGTTGGAAAGACTCTTTCTTGCACTGAGGTCTGCTTATTGTAAATATCTTGTATTTGTTTGAACACCTTTTCATGTCAAAGTTGGCCTCTGTGCTTATCAGTGTTGGAAAGACTCTTTCTTGCACTGAGGTCTGCTTATTGTAAATATCTTGTACTTGTTTGAACACCTTTTCATGTCAAAGTTGGCCTCTGTGATTTTTCCGTGTTGGAAAGACTCTTTCTTGCACTGAGGTCTGCTTATTGTAAATATCTTGTACTTGTTTTTACACCTTTTAATGTCAAAGTTGGCCTCTGTGCTTTTTCAGTGTTGGAAAGACTCTTTCTTGCACTGAGGTCTGCTTATTGTAAATATCTTGTACTTGTTTTTACACCTTTTAATGTCAAAGTTGGCCTCTGTGCTTATCAGTGTTGGAAAGACTCTTTCTTGCACTGAGGTCTGCTTATTGTGAATATCTTGTACTTGTTCTTAAACCTTTTCATGTCAAAGTTGGCCTTTATGCTTATCAGTGTTGGAAAGACTCTTTCTTGCACTGAGGTCTGCTTATTGTAAATATCTTGTACTTGTTTTTACACCTTTTCATGTCAAAGTTGGCCTCTTTGCTTATCAGTGTTGGAAACTCTTTTTCTTGCACTAAGGCCTGCTTATTGTGAACATCTTGTATTTGTTTGAACACCTTTTCATGTCAAAGTTGGCCTCTGTGCTTATCAGTGTTGGAAAGACTCTTTCTTGCACTGAGGTCTGCTTATTGTTAATATCTTGTACTTGTTTTTACAACTTTTAATGTCAAAGTTGGCCTCTTTGATTTTTCAGTGTTGGAAAGCCTCTTTCTTGCACTGAGGTCTGCTTATTGTGAATATCTTGTACTTGTTTTTACACCTTTTCATGTCAAAGTTGGCCTCTTTCAATTTTCAGTGTTGGAAAAACTCTTTCTTGCACTGAGGTCTGCTTATTGTAAATATCTTGTACTTGTTTTTACACCTTTTAATGTCAAAGTTGGCCTCTGTGCTTATCAGTGTTGGAAAGACTCTTTCTTGCACTGAGGTCTGCTTATTGTAAATATCTTGTACTTGTTCTTACACCTTTTAATGTCAAAGTTGGCCTCTTTCAATTTTCAGTGTTGGAAAAACTCTTTCTTGCACTGAGGTCTGCTTATTGTAAATATCTTGTACTTGTTTTTACACCTTTTAATGTCAAAGTTGGCCTCTGTGCTTATCAGTGTTGGAAAGACTCTTTCTTGCACTGAGGTCTGCTTATTGTAAATATCTTGTACTTGTTTTTACACCTTTTAATGTCAAAGTTGGCCTCTGTGCTTATCAGTGTTGGAAAGACTCTTTCTTGCACTGAGGTCTGCTTATTGTGAACATCTTGTACTTGTTTGAACACCTTTTCATGTCAAAGTTGGCCTCTGTGATTTTTCCGTGTTGGAAAGACTCTTTCTTGCACTGAGGTCTGCTTATTGTGAATATCTTGTACTTGTTTTTGCACCTTTTAATGTCAAAGTTGGCCTTTGTGCTTTTTTCAGTGTTGGAAAGACTCTTTCTTGCACTAAGGTCTGCTTATTGTGAACATCTTGTATTTGTTTGAACACCTTTTCATGTCAAAGTTGGCCTCTGTGCTTATCAGTGTTGGAAAGACTCTTTCTTGCACTGAGGTCTGCTTATTGTGAACATCTTGTATTTGTTTGAACACCTTTTCATGTCAAAGTTGGCCTCTGTGCTTATCAGTGTTGGAAAGACTCTTTCTTGCACTGAGGTCTGCTTATTGTAAATATCTTGTACTTGTTTTTACACCTTTTAATGTCAAAGTTGGCCTCTGTGCTTATCAGTGTTGGAAAGACTCTTTCTTGCACTGAGGTCTGCTTATTGTGAACATCTTGTACTTGTTTGAACACCTTTTCATGTCAAAGTTGGCCTCTGTGATTTTTCAGTGTTGGAAAGACTCTTTCTTGCACTGAGGTCTGCTTATTGTGAACATCTTGTACTTGTTTGAACACCTTTTAATGTCAAAGTTGGCCTCTTTCAATTTTCAGTGTTGGAAAGACTCTTTCTTGCACTGAGGTCTGCTTATTGTTAATATCTTGTACTTGTTTGAACACCTTTTAATGTCAAAGTTGGCCTCTGTCCTTTTCAGTGTTGGAAAGACTCTTTCTTGCACTGAGGTCTGCTTATTGTAAATATCTTGTACTTGTTTTTACACCTTTTAATGTCAAAGTTGGCCTCTGTCCTTATCAGTGTTGGAAAGACTCTTTCTTGCACTGAGGTCTGCTTATTGTAAATATCTTGTACTTGTTTGAACACCTTTTCATGTCAATGTTGGCCTCTGTGATTTTTCCGTGTTGGAAAGACTCTTTCTTGCACTGAGGTCTGCTTATTGTAAATATCTTGTACTTGTTTTTACACCTTTTAATGTCAAAGTTGGCCTCTGTCCTTATCAGTGTTGGAAAGACTCTTTCTTGCACTGAGGTCTGCTTATTGTAAATATCTTGTACTTGTTTTTACACCTTTTAATGTCAAAGTTGGCCTCTGTGCTTATCAGTGTTGGAAAGACTATTTCTTGCACTGAGGTCTACTTATTGTAAATATCTTGTACTTGTTTGAACACCTTTTAATGTCAAAGTTGGCCTCTGTGATTTTTCAGTGTTGGAAAGACTCTTTCTTGCACTGAGGTCTGCTTATTGTGAACATCTTGTACTTGTTTGAACACCTTTTCATGTCAAAGTTGGCCTCTGTGATTTTTCAGTGTTGGAAAGACTCTTTCTTGCACTGAGGTCTGCTTATTGTGAACATCTTGTACTTGTTTGAACACCTTTTAATGTCAAAGTTGGCCTCTTTCAATTTTCAGTGTTGGAAAGACTCTTTCTTGCACTGAGGTCTGCTTATTGTTAATATCTTGTACTTGTTTGAACACCTTTTAATGTCAAAGTTGGCCTCTGTGATTTTTCCGTGTTGGAAAGACTCTTTCTTGCACTGAGGTCTGCTTATTGTGAACATCTTGTACTTGTTTGAACACCTTTTAATGTCAAAGTTGGCCTCTTTCAATTTTCAGTGTTGGAAAGACTCTTTCTTGCACTGAGGTCTGCTTATTGTTAATATCTTGTACTTGTTTGAACACCTTTTAATGTCAAAGTTGGCCTCTGTCCTTTTCAGTGTTGGAAAGACTCTTTCTTGCACTGAGGTCTGCTTATTGTAAATATCTTGTACTTGTTTTTACACCTTTTAATGTCAAAGTTGGCCTCTGTCCTTATCAGTGTTGGAAAGACTCTTTCTTGCACTGAGGTCTGCTTATTGTAAATATCTTGTACTTGTTTGAACACCTTTTCATGTCAAAGTTGGCCTCTGTGATTTTTCCGTGTTGGAAAGACTCTTTCTTGCACTGAGGTCTGCTTATTGTAAATATCTTGTACTTGTTTTTACACCTTTTAATGTCAAAGTTGGCCTCTGTCCTTATCAGTGTTGGAAAGACTCTTTCTTGCACTGAGGTCTGCTTATTGTAAATATCTTGTACTTGTTTTTACACCTTTTAATGTCAAAGTTGGCCTCTGTGCTTATCAGTGTTGGAAAGACTATTTCTTGCACTGAGGTCTACTTATTGTAAATATCTTGTACTTGTTTGAACACCTTTTAATGTCAAAGTTGGCCTCTGTGCTTATCAGTGTTGGAAAGACTCTTTCTTGCACTGAGGTCTGCTTATTGTGAACATCTTGTACTTGTTTGAACACCTTTTCATGTCAAAGTTGGCCTCTGTGATTTTTCCGTGTTGGAAAGACTCTTTCTTGCACTGAGGTCTGCTTATTGTGAATATCTTGTACTTGTTTTTACACCTTTTAATGTCAAAGTTGGCCTTTGTGCTTTTTTCAGTGTTGGAAAGACTCTTTCTTGCACTAAGGTCTGCTTATTGTGAACATCTTGTATTTGTTTGAACACCTTTTCATGTCAAAGTTGGCCTCTGTGCTTATCAGTGTTGGAAAGACTCTTTCTTGCACTGAGGTCTGCTTATTGTGAACATCTTGTATTTGTTTGAACACCTTTTCATGTCAAAGTTGGCCTCTGTGCTTATCAGTGTTGGAAAGACTCTTTCTTGCACTGAGGTCTGCTTATTGTAAATATCTTGTACTTGTTTTTACACCTTTTAATGTCAAAGTTGGCCTCTGTGCTTATCAGTGTTGGAAAGACTCTTTCTTGCACTGAGGTCTGCTTATTGTAAATATCTTGTACTTGTTTGAACACCTTTTAATGTCAAAGTTGGCCTCTTTCAATTTTCAGTGTTGGAAAAACTCTTTCTTGCACTGAGGTCTGCTTATTGTAAATATCTTGTACTTGTTTTTACACCTTTTAATGTCAAAGTTGGCCTCTGTGCTTATCAGTGTTGGAAAGACTCTTTCTTGCACTGAGGTCTGCTTATTGTAAATATCTTGTACTTGTTTTTACACCTTTTAATGTCAAAGTTGGCCTCTGTGCTTATCAGTGTTGGAAAGACTCTTTCTTGCACTGAGGTCTGCTTATTGTGAACATCTTGTACTTGTTTGAACACCTTTTCATGTCAAAGTTGGCCTCTGTGATTTTTCAGTGTTGGAAAGACTCTTTCTTGCACTGAGGTCTGCTTATTGTGAACATCTTGTACTTGTTTGAACACCTTTTAATGTCAAAGTTGGCCTCTTTCAATTTTCAGTGTTGGAAAGACTCTTTCTTGCACTGAGGTCTGCTTATTGTTAATATCTTGTACTTGTTTGAACACCTTTTAATGTCAAAGTTGGCCTCTGTGATTTTTCCGTGTTGGAAAGACTCTTTCTTGCACTGAGGTCTGCTTATTGTAAATATCTTGTACTTGTTTTTACACCTTTTAATGTCAAAGTTGGCCTCTGTCCTTTTCAGTGTTGGAAAGACTCTTTCTTGCACTGAGGTCTGCTTATTGTAAATATCTTGTACTTGTTTTTACACCTTTTAATGTCAAAGTTGGCCTCTGTCCTTATCAGTGTTGGAAAGACTCTTTCTTGCACTGAGGTCTGCTTATTGTAAATATCTTGTACTTGTTTGAACACCTTTTCATGTCAAAGTTGGCCTCTGTGATTTTTCCGTGTTGGAAAGACTCTTTCTTGCACTGAGGTCTGCTTATTGTAAATATCTTGTACTTGTTTTTACACCTTTTAATGTCAAAGTTGGCCTCTGTCCTTATCAGTGTTGGAAAGACTCTTTCTTGCACTGAGGTCTGCTTATTGTAAATATCTTGTACTTGTTTTTACACCTTTTAATGTCAAAGTTGGCCTCTGTGCTTATCAGTGTTGGAAAGACTCTTTCTTGCACTGAGGTCTGCTTATTGTAAATATCTTGTACTTGTTTGAACACCTTTTCATGTCAAAGTTGGCCTCTGTGATTTTTCTGTGTTGGAAACTCTTTTTCTTGCACTGAGGCCTGCTTATTGTAAATATCTTGTACTTGTTTTTACACCTTTTCATGTCAAAGTTGGCCTTTGTGCTTATCAGTGTTGGAAAGCCTCTTTCTTGCACTGAGGTCTGCTTATTGTAAATATCTTGTACTTGTTTTTACACCTTTTCATGTCAAAGTTGGCCTCTGTGATTTTTCCGTGTTGGAAAGACTATTTCTTGCACTCAGGTCTGCTTATTGTAAATATCTTGTACTTGTTTTTACACCTTTTAATGTCAAAGTTGGCCTCTGTGCTTATCAGTGTTAGAAAGACTCTTTCTTGCACTGAGGTCTGCTTATTGTAAATATCTTGTACTTGTTTGAACACCTTTTAATGTCAAAGTTGGCCTTTGTGCTTATCAGTGTTGGAAAGACTCTTTCTTGCACTGAGGTCTGCTTATTGTAAATATCTTGTACTTGTTTTTACACCTTTTAATGTCAAAGTTGGCCTCTGTGCTTATCAGTGTTGGAAAGACTCTTTCTTGCACTGAGGTCTGCTTATTGTAAATATCTTGTACTTGTTTGAACACCTTTTAATGTCAAAGTTGGCCTTTGTGCTTATCAGTGTTGGAAAGACTATTTCTTGCACTGAGGTCTACTTATTGTAAATATCTTGTACTTGTTTGAACACCTTTTCATGTCAAAGTTGGCCTCTGTGATTTTTCTGTGTTGGAAACTCTTTTTCTTGCACTGAGGCCTGCTTATTGTAAATATCTTGTACTTGTTTTTACACCTTTTCATGTCAAAGTTGGCCTTTGTGCTTATCAGTGTTGGAAAGCCTCTTTCTTGCACTGAGGCCTGCTTATTGTGAACATCTTGTACTTGTTTTTACACCTTTTCATGTCAAAGTTGGCCTTTGTGCTTATCAGTGTTGGAAAGCCTCTTTCTTGCACTGAGGCCTGCTTATTGTGAATATCTTGTACTTGTTTGAACACCTTTTCATGTCAAAGTTGGCCTCTGTGATTTTTCCGTGTTGGAAAGACTCTTTCTTGCACTGAGGTCTGCTTATTGTAAATATCTTGTACTTGTTTTTACACCTTTTAATGTCAACGTTGGCCTCTTTCAATTTTCAGTGTTGGAAAGACTCTTTCTTGCACTGAGGTCTGCTTATTGTAAATATCTTGTACTTGTTTTTACACCTTTTAATGTCAAAGTTGGCCTCTGTGCTTATCAGTGTTGGAAAGACTATTTCTTGCACTGAGGTCTGCTTATTGTAAATATCTTGTACTTGTTTTTACACCTTTTAATGTCAAAGTTGGCCTCTGTGCTTATCAGTGTTAGAAAGACTCTTTCTTGCACTGAGGTCTGCTTATTGTAAATATCTTGTACTTGTTTGAACACCTTTTAATGTCAAAGTTGGCCTTTGTGCTTATCAGTGTTGGAAAGACTCTTTCTTGCACTGAGGTCTGCTTATTGTAAATATCTTGTACTTGTTTTTACACCTTTTAATGTCAAAGTTGGCCTCTGTGCTTATCAGTGTTGGAAAGACTATTTCTTGCACTGAGGTCTACTTATTGTAAATATCTTGTACTTGTTTGAACACCTTTTCATGTCAAAGTTGGCCTCTGTGATTTTTCTGTGTTGGAAACTCTTTTTCTTGCACTGAGGCCTGCTTATTGTAAATATCTTGTACTTGTTTTTACACCTTTTCATGTCAAAGTTGGCCTCTTTGCTTATCAGTGTTGGAAACTCTTTTTCTTGCACTGAGGCCTGCTTATTGTGAATATCTTGTACTTGTTTTTACACCTTTTAATGTCAAAGTTGGCCTCTGTGCTTATCAGTGTTGGAAAGACTCTTTCTTGCACTGAGGTCTGCTTATTGTTAATATCTTGTACATGTTTTTACAACTTTTAATGTAAAGTTGGCCTCTTTGATTTTTCAGTGTTGGAAAGCCTCTTTCTTGCACTGAGGCCTGCTTATTGTGAATATCTTGTACTTGTTTGAACACCTTTTCATGTCAAAGTTGGCCTCTGTGCTTATCAGTGTTGGAAAGACTCTTTCTTGCACTGAGGTCTGCTTATTGTAAATATCTTGTACTTGTTTTTACACCTTTTCATGTCAAAGTTGGCCTCTGTGCTTATCAGTGTTGGAAAGACTCTTTCTTGCACTGAGGTCTGCTTATTGTAAATATCTTGTACTTGTTTGAACACCTTTTAATGTCAAAGTTGGCCTCTGTGCTTATCAGTGTTGGAAAGACTCTTTCTTGCACTGAGGTCTGCTTATTGTAAATATCTTGTACTTGTTTTTACACCTTTTAATGTCAAAGTTGGCCTCTTTGCTTATCAGTGTTGGAAACTCTTTTTCTTGCACTGAGGCCTGCTTATTGTGAACATCTTGTACTTGTTTGAACACCTTTTCATGTCAAAGTTGGCCTCTGTGATTTTTCCGTGTTGGAAAGACTCTTTCTTGCACTGAGGTCTGCTTATTGTAAATATCTTGTACTTGTTTTTACACCTTTTCATGTCAAAGTTGGCCTCTGTGCTTATCAGTGTTGGAAAGACTCTTTCTTGCACTGAGGTCTGCTTATTGTAAATATCTTGTACTTGTTTTTACACCTTTTCATGTCAAAGTTGGCCTCTGTGCTTATCAGTGTTGGAAACTCTTTTTCTTGCACTAAGGCCTGCTTATTGTAAATATCTTGTACTTGTTTTTACACCTTTTCATGTCAAAGTTGGCCTCTGTGCTTATCAGTGTTGGAAAGACTCTTTCTTGCACTGAGGTCTGCTTATTGTAAATATCTTGTACTTGTTTTTACACCTTTTCATGTCAAAGTTGGCCTTTGTGCTTATCAGTGTTGGAAAGCCTCTTTCTTGCACTGAGGCCTGCTTATTGTGAATATCTTGTACTTGTTTTTACACCTTTTAATGTCAAAGTTGGCCTCTGTGCTTTTTCAGTGTTGGAAAGACTCTTTCTTGCACTGAGGTCTGCTTATTGTTAATATCTTGTACATGTTTTTACAACTTTTAATGTAAAGTTGGCCTCTTTGATTTTTCAGTGTTGGAAAGCCTCTTTCTTGCACTGAGGTCTGCTTATTGTGAATATCTTGTACTTGTTTGAACACCTTTTCATGTCAAAGTTGGCCTCTGTGCTTATCAGTGTTGGAAAGACTCTTTCTTGCACTGAGGTCTGCTTATTGTAAATATCTTGTACTTGTTTTTACACCTTTTCATGTCAAAGTTGGCCTCTGTGCTTATCAGTGTTGGAAAGACTCTTTCTTGCACTGAGGTCTGCTTATTGTAAATATCTTGTACTTGTTTGAACACCTTTTAATGTCAAAGTTGGCCTCTGTGCTTATCAGTGTTGGAAAGACTCTTTCTTGCACTGAGGTCTGCTTATTGTAAATATCTTGTACTTGTTTTTACACCTTTTAATGTCAAAGTTGGCCTCTTTGCTTATCAGTGTTGGAAACTCTTTTTCTTGCACTGAGGCCTGCTTATTGTGAACATCTTGTACTTGTTTGAACACCTTTTCATGTCAAAGTTGGCCTCTGTGATTTTTCCGTGTTGGAAAGACTCTTTCTTGCACTGAGGTCTGCTTATTGTAAATATCTTGTACTTGTTTTTACACCTTTTCATGTCAAAGTTGGCCTCTTTGCTTATCAGTGTTGGAATCTCTTTTTCTTGCACTAAGGCCTGCTTATTGTGAACATCTTGTACTTGTTTGAACACCTTTTCATGTCAAAGTTGGCCTTTGTGCTTATCAGTGTTGGAAAGACTCTTTCTTGCACTGAGGTCTGCTTATTGTAAATATCTTGTACTTGTTTTTACACCTTTTAATGTCAAAGTTGGCCTCTGTGCTTATCAGTGTTGGAAAGACTCTTTCTTGCACTGAGGTCTGCTTATTGTAAATATCTTGTACTTGTTTTTACACCTTTTAATGTCAAAGTTGGCCTCTGTGCTTATCAGTGTTGGAAAGACTCTTTCTTGCACTGAGGTCTGCTTATTGTAAATATCTTGTACTTGTTTTTACACCTTTTCATGTCAAAGTTGGCCTCTTTGCTTATCAGTGTTGGAAACTCTTTTTCTTGCACTGAGGCCTGCTTATTGTGAATATCTTGTACTTGTTTTTACACCTTTTAATGTCAAAGTTGGCCTCTGTGCTTATCAGTGTTGGAAAGACTCTTTCTTGCACTGAGGCCTGCTTATTGTGAATATCTTGTACTTGTTTTTACACCTTTTAATGTCAAAGTTGGCCTCTGTGCTTATCAGTGTTGGAAAGACTCTTTCTTGCACTGAGGTCTGCTTATTGTAAATATCTTGTACTTGTTTTTACACCTTTTCATGTCAAAGTTGGCCTCTTTGCTTATCAGTGTTGGAAACTCTTTTTCTTGCACTGAGGCCTGCTTATTGTGAATATCTTGTACTTGTTTTTACACCTTTTAATGTCAAAGTTGGCCTCTGTGCTTATCAGTGTTGGAAAGACTCTTTCTTGCACTGAGGTCTGCTTATTGTTAATATCTTGTACATGTTTTTACAACTTTTAATGTCAAAGTTGGCCTCTTTGATTTTTCAGTGTTGGAAAGCCTCTTTCTTGCACTGAGGTCTGCTTATTGTGAATATCTTGTACTTGTTTGAACACCTTTTCATGTCAAAGTTGGCCTCTGTGCTTATCAGTGTTGGAAAGACTCTTTCTTGCACTGAGGTCTGCTTATTGTAAATATCTTGTACTTGTTTTTACACCTTTTAATGTCAAAGTTGGCCTCTTTCAATTTTCAGTGTTGGAAAGACTCTTTCTTACACTGAGGTCTGCTTATTGTAAATATCTTGTACTTGTTTTTACACCTTTTAATGTCAAAGTTGGCCTCTGTGCTTATCAGTGTTGGAAAGACTCTTTCTTGCACTGAGGTCTGCTTATTGTAAATATCTTGTACTTGTTTTTACACCTTTTAATGTCAAAGTTGGCCTCTGTGCTTATCAGTGTTGGAAACTCTTTTTCTTGCACTGAGGCCTGCTTATTGTGAACATCTTGTACTTGTTTGAACACCTTTTCACGTCAAAGTTGGCCTCTGAGATTTTTCCGTGTTGGAAAGACTCTTTCTTGCACTTAGGTCTGCTTATTGTAAATATCTTGTACTTGTTTTTACACCTTTTAATGTCAAAGTTGGCCTCTTTCAATTTTCAGTGTTGGAAAAACTCTTTCTTGCACTGAGGTCTGCTTATTGTAAATATCTTGTACTTGTTTTTACACCTTTTCATGTCAAAGTTGGCCTCTTTCAATTTTCAGTGTTGGAAAGACTCTTTCTTACACTGAGGTCTGCTTATTGTAAATATCTTGTACTTGTTTTTACACCTTTTAATGTCAAAGTTGGCCTCTGTGCTTATCAGTGTTGGAAAGACTCTTTCTTGCACTGAGGTCTGCTTATTGTAAATATCTTGTACTTGTTTTTACACCTTTTAATGTCAAAGTTGGCCTCTGTGCTTATCAGTGTTGGAAACTCTTTTTCTTGCACTGAGGCCTGCTTATTGTGAACATCTTGTACTTGTTTGAACACCTTTTCATGTCAAAGTTGGCCTCTGTGATTTTTCCGTGTTGGAAACTCTTTTTCTTGCACTGAGGCCTGCTTATTGTGAACATCTTGTACTTGTTTGAATACCTTTTCATGTCAAAGTTGGCCTCTGTGATTTTTCCGTGTTGGAAAGACTCTTTCTTGCACTGAGGTCTGCTTATTGTTAATATCTTGTACTTGTTTTTACACCTTTTAATGTCAAAGTTGGCCTCTGTGCTTATCAGTGTTGGAAAGACTCTTTCTTGCACTGAGGTCTGCTTATTGTAAATATCTTGTACTTGTTTTTACACCTTTTAATGTCAAAGTTGGCCTCTGTGCTTATCAGTGTTGGAAAGACTCTTTCTTGCACTGAGGTCTGCTTATTGTAAATATCTTGTACTTGTTTTTACACCTTTTCATGTCAAAGTTGGCCTCTTTGCTTATCAGTGTTGGAAACTCTTTTTCTTGCACTGAGGCCTGCTTATTGTGAATATCTTGTACTTGTTTTTACACCTTTTAATGTCAAAGTTGGCCTCTTTGATTTTTCAGTGTTGGAAAGCCTCTTTCTTGCACTGAGGTCTGCTTATTGTGAATATCTTGTACTTGTTTGAACACCTTTTCATGTCAAAGTTGGCCTCTGTGCTTATCAGTGTTGGAAAGACTCTTTCTTGCACTGAGGTCTGCTTATTGTAAATATCTTGTACTTGTTTTTACACCTTTTAATGTCAAAGTTGGCCTCTTTCAATTTTCAGTGTTGGAAAGACTCTTTCTTACACTGAGGTCTGCTTATTGTAAATATCTTGTACTTGTTTTTACACCTTTTAATGTCAAAGTTGGCCTCTGTGCTTATCAGTGTTGGAAAGACTCTTTCTTGCACTGAGGTCTGCTTATTGTAAATATCTTGTACTTGTTTTTACACCTTTTAATGTCAAAGTTGGCCTCTGTGCTTATCAGTGTTGGAAAGACTCTTTCTTGCACTGAGGTCTGCTTATTGTTAATATCTTGTACATGTTTTTACAACTTTTAATGTCAAAGTTGGCCTCTTTGATTTTTCAGTGTTGGAAAGCCTCTTTCTTGCACTGAGGTCTGCTTATTGTGAATATCTTGTACTTGTTTGAACACCTTTTCATGTCAAAGTTGGCCTCTGTGCTTATCAGTGTTGGAAAGACTCTTTCTTGCACTGAGGTCTGCTTATTGTAAATATCTTGTACTTGTTTTTACACCTTTTAATGTCAAAGTTGGCCTCTTTCAATTTTCAGTGTTGGAAAGACTCTTTCTTACACTGAGGTCTGCTTATTGTAAATATCTTGTACTTGTTTTTACACCTTTTAATGTCAAAGTTGGCCTCTGTGCTTATCAGTGTTGGAAAGACTCTTTCTTGCACTGAGGTCTGCTTATTGTAAATATCTTGTACTTGTTTTTACACCTTTTAATGTCAAAGTTGGCCTCTGTGCTTATCAGTGTTGGAAAGACTCTTTCTTGCACTGAGGTCTGCTTATTGTGAACATCTTGTACTTGTTTGAACACCTTTTCATGTCAAAGTTGGCCTCTGTGATTTTTCCGTGTTGGAAACTCTTTTTCTTGCACTGAGGCCTGCTTATTGTGAACATCTTGTACTTGTTTGAATACCTTTTCATGTCAAAGTTGGCCTCTGTGATTTTTCCGTGTTGGAAAGACTCTTTCTTGCACTGAGGTCTGCTTATTGTTAATATCTTGTACTTGTTTTTACACCTTTTAATGTCAAAGTTGGCCTCTTTCAATTTTCAGTGTTGGAAAGACTCTTTCTTACACTGAGGTCTGCTTATTGTAAATATCTTGTACTTGTTTTTACACCTTTTAATGTCAAAGTTGGCCTCTGTGCTTATCAGTGTTGGAAAGACTCTTTCTTGCACTGAGGTCTGCTTATTGTAAATATCTTGTACTTGTTTTTACACCTTTTAATGTCAAAGTTGGCCTCTGTGCTTATCAGTGTTGGAAACTCTTTTTCTTGCACTGAGGCCTGCTTATTGTGAACATCTTGTACTTGTTTGAACACCTTTTCACGTCAAAGTTGGCCTCTGAGATTTTTCCGTGTTGGAAAGACTCTTTCTTGCACTTAGGTCTGCTTATTGTAAATATCTTGTACTTGTTTTTACACCTTTTAATGTCAAAGTTGGCCTCTTTCAATTTTCAGTGTTGGAAAAACTCTTTCTTGCACTGAGGTCTGCTTATTGTAAATATCTTGCACTTGTTTTTACACCTTTTCATGTCAAAGTTGGCCTCTTTCAATTTTCAGTGTTGGAAAGACTCTTTCTTACACTGAGGTCTGCTTATTGTAAATATCTTGTACTTGTTTTTACACCTTTTAATGTCAAAGTTGGCCTCTGTGCTTATCAGTGTTGGAAAGACTCTTTCTTGCACTGAGGTCTGCTTATTGTAAATATCTTGTACTTGTTTTTACACCTTTTAATGTCAAAGTTGGCCTCTGTGCTTATCAGTGTTGGAAACTCTTTTTCTTGCACTGAGGCCTGCTTATTGTGAACATCTTGTACTTGTTTGAACACCTTTTCATGTCAAAGTTGGCCTCTGTGATTTTTCCGTGTTGGAAACTCTTTTTCTTGCACTGAGGCCTGCTTATTGTGAACATCTTGTACTTGTTTGAATACCTTTTCATGTCAAAGTTGGCCTCTGTGATTTTTCCGTGTTGGAAAGACTCTTTCTTGCACTGAGGTCTGCTTATTGTTAATATCTTGTACTTGTTTTTACACCTTTTAATGTCAAAGTTGGCCTCTGTGCTTATCAGTGTTGGAAAGACTATTTCTTGCACTGAGGTCTGCTTATTGTGAACATCTTGTACTTGTTCTTACACCTTTTAATGTCAAAGTTGGCCTCTGTGCTTATCAGTGTTGGAAAGACTCTTTCTTGCACTGAGGTCTGCTTATTGTAAATATCTTGTACTTGTTTTTACACCTTTTAATGTCAAAGTTGGCCTCTTTCAATTTTCAGTGTTGGAAAAACTCTTTCTTGCACTGAGGTCTGCTTATTGTAAATATCTTGTACTTGTTTTTACACCTTTTAATGTCAAAGTTGGCTTCTGTGCTTATCAGTGTTGGAAAGACTCTTTCTTGCACTGAGGTCTGCTTATTGTAAATATCTTGTACTTGTTTGAACACCTTTTCATGTCAAAGTTGGCCTCTGTGATTTTTCCGTGTTGGAAAGACTCTTTCTTGCACTGAGGTCTGCTTATTGTAAATATCTTGTACTTGTTTTTACACCTTTTAATGTCAAAGTTGGCCTCTTTCAATTTTCAGTGTTGGAAAAATTCTTTCTTGCACTGAGGTCTGCTTATTGTAAATATCTTGTACTTGTTTGAACACCTTTTAATGTCAAAGTTGGCCTCTGTGCTTATCAGTGTTGGAAAGACTCTTTCTTGCACTGAGGTCTGCTTATTGTAAATATCTTGTACTTGTTTTTACACCTTTTCATGTCAAAGTTGGCCTCTGTGCTTATCAGTGTTGGAAAGACTCTTTCTTGCACTGAGGTCTGCTTATTGTGAACATCTTGTACTTGTTTGAACACCTTTTCATGTCAAAGTTGGCCTCTGTGATTTTTCCGTGTTGGAAAGACTCTTTCTTGCACTGAGGTCTGCTTATTGTAAATATCTTGTACTTGTTTGAACACCTTTTAATGTCAAAGTTGGCCTCTGTGCTTATCAGTGTTAGAAAGACTCTTTCTTGCACTGAGGTCTGCTTATTGTGAACATCTTGTACTTGTTTGAACACCTTTTAATGTCAAAGTTGGCCTCTGTGCTTAGCAGTGTTGGAAAGACTCTTTCTTGCACTGAGGTCTGCTTATTGTAAATATCTTGTACTTGTTTTTACACCTTTTCATGTCAAAGTTGGCCTCTGTGCTTATCAGTGTTGGAAAGACTCTTTCTTGCACCGAGGTCTGCTTATTGTAAATATCTTGTACTTGTTTTTACACCTTTTAATGTCAAAGTTGGCCTCTGTGCTTATCAGTGTTGGAAAGACTCTTTCTTGCACTGAGGTCTGCTTATTGTGAACATCTTGTACTTGTTTGAACACCTTTTAATGTCAAAGTTGGCCTCTGTGATTTTTCCGTGTTGGAAAGACTCTTTTTCTTGCACTGAGGTCTGCTTATTGTAAATATCTTGTACTTGTTTGAACACCTTTTCATGTCAAAGTTGGCCTCTGTGATTTTTCCGTGTTGGAAAGACTCTTTCTTGCACTGAGGTCTGCTTATTGTAAATATCTTGTACTTGTTTTTACACCTTTTCATGTCAAAGTTGGCCTCTGTGCTTATCAGTGTTGGAAAGACTCTTTCTTGCACCGAGGTCTGCTTATTGTAAATATCTTGTACTTGTTTTTACACCTTTTAATGTCAAAGTTGGCCTCTGTGCTTATCAGTGTTGGAAAGACTCTTTCTTGCACTGAGGTCTGCTTATTGTGAATATCTTGTACTTGTTTGAACACCTTTTAATGTCAAAGTTGGCCTCTGTGCTTAGCAGTGTTGGAAAGACTCTTTCTTGCACTGAGGTCTGCTTATTGTAAATATCTTGTACTTGTTTTTACACCTTTTAATGTCAAAGTTGGCCTCTGTGCTTATCAGTGTTGGAAAGACTCTTTCTTGCACTGAGGTCTGCTTATTGTTAATATCTTGTACTTGTTTTTACACCTTTTCATGTCAAAGTTGGCCTCTGTGCTTATCAGTGTTGGAAAGACTCTTTCTTGCACTGAGGTCTGCTTATTGTAAATATCTTGTACTTGTTTGAACACCTTTTAATGTCAAAGTTGGCCTCTGTGCTTATCAGTGTTGGAAAGACTCTTTCTTGCACTGAGGTCTGCTTATTGTGAACATCTTGTACTTGTTTGAACACCTTTTCATGTCAAAGTTGGCCTCTGTGATTTTTCCGTGTTGGAAAGACTCTTTCTTGCACTGAGGTCTGCTTATTGTAAATATCTTGTACTTGTTTTTACACCTTTTCATGTCAAAGTTGGCCTCTGTGCTTAGCAGTGTTGGAAAGACTCTTTCTTGCACTGAGGTCTGCTTATTGTAAATATCTTGTACTTGTTCTTACACCTTTTCATGTCAAAGTTGGCCTCTGTGCTTAGCAGTGTTGGAAAGACTCTTTCTTGCACTGAGGTCTGCTTATTGTAAATATCTTGTACTTGTTCTTACACCTTTTAATGTCAAAGTTGGCCTCTGTGCTTATCAGTGTTGGAAAGACTCTTTCTTGCACTGAGGTCTGCTTATTGTAAATATCTTGTACTTGTTTGAACACCTTTTCATGTCAAAGTTGGCCTCTGTGATTTTTCCGTGTTGGAAACTCTTTTTCTTGCACTGAGGCCTGCTTATTGTGAACATCTTGTACTTGTTTGAACACCTTTTCATGTCAAAGTTGGCCTCTGTGCTTATCAGTGTTGGAAAGACTCTTTCTTGCACTGAGGTCTGCTTATTGTAAATATCTTGTACTTGTTTTTACACCTTTTCATGTCAAAGTTGGCCTCTTTCAATTTTCAGTGTTGGAAAGACTCTTTCTTGCACTGAGGTCTGCTTATTGTAAATATCTTGTACTTGTTTTTACACCTTTTAATGTCAAAGTTGGCCTCTGTGCTTATCAGTGTTGGAAAGACTCTTTCTTGCACTGAGGTCTGCTTATTGTGAATATCTTGTACTTGTTTGAACACCTTTTCATGTCAAAGTTGGCCTCTGTGTTTATCAGTGTTGGAAAGACTCTTTCTTGCACTGAGGTCTGCTTATTGTTAATATCTTGTACTTGTTTTTACAACTTTTAATGTCAAAGTTGGCCTCTTTCAATTTTCAGTGTTGGAAAGACTCTTTCTTGCACTGAGGTCTGCTTATTGTGAATATCTTGTACTTGTTTGAACACCTTTTCATGTCAAAGTTGGCCTCTGTGTTTATCAGTGTTGGAAAGACTCTTTCTTGCACTGAGGTCTGCTTATTGTTAATATCTTGTACTTGTTTTTACAACTTTTAATGTCAAAGTTGGCCTCTTTCAATTTTCAGTGTTGGAAAGACTCTTTCTTGCACTGAGGTCTGCTTATTGTAAATATCTTGTACTTGTTTGAACACCTTTTAATGTCAAAGTTGGCCTCTGTGATTTTTCCGTGTTGGAAAGACTCTTTCTTGCACTGAGGTCTGCTTATTGTAAATATCTTGTACTTGTTTGAACACCTTTTCATGTCAAAGTTGGCCTCTGTGATTTTTCCGTGTTGGAAAGACTCTTTCTTGCACTGAGGTCTGCTTATTGTAAATATCTTGTACTTGTTTGAACACCTTTTCATGTCAAAGTTGGCCTCTGTGCTTATCAGTGTTGGAAAGACTCTTTCTTGCACTGAGGTCTGCTTATTGTAAATATCTTGTATTTGTTTTTACACCTTTTAATGTCAAAGTTGGCCTCTGTGCTTATCAGTGTTGGAAAGACTCTTTCTTGCACTGAGGTCTGCTTATTGTTAATATCTTGTACTTGTTTTTACAACTTTTAATGTCAAAGTTGGCCTCTTTGATTTTTCAGTGTTGGAAAGCCTCTTTCTTGCACTGAGGTCTGCTTATTGTAAATATCTTGTACTTGTTTGAACACCTTTTAATGTCAAAGTTAGCCTCTGTGCTTATCAGTGTTGGAAAGACTCTTTCTTGCACTGAGGTCTGCTTATTGTTAATATCTTGTACTTGTTTTTACAACTTTTAATGTCAAAGTTGGCCTCTTTCAATTTTCAGTGTTGGAAAGACTCTTTCTTGCACTGAGGTCTGCTTATTGTAAATATCTTGTACTTGTTTGAACACCTTTTCATGTCAAAGTTGGCCTCTGTGCTTATCAGTGTTGGAAAGACTCTTTCTTGCGCTGAGGTCTGCTTATTGTAAATATCTTGTACTTGTTTGAACACCTTTTCATGTCAAAGTTGGCCTCTGTGCTTATCAGTGTTGGAAAGACTCTTTCTTGCACTGAGGTCTGCTTATTGTTAATATCTTGTACTTGTTTTTACAACTTTTAATGTCAAAGTTGGCCTCTGTGCTTATCAGTGTTGGAAAGACTCTTTCTTGCACTGAGGTCTGCTTATTGTGAATATCTTGTACTTGTTTGAACACCTTTTAATGTCAAAGTTGGCCTCTGTGCTTATCAGTGTTGGAAAGACTCTTTCTTGCACTGAGGTCTGCTTATTGTTAATATCTTGTACTTGTTTTTACAACTTTTAATGTCAAAGTTGGCCTCTTTGATTTTTCAGTGTTGGAAAGCCTCTTTCTTGCACTGAGGTCTGCTTATTGTGAATATCTTGTACTTGTTTGAACACCTTTTCATGTCAAAGTTGGCCTCTGTGATTTTTCCGTGTTGGAAAGACTCTTTCTTGCACTGAGGTCTGCTTATTGTAAATATCTTGTACTTGTTTGAACACCTTTTCATGTCAAAGTTGGCCTCTGTGCTTATCAGTGTTGGAAAGACTCTTTCTTGCACTGAGGTCTGCTTATTGTAAATATCTTGTACTTGTTTGAACACCTTTTCATGTCAAAGTTGGCCTCTGTGATTTTTCCGTGTTGGAAAGACTCTTTCTTGCACTGAGGTCTGCTTATTGTAAATATCTTGTACTTGTTTGAACACCTTTTCATGTCAAAGTTGGCCTCTGTGCTTATCAGTGTTGGAAAGACTCTTTCTTGCACTGAGGTCTGCTTATTGTAAATATCTTGTATTTGTTTTTACACCTTTTAATGTCAAAGTTGGCCTCTGTGCTTATCAGTGTTGGAAAGACTCTTTCTTGCACTGAGGTCTGCTTATTGTTAATATCTTGTACTTGTTTTTACAACTTTTAATGTCAAAGTTGGCCTCTTTGATTTTTCAGTGTTGGAAAGCCTCTTTCTTGCACTGAGGTCTGCTTATTGTAAATATCTTGTACTTGTTTGAACACCTTTTAATGTCAAAGTTAGCCTCTGTGCTTATCAGTGTTGGAAAGACTCTTTCTTGCACTGAGGTCTGCTTATTGTTAATATCTTGTACTTGTTTTTACAACTTTTAATGTCAAAGTTGGCCTCTTTCAATTTTCAGTGTTGGAAAGACTCTTTCTTGCACTGAGGTCTGCTTATTGTAAATATCTTGTACTTGTTTGAACACCTTTTCATGTCAAAGTTGGCCTCTGTGCTTATCAGTGTTGGAAAGACTCTTTCTTGCGCTGAGGTCTGCTTATTGTAAATATCTTGTACTTGTTTGAACACCTTTTCATGTCAAAGTTGGCCTCTGTGCTTATCAGTGTTGGAAAGACTCTTTCTTGCACTGAGGTCTGCTTATTGTTAATATCTTGTACTTGTTTTTACAACTTTTAATGTCAAAGTTGGCCTCTGTGCTTATCAGTGTTGGAAAGACTCTTTCTTGCACTGAGGTCTGCTTATTGTAAATATCTTGTACTTGTTTGAACACCTTTTCATGTCAAAGTTGGCCTCTGTGATTTTTCCGTGTTGGAAACTCTTTTTCTTGCACTGAGGTCTGCTTATTGTGAACATCTTGTACTTGTTTTAACACCTTTTCATGTCAAAGTTGGCCTCTTTCAATTTTCAGTGTTGGAAAGACTCTTTCTTGCACTGAGGTCTGCTTATTGTAAATATCTTGTACTTGTTTTTACACCTTTTAATGTCAAAGTTGGCCTCTGTGCTTATCAGTGTTGGAAAGACTCTTTCTTGCACTGAGGTCTGCTTATTGTTAATATCTTGTACTTGTTTTTACAACTTTTAATGTCAAAGTTGGCCTCTTTCAATTTTCAGTGTTGGAAAGACTCTTTCTTGCACTGAGGTCTGCTTATTGTGAATATCTTGTACTTGTTTGAACACCTTTTCATGTCAAAGTTGGCCTCTGTGTTTATCAGTGTTGGAAAGACTCTTTCTTGCACTGAGGTCTGCTTATTGTGAATATCTTGTACTTGTTTGAACAACTTTTCATGTCAAAGTTGGCCTCTGTGATTTTTCCGTGTTGGAAAGACTCTTTCTTGCACTGAGGTCTGCTTATTGTAAATATCTTGTACTTGTTTGAACACCTTTTAATGTCAAAGTTGGCCTCTGTGATTTTTCCGTGTTGGAAAGACTCTTTCTTGCACTGAGGTCTGCTTATTGTAAATATCTTGTACTTGTTTGAACACCTTTTCATGTCAAAGTTGGCCTCTGTGCTTATCAGTGTTGGAAAGACTCTTTCTTGCACTGAGGTCTGCTTATTGTAAATATCTTGTACTTGTTTGAACACCTTTTCATGTCAAAGTTGGCCTCTGTGATTTTTCCGTGTTGGAAAGACTCTTTCTTGCACTGAGGTCTGCTTATTGTAAATATCTTGTACTTGTTTGAACACCTTTTAATGTCAAAGTTGGCCTCTGTGCTTATCAGTGTTGGAAAGACTCTTTCTTGCACTGAGGTCTGCTTATTGTTAATATCTTGTACTTGTTTTTACAACTTTTAATGTCAAAGTTGGCCTCTTTCAATTTTCAGTGTTGGAAAGACTCTTTCTTGCACTGAGGTCTGCTTATTGTAAATATCTTGTACTTGTTTGAACACCTTTTCATGTCAAAGTTGGCCTCTGTGCTTATCAGTGTTGGAAAGACTCTTTCTTGCACTGAGGTCTGCTTATTGTTAATATCTTGTACTTGTTTTTACAACTTTTAATGTCAAAGTTGGCCTCTTTCAATTTTCAGTGTTGGAAAGACTCTTTCTTGCACTGAGGTCTGCTTATTGTAAATATCTTGTACTTGTTTTTACACCTTTTCATGTCAAAGTTGGCCTCTGTGTTTATCAGTGTTGGAAAGACTCTTTCTTGCACTGAGGTCTGCTTATTGTAAATATCTTGTATTTGTTTTTACACCTTTTAATGTCAAAGTTGGCCTCTGTGCTTATCAGTGTTGGAAAGACTCTTTCTTGCACTGAGGTCTGCTTATTGTTAATATCTTGTACTTGTTTTTACAACTTTTAATGTCAAAGTTGGCCTCTTTGATTTTTCAGTGTTGGAAAGCCTCTTTCTTGGACTGAGGTTTGCTTATTGTGAATATCTTGTACTTGTTTGAACACCTTTTCATGTCAAAGTTGGCCTTTGTGCTTATCAGTGTTGGAAAGACTCTTTCTTGCACTGAGGTCTGCTTATTGTTAATATCTTGTACTTGTTTTTACAACTTTTAATGTCAAAGTTGGCCTCTTTGATTTTTCAGTGTTGGAAAGCCTCTTTCTTGGACTGAGGTTTGCTTATTGTAAATATCTTGTACTTGTTTTTACACCTTTTAATGTCAAAGTTGGCCTCTGTGCTTATCAGTGTTGGAAAGACTCTTTCTTGCACTGAGGTCTGCTTATTGTAAATATCTTGTACTTGTTTGAACACCTTTTCATGTCAAAGTTGGCCTTTGTGCTTATCAGTGTTGGAAAGACTCTTTCTTGCACTGAGGTCTGCTTATTGTAAATATCTTGTACTTGTTTGAACACCTTTTCATGTCAAAGTTGGCCTTTGTGCTTATCAGTGTTGGAAAGACTCTTTCTTGCACTGAGGTCTGCTTATTGTAAATATCTTGTACTTGTTTTTACACCTTTTAATGTCAAAGTTGGCCTCTGTGCTTATCAGTGTTGGAAAGACTCTTTCTTGCACTGAGGTCTGCTTATTGTTAATATCTTGTATTTGTTTGAACACCTTTTAATGTCAAAGTTGGCCTCTGTGCTTATCAGTGTTGGAAAGACTCTTTCTTGCACTGAGGTCTGCTTATTGTAAATATCTTGTACTTGTTTGAACACCTTTTCATGTCAAAGTTGGCCTCTGTGCTTATCAGTGTTGGAAAGACTCTTTCTTGCACTGAGGTCTGCTTATTGTAAATATCTTGTACTTGTTTTTACACCTTTTCATGTCAAAGTTGGCCTCTTTCAATTTTCAGTGTTGGAAAGACTCTTTCTTGCACTGAGGTCTGCTTATTGTGAATATCTTGTACTTGTTTGAACACCTTTTCATGTCAAAGTTGGCCTCTGTGCTTATCAGTGTTGGAAAGACTCTTTCTTGCACTGAGGTCTGCTTATTGTAAATATCTTGTACTTGTTTGAACACCTTTTCATGTCAAAGTTGGCCTCTGTGCTTATCAGTGTTGGAAAGACTCTTTCTTGCACTGAGGTCTGCTTATTGTAAATATCTTGTACTTGTTTGAACACCTTTTCATGTCAAAGTTGGCCTCTGTGCTTATCAGTGTTGGAAAGACTCTTTCTTGCACTGAGGTCTGCTTATTGTTAATATCTTGTACTTGTTTTTACAACTTTTAATGTCAAAGTTGGCCTCTGTGCTTATCAGTGTTGGAAAGACTCTTTCTTGCACTGAGGTCTGCTTATTGTGAATATCTTGTACTTGTTTGAACACCTTTTAATGTCAAAGTTGGCCTCTGTGCTTATCAGTGTTGGAAAGACTCTTTCTTGCACTGAGGTCTGCTTATTGTTAATATCTTGTACTTGTTTTTACAACTTTTAATGTCAAAGTTGGCCTCTTTGATTTTTCAGTGTTGGAAAGCCTCTTTCTTGCACTGAGGTCTGCTTATTGTGAATATCTTGTACTTGTTTGAACACCTTTTCATGTCAAAGTTGGCCTCTGTGATTTTTCCGTGTTGGAAAGACTCTTTCTTGCACTGAGGTCTGCTTATTGTAAATATCTTGTACTTGTTTGAACACCTTTTCATGTCAAAGTTGGCCTCTGTGCTTATCAGTGTTGGAAAGACTCTTTCTTGCACTGAGGTCTGCTTATTGTAAATATCTTGTACTTGTTTGAACACCTTTTCATGTCAAAGTTGGCCTCTGTGATTTTTCCGTGTTGGAAAGACTCTTTCTTGCACTGAGGTCTGCTTATTGTAAATATCTTGTACTTGTTTGAACACCTTTTCATGTCAAAGTTGGCCTCTGTGCTTATCAGTGTTGGAAAGACTCTTTCTTGCACTGAGGTCTGCTTATTGTAAATATCTTGTATTTGTTTTTACACCTTTTAATGTCAAAGTTGGCCTCTGTGCTTATCAGTGTTGGAAAGACTCTTTCTTGCACTGAGGTCTGCTTATTGTTAATATCTTGTACTTGTTTTTACAACTTTTAATGTCAAAGTTGGCCTCTTTGATTTTTCAGTGTTGGAAAGCCTCGTTCTTGCACTGAGGTCTGCTTATTGTAAATATCTTGTACTTGTTTGAACACCTTTTAATGTCAAAGTTAGCCTCTGTGCTTATCAGTGTTGGAAAGACTCTTTCTTGCACTGAGGTCTGCTTATTGTTAATATCTTGTACTTGTTTTTACAACTTTTAATGTCAAAGTTGGCCTCTTTCAATTTTCAGTGTTGGAAAGACTCTTTCTTGCACTGAGGTCTGCTTATTGTAAATATCTTGTACTTGTTTGAACACCTTTTCATGTCAAAGTTGGCCTCTGTGCTTATCAGTGTTGGAAAGACTCTTTCTTGCGCTGAGGTCTGCTTATTGTAAATATCTTGTACTTGTTTGAACACCTTTTCATGTCAAAGTTGGCCTCTGTGCTTATCAGTGTTGGAAAGACTCTTTCTTGCACTGAGGTCTGCTTATTGTTAATATCTTGTACTTGTTTTTACAACTTTTAATGTCAAAGTTGGCCTCTGTGCTTATCAGTGTTGGAAAGACTCTTTCTTGCACTGAGGTCTGCTTATTGTGAATATCTTGTACTTGTTTGAACACCTTTTAATGTCAAAGTTGGCCTCTGTGCTTATCAGTGTTGGAAAGACTCTTTCTTGCACTGAGGTCTGCTTATTGTTAATATCTTGTACTTGTTTTTACAACTTTTAATGTCAAAGTTGGCCTCTTTGATTTTTCAGTGTTGGAAAGCCTCTTTCTTGCACTGAGGTCTGCTTATTGTGAATATCTTGTACTTGTTTGAACACCTTTTAATGTCAAAGTTGGCCTCTGTGCTTATCAGTGTTGGAAAGACTCTTTCTTGCACTGAGGTCTGCTTATTGTAAATATCTTGTACTTGTTTGAACACCTTTTCATGTCAAAGTTGGCCTCTGTGATTTTTCCGTGTTGGAAACTCTTTTTCTTGCACTGAGGTCTGCTTATTGTGAACATCTTGTACTTGTTTGAACACCTTTTCATGTCAAAGTTGGCCTCTTTCAATTTTCAGTGTTGGAAAGACTCTTTCTTGCACTGAGGTCTGCTTATTGTAAATATCTTGTACTTGTTTTTACACCTTTTAATGTCAAAGTTGGCCTCTGTGCTTATCAGTGTTGGAAAGACTCTTTCTTGCACTGAGGTCTGCTTATTGTTAATATCTTGTACTTGTTTTTACAACTTTTAATGTCAAAGTTGGCCTCTTTCAATTTTCAGTGTTGGAAAGACTCTTTCTTGCACTGAGGTCTGCTTATTGTAAATATCTTGTACTTGTTTGAACACCTTTTCATGTCAAAGTTGGCCTCTGTGTTTATCAGTGTTGGAAAGACTCTTTCTTGCACTGAGGTCTGCTTATTGTGAATATCTTGTACTTGTTTGAACACCTTTTCATGTCAAAGTTGGCCTCTGTGATTTTTCCGTGTTGGAAAGACTCTTTCTTGCACTGAGGTCTGCTTATTGTAAATATCTTGTACTTGTTTGAACACCTTTTAATGTCAAAGTTGGCCTCTGTGATTTTTCCGTGTTGGAAAGACTCTTTCTTGCACTGAGGTCTGCTTATTGTAAATATCTTGTACTTGTTTGAACACCTTTTCATGTCAAAGTTGGCCTCTGTGCTTATCAGTGTTGGAAAGACTCTTTCTTGCACTGAGGTCTGCTTATTGTAAATATCTTGTACTTGTTTGAACACCTTTTCATGTCAAAGTTGGCCTCTGTGATTTTTCCGTGTTGGAAAGACTCTTTCTTGCACTGAGGTCTGCTTATTGTAAATATCTTGTACTTGTTTGAACACCTTTTAATGTCAAAGTTGGCCTCTGTGCTTATCAGTGTTGGAAAGACTCTTTCTTGCACTGAGGTCTGCTTATTGTTAATATCTTGTACTTGTTTTTACAACTTTTAATGTCAAAGTTGGCCTCTTTCAATTTTCAGTGTTGGAAAGACTCTTTCTTGCACTGAGGTCTGCTTATTGTAAATATCTTGTACTTGTTTGAACACCTTTTCATGTCAAAGTTGGCCTCTGTGCTTATCAGTGTTGGAAAGACTCTTTCTTGCACTGAGGTCTGCTTATTGTTAATATCTTGTACTTGTTTTTACAACTTTTAATGTCAAAGTTGGCCTCTTTCAATTTTCAGTGTTGGAAAGACTCTTTCTTGCACTGAGGTTTGCTTATTGTGAATATCTTGTACTTGTTTGAACACCTTTTCATGTCAAAGTTGGCCTTTGTGCTTATCAGTGTTGGAAAGACTCTTTCTTGCACTGAGGTCTGCTTATTGTAAATATCTTGTACTTGTTTTTACACCTTTTAATGTCAAAGTTGGCCTCTGTGCTTATCAGTGTTGGAAAGACTCTTTCTTGCACTGAGGTCTGCTTATTGTTAATATCTTGTATTTGTTTGAACACCTTTTAATGTCAAAGTTGGCCTCTGTGCTTATCAGTGTTGGAAAGACTCTTTCTTGCACTGAGGTCTGCTTATTGTAAATATCTTGTACTTGTTTGAACACCTTTTCATGTCAAAGTTGGCCTTTGTGCTTATCAGTGTTGGAAAGACTCTTTCTTGCACTGAGGTCTGCTTATTGTAAATATCTTGTACTTGTTTTTACACCTTTTAATGTCAAAGTTGGCCTCTGTGCTTATCAGTGTTGGAAAGACTCTTTCTTGCACTGAGGTCTGCTTATTGTTAATATCTTGTATTTGTTTGAACACCTTTTAATGTCAAAGTTGGCCTCTGTGCTTATCAGTGTTGGAAAGACTCTTTCTTGCACTGAGGTCTGCTTATTGTAAATATCTTGTACTTGTTTGAACACCTTTTCATGTCAAAGTTGGCCTCTGTGCTTATCAGTGTTGGAAAGACTCTTTCTTGCACTGAGGTCTGCTTATTGTAAATATCTTGTACTTGTTTTTACACCTTTTCATGTCAAAGTTGGCCTCTTTCAATTTTCAGTGTTGGAAAGACTCTTTCTTGCACTGAGGTCTGCTTATTGTAAATATCTTGTACTTGTTTGAACACCTTTTAATGTCAAAGTTGGCCTCTGTGCTTTTTCAGTGTTGGAAAGACTCTTTCTTGCACTGAGGTCTGCTTATTGTTAATATCTTGTATTTGTTTGAACACCTTTTAATGTCAAAGTTGGCCTCTGTGCTTTTTCAGTGTTGGAAAGACTCTTTCTTGCACTGAGGTCTGCTTATTGTAAATATCTTGTACTTGTTTTTACACCTTTTAATGTCAAAGTTAGCCTCTGTGCTTATCAGTGTTGGAAAGACTCTTTCTTGCACTGAGGTCTGCTTATTGTAAATATCTTGTACTTGTTTGAACACCTTTTAATGTCAAAGTTAGCCTCTGTGCTTATCAGTGTTGGAAAGACTCTTTCTTGCACTGAGGTCTGCTTATTGTTAATATCTTGTACTTGTTTTTACAACTTTTAATGTCAAAGTTGGCCTCTTTCAATTTTCAGTGTTGGAAAGACTCTTTCTTGCACTGAGGTCTGCTTATTGTAAATATCTTGTACTTGTTTGAACACCTTTTCATGTCAAAGTTGGCCTCTGTGTTTATCAGTGTTGGAAAGACTCTTTCTTGCACTGAGGTCTGCTTATTGTGAATATCTTGTACTTGTTTGAACACCTTTTCATGTCAAAGTTGGCCTCTGTGATTTTTCCGTGTTGGAAAGACTCTTTCTTGCACTGAGGTCTGCTTATTGTAAATATCTTGTACTTGTTTGAACACCTTTTAATGTCAAAGTTGGCCTCTGTGATTTTTCCGTGTTGGAAAGACTCTTTCTTGCACTGAGGTCTGCTTATTGTAAATATCTTGTACTTGTTTGAACACCTTTTCATGTCAAAGTTGGCCTCTGTGCTTATCAGTGTTGGAAAGACTCTTTCTTGCACTGAGGTCTGCTTATTGTAAATATCTTGTACTTGTTTGAACACCTTTTCATGTCAAAGTTGGCCTCTGTGATTTTTCCGTGTTGGAAAGACTCTTTCTTGCACTGAGGTCTGCTTATTGTAAATATCTTGTACTTGTTTGAACACCTTTTCATGTCAAAGTTGGCCTCTGTGCTTATCAGTGTTGGAAAGACTCTTTCTTGCACTGAGGTCTGCTTATTGTTAATATCTTGTACTTGTTTTTACAACTTTTAATGTCAAAGTTGGCCTCTTTCAATTTTCAGTGTTGGAAAGACTCTTTCTTGCACTGAGGTCTGCTTATTGTAAATATCTTGTACTTGTTTTTACACCTTTTCATGTCAAAGTTGGCCTCTGTGTTTATCAGTGTTGGAAAGACTCTTTCTTGCACTGAGGTCTGCTTATTGTAAATATCTTGTATTTGTTTTTACACCTTTTAATGTCAAAGTTGGCCTCTGTGCTTATCAGTGTTGGAAAGACTCTTTCTTGCACTGAGGTCTGCTTATTGTTAATATCTTGTACTTGTTTTTACAACTTTTAATGTCAAAGTTGGCCTCTTTGATTTTTCAGTGTTGGAAAGCCTCTTTCTTGGACTGAGGTTTGCTTATTGTGAATATCTTGTACTTGTTTGAACACCTTTTCATGTCAAAGTTGGCCTTTGTGCTTATCAGTGTTGGAAAGACTCTTTCTTGCACTGAGGTCTGCTTATTGTAAATATCTTGTACTTGTTTTTACACCTTTTAATGTCAAAGTTGGCCTCTGTGCTTATCAGTGTTGGAAAGACTCTTTCTTGCACTGAGGTCTGCTTATTGTTAATATCTTGTATTTGTTTGAACACCTTTTAATGTCAAAGTTGGCCTCTGTGCTTATCAGTGTTGGAAAGACTCTTTCTTGCACTGAGGTCTGCTTATTGTAAATATCTTGTACTTGTTTGAACACCTTTTCATGTCAAAGTTGGCCTTTGTGCTTATCAGTGTTGGAAAGACTCTTTCTTGCACTGAGGTCTGCTTATTGTAAATATCTTGTACTTGTTTTTACACCTTTTAATGTCAAAGTTGGCCTCTGTGCTTATCAGTGTTGGAAAGACTCTTTCTTGCACTGAGGTCTGCTTATTGTTAATATCTTGTATTTGTTTGAACACCTTTTAATGTCAAAGTTGGCCTCTGTGCTTATCAGTGTTGGAAAGACTCTTTCTTGCACTGAGGTCTGCTTATTGTAAATATCTTGTACTTGTTTGAACACCTTTTCATGTCAAAGTTGGCCTCTGTGCTTATCAGTGTTGGAAAGACTCTTTCTTGCACTGAGGTCTGCTTATTGTAAATATCTTGTACTTGTTTTTACACCTTTTCATGTCAAAGTTGGCCTCTTTCAATTTTCAGTGTTGGAAAGACTCTTTCTTGCACTGAGGTCTGCTTATTGTAAATATCTTGTACTTGTTTGAACACCTTTTCATGTCAAAGTTGGCCTCTGTGCTTATCAGTGTTGGAAAGACTCTTTCTTGCACTGAGGTCTGCTTATTGTAAATATCTTGTACTTGTTTTTACACCTTTTCATGTCAAAGTCGGCCTCTTTCAATTTTCCGTGTTGGAAAGACTCTTTCTTGCACTGAGGTCTGCTTATTGTTAATATCTTGTACTTGTTTTTACAACTTTTAATGTCAAAGTTGGCCTCTTTCAATTTTCAGTGTTGGAAAGACTCTTTCTTGCACTGAGGTCTGCTTATTGTGAATATCTTGTACTTGTTTGAACACCTTTTCATGTCAAAGTTGGCCTCTGTGTTTATCAGTGTTGGAAAAACTCTTTCTTGCACTGAGGTCTGCTTATTGTTAATATCTTGTACTTGTTTTTACAACTTTTAATGTCAAAGTTGGCCTCTTTCAATTTTCCGTGTTGGAAAGACTCTTTCTTGCACTGAGGTCTGCTTATTGTAAATATCTTGTACTTGTTTGAACACCTTTTAATGTCAAAGTTGGCCTCTGTGCTTATCAGTGTTGGAAAGACTCTTTCTTGCACTGAGGTCTGCTTATTGTTAATATCTTGTACTTGTTTTTACACCTTTTAATGTCAAAGTTGGCCTCTGTGCTTTTTCAGTGTTGGAAAGACTCTTTCTTGCACTGAGGTCTGCTTATTGTTAATATCTTGTATTTGTTTGAACACCTTTTAATGTCAAAGTTGGCCTCTGTGCTTTTTCAGTGTTGGAAAGACTCTTTCTTGCACTGAGGTCTGCTTATTGTAAATATCTTGTACTTGTTTTTACACCTTTTAATGTCAAAGTTAGCCTCTGTGCTTATCAGTGTTGGAAAGACTCTTTCTTGCACTGAGGTCTGCTTATTGTAAATATCTTGTACTTGTTTGAACACCTTTTAATGTCAAAGTTAGCCTCTGTGCTTATCAGTGTTGGAAAGACTCTTTCTTGCACTGAGGTCTGCTTATTGTTAATATCTTGTACTTGTTTTTACAACTTTTAATGTCAAAGTTGGCCTCTTTCAATTTTCAGTGTTGGAAAGACTCTTTCTTGCACTGAGGTCTGCTTATTGTGAATATCTTGTACTTGTTTGAACACCTTTTCATGTCAAAGTTGGCCTCTGTGTTTATCAGTGTTGGAAAGACTCTTTCTTGCACTGAGGTCTGCTTATTGTTAATATCTTGTACTTGTTTTTACAACTTTTAATGTCAAAGTTGGCCTCTTTCAATTTTCAGTGTTGGAAAGATTCTTTCTTGCACTGAGGTCTGCTTATTGTAAATATCTTGTACTTGTTTGAACACCTTTTCATGTCAAAGTTGGCCTCTGTGCTTATCAGTGTTGGAAAGACTCTTTCTTGCACCGAGGTCTGCTTATTGTGAATATCTTGTACTTGTTTGAACACCTTTTCATGTCAAAGTTGGCCTCTGTGATTTTTCCGTGTTGGAAAGACTCTTTCTTGCACTGAGGTCTGCTTATTGTAAATATCTTGTACTTGTTTGAACACCTTTTCATGTCAAAGTTGGCCTCTGTGATTTTTCCGTGTTGGAAAGACTCTTTCTTGCACTGAGGTCTGCTTATTGTAAATATCTTGTACTTGTTTGAACACCTTTTCATGTCAAAGTTGGCCTCTGTGCTTATCAGTGTTGGAAAGACTCTTTCTTGCACTGAGGTCTGCTTATTGTGAATATCTTGTACTTGTTTGAACACCTTTTCATGTCAAAGTTGGCCTCTGTGATTTTTCCGTGTTGGAAAGCCTCTTTCTTGCACTGAGGTCTGCTTATTGTAAATATCTTGTACTTGTTTTTACACCTTTTAATGTCAAAGTTGGCCTCTGTGCTTATCAGTGTTGGAAAGACTCTTTCTTGCACTGAGGTTTGCTTATTGTTAATATCTTGTACTTGTTTTTACACCTTTTAATGTCAAAGTTGGCCTCTGTGCTTATCAGTGTTGGAAAGACTCTTTCTTGCACTGAGGTCTGCTTATTGTTAATATCTTGTATTTGTTTGAACACCTTTTAATGTCAAAGTTGGCCTCTGTGCTTATCAGTGTTGGAAAGACTCTTTCTTGCACTGAGGTCTGCTTATTGTAAATATCTTGTACTTGTTTGAACACCTTTTAATGTCAAAGTTGGCCTCTGTGCTTATCAGTGTTGGAAAGACTCTTTCTTGCACTGAGGTCTGCTTATTGTAAATATCTTGTACTTGTTTGAACACCTTTTAATGTCAAAGTTGGCCTCTGTGCTCATCAGTGTTGGAAAGACTCTTTCTTGCACTGAGGTCTGCTTATTGTTAATATCTTGTACTTGTTTTTACACCTTTTAATGTCAAAGTTGGCCTCTTTCAATTTTCAGTGTTGGAAAGACTCTTTCTTGCACTGAGGTCTGCTTATTGTGAATATCTTGTACTTGTTTGAACACCTTTTCATGTCAAAGTTGGCCTTTGTGCTTATCAGTGTTGGAAAGACTCTTTCTTGCACTGAGGTCTGCTTATTGTAAATATCTTGTACTTGTTTTTACACCTTTTAATGTCAAAGTTGGCCTCTTTCAATTTTCAGTGTTGGAAAGACTCTTTCTTGCACTGAGGTCTGCTTATTGTGAATATCTTGTACTTGTTTTTACACCTTTTAATGTCAAAGTTGGCCTTTGTGCTTATCAGTGTTGGAAAGACTCTTTCTTGCACTGAGGTCTGCTTATTGTTAATATCTTGTATTTGTTTGAACACCTTTTAATGTCAAAGTTGGCCTCTGTGCTTATCAGTGTTGGAAAGACTCTTTCTTGCACTGAGGTCTGCTTATTGTTAATATCTTGTATTTGTTTTTACACCTTTTAATGTCAAAGTTGGCCTCTGTGCTTATCAGTGTTGGAAAGACTCTTTCTTGCACTGAGGTCTGCTTATTGTAAATATCTTGTACTTGTTTGAACACCTTTTAATGTCAAAGTTAGCCTCTGTGCTTATCAGTGTTGGAAAGACTCTTTCTTGCACTGAGGTCTGCTTATTGTGAATATCTTGTACTTGTTTGAACACCTTTTCATGTCAAAGTTGGCCTCTGTGCTTTTTCCGTGTTGGAAAGACTCTTTCTTGCACTGAGGTCTGCTTATTGTTAATATCTTGTACTTGTTTTTACAACTTTTAATGTCAAAGTTGGCCTCTTTCAATTTTCAGTGTTGGAAAGATTCTTTCTTGCACTGAGGTCTGCTTATTGTAAATATCTTGTACTTGTTTGAACACCTTTTCATGTCAAAGTTGGCCTCTGTGCTTATCAGTGTTGGAAAGACTCTTTCTTGCACTGAGGTCTGCTTATTGTGAATATCTTGTACTTGTTTGAACACCTTTTCATGTCAAAGTTGGCCTCTGTGATTTTTCCGTGTTGGAAAGACTCTTTCTTGCACTGAGGTCTGCTTATTGTAAATATCTTGTACTTGTTTGAACACCTTTTCATGTCAAAGTTGGCCTCTGTGCTTATCAGTGTTGGAAAGACTCTTTCTTGCACTGAGGTCTGCTTATTGTGAATATCTTGTACTTGTTTGAACACCTTTTCATGTCAAAGTTGGCCTCTGTGCTTATCAGTGTTGGAAAGACTCTTTCTTGCACTGAGGTCTGCTTATTGTGAATATCTTGTACTTGTTTGAACACCTTTTCATGTCAAAGTTGGCCTCTGTGATTTTTCCGTGTTGGAAAGACTCTTTCTTGCACTGAGGTCTGCTTATTGTAAATATCTTGTACTTGTTTTTACACCTTTTAATGTCAAAGTTGGCCTCTGTGCTTATCAGTGTTGGAAAGACTCTTTCTTGCACTGAGGTCTGTTTATTGTTAATATCTTGTATTTGTTTGAACACCTTTTAATGTCAAAGTTGGCCTCTGTGCTTATCAGTGTTGGAAAGACTATTTCTTGCACTGAGGTTTGCTTATTGTTAATATCTTGTACTTGTTTTTACACCTTTTAATGTCAAAGTTGGCCTCTGTGCTTATCAGTGTTGGAAAGACTCTTTCTTGCACTGAGGTCTGTTTATTGTTAATATCTTGTATTTGTTTGAACACCTTTTAATGTCAAAGTTGGCCTCTGTGCTTATCAGTGTTGGAAAGACTCTTTCTTGCACTGAGGTCTGCTTATTGTTAATATCTTGTATTTGTTTGAACACCTTTTAATGTCAAAGTTGGCCTCTGTGCTTATCAGTGTTGGAAAGACTCTTTCTTGCACTGAGGTCTGCTTATTGTAAATATCTTGTACTTGTTTGAACACCTTTTAATGTCAAAGTTGGCCTCTGTGCTCATCAGTGTTGGAAAGACTCTTTCTTGCACTGAGGTCTGCTTATTGTTAATATCTTGTACTTGTTTTTACACCTTTTAATGTCAAAGTTGGCCTCTGTGCTTATCAGTGTTGGAAAGACTCTTTCTTGCACTGAGGTCTGCTTATTGTTAATATCTTGTACTTGTTTTTACACCTTTTAATGTCAAAGTTGGCCTTTGTGCTTATCAGTGTTGGAAAGACTCTTTCTTGCACTGAGGTCTGCTTATTGTGAATATCTTGTACTTGTTTGAACACCTTTTCATGTCAAAGTTGGCCTTTGTGCTTATCAGTGTTGGAAAGACTCTTTCTTGCACTGAGGTCTGCTTATTGTTAATATCTTGTACTTGTTTTTACAACTTTTAATGTCAAAGTTGGCCTCTTTCAATTTTCAGTGTTGGAAAGACTCTTTCTTGCACTGAGGTCTGCTTATTGTAAATATCTTGTACTTGTTTGAACACCTTTTAATGTCAAAGTTGGCCTCTGTGCTTTTTCCGTGTTGGAAAGACTCTTTCTTGCACTGAGGTCTGCTTATTGTAAATATCTTGTACTTGTTTTTACACCTTTTAATGTCAAAGTTGGCCTCTGTGCTTTTTCCGTGTTGGAAAGACTCTTTCTTGCACTGAGGTCTGCTTATTGTTAATATCTTGTATTTGTTTGAACACCTTTTAATGTCAAAGTTGGCCTCTGTGATTTTTCCGTGTTGGAAAGACTCTTTCTTGCACTGAGGTCTGCTTATTGTAAATATCTTGTACTTGTTTTTACACCTTTTAATGTCAAAGTTGGCCTCTGTGCTTTTTCCGTGTTGGAAAGACTCTTTCTTGCACTGAGGTCTGCTTATTGTTAATATCTTGTATTTGTTTGAACACCTTTTAATGTCAAAGTTGGCCTCTGTGCTTATCAGTGTTGGAAAGACTCTTTCTTGCACTGAGGTCTGCTTATTGTTAATATCTTGTATTTGTTTGAACACCTTTTAATGTCAAAGTTGGCCTCTGTGCTTATCAGTGTTGGAAAGACTCTTTCTTGCACTGAGGTCTGCTTATTGTAAATATCTTGTACTTGTTTGAACACCTTTTAATGTCAAAGTTGGCCTCTGTGCTTATCAGTGTTGGAAAGACTCTTTCTTGCACTGAGGTCTGCTTATTGTAAATATCTTGTACTTGTTTGAACACCTTTTAATGTCAAAGTTGGCCTCTGTGCTCATCAGTGTTGGAAAGACTCTTTCTTGCACTGAGGTCTGCTTATTGTAAATATCTTGTACTTGTTTTTACACCTTTTAATGTCAAAGTTGGCCTCTGTGCTTATCAGTGTTGGAAAGACTCTTTCTTGCACTGAGGTCTGCTTATTGTAAATATCTTGTACTTGTTTTTACACCTTTTAATGTCAAAGTTGGCCTCTTTCAATTTTCAGTGTTGGAAAGACTCTTTCTTGCACTGAGGTCTGCTTATTGTGAATATCTTGTACTTGTTTGAACACCTTTTCATGTCAAAGTTGGCCTTTGTGCTTATCAGTGTTGGAAAGACTCTTTCTTGCACTGAGGTCTGCTTATTGTTAATATCTTGTATTTGTTTTTACACCATTTAATGTCAAAGTAGGCCTCTTTGATTTTTCAGTGTTGGAAAGCCTCTTTCTTGCACTGAGGTCTGCTTATTGTGAATATCTTGTACTTGTTTGAACACCTTTTCATTTCAAAGTTGGCCTTTGTGCTTATCAGTGTTGGAAAGACTCTTTCTTGCACTGAGGTCTGCTTATTGTAAATATCTTGTACTTGTTCTTACAACTTTTAATGTCAAAGTTGGCCTCTGTGCTTATCAGTGTTGGAAAGACTCTTTCTTGCACTGAGGTCTGCTTATTGTGAACATCTTGTACTTGTTTTTACACCTTTTCATGTCAAAGTTGGCCTCTGTGATTTTTCCGTGTTGGAAAGACTCTTTCTTGCACTGAGGTCTGCTTATTGTAAATATCTTGTACTTGTTTGAACACCTTTTAATGTCAAAGTTGGCCTGTGTGATTTTTCCGTGTTGGAAAGACTCTTTCTTGCACTGAGGTCTGCTTATTTTTAATATCTTGTACTTGTTTTTACAACTTTTAATGTCAAAGTTGGCCTCTTTCAATTTTCAGTGTTGGAAAGACTCTTTCTTGCACTGAGGTCTGCTTATTGTAAATATCTTGTACTTGTTTGAACACCTTTTAATGTCAAAGTTGGCCTCTGTGCTTATCAGTGTTGGAAAGACTCTTTCTTGCACTGAGGTCTGCTTATTGTGAACATCTTGTACTTGTTTGAACACCTTTTCATGTCAAAGTTGGCCTCTGTGATTTTTCCGTGTTGGAAAGACTCTTTCTTGCACTGAGGTCTGCTTATTGTAAATATCTTGTACTTGTTTGAACACCTTTTCATGTCAAAGTTGGCCTCTGTGATTTTTCCGTGTTGGAAAGACTCTTTCTTGCACTGAGGTCTGCTTATTGTAAATATCTTGTACTTGTTTTTACACCTTTTCATGTCAAAGTTGGCCTCTTTCAATTTTCAGTGTTGGAAAGACTCTTTCTTGCACTGAGGTCTGCTTATTGTAAATATCTTGTACTTGTTTTTACACCTTTTAATGTCAAAGTTGGCCTCTTTCAATTTTCAGTGTTGGAAAGACTCTTTCTTGCACTGAGGTCTGCTTATTGTGAATATATTGTACTTGTTTGAACACCTTTTCATGTCAAAGTTGGCCTCTGTGCTTATCAGTGTTGGAAAGACTCTTTCTTGCACTGAGGTCTGCTTATTGTTAATATCTTGTATTTGTTTTTACACCTTTTAATGTCAAAGTTGGCCTCTGTGCTTATCAGTGTTAGAAAGACTCTTTCTTGCACTGAGGTCTGCTTATTGTTAATATCTTGTATTTGTTTTTACACCTTTTAATGTCAAAGTTGGCCTCTGTGCTTATCAGTGTTAGAAAGACTCTTTCTTGCACTGAGGTCTGCTTATTGTTAATATCTTGTATTTGTTTTTACACCTTTTAATGTCAAAGTTGGCCTCTGTGCTTATCAGTGTTGGAAAGACTCTTTCTTGCACTGAGGTCTGCTTATTGTTAATATCTTGTATTTGTTTGAACACCTTTTAATGTCAAAGTTGGCCTCTGTGCTTATCAGTGTTGGAAAGACTCTTTCTTGCACTGAGGTCTGCTTATTGTAAATATCTTGTACTTGTTTGAACACCTTTTAATGTCAAAGTTGGCCTCTGTGCTTATCAGTGTTGGAAAGACTCTTTCTTGCACTGAGGTCTGCTTATTGTAAATATCTTGTACTTGTTTGAACACCTTTTAATGTCAAAGTTGGCCTCTGTGCTTATCAGTGTTGGAAAGACTCTTTCTTGCACTGAGGTCTGCTTATTGTAAATATCTTGTACTTGTTTTTACACCTTTTAATGTCAAAGTTGGCCTCTTTCAATTTTCAGTGTTGGAAAGACTCTTTCTTGCACTGAGGTCTGCTTATTGTAAATATCTTGTACTTGTTTTCACACCTTTTAATGTCAAAGTTGGCCTCTGTGCTTATCAGTGTTGGAAAGACTCTTTCTTGCACTGAGGTCTGCTTATTGTAAATATCTTGTACTTGTTTTTACACCTTTTCATGTCAAAGTTGGCCTCTGTGCTTATCAGTGTTGGAAAGACTCTTTCTTGCACTGAGGTCTGCTTATTGTTAATATCTTGTACTTGTTTTTACACCTTTTAATGTCAAAGTTGGCCTCTGTGCTCATCAGTGTTGGAAAGACTCTTTCTTGCACTGAGGTCTGCTTATTGTAAATATCTTGTACTTGTTTGAACACCTTTTAATGTCAAAGTTGGCCTCTGTGCTCATCAGTGTTGGAAAGACTCTTTCTTGCACTGAGGTCTGCTTATTGTTAATATCTTGTACTTGTTTGAACACCTTTTAATGTCAAAGTTGGCCTCTGTGCTCATCAGTGTTGGAAAGACTCTTTCTTGCACTGAGGTCTGCTTATTGTAAATATCTTGTACTTGTTTTACACCTTTTAATGTCAAAGTTGGCCTCTGTGCTCATCAGTGTTGGAAAGACTCTTTCTTGCACTGAGGTCTGCTTATTGTTAATATCTTGTACTTGTTTGAACACCTTTTAATGTCAAAGTTGGCCTCTGTGCTCATCAGTGTTGGAAAGACTCTTTCTTGCACTGAGGTCTGCTTATTGTAAATATCTTGTACTTGTTTGAACACCTTTTCATGTCAAAGTTTGCCTCTGTGCTTATCAGTGTTGGAAAGACTATTTCTTGCACTGAGGTCTGCTTATTGTAAATATCTTGTACTTGTTTGAACACCTTTTCATGTCAAAGTTTGCCTCTGTGCTTATCAGTGTTGGAAAGACTCTTTCTTGCACTGAGGTCTGCTTATTGTAAATATCTTGTACTTGTTTTTACACCTTTTCATGTCAAAGTTGGCCTCTGTGCTTAGCAGTGTTGGAAAGACTCTTTCTTGCACTGAGGTCTGCTTATTGTGAACATCTTGTACTTGTTTGAACACCTTTTAATGTCAAAGTTGGCCTCTGTGCTTATCAGTGTTGGAAAGACTCTTTCTTGCACTGAGGTCTGCTTATTGTTAATACCTTGTACTTGTTTTTAGAAACTTTTAATGTCAAAGTTGGCCTCTTTCAATTTTCAGTGTTGGAAAGACTCTTTCTTGCACTGAGGTCTGCTTATTGTTAATATCTTGTACTTGTTTTTACAACTTTTAATGTCAAAGTTGGCCTCTTTGATTTTTCAGTGTTGGAAAGCCTCTTTCTTGCACTGAGGTCTGCTTATTGTGAATATCTTGTACTTGTTTGAACACCTTTTAATGTCAAAGTTGGCCTCTGTGCTTATCAGTGTTGGAAAGACTCTTTCTTGCACTGAGGTCTGCTTATTGTAAATATCTTGTACTTGTTTGAACATCTTTTCATGTCAAAGTTGGCCTCTGTGATTTTTCCGTGTTGGAAACTCTTTTTCTTGCACTGAGGTCTGCTTATTGTAAATATCTTGTACTTGATTTTACACCTTTTAATGTCAAAGTTGGCCTCTGTGCTTTTTCAGTGTTGGAAAGACTCTTTCTTGCACTGAGGTCTCCTTATTGTAAATATCTTGTACTTGTTTTTACACCTTTTAATGTCAAAGTTGGCCTCTGTGCTTATCAGTGTTGGAAAGACTCTTTCTTGCACTGAGGTCTGCTTATTGTAAATATCTTGTACTTGTTTGAACACCTTTTAATGTCAAAGTTGGCCTCTGTGCTTTTTCAGTGTTGGAAAGACTCTTTCTTGCACTGAGGTCTGCTTATTGTAAATATCTTGTACTTGTTTGAACACCTTTTAATGTCAAAGTTTGCCTCTGTGCTTATCAGTGTTGGAAAGACTCTTTCTTGCACTGAGGTCTGCTTATTGTAAATATCTTGTACTTGTTTGAACACCTTTTAATGTCAAAGTTGGCCTCTGTGCTTATCAGTGTTGGAAAGACTCTTTCTTGCACTGAGGTCTGCTTATTGTAAATATCTTGTACTTGTTTGAACACCTTTTCATGTCAAAGTTGGCCTCTGTGCTTATCAGTGTTGGAAAGACTCTTTCTTGCACTGAGGTCTGCTTATTGTGAATACCTTGTACTTGTTTGAACACCTTTTAATGTCAAAGTTGGCCTCTGTGCTTATCAGTGTTGGACAGACTCTTTCTTGCACTGAGGTCTGCTTATTGTTAATATCTTGTACTTGTTTTTAAAACTTTTAATGTCAAAGTTGGCCTCTGTGATTTTTCCGTGTTGGAAAGACTCTTTCTTGCACTGAGGTCTGCTTATTGTAAATATCTTGTACTTGTTTGAACACCTTTTAATGTCAAAGTTGGCCTCTGTGCTTATCAGTGTTGGAAAGACTCTTTCTTGCACTGAGGTCTGCTTATTGTGAACATCTTGTACTTGTTTGAACACCTTTTCATGTCAAAGTTGGCCTCTGTGATTTTTCCGTGTTGGAAAGACTCTTTCTTGCACTGAGGTCTGCTTATTGTAAATATCTTGTACTTGTTTGAACACCTTTTAATGTCAAAGTTGGCCTCTATGCTCATCAGTGTTGGAAAGACTCTTTCTTGCACTGAGGTCTGCTTATTGTAAATATCTTGTACTTGTTTGAACACCTTTTAATGTCAAAGTTGGCCTCTGTGCTTATCAGTGTTGGACAGACTCTTTCTTGCACTGAGGGTTGCTTATTGTAAATATCTTGTACTTGTTTGAACACCTTTTAATGTCAAAGTTGGCCTCTGTGCTTATCAGTGTTGGACAGACTCTTTCTTGCACTGAGGGTTGCTTATTGTAAATATCTTGTACTTGTTTTTAAACCTTTTCATGTCAAAGTTGGCCTCTGTGATTTTTCCGTGTTGGAAAGACTCTTTCTTGCACTGAGGTCTGCTTATTGTAAATATCTTGTACTTGTTTTTACACCTTTAAATGTCAAAGTTGGCCTCTGTGCTTTTTCAGTGTTGGAAAGACTCTTTCTTGCACTGAGGTCTGCTTATTGTAAATATCTTGTACTTGTTTTTACACCTTTTCATGTCAAAGTTGGCCTCTGTGCTTATCAGTGTTGGAAAGACTCTTTCTTGCACTGAGGTCTGCTTATTGTGAACATCTTGTACTTGTTTGAACACCTTTTCATGTCAAAGTTGGCCTCTGTGATTTTTCCGTGTTGGAAAGACTCTTTCTTGCACTGAGGTCTGCTTATTGTAAATATCTTGTACTTGTTTGAACACCTTTTCATGTCAAAGTTGGCCTCTGTGATTTTTCCGTGTTGGAAAGACTCTTTCTTGCACTGAGGTCTGCTTATTGTAAATATCTTGTACTTGTTTTTACACCTTTTCATGTCAAAGTTGGCCTCTTTCAATTTTCAGTGTTGGAAAGACTCTTTCTTGCACTGAGGTCTGCTTATTGTAAATATCTTGTACTTGTTTTTACACCTTTTAATGTCAAAGTTGGCCTCTTTCAATTTTCAGTGTTGGAAAGACTCTTTCTTGCACTGAGGTCTGCTTATTGTGAATATCTTGTACTTGTTTGAACACCTTTTCATGTCAAAGTTGGCCTCTGTGCTTATCAGTGTTGGAAAGACTCTTTCTTGCACTGAGGTCTGCTTATTGTTAATATCTTGTATTTGTTTTTACACCTTTTAATGTCAAAGTTGGCCTCTGTGCTTATCAGTGTTAGAAAGACTCTTTCTTGCACTGAGGTCTGCTTATTGTTAATATCTTGTATTTGTTTTTACACCTTTTAATGTCAAAGTTGGCCTCTGTGCTTATCAGTGTTAGAAAGACTCTTTCTTGCACTGAGGTCTGCTTATTGTTAATATCTTGTATTTGTTTTTACACCTTTTAATGTCAAAGTTGGCCTCTGTGCTTATCAGTGTTGGAAAGACTCTTTCTTGCACTGAGGTCTGCTTATTGTAAATATCTTGTACTTGTTTGAACACCTTTTAATGTCAAAGTTGGCCTCTGTGCTTATCAGTGTTGGAAAGACTCTTTCTTGCACTGAGGTCTGCTTATTGTAAATATCTTGTACTTGTTTTCACACCTTTTAATGTCAAAGTTGGCCTCTGTGCTTATCAGTGTTGGAAAGACTCTTTCTTGCACTGAGGTCTGCTTATTGTAAATATCTTGTACTTGTTTTTACACCTTTTAATGTCAAAGTTGGCCTCTTTCAATTTTCAGTGTTGGAAAGACTCTTTCTTGCACTGAGGTCTGCTTATTGTAAATATCTTGTACTTGTTTTCACACCTTTTAATGTCAAAGTTGGCCTCTGTGCTTATCAGTGTTGGAAAGACTCTTTCTTGCACTGAGGTCTGCTTATTGTTAATATCTTGTACTTGTTTTTACACCTTTTCATGTCAAAGTTGGCCTCTGTGCTTATCAGTGTTGGAAAGACTCTTTCTTGCACTGAGGTCTGCTTATTGTTAATATCTTGTACTTGTTTTTACACCTTTTAATGTCAAAGTTGGCCTCTGTGCTCATCAGTGTTGGAAAGACTCTTTCTTGCACTGAGGTCTGCTTATTGTTAATATCTTGTACTTGTTTTTACACCTTTTAATGTCAAAGTTGGCCTCTGTGCTCATCAGTGTTGGAAAGACTCTTTCTTGCACTGAGGTCTGCTTATTGTAAATATCTTGTACTTGTTTGAACACCTTTTCATGTCAAAGTTGGCCTCTGTGCTCATCAGTGTTGGAAAGACTCTTTCTTGCACTGAGGTCTGCTTATTGTAAATATCTTGTACTTGTTTTTACACCTTTTAATGTCAAAGTTGGCCTCTGTGCTCATCAGTGTTGGAAAGACTCTTTCTTGCACTGAGGTCTGCTTATTGTTAATATCTTGTACTTGTTTGAACACCTTTTAATGTCAAAGTTGGCCTCTGTGCTCATCAGTGTTGGAAAGACTCTTTCTTGCACTGAGGTCTGCTTATTGTAAATATCTTGTACTTGTTTGAACACCTTTTCATGTCAAAGTTTGCCTCTGTGCTTATCAGTGTTGGAAAGACTATTTCTTGCACTGAGGTCTGCTTATTGTAAATATCTTGTACTTGTTTGAACACCTTTTCATGTCAAAGTTTGCCTCTGTGCTTATCAGTGTTGGAAAGACTCTTTCTTGCACTGAGGTCTGCTTATTGTAAATATCTTGTACTTGTTTTTACACCTTTTCATGTCAAAGTTGGCCTCTGTGCTTAGCAGTGTTGGAAAGACTCTTTCTTGCACTGAGGTCTGCTTATTGTGAACATCTTGTACTTGTTTGAACACCTTTTAATGTCAAAGTTGGCCTCTGTGCTTATCAGTGTTGGAAAGACTCTTTCTTGCACTGAGGTCTGCTTATTGTTAATACCTTGTACTTGTTTTTAGAAACTTTTAATGTCAAAGTTGGCCTCTTTCAATTTTCAGTGTTGGAAAGACTCTTTCTTGCACTGAGGTCTGCTTATTGTTAATATCTTGTACTTGTTTTTACAACTTTTAATGTCAAAGTTGGCCTCTTTGATTTTTCAGTGTTGGAAAGACTCTTTCTTGCACTGAGGTCTGCTTATTGTGAATATCTTGTACTTGTTTGAACACCTTTTAATGTCAAAGTTGGCCTCTGTGCTTATCAGTGTTGGAAAGACTCTTTCTTGCACTGAGGTCTGCTTATTGTAAATATCTTGTACTTGTTTGAACATCTTTTCATGTCAAAGTTGGCCTCTGTGATTTTTCCGTGTTGGAAACTCTTTTTCTTGCACTGAGGTCTGCTTATTGTAAATATCTTGTACTTGATTTTACACCTTTTAATGTCAAAGTTGGCCTCTGTGCTTTTTCAGTGTTGGAAAGACTCTTTCTTGCACTGAGGTCTCCTTATTGTAAATATCTTGTACTTGTTTTTACACCTTTTAATGTCAAAGTTGGCCTCTGTGCTTATCAGTGTTGGAAAGACTCTTTCTTGCACTGAGGTCTGCTTATTGTAAATATCTTGTACTTGTTTTTACACCTTTTAATGTCAAAGTTGGCCTCTGTGCTTATCAGTGTTGGAAAGACTCTTTCTTGCACTGAGGTCTGCTTATTGTAAATATCTTGTACTTGTTTGAACACCTTTTAATGTCAAAGTTGGCCTCTGTGCTTTTTCAGTGTTGGAAAGACTCTTTCTTGCACTGAGGTCTGCTTATTGTAAATATCTTGTACTTGTTTGAACACCTTTTAATGTCAAAGTTTGCCTCTGTGCTTATCAGTGTTGGAAAGACTATTTCTTGCACTGAGGTCTGCTTATTGTAAATATCTTGTACTTGTTTGAACACCTTTTAATGTCAAAGTTGGCCTCTGTGCTTATCAGTGTTGGAAAGACTCTTTCTTGCACTGAGGTCTGCTTATTGTAAATATCTTGTACTTGTTTGAACACCTTTTCATGTCAAAGTTGGCCTCTGTGCTTATCAGTGTTGGAAAGACTCTTTCTTGCACTGAGGTCTGCTTATTGTGAATACCTTGTACTTGTTTGAACACCTTTTAATGTCAAAGTTGGCCTCTGTGCTTATCAGTGTTGGACAGACTCTTTCTTGCACTGAGGTCTGCTTATTGTTAATATCTTGTACTTGTTTTTAAAACTTTTAATGTCAAAGTTGGCCTCTGTGATTTTTCCGTGTTGGAAAGACTCTTTCTTGCACTGAGGTCTGCTTATTGTAAATATCTTGTACTTGTTTGAACACCTTTTAATGTCAAAGTTGGCCTCTGTGCTTATCAGTGTTGGAAAGACTCTTTCTTGCACTGAGGTCTGCTTATTGTGAACATCTTGTACTTGTTTGAACACCTTTTCATGTCAAAGTTGGCCTCTGTGATTTTTCCGTGTTGGAAAGACTCTTTCTTGCACTGAGGTCTGCTTATTGTAAATATCTTGTACTTGTTTGAACACCTTTTAATGTCAAAGTTGGCCTCTGTGCTTATCAGTGTTGGAAAGACTCTTTCTTGCACTGAGGTCTGCTTATTGTAAATATCTTGTACTTGTTTGAACACCTTTTAATGTCAAAGTTGGCCTCTGTGCTTATCAGTGTTGGACAGACTCTTTCTTGCACTGAGGGTTGCTTATTGTAAATATCTTGTACTTGTTTGAACACCTTTTAATGTCAAAGTTGGCCTCTGTGCTTATCAGTGTTGGACAGACTCTTTCTTGCACTGAGGGTTGCTTATTGTAAATATCTTGTACTTGTTTTTAAACCTTTTCATGTCAAAGTTGGCCTCTGTGATTTTTCCGTGTTGGAAAGACTCTTTCTTGCACTGAGGTCTGCTTATTGTAAATATCTTGTACTTGTTTTTACACCTTTAAATGTCAAAGTTGGCCTCTGTGCTTTTTCAGTGTTGGAAAGACTCTTTCTTGCACTGAGGTCTGCTTATTGTAAATATCTTGTACTTGTTTTTACACCTTTTCATGTCAAAGTTGGCCTCTGTGCTTTTTCAGTGTTGGAAAGACTCTTTCTTGCACTGAGGTCTGCTAATTGTAAATATCTTGTACTTGTTTTTACACCTTTTAATGTCAAAGTTGGCCTCTGTGCTTTTTCCGTGTTGGAAAGACTCTTTCTTGCACTGAGGTCTGCTTATTGTAAATATCTTGTACTTGTTTTTACCCCTTTTAATGTCAAAGTTGGCCTCTGTGCTTTTTCAGTGTTGGAAAGACTCTTTCTTGCACTGAGGTCTGCTTATTGTTAATATCTTGTATTTGTTTGAACACCTTTTAATGTCAAAGTTGGCCTCTGTGCTTTTTCAGTGTTGGAAAGACTCTTTCTTGCACTGAGGTCTGCTTATTGTTAATATCTTGTATTTGTTTTTACACCTTTTCATGTCAAAGTTGGCCTCTGTGCTTTTTCAGTGTTGGAAAGACTCTTTCTTGCACTGAGGTCTGCTTATTGTAAATATCTTGTACTTGTTTGAACACCTTTTCATGTCAAAGTTGGCCTCTGTGATTTTTCCGTGTTGGAAAGACTCTTTCTTGCACTGAGGTCTGCTTATTGTAAATATCTTGTACTTGTTTTTACACCTTTTAATGTCAAAGTTGGCCTCTTTCAATTTTCAGTGTTGGAAAGACTCTTTCTTGCACTGAGGTCTGCTTATTGTAAATATCTTGTACTTGTTTTTACACCTTTTAATGTCAAAGTTGGCCTCTGTGCTTATCAGTGTTGGACAGACTCTTTCTTGCACTGAGGGTTGCTTATTGTAAATATCTTGTACTTGTTTGAACACCTTTTAATGTCAAAGTTGGCCTCTGTGCTTTTTCAGTGTTGGAAAGACTCTTTCTTGCACTGAGGTCTCCTTATTGTAAATATCTTGTACTTGTTTTTACACCTTTTAATGTCAAAGTTGGCCTCTGTGCTTATCAGTGTTGGAAAGACTCTTTCTTGCACTGAGGTCTGCTTATTGTAAATATCTTGTACTTGTTCTTACACCTTTTAATGTCAAAGTTGGCCTCTGTGCTTATCAGTGTTGGAAAGACTCTTTCTTGCGCTGAGGTCTGCTTATTGTAAATATCTTGTACTTGTTTGAACACCTTTTCATGTCAAAGTTTGCCTCTGTGCTTATCAGTGTTGGAAAGACTCTTTCTTGCACTGAGGTCTGCTTATTGTAAATATCTTGTACTTGTTCTTACACCTTTTAATGTCAAAGTTGGCCTCTGTGCTTATCAGTGTTGGAAAGACTCTTTCTTGCACTGAGGTCTGCTTATTGTAAATATCTTGTACTTGTTTTTACACCTTTTAATGTCAAAGTTGGCCTCTTTCAATTTTCAGTGTTGGAAAGACTCTTTCTTGCACTGAGGTCTGCTTTTTGTAAATATCTTGTACTTGTTTGAACACCTTTTAATGTCAAAGTTGGCCTCTGTGCTTATCAGTGTTGGAAAGACTCTTTCTTGCACTGAGGTCTGCTTATTGTAAATATCTTGTACTTGTTTAAACACCTTTTCATGTCAAAGTTGGCCTCTGTGCTTATCAGTGTTGGAAAGACTCTTTCTTGCACTGAGGTCTGCTTATTGTTAATATCTTGTACTTGTTTTTAAAACTTTTAATGTCAAAGTTGGCCTCTTTGATTTTTCAGTGTTGGAAAGCCTCTTTCTTGCACTGAGGTCTGCTTATTGTAAATATCTTGTACTTGTTTTTACACCTTTTCATGTCAAAGTTGGCCTCTGTGCTTTTTCAGTGTTGGAAAGACTCTTTCTTGCACTGAGGTCTGCTTATTGTAAATATCTTGTACTTGTTTTTACACCTTTTCATGTCAAAGTTGGCCTCTGTGCTTTTTCAGTGTTGGAAAGACTCTTTCTTGCACTGAGGTCTGCTTATTGTGAACATCTTGTACTTGTTTGAACACCTTTTCATGTCAAAGTTGGCCTCTGTGATTTTTCCGTGTTGGAAAGACTCTTTCTTGCACTGAGGTCTGCTTATTGTAAATATCTTGTACTTGTTTGAACACCTTTTAATGTCAAAGTTGGCCTCTGTGCTTATCAGTGTTGGAAAGACTCTTTCTTGCACTGAGGTCTGCTTATTGTTAATATCTTGTACTTGTTTTTACAACTTTTAATGTCAAAGTTGGCCTCTTTGATTTTTCAGTGTTGGAAAGCCTCTTTCTTGCACTGAGGTCTGCTTATTGTGAATATCTTGTACTTGTTTGAACACCTTTTAATGTCAAAGTTGGCCTCTGTGCTTATCAGTGTTGGAAAGACTCTTTCTTGCACCGAGGTCTGCTTATTGTAAATATCTTGTACTTGTTTGAACATCTTTTCATGTCAAAGTTGGCCTCTGTGATTTTTCCGTGTTGGAAACTCTTTTTCTTGCACTGAGGCCTGCTTATTGTGAACATCTTGTACTTGTTTGAACACCTTTTCATGTCAAAGTTGGCCTCTGTGCTTATCAGTGTTGGAAAGACTCTTTCTTGCACTGAGGTCTGCTTATTGTGAACATCTTGTACTTGTTTGAACACCTTTTCATGTCAAAGTTGGCCTCTGTGCTTATCAGTGTTGGAAAGACTCTTTCTTGCACTGAGGTCTGCTTATTGTAAATATCTTGTACTTGTTTGAACACCTTTTCATGTCAAAGTTGGCCTCTGTGCTTTTTCAGTGTTGGAAAGACTCTTTCTTGCACTGAGGTCTCCTTATTGTAAATATCTTGTACTTGTTTTTACACCTTTTAATGTCAAAGTTGGCCTCTGTGCTTATCAGTGTTGGAAAGACTCTTTCTTGCACTGAGGTCTGCTTATTGTAAATATCTTGTACTTGTTCTTACACCTTTTAATGTCAAAGTTGGCCTCTGTGCTTATCAGTGTTGGAAAGACTCTTTCTTGCGCTGAGGTCTGCTTATTGTAAATATCTTGTACTTGTTTGAACACCTTTTCATGTCAAAGTTTGCCTCTGTGCTTATCAGTGTTGGAAAGACTATTTCTTGCACTGAGGTCTGCTTATTGTAAATATCTTGTACTTGTTTTTACACCTTTTAATGTCAAAGTTGGCCTCTTTCAATTTTCAGTGTTGGAAAGACTCTTTCTTGCACTGAGGTCTGCTTATTGTAAATATCTTGTACTTGTTTTTACACCTTTTAATGTCAAAGTTGGCCTCTTTCAATTTTCAGTGTTGGAAAGACTCTTTCTTGCACTGAGGTCTGCTTATTGTAAATATCTTGTACTTGTTTGAACACCTTTTAATGTCAAAGTTGGCCTCTGTGCTTATCAGTGTTGGAAAGACTCTTTCTTGCACTGAGGTCTGCTTATTGTAAATATCTTGTACTTGTTTGAACACCTTTTCATGTCAAAGTTGGCCTCTGTGCTTATCAGTGTTGGAAAGACTCTTTCTTGCACTGAGGTCTGCTTATTGTTAATATCTTGTACTTGTTTTTAAAACTTTTAATGTCAAAGTTGGCCTCTTTGATTTTTCAGTGTTGGAAAGCCTCTTTCTTGCACTGAGGTCTGCTTATTGTGAATACCTTGTACTTGTTTGAACACCTTTTAATGTCAAAGTTGGCCTCTGTGCTTATCAGTGTTGGACAGACTCTTTCTTGCACTGAGGTCTGCTTATTGTTAATATCTTGTACTTGTTTTTAAAACTTTTAATGTCAAAGTTGGCCTCTTTCAATTTTCAGTGTTGGAAAGACTCTTTCTTGCACTGAGGTCTGCTTATTGTAAATATCTTGTACTTGTTTGAACACCTTTTCATGTCAAAGTTGGCCTCTGTGCTTATCAGTGTTGGAAAGACTCTTTCTTGCACTGAGGTCTGCTTATTGTGAACATCTTGTACTTGTTTGAACACCTTTTCATGTCAAAGTTGGCCTCTGTGATTTTTCCGTGTTGGAAAGACTCTTTCTTGCACTGAGGTCTGCTTATTGTAAATATCTTGTACTTGTTTGAACACCTTTTAATGTCAAAGTTGGCCTCTATGCTCATCAGTGTTGGAAAGACTCTTTCTTGCACTGAGGTCTGCTTATTGTAAATATCTTGTACTTGTTTGAACACCTTTTAATGTCAAAGTTGGCCTCTGTGCTTATCAGTGTTGGACAGACTCTTTCTTGCACTGAGGTCTGCTTATTGTTAATATCTTGTACTTGTTTTTAAAACTTTTAATGTCAAAGTTGGCCTCTTTGATTTTTCAGTGTTGGAAAGCCTCTTTCTTGCACTGAGGTCTGCTTATTGTGAATACCTTGTACTTGTTTGAACACCTTTTAATGTCAAAGTTGGCCTCTGTGCTTATCAGTGTTGGACAGACTCTTTCTTGCACTGAGGTCTGCTTATTGTTAATATCTTGTACTTGTTTTTAAAACTTTTAATGTCAAAGTTGGCCTCTTTCAATTTTCAGTGTTGGAAAGACTCTTTCTTGCACTGAGGTCTGCTTATTGTAAATATCTTGTACTTGTTTGAACACCTTTTAATGTCAAAGTTGGCCTCTGTGCTTATCAGTGTTGGAAAGACTCTTTCTTGCACTGAGGTCTGCTTATTGTGAACATCTTGTACTTGTTTGAACACCTTTTCATGTCAAAGTTGGCCTCTGTGATTTTTCCGTGTTGGAAAGACTCTTTCTTGCACTGAGGTCTGCTTATTGTAAATATCTTGTACTTGTTTGAACACCTTTTAATGTCAAAGTTGGCCTCTATGCTCATCAGTGTTGGAAAGACTCTTTCTTGCACTGAGGTCTGCTTATTGTAAATATCTTGTACTTGTTTGAACACCTTTTAATGTCAAAGTTGGCCTCTGTGCTTATCAGTGTTGGACAGACTCTTTCTTGCACTGAGGGTTGCTTATTGTAAATATCTTGTACTTGTTTGAACACCTTTTAATGTCAAAGTTGGCCTCTGTGCTTTTTCAGTGTTGGAAAGACTCTTTCTTGCACTGAGGTCTGCTTATTGTAAATATCTTGTACTTGTTTTTACACCTTTTCATGTCAAAGTTGGCCTCTGTGCTCATCAGTGTTGGAAAGACTCTTTCTTGCACTGAGGTCTGCTTATTGTAAATATCTTGTACTTGTTTGAACACCTTTTAATGTCAAAGTTGGCCTCTGTGCTTATCAGTGTTGGACAGACTCTTTCTTGCACTGAGGGTTGCTTATTGTAAATATCTTGTACTTGTTTGAACACCTTTTAATGTCAAAGTTGGCCTCTGTGCTTATCAGTGTTGGACAGACTCTTTCTTGCACTGAGGGTTGCTTATTGTAAATATCTTGTACTTGTTTGAACACCTTTTAATGTCAAAGTTGGCCTCTGTGCTCATCAGTGTTGGAAAGACTCTTTCTTGCACTGAGGTCTGCTTATTGTAAATATCTTGTACTTGTTTGAACACCTTTTCATGTCAAAGTTGGCCTCTGTGCTTATTCAGTGTTGGAAAGCCTCTTTCTTGCACTGAGGTCTGCTTATTGTAAATATCTTGTACTTGTTTTTACACCTTTTCATGTCAAAGTTGGCCTCTGTGCTTTTTCAGTGTTGGAAAGACTCTTTCTTGCACTGAGGTCTGCTTATTGTTAATATCTTGTATTTGTTTGAACACCTTTTCATGTCAAAGTTGGCCTCTGTGATTTTTCCGTGTTGGAAAGACTCTTTCTTGCACTGAGGGTTGCTTATTGTAAATATCTTGTACTTGTTTTTACACCTTTTAATGTCAAAGTTGGCCTCTGTGCTTTTTCAGTGTTGGAAAGACTCTTTCTTGCACTGAGGTCTGCTTATTGTAAATATCTTGTACTTGTTTTTACACCTTTAAATGTCAAAGTTGGCCTCTGTGCTTTTTCAGTGTTGGAAAGACTCCTTCTTGCACTGAGGTCTGCTTATTGTAAATATCTTGTACTTGTTTGAACACCTTTTCATGTCAAAGTTGGCCTCTGTGCTTATCAGTGTTGGAAAGACTCTTTCTTGCACTGAGGTCTGCTTATTGTGAACATCTTGTACTTGTTTGAACACCTTTTCATGTCAAAGTTGGCCTCTGTGCTTTTTCAGTGTTGGAAAGACTCTTTCTTGCACTGAGGTCTGCTTATTGTAAATATCTTGTACTTGTTTTTACACCTTTTCATGTCAAAGTTGGCCTCTGTGCTCATCAGTGTTGGAAAGACTCTTTCTTGCACTGAGGTCTGCTTATTGTAAATATCTTGTACTTGTTTGAACACCTTTTAATGTCAAAGTTGGCCTCTGTGCTTATCAGTGTTGGACAGACTCTTTCTTGCACTGAGGGTTGCTTATTGTAAATATCTTGTACTTGTTTGAACACCTTTTAATGTCAAAGTTGGCCTCTGTGCTTATCAGTGTTGGACAGACTCTTTCTTGCACTGAGGGTTGCTTATTGTAAATATCTTGTACTTGTTTGAACACCTTTTAATGTCAAAGTTGGCCTCTGTGCTCATCAGTGTTGGAAAGACTCTTTCTTGCACTGAGGTCTGCTTATTGTAAATATCTTGTACTTGTTTGAACACCTTTTCATGTCAAAGTTGGCCTCTGTGCTTTTTCAGTGTTGGAAAGCCTCTTTCTTGCACTGAGGTCTGCTTATTGTAAATATCTTGTACTTGTTTTTACACCTTTTCATGTCAAAGTTGGCCTCTGTGCTTATTCAGTGTTGGAAAGCCTCTTTCTTGCACTGAGGTCTGCTTATTGTAAATATCTTGTACTTGTTTTTACACCTTTTCATGTCAAAGTTGGCCTCTGTGCTTTTTCAGTGTTGGAAAGACTCTTTCTTGCACTGAGGTCTGCTTATTGTTAATATCTTGTATTTGTTTGAACACCTTTTCATGTCAAAGTTGGCCTCTGTGATTTTTCCGTGTTGGAAAGACTCTTTCTTGCACTGAGGTCTGCTTATTGTAAATATCTTGTACTTGTTTTTACACCTTTTAATGTCAAAGTTGGCCTCTGTGCTTTTTCAGTGTTGGAAAGACTCTTTCTTGCACTGAGGTCTGCTTATTGTAAATATCTTGTACTTGTTTGAACACCTTTTAATGTCAAAGTTGGCCTCTGTGATTTTTCCATGTTGGAAAGACTCTTTCTTGCACTGAGGTCTGCTTATTGTAAATATCTTGTACTTGTTTTTACACCTTTTCATGTCAAAGTTGGCCTCTGTGCTTATCAGTGTTGGAAAGACTCTTTCTTGCACTGAGGTCTGCTTATTGTAAATATCTTGTACTTGTTTTTACACCTTTTCATGTCAAAGTTGGCCTCTGTGCTTTTTCAGTGTTGGAAAGACTCTTTCTTGCACTGAGGTCTGCTTATTGTTAGTATCTTGTATTTGTTTGAACACCTTTTCATGTCAAAGTTGGCCTCTGTGATTTTTCCGTGTTGGAAAGACTCTTTCTTGCACTGAGGTCTGCTTATTGTAAATATCTTGTACTTGTTTTTACACCTTTTAATGTCAAAGTTGGCCTCTGTGCTTTTTCAGTGTTGGAAAGACTCTTTCTTGCACTGAGGTCTGCTTATTGTTAATATCTTGTATTTGTTTGAACACCTTTTAATGTCAAAGTTGGCCTCTGTGCTTTTTCAGTGTTGGAAAGACTCTTTCTTGCACTGAGGTCTGCTTATTGTTAATATCTTGTATTTGTTTTTACACCTTTTCATGTCAAAGTTGGCCTCTGTGCTTTTTCAGTGTTGGAAAGACTCTTTCTTGCACTGAGGTCTGCTTATTGTAAATATCTTGTACTTGTTTGAACACCTTTTCATGTCAAAGTTGGCCTCTGTGATTTTTCCGTGTTGGAAACTCTTTTTCTTGCACTGAGGTCTGCTTATTGTAAATATCTTGTACTTGTTTGAACACCTTTTAATGTCAAAGTTGGCCTCTGTGCTTATCAGTGTTGGACAGACTCTTTCTTGCACTGAGGGTTGCTTATTGTAAATATCTTGTACTTGTTTGAACACCTTTTAATGTCAAAGTTGGCCTCTGTGCTTATCAGTGTTGGACAGACTCTTTCTTGCACTGAGGGTTGCTTATTGTAAATATCTTGTACTTGTTTGAACACCTTTTAATGTCAAAGTTGGCCTCTGTGCTTATCAGTGTTGGACAGACTCTTTCTTGCACTGAGGTCTGCTTATTGTAAATATCTTGTACTTGTTTTTACACCTTTTAATGTCAAAGTTGGCCTCTTTCAATTTTCAGTGTTGGAAAGACTCTTTTTCTTGCACTGAGGCCTGCTTATTGTAAATATCTTGTACTTGTTTTTACACCTTTTCATGTCGAAGTTGGCCTCTGTGCTTATCAGTGTTGGAAAGACTCTTTCTTGCACTGAGGTCTGCTTATTGTAAATATCTTGTACTTGTTTTTACACCTTTTAATGTCAAAGTTGGCCTCTGTGCTTATCAGTGTTGGAAAGACTCTTTCTTGCACTGAGGTCTGCTTATTGTAAATATCTTGTACTTGTTTTTACACCTTTTCATGTCAAAGTTGGCCTCTGTGCTTATCAGTGTTGGACAGACTCTTTCTTGCACTGAGGTCTGCTTATTGTAAATATCTTGTACTTGTTTTTACACCTTTTCATGTCAAAGTTGGCCTCTGTGCTTATCAGTGTTGGACAGACTCTTTCTTGCACTGAGGGTTGCTTATTGTAAATATCTTGTACTTGTTTGAACACCTTTTAATGTCAAAGTTGGCCTCTGTGATTTTTCCATGTTGGAAAGACTCTTTCTTGCACTGAGGTCTGCTTATTGTAAATATCTTGTACTTGTTTGAACACCTTTTAATGTTAAAGTTGGCCTCTGTGCTTTTTCCGTGTTGGAAAGACTCTTTCTTGCACTGAGGTCTGCTTATTGTAAATATCTTGTACTTGTTTGAACACCTTTTCATGTCAAAGTTGGCCTCTGTGCTTTTTCAGTGTTGGAAAGCCTCTTTCTTGCACTGAGGTCTGCTTATTGTAAATATCTTGTACTTGTTTTTACACCTTTTCATGTCAAAGTTGGCCTCTGTGCTTTTTCAGTGTTGGAAAGACTCTTTCTTGCACTGAGGTCTGCTTATTGTTAATATCTTGTATTTGTTTGAACACCTTTTCATGTCAAAGTTGGCCTCTGTGATTTTTCCGTGTTGGAAAGACTCTTTCTTGCACTGAGGTCTGCTTATTGTAAATATCTTGTACTTGTTTTTACACCTTTTAATGTCAAAGTTGGCCTCTGTGCTTTTTCAGTGTTGGAAAGACTCTTTCTTGCACTGAGGTCTGCTTATTGTAAATATCTTGTACTTGTTTTTACACCTTTAAATGTCAAAGTTGGCCTCTGTGCTTTTTCAGTGTTGGAAAGACTCCTTCTTGCACTGAGGTCTGCTTATTGTAAATATCTTGTACTTGTTTGAACACCTTTTAATGTCAAAGTTGGCCTCTGTGATTTTTCCATGTTGGAAAGACTCTTTCTTGCACTGAGGTCTGCTTATTGTAAATATCTTGTACTTGTTTTTACACCTTTTCATGTCAAAGTTGGCCTCTGTGCTTATCAGTGTTGGAAAGACTCTTTCTTGCACTGAGGTCTGCTTATTGTAAATATCTTGTACTTGTTTTTACACCTTTTCATGTCAAAGTTGGCCTCTGTGCTTTTTCAGTGTTGGAAAGACTCTTTCTTGCACTGAGGTCTGCTTATTGTTAGTATCTTGTATTTGTTTGAACAGCTTTTCATGTCAAAGTTGGCCTCTGTGATTTTTCCGTGTTGGAAAGACTCTTTCTTGCACTGAGGTCTGCTTATTGTAAATATCTTGTACTTGTTTTTACACCTTTTAATGTCAAAGTTGGCCTCTGTGCTTTTTCAGTGTTGGAAAGACTCTTTCTTGCACTGAGGTCTGCTTATTGTTAATATCTTGTATTTGTTTGAACACCTTTTAATGTCAAAGTTGGCCTCTGTGCTTTTTCAGTGTTGGAAAGACTCTTTCTTGCACTGAGGTCTGCTTATTGTTAATATCTTGTATTTGTTTTTACACCTTTTCATGTCAAAGTTGGCCTCTGTGCTTATCAGTGTTGGACAGACTCTTTCTTGCACTGAGGGTTGCTTATTGTAAATATCTTGTACTTGTTTGAACACCTTTTAATGTCAAAGTTGGCCTCTGTGCTTATCAGTGTTGGACAGACTCTTTCTTGCACTGAGGTCTGCTTATTGTAAATATCTTGTACTTGTTTTTACACCTTTTAATGTCAAAGTTGGCCTCTTTCAATTTTCAGTGTTGGAAAGACTCTTTTTCTTGCACTGAGGCCTGCTTATTGTAAATATCTTGTACTTGTTTTTACACCTTTTCATGTCGAAGTTGGCCTCTGTGCTTATCAGTGTTGGAAAGACTCTTTCTTGCACTGAGGTCTGCTTATTGTAAATATCTTGTACTTGTTTTTACACCTTTTAATGTCAAAGTTGGCCTCTGTGCTTATCAGTGTTGGAAAGACTCTTTCTTGCACTGAGGTCTGCTTATTGTAAATATCTTGTACTTGTTTTTACACCTTTTCATGTCAAAGTTGGCCTCTGTGCTTATCAGTGTTGGACAGACTCTTTCTTGCACTGAGGGTTGCTTATTGTAAATATCTTGTACTTGTTTGAACACCTTTTAATGTCAAAGTTGGCCTCTGTGCTTTTTCAGTGTTGGAAAGACTCTTTCTTGCACTGAGGTCTGCTTATTGTAAATATCTTGTACTTGTTTTTACACCTTTTAATGTCAAAGTTGGCCTCTGTGCTTATCAGTGTTGGAAAGACTCTTTCTTGCACTGAGGTCTGCTTATTGTAAATATCTTGTACTTGTTTTTACACCTTTTCATGTCAAAGTTGGCCTCTGTGCTTATCAGTGTTGGACAGACTCTTTCTTGCACTGAGGGTTGCTTATTGTAAATATCTTGTACTTGTTTGAACACCTTTTAATGTCAAAGTTGGCCTCTGTGCTTTTTCAGTGTTGGAAAGACTCTTTCTTGCACTGAGGTCTCCTTATTGTAAATATCTTGTACTTGTTTTTACACCTTTTAATGTCAAAGTTGGCCTCTGTGCTTATCAGTGTTGGAAAGACTCTTTCTTGCACTGAGGTCTGCTTATTGTAAATATCTTGTACTTGTTCTTACACCTTTTAATGTCAAAGTTGGCCTCCGTGCTTATCAGTGTTGGAAAGACTCTTTCTTGCGCTGAGGTCTGCTTATTGTAAATATCTTGTACTTGTTTGAACACCTTTTCATGTCAAAGTTTGCCTCTTTGCTTATCAGTGTTGGAAAGACTATTTCTTGCACTGAGGTCTGCTTATTGTAAATATCTTGTACTTGTTTTTACACCTTTTAATGTCAAAGTTGGCCTCTTTCAATTTTCAGTGTTGGAAAGACTCTTTCTTGCACTGAGGTCTGCTTATTGTAAATATCTTGTACTTGTTTGAACACCTTTTAATGTCAAAGTTGGCCTCTGTGCTTATCAGTGTTGGAAAGACTCTTTCTTGCACCGAGGTCTGCTTATTGTAAATATCTTGTACTTGTTTGAACATCTTTTCATGTCAAAGTTGGCCTCTGTGATTTTTCCGTGTTGGAAACTCTTTTTCTTGCACTGAGGCCTGCTTATTGTGAACATCTTGTACTTGTTTGAACACCTTTTCATGTCAAAGTTGGCCTCTGTGCTTATCAGTGTTGGAAAGACTCTTTCTTGCACTGAGGTCTGCTTATTGTAAATATCTTGTACTTGTTTGAACACCTTTTCATGTCAAAGTTGGCCTCTGTGCTTTTTCAGTGTTGGAAAGACTCTTTCTTGCACTGAGGTCTCCTTATTGTAAATATCTTGTACTTGTTTTTACACCTTTTAATGTCAAAGTTGGCCTCTGTGCTTATCAGTGTTGGAAAGACTCTTTCTTGCACTGAGGTCTGCTTATTGTAAATATCTTGTACTTGTTCTTACACCTTTTAATGTCAAAGTTGGCCTCTGTGCTTATCAGTGTTGGAAAGACTCTTTCTTGCGCTGAGGTCTGCTTATTGTAAATATCTTGTACTTGTTTGAACACCTTTTCATGTCAAAGTTTGCCTCTGTGCTTATCAGTGTTGGAAAGACTATTTCTTGCACTGAGGTCTGCTTATTGTAAATATCTTGTACTTGTTTTTACACCTTTTAATGTCAAAGTTGGCCTCTTTCAATTTTCAGTGTTGGAAAGACTCTTTCTTGCACTGAGGTCTGCTTATTGTAAATATCTTGTACTTGTTTGAACACCTTTTAATGTCAAAGTTGGCCTCTGTGCTTATCAGTGTTGGAAAGACTCTTTCTTGCACTGAGGTCTGCTTATTGTAAATATCTTGTACTTGTTTGAACACCTTTTCATGTCAAAGTTGGCCTCTGTGCTTATCAGTGTTGGAAAGACTCTTTCTTGCACTGAGGTCTGCTTATTGTTAATATCTTGTACTTGTTTTTAAAACTTTTAATGTCAAAGTTGGCCTCTTTGATTTTTCAGTGTTGGAAAGCCTCTTTCTTGCACTGAGGTCTGCTTATTGTAAATATCTTGTACTTGTTTGAACACCTTTTAATGTCAAAGTTGGCCTCTATGCTCATCAGTGTTGGAAAGACTCTTTCTTGCACTGAGGTCTGCTTATTGTAAATATCTTGTACTTGTTTGAACACCTTTTAATGTCAAAGTTGGCCTCTATGCTCATCAGTGTTGGAAAGACTCTTTCTTGCACTGAGGTCTGCTTATTGTGAACATCTTGTACTTGTTTGAACACCTTTTCATGTCAAAGTTGGCCTCTGTGATTTTTCCGTGTTGGAAAGACTCTTTCTTGCACTGAGGTCTGCTTATTGTAAATATCTTGTACTTGTTTGAACACCTTTTAATGTCAAAGTTGGCCTCTATGCTCATCAGTGTTGGAAAGACTCTTTCTTGCACTGAGGTCTGCTTATTGTAAATATCTTGTACTTGTTTGAACACCTTTTAATGTCAAAGTTGGCCTCTGTGCTTATCAGTGTTGGACAGACTCTTTCTTGCACTGAGGTCTGCTTATTGTTAATATCTTGTACTTGTTTTTAAAACTTTTAATGTCAAAGTTGGCCTCTTTGATTTTTCAGTGTTGGAAAGCCTCTTTCTTGCACTGAGGTCTGCTTATTGTGAATACCTTGTACTTGTTTGAACACCTTTTAATGTCAAAGTTGGCCTCTGTGCTTATCAGTGTTGGACAGACTCTTTCTTGCACTGAGGTCTGCTTATTGTTAATATCTTGTACTTGTTTTTAAAACTTTTAATGTCAAAGTTGGCCTCTTTCAATTTTCAGTGTTGGAAAGACTCTTTCTTGCACTGAGGTCTGCTTATTGTAAATATCTTGTACTTGTTTGAACACCTTTTAATGTCAAAGTTGGCCTCTGTGCTTATCAGTGTTGGAAAGACTCTTTCTTGCACTGAGGTCTGCTTATTGTGAACATCTTGTACTTGTTTGAACACCTTTTCATGTCAAAGTTGGCCTCTGTGATTTTTCCGTGTTGGAAAGACTCTTTCTTGCACTGAGGTCTGCTTATTGTAAATATCTTGTACTTGTTTGAACACCTTTTAATGTCAAAGTTGGCCTCTATGCTCATCAGTGTTGGAAAGACTCTTTCTTGCACTGAGGTCTGCTTATTGTAAATATCTTGTACTTGTTTGAACACCTTTTAATGTCAAAGTTGGCCTCTGTGCTTATCAGTGTTGGACAGACTCTTTCTTGCACTGAGGGTTGCTTATTGTAAATATCTTGTACTTGTTTGAACACCTTTTAATGTCAAAGTTGGCCTCTGTGCTTTTTCAGTGTTGGAAAGACTCTTTCTTGCACTGAGGTCTGCTTATTGTAAATATCTTGTACTTGTTTTTACACCTTTTCATGTCAAAGTTGGCCTCTGTGCTCATCAGTGTTGGAAAGACTCTTTCTTGCACTGAGGTCTGCTTATTGTAAATATCTTGTACTTGTTTGAACACCTTTTAATGTCAAAGTTGGCCTCTGTGCTTATCAGTGTTGGACAGACTCTTTCTTGCACTGAGGGTTGCTTATTGTAAATATCTTGTACTTGTTTGAACACCTTTTAATGTCAAAGTTGGCCTCTGTGCTTATCAGTGTTGGACAGACTCTTTCTTGCACTGAGGGTTGCTTATTGTAAATATCTTGTACTTGTTTGAACACCTTTTAATGTCAAAGTTGGCCTCTGTGCTCATCAGTGTTGGAAAGACTCTTTCTTGCACTGAGGTCTGCTTATTGTAAATATCTTGTACTTGTTTGAACACCTTTTCATGTCAAAGTTGGCCTCTGTGCTTATTCAGTGTTGGAAAGCCTCTTTCTTGCACTGAGGTCTGCTTATTGTAAATATCTTGTACTTGTTTTTACACCTTTTCATGTCAAAGTTGGCCTCTGTGCTTTTTCAGTGTTGGAAAGACTCTTTCTTGCACTGAGGTCTGCTTATTGTTAATATCTTGTATTTGTTTGAACACCTTTTCATGTCAAAGTTGGCCTCTGTGATTTTTCCGTGTTGGAAAGACTCTTTCTTGCACTGAGGGTTGCTTATTGTAAATATCTTGTACTTGTTTTTACACCTTTTAATGTCAAAGTTGGCCTCTGTGCTTTTTCAGTGTTGGAAAGACTCTTTCTTGCACTGAGGTCTGCTTATTGTAAATATCTTGTACTTGTTTTTACACCTTTAAATGTCAAAGTTGGCCTCTGTGCTTTTTCAGTGTTGGAAAGACTCCTTCTTGCACTGAGGTCTGCTTATTGTAAATATCTTGTACTTGTTTGAACACCTTTTCATGTCAAAGTTGGCCTCTGTGCTTATCAGTGTTGGAAAGACTCTTTCTTGCACTGAGGTCTGCTTATTGTTAATATCTTGTACTTGTTTTTAAAACTTTTAATGTCAAAGTTGGCCTCTTTGATTTTTCAGTGTTGGAAAGCCTCTTTCTTGCACTGAGGTCTGCTTATTGTGAATACCTTGTACTTGTTTGAACACCTTTTAATGTCAAAGTTGGCCTCTGTGCTTATCAGTGTTGGACAGACTCTTTCTTGCACTGAGGTCTGCTTATTGTTAATATCTTGTACTTGTTTTTAAAACTTTTAATGTCAAAGTTGGCCTCTGTAATTTTTCCGTGTTGGAAAGACTCTTTCTTGCACTGAGGTCTGCTTATTGTAAATATCTTGTACTTGTTTGAACACCTTTTAATGTCAAAGTTGGCCTCTGTGCTTATCAGTGTTGGAAAGACTCTTTCTTGCACTGAGGTCTGCTTATTGTGAACATCTTGTACTTGTTTGAACACCTTTTCATGTCAAAGTTGGCCTCTGTGCTTTTTCAGTGTTGGAAAGACTCTTTCTTGCACTGAGGTCTGCTTATTGTAAATATCTTGTACTTGTTTTTACACCTTTTCATGTCAAAGTTGGCCTCTGTGCTCATCAGTGTTGGAAAGACTCTTTCTTGCACTGAGGTCTGCTTATTGTAAATATCTTGTACTTGTTTGAACACCTTTTAATGTCAAAGTTGGCCTCTGTGCTTATCAGTGTTGGACAGACTCTTTCTTGCACTGAGGGTTGCTTATTGTAAATATCTTGTACTTGTTTGAACACCTTTTAATGTCAAAGTTGGCCTCTGTGCTTATCAGTGTTGGACAGACTCTTTCTTGCACTGAGGGTTGCTTATTGTAAATATCTTGTACTTGTTTGAACACCTTTTAATGTCAAAGTTGGCCTCTGTGCTCATCAGTGTTGGAAAGACTCTTTCTTGCACTGAGGTCTGCTTATTGTAAATATCTTGTACTTGTTTGAACACCTTTTCATGTCAAAGTTGGCCTCTGTGCTTTTTCAGTGTTGGAAAGCCTCTTTCTTGCACTGAGGTCTGCTTATTGTAAATATCTTGTACTTGTTTTTACACCTTTTCATGTCAAAGTTGGCCTCTGTGCTTATTCAGTGTTGGAAAGCCTCTTTCTTGCACTGAGGTCTGCTTATTGTAAATATCTTGTACTTGTTTTTACACCTTTTCATGTCAAAGTTGGCCTCTGTGCTTTTTCAGTGTTGGAAAGACTCTTTCTTGCACTGAGGTCTGCTTATTGTTAATATCTTGTATTTGTTTGAACACCTTTTCATGTCAAAGTTGGCCTCTGTGATTTTTCCGTGTTGGAAAGACTCTTTCTTGCACTGAGGTCTGCTTATTGTAAATATCTTGTACTTGTTTTTACACCTTTTAATGTCAAAGTTGGCCTCTGTGCTTTTTCAGTGTTGGAAAGACTCTTTCTTGCACTGAGGTCTGCTTATTGTAAATATCTTGTACTTGTTTGAACACCTTTTAATGTCAAAGTTGGCCTCTGTGATTTTTCCATGTTGGAAAGACTCTTTCTTGCACTGAGGTCTGCTTATTGTAAATATCTTGTACTTGTTTTTACACCTTTTCATGTCAAAGTTGGCCTCTGTGCTTATCAGTGTTGGAAAGACTCTTTCTTGCACTGAGGTCTGCTTATTGTAAATATCTTGTACTTGTTTTTACACCTTTTCATGTCAAAGTTGGCCTCTGTGCTTTTTCAGTGTTGGAAAGACTCTTTCTTGCACTGAGGTCTGCTTATTGTTAGTATCTTGTATTTGTTTGAACACCTTTTCATGTCAAAGTTGGCCTCTGTGATTTTTCCGTGTTGGAAAGACTCTTTCTTGCACTGAGGTCTGCTTATTGTAAATATCTTGTACTTGTTTTTACACCTTTTAATGTCAAAGTTGGCCTCTGTGCTTTTTCAGTGTTGGAAAGACTCTTTCTTGCACTGAGGTCTGCTTATTGTTAATATCTTGTATTTGTTTGAACACCTTTTAATGTCAAAGTTGGCCTCTGTGCTTTTTCAGTGTTGGAAAGACTCTTTCTTGCACTGAGGTCTGCTTATTGTTAATATCTTGTATTTGTTTTTACACCTTTTCATGTCAAAGTTGGCCTCTGTGCTTTTTCAGTGTTGGAAAGACTCTTTCTTGCACTGAGGTCTGCTTATTGTAAATATCTTGTACTTGTTTGAACACCTTTTAATGTCAAAGTTGGCCTCTGTGCTTATCAGTGTTGGACAGACTCTTTCTTGCACTGAGGGTTGCTTATTGTAAATATCTTGTACTTGTTTGAACACCTTTTAATGTCAAAGTTGGCCTCTGTGCTTATCAGTGTTGGACAGACTCTTTCTTGCACTGAGGGTTGCTTATTGTAAATATCTTGTACTTGTTTGAACACCTTTTAATGTCAAAGTTGGCCTCTGTGCTTATCAGTGTTGGACAGACTCTTTCTTGCACTGAGGTCTGCTTATTGTAAATATCTTGTACTTGTTTTTACACCTTTTAATGTCAAAGTTGGCCTCTTTCAATTTTCAGTGTTGGAAAGACTCTTTTTCTTGCACTGAGGCCTGCTTATTGTAAATATCTTGTACTTGTTTTTACACCTTTTCATGTCGAAGTTGGCCTCTGTGCTTATCAGTGTTGGAAAGACTCTTTCTTGCACTGAGGTCTGCTTATTGTAAATATCTTGTACTTGTTTTTACACCTTTTAATGTCAAAGTTGGCCTCTGTGCTTATCAGTGTTGGAAAGACTCTTTCTTGCACTGAGGTCTGCTTATTGTAAATATCTTGTACTTGTTTTTACACCTTTTCATGTCAAAGTTGGCCTCTGTGCTTATCAGTGTTGGACAGACTCTTTCTTGCACTGAGGTCTGCTTATTGTAAATATCTTGTACTTGTTTTTACACCTTTTCATGTCAAAGTTGGCCTCTGTGCTTATCAGTGTTGGACAGACTCTTTCTTGCACTGAGGGTTGCTTATTGTAAATATCTTGTACTTGTTTGAACACCTTTTAATGTCAAAGTTGGCCTCTGTGATTTTTCCATGTTGGAAAGACTCTTTCTTGCACTGAGGTCTGCTTATTGTAAATATCTTGTACTTGTTTGAACACCTTTTAATGTTAAAGTTGGCCTCTGTGCTTTTTCCGTGTTGGAAAGACTCTTTCTTGCACTGAGGTCTGCTTATTGTAAATATCTTGTACTTGTTTGAACACCTTTTCATGTCAAAGTTGGCCTCTGTGCTTTTTCAGTGTTGGAAAGCCTCTTTCTTGCACTGAGGTCTGCTTATTGTAAATATCTTGTACTTGTTTTTACACCTTTTCATGTCAAAGTTGGCCTCTGTGCTTTTTCAGTGTTGGAAAGACTCTTTCTTGCACTGAGGTCTGCTTATTGTTAATATCTTGTATTTGTTTGAACACCTTTTCATGTCAAAGTTGGCCTCTGTGATTTTTCCGTGTTGGAAAGACTCTTTCTTGCACTGAGGTCTGCTTATTGTAAATATCTTGTACTTGTTTTTACACCTTTTAATGTCAAAGTTGGCCTCTGTGCTTTTTCAGTGTTGGAAAGACTCTTTCTTGCACTGAGGTCTGCTTATTGTAAATATCTTGTACTTGTTTTTACACCTTTAAATGTCAAAGTTGGCCTCTGTGCTTTTTCAGTGTTGGAAAGACTCCTTCTTGCACTGAGGTCTGCTTATTGTAAATATCTTGTACTTGTTTGAACACCTTTTAATGTCAAAGTTGGCCTCTGTGATTTTTCCATGTTGGAAAGACTCTTTCTTGCACTGAGGTCTGCTTATTGTAAATATCTTGTACTTGTTTTTACACCTTTTCATGTCAAAGTTGGCCTCTGTGCTTATCAGTGTTGGAAAGACTCTTTCTTGCACTGAGGTCTGCTTATTGTAAATATCTTGTACTTGTTTTTACACCTTTTCATGTCAAAGTTGGCCTCTGTGCTTTTTCAGTGTTGGAAAGACTCTTTCTTGCACTGAGGTCTGCTTATTGTTAGTATCTTGTATTTGTTTGAACAGCTTTTCATGTCAAAGTTGGCCTCTGTGATTTTTCCGTGTTGGAAAGACTCTTTCTTGCACTGAGGTCTGCTTATTGTAAATATCTTGTACTTGTTTTTACACCTTTTAATGTCAAAGTTGGCCTCTGTGCTTTTTCAGTGTTGGAAAGACTCTTTCTTGCACTGAGGTCTGCTTATTGTTAATATCTTGTATTTGTTTGAACACCTTTTAATGTCAAAGTTGGCCTCTGTGCTTTTTCAGTGTTGGAAAGACTCTTTCTTGCACTGAGGTCTGCTTATTGTTAATATCTTGTATTTGTTTTTACACCTTTTCATGTCAAAGTTGGCCTCTGTGCTTTTTCAGTGTTGGAAAGACTCTTTCTTGCACTGAGGTCTGCTTATTGTAAATATCTTGTACTTGTTTGAACACCTTTTCATGTCAAAGTTGGCCTCTGTGATTTTTCCGTGTTGGAAACTCTTTTTCTTGCACTGAGGTCTGCTTATTGTAAATATCTTGTACTTGTTTGAACACCTTTTAATGTCAAAGTTGGCCTCTGTGCTTATCAGTGTTGGACAGACTCTTTCTTGCACTGAGGGTTGCTTATTGTAAATATCTTGTACTTGTTTGAACACCTTTTAATGTCAAAGTTGGCCTCTGTGCTTATCAGTGTTGGACAGACTCTTTCTTGCACTGAGGGTTGCTTATTGTAAATATCTTGTACTTGTTTGAACACCTTTTAATGTCAAAGTTGGCCTCTGTGCTTATCAGTGTTGGACAGACTCTTTCTTGCACTGAGGTCTGCTTATTGTAAATATCTTGTACTTGTTTTTACACCTTTTAATGTCAAAGTTGGCCTCTTTCAATTTTCAGTGTTGGAAAGACTCTTTTTCTTGCACTGAGGCCTGCTTATTGTAAATATCTTGTACTTGTTTTTACACCTTTTCATGTCGAAGTTGGCCTCTGTGCTTATCAGTGTTGGAAAGACTCTTTCTTGCACTGAGGTCTGCTTATTGTAAATATCTTGTACTTGTTTTTACACCTTTTAATGTCAAAGTTGGCCTCTGTGCTTATCAGTGTTGGAAAGACTCTTTCTTGCACTGAGGTCTGCTTATTGTAAATATCTTGTACTTGTTTTTACACCTTTTCATGTCAAAGTTGGCCTCTGTGCTTATCAGTGTTGGACAGACTCTTTCTTGCACTGAGGGTTGCTTATTGTAAATATCTTGTACTTGTTTGAACACCTTTTAATGTCAAAGTTGGCCTCTGTGCTTTTTCAGTGTTGGAAAGACTCTTTCTTGCACTGAGGTCTGCTTATTGTAAATATCTTGTACTTGTTTTTACACCTTTTAATGTCAAAGTTGGCCTCTGTGCTTATCAGTGTTGGAAAGACTCTTTCTTGCACTGAGGTCTGCTTATTGTAAATATCTTGTACTTGTTTTTACACCTTTTCATGTCAAAGTTGGCCTCTGTGCTTATCAGTGTTGGACAGACTCTTTCTTGCACTGAGGGTTGCTTATTGTAAATATCTTGTACTTGTTTGAACACCTTTTAATGTCAAAGTTGGCCTCTGTGCTTTTTCAGTGTTGGAAAGACTCTTTCTTGCACTGAGGTCTCCTTATTGTAAATATCTTGTACTTGTTTTTACACCTTTTAATGTCAAAGTTGGCCTCTGTGCTTATCAGTGTTGGAAAGACTCTTTCTTGCACTGAGGTCTGCTTATTGTAAATATCTTGTACTTGTTCTTACACCTTTTAATGTCAAAGTTGGCCTCCGTGCTTATCAGTGTTGGAAAGACTCTTTCTTGCGCTGAGGTCTGCTTATTGTAAATATCTTGTACTTGTTTGAACACCTTTTCATGTCAAAGTTTGCCTCTTTGCTTATCAGTGTTGGAAAGACTATTTCTTGCACTGAGGTCTGCTTATTGTAAATATCTTGTACTTGTTTTTACACCTTTTAATGTCAAAGTTGGCCTCTTTCAATTTTCAGTGTTGGAAAGACTCTTTCTTGCACTGAGGTCTGCTTATTGTAAATATCTTGTACTTGTTTGAACACCTTTTAATGTCAAAGTTGGCCTCTGTGCTTATCAGTGTTGGAAAGACTCTTTCTTGCACTGAGGTCTGCTTATTGTAAATATCTTGTACTTGTTTGAACACCTTTTCATGTCAAAGTTGGCCTCTGTGCTTATCAGTGTTGGAAAGACTCTTTCTTGCACTGAGGTCTGCTTATTGTTAATATCTTGTACTTGTTTTTAAAACTTTTAATGTCAAAGTTGGCCTCTGTGCTTATCAGTGTTGGACAGACTCTTTCTTGCACTGAGGTCTGCTTATTGTAAATATCTTGTACTTGTTTTTACACCTTTTCATGTCAAAGTTGGCCTCTGTGCTTAGCAGTGTTGGAAAGACTCTTTCTTGCACTGAGGTCTGCTTATTGTGAACATCTTGTACTTGTTTGAACACCTTTTCATGTCAAAGTTGGCCTCTGTGATTTTTCCGTGTTGGAAAGACTCTTTCTTGCACTGAGGTCTGCTTATTGTAAATATCTTGTACTTGTTTGAACACCTTTTAATGTCAAAGTTGGCCTCTGTGCTTATCAGTGTTGGAAAGACTCTTTCTTGCACTGAGGTCTGCTTATTGTAAATATCTTGTACTTGTTTGAACATCTTTTCATGTCAAAGTTGGCCTCTGTGATTTTTCCGTGTTGGAAACTCTTTTTCTTGCACTGAGGCCTGCTTATTGTGAACATCTTGTACTTGTTTGAACACCTTTTCATGTCAAAGTTGGCCTCTGTGCTTATCAGTGTTGGAAAGACTCTTTCTTGCACTGAGGTCTCCTTATTGTAAATATCTTGTACTTGTTTTTACACCTTTTAATGTCAAAGTTGGCCTCTGTGCTTATCAGTGTTGGAAAGACTCTTTCTTGCACTGAGGTCTGCTTATTGTAAATATCTTGTACTTGTTTGAACACCTTTTCATGTCAAAGTTTGCCTCTGTGCTTATCAGTGTTGGAAAGACTATTTCTTGCACTGAGGTCTGCTTATTGTAAATATCTTGTACTTGTTTTTACACCTTTTAATGTCAAAGTTGGCCTCTTTCAATTTTCAGTGTTGGAAAGACTCTTTCTTGCACTGAGGTCTGCTTATTGTAAATATCTTGTACTTGTTTGAACACCTTTTCATGTCAAAGTTGGCCTCTGTGCTTATCAGTGTTGGAAAGACTCTTTCTTGCACTGAGGTCTGCTTATTGTTAATATCTTGTACTTGTTTTTAAAACTTTTAATGTCAAAGTTGGCCTCTTTCAATTTTCAGTGTTGGAAAGACTCTTTCTTGCACTGAGGTCTGCTTATTGTGAACATCTTGTACTTGTTTGAACACCTTTTCATGTCAAAGTTGGCCTCTGTGATTTTTCCGTGTTGGAAAGACTCTTTCTTGCACTGAGGTCTGCTTATTGTAAATATCTTGTACTTGTTTGAACACCTTTTAATGTCAAAGTTGGCCTCTATGCTCATCAGTGTTGGAAAGACTCTTTCTTGCACTGAGGTCTGCTTATTGTAAATATCTTGTACTTGTTTGAACACCTTTTAATGTCAAAGTTGGCCTCTGTGCTTTTTCAGTGTTGGAAAGACTCTTTCTTGCACTGAGGTCTGCTTATTGTAAATATCTTGTACTTGTTTTTACACCTTTTCATGTCAAAGTTGGCCTCTGTGCTCATCAGTGTTGGAAAGACTCTTTCTTGCACTGAGGTCTGCTTATTGTAAATATCTTGTACTTGTTTGAACACCTTTTAATGTCAAAGTTGGCCTCTGTGCTTATCAGTGTTGGACAGACTCTTTCTTGCACTGAGGGTTGCTTATTGTAAATATCTTGTACTTGTTTGAACACCTTTAAATGTCAAAGTTGGCCTCTGTGCTTTTTCAGTGTTGGAAAGACTCCTTCTTGCACTGAGGTCTGCTTATTGTAAATATCTTGTACTTGTTTGAACACCTTTTCATGTCAAAGTTGGCCTCTGTGCTTATTCAGTGTTGGAAAGCCTCTTTCTTGCACTGAGGTCTGCTTATTGTAAATATCTTGTACTTGTTTGAACACCTTTTAATGTCAAAGTTGGCCTCTGTGATTTTTCCATGTTTGAAAGACTCTTTCTTGCACTGAGGTCTGCTTATTGTAAATATCTTGTACTTGTTTTTACACCTTTTCATGTCAAAGTTGGCCTCTGTGCTTATCAGTGTTGGAAAGACTCTTTCTTGCACTGAGGTCTGCTTATTGTTAATATCTTGTACTTGTTTTTACACCTTTTCATGTCAAAGTTGGCCTCTGTGCTTATCAGTGTTGGAAAGACTCTTTCTTGCACTGAGGTCTGCTAATTGTAAATATCTTGTACTTGTTTTTACACCTTTTAATGTCAAAGTTGGCCTCTGTGCTTTTTCAGTGTTGGAAAGACTCTTTCTTGCACTGAGGTCTGCTTATTGTTAGTATCTTGTATTTGTTTGAACACCTTTTCATGTCAAAGTTGGCCTCTGTGATTTTTCCGTGTTGGAAAGACTCTTTCTTGCACTGAGGGCTGCTTATTGTAAATATCTTGTACTTGTTTTTACACCTTTTAATGTCAAAGTTGGCCTCTGTGCTTTTTCAGTGTTGGAAAGACTCTTTCTTGCACTGAGGTCTGCTTATTGTAAATATCTTGTACTTGTTTGAACACCTTTTCATGTCAAAGTTGGCCTCTGTGATTTTTCCGTGTTGGAAACTCTTTTTCTTGCACTGAGGCCTGCTTATTGTGAATATCTTGTACTTGTTTGAACACCTTTTCATGTCAAAGTTGGCCTCTGTGATTTTTCCGTGTTGGAAAGACTCTTTCTTGCACTGAGGTCTGCTTATTGTAAATATCTTGTACTTGTTTTTACACCTTTTAATGTCAAAGTTGGCCTCTGTGCTTATCAGTGTTGGAAAGACTCTTTCTTGCACTGAGGTCTGCTTATTGTAAATATCTTGTACTTGTTTTTACACCTTTTAATGTCAAAGTTGGCCTCTGTGCTTATCAGTGTTGGAAAGACTCTTTCTTGCACTGAGGTCTGCTTATTGTAAATATCTTGTACTTGTTTTTACACCTTTTAATGTCAAAGTTGGCCTCTTTCAATTTTCAGTGTTGGAAAGACTCTTTCTTGCACTGAGGCCTGCTTATTGTAAATATCTTGTACTTGTTTTTACACCTTTTCATGTCGAAGTTGGCCTCCGTGCTTATCAGTGTTGGAAAGACTCTTTCTTGCACTGAGGTCTGCTTATTGTAAATATCTTGTACTTGTTTTTACACCTTTTAATGTCAAAGTTGGCCTCTGTGCTTATCAGTGTTGGAAAGACTCTTTCTTGCACTGAGGTCTGCTTATTGTAAATATCTTGTACTTGTTTTTACACCTTTTCATGTCAAAGTTGGCCTCTGTGCTTATCAGTGTTGGACAGACTCTTTCTTGCACTGAGGGTTGCTTATTGTAAATATCTTGTACTTGTTTGAACACCTTTTAATGTCAAAGTTGGCCTCTGTGCTTTTTCAGTGTTGGAAAGACTCTTTCTTGCACTGAGGTCTCCTTATTGTAAATATCTTGTACTTGTTTTTACACCTTTTAATGTCAAAGTTGGCCTCTGTGCTTATCAGTGTTGGAAAGACTCTTTCTTGCGCTGAGGTCTGCTTATTGTAAATATCTTGTACTTGTTTTTACACCTTTTCATGTCAAAGTTTGCCTCTGTGCTTATCAGTGTTGGAAAGACTATTTCTTGCACTGAGGTCTGCTTATTGTAAATATCTTGTACTTGTTTTTACACCTTTTAATGTCAAAGTTGGCCTCTTTCAATTTTCAGTGTTGGAAAGACTCTTTCTTGCACTGAGGTCTGCTTATTGTAAATATCTTGTACTTGTTTGAACACCTTTTCATGTCAAAGTTGGCCTCTGTGCTTATCAGTGTTGGAAAGACTCTTTCTTGCACTGAGGTCTGCTTATTGTTAATATCTTGTACTTGTTTTTAAAACTTTTAATGTCAAAGTTGGCCTCTTTGATTTTTCAGTGTTGGAAAGCCTCTTTCTTGCACTGAGGTCTGCTTATTGTGAATACCTTGTACTTGTTTGAACACCTTTTAATGTCAAAGTTGGCCTCTGTGCTTATCAGTGTTGGACAGACTCTTTCTTGCACTGAGGTCTGCTTATTGTAAATATCTTGTACTTGTTTGAACACCTTTTTCATGTCAAAGTTTGCCTCTGTGCTTATCAGTGTTGGAAAGACTATTTCTTGCACTGAGGTCTGCTTATTGTAAATATCTTGTACTTGTTTTTACACCTTTTAATGTCAAAGTTGGCCTCTTTCAATTTTCAGTGTTGGAAAGACTCTTTCTTGCACTGAGGTCTGCTTATTGTAAATATCTTGTACTTGTTTGAACACCTTTTCATGTCAAAGTTGGCCTCTGTGCTTATCAGTGTTGGAAAGACTCGTTCTTGCACTGAGGTCTGCTTATTGTTAATATCTTGTACTTGTTTTTAAAACTTTTAATGTCAAAGTTGGCCTCTTTGATTTTTCAGTGTTGGAAAGCCTCTTTCTTGCACTGAGGTCTGCTTATTGTGAATACCTTGTACTTGTTTGAACACCTTTTAATGTCAAAGTTGGCCTCTGTGCTTATCAGTGTTGGACAGACTCTTTCTTGCACTGAGGTCTGCTTATTGTAAATATCTTGTACTTTTTTTTACACCTTTTAATGTCAAAGTTGGCCTCTGTGCTTATCAGTGTTGGACAGACTCTTTCTTGCAATGAGGTCTGCTTATTGTAAATATCTTGTACTTGTTTTTACACCTTTTAATGTCAAAGTTGGCCTCTGTGCTTATCAGTGTTGGACAGACTCTTTCTTGCACTGAGGTCTGCTTATTGTAAATATCTTGTACTTGTTTGAACACCTTTTAATGTCAAAGTTGGCCTCTGTGCTCATCAGTGTTGGAAAGACTCTTTCTTGCACTGAGGTCTGCTTATTGTAAATATCTTGTACTTGTTTGAACACCTTTTAATGTCAAAGTTGGCCTCTGTGCTTTTTCAGTGTTGGAAAGACTCTTTCTTGCACTGAGGTCTGCTTATTGTAAATATCTTGTACTTGTTTTTACACCTTTTCATGTCAAAGTTGGCCTCTGTGCTTATCAGTGTTGGACAGACTCTTTCTTGCACTGAGGGTTGCTTATTGTAAATATCTTGTACTTGTTTGAACACCTTTTAATGTCAAAGTTGGCCTCTGTGCTTATCAGTGTTGGACAGACTCTTTCTTGCACTGAGGGTTGCTTATTGTAAATATCTTGTACTTGTTTGAACACCTTTTAATGTCAAAGTTGGCCTCTGTGCTCATCAGTGTTGGAAAGACTCTTTCTTGCACTGAGGTCTGCTTATTGTAAATATCTTGTATTTGTTTGAACACCTTTTCATGTCAAAGTTGGCCTCTGTGATTTTTCCGTGTTGGAAAGACTCTTTCTTGCACTGAGGTCTGCTTATTGTTAATATCTTGTATTTGTTTGAACACCTTTTCATGTCAAAGTTGGCCTCTGTGATTTTTCAGTGTTGGAAAGACTCTTTCTTGCACTGAGGTCTGCTTATTGTAAATATCTTGTACTTGTTTTTACACCTTTTCATGTCAAAGTTGGCCTCTGTGCTTTTTCAGTGTTGGAAAGACTCTTTCTTGCACTGAGGGTTGCTTATTGTAAATATCTTGTACTTGTTTGAACACCTTTTCATGTCAAAGTTGGCCTCTGTGCTCATCAGTGTTGGAAAGACTCTTTCTTGCACTGAGGTCTGCTTATTGTAAATATCTTGTACTTGTTTTTACACCTTTTCATGTCAAAGTTGGCCTCTGTGCTTATCAGTGTTGGAAAGACTCTTTCTTGCACTGAGGTCTGCTTATTGTAAATATCTTGTACTTGTTTTTACACCTTTTCATGTCAAAGTTGGCCTCTGTGCTTATCAGTGTTGGACAGACTCTTTCTTGCACTGAGGTCTGCTTATTGTAAATATCTTGTACTTGTTTGAACACCTTTTAATGTCAAAGTTGGCCTCTGTGCTTTTTCAGTGTTGGAAAGACTCTTTCTTGCACTGAGGTCTCCTTATTGTAAATATCTTGTACTTGTTTTTACACCTTTTAATGTCAAAGTTGGCCTCTGTGCTTATCAGTGTTGGAAAGACTCTTTCTTGCGCTGAGGTCTGCTTATTGTAAATATCTTGTACTTGTTTTTACACCTTTTCATGTCAAAGTTTGCCTCTGTGCTTATCAGTGTTGGAAAGACTATTTCTTGCACTGAGGTCTGCTTATTGTAAATATCTTGTACTTGTTTTTACACCTTTTAATGTCAAAGTTGGCCTCTTTCAATTTTCAGTGTTGGAAAGACTCTTTCTTGCACTGAGGTCTGCTTATTGTAAATATCTTGTACTTGTTTTTACACCTTTTCATGTCAAAGTTGGCCTCTGTGCTTATCAGTGTTGGAAAGACTCTTTCTTGCACTGAGGTCTGCTTATTGTTAATATCTTGTACTTGTTTTTAAAACTTTTAATGTCAAAGTTGGCCTCTTTGATTTTTCAGTGTTGGAAAGCCTCTTTCTTGCACTGAGGTCTGCTTATTGTGAATACCTTGTACTTGTTTGAACACCTTTTAATGTCAAAGTTGGCCTCTGTGCTTATCAGTGTTGGACAGACTCTTTCTTGCACTGAGGTCTGCTTATTGTAAATATCTTGTACTTGTTTGAACACCTTTTCATGTCAAAGTTTGCCTCTGTGCTTATCAGTGTTGGAAAGACTATTTCTTGCACTGAGGTCTGCTTATTGTAAATATCTTGTACTTGTTTTTACACCTTTTAATGTCAAAGTTGGCCTCTTTCAATTTTCAGTGTTGGAAAGACTCTTTCTTGCACTGAGGTCTGCTTATTGTAAATATCTTGTACTTGTTTGAACACCTTTTCATGTCAAAGTTGGCCTCTGTGCTTATCAGTGTTGGAAAGACTCTTTCTTGCACTGAGGTCTGCTTATTGTTAATATCTTGTACTTGTTTTTAAAACTTTTAATGTCAAAGTTGGCCTCTTTGATTTTTCAGTGTTGGAAAGCCTCTTTCTTGCACTGAGGTCTGCTTATTGTGAATACCTTGTACTTGTTTGAACACCTTTTAATGTCAAAGTTGGCCTCTGTGCTTATCAGTGTTGGACAGACTCTTTCTTGCACTGAGGTCTGCTTATTGTAAATATCTTGTACTTGTTTTTACACCTTTTAATGTCAAAGTTGGCCTCTGTGCTTATCAGTGTTGGACAGACTCTTTCTTGCAATGAGGTCTGCTTATTGTAAATATCTTGTACTTGTTTTTACACCTTTTAATGTCAAAGTTGGCCTCTGTGCTTATCAGTGTTGGACAGACTCTTTCTTGCACTGAGGTCTGCTTATTGTAAATATCTTGTACTTGTTTGAACACCTTTTAATGTCAAAGTTGGCCTCTGTGCTCATCAGTGTTGGAAAGACTCTTTCTTGCACTGAGGTCTGCTTATTGTAAATATCTTGTACTTGTTTGAACACCTTTTAATGTCAAAGTTGGCCTCTGTGCTCATCAGTGTTGGAAAGACTCTTTCTTGCACTGAGGTCTGCTTATTGTAAATATCTTGTACTTGTTTGAACACCTTTTAATGTCAAAGTTGGCCTCTGTGCTTTTTCAGTGTTGGAAAGACTCTTTCTTGCACTGAGGTCTGCTTATTGTAAATATCTTGTACTTGTTTTTACACCTTTTCATGTCAAAGTTGGCCTCTGTGCTTATCAGTGTTGGACAGACTCTTTCTTGCACTGAGGGTTGCTTATTGTAAATATCTTGTACTTGTTTGAACACCTTTTAATGTCAAAGTTGGCCTCTGTGCTTATCAGTGTTGGACAGACTCTTTCTTGCACTGAGGGTTGCTTATTGTAAATATCTTGTACTTGTTTGAACACCTTTTAATGTCAAAGTTGGCCTCTGTGCTCATCAGTGTTGGAAAGACTCTTTCTTGCACTGAGGTCTGCTTATTGTAAATATCTTGTATTTGTTTGAACACCTTTTCATGTCAAAGTTGGCCTCTGTAATTTTTCCGTGTTGGAAAGACTCTTTCTTGCACTGAGGTCTGCTTATTGTTAATATCTTGTATTTGTTTGAACACCTTTTCATGTCAAAGTTGGCCTCTGTGATTTTTCAGTGTTGGAAAGACTCTTTCTTGCACTGAGGTCTGCTTATTGTAAATATCTTGTACTTGTTTTTACACCTTTTCATGTCAAAGTTGGCCTCTGTGCTTTTTCAGTGTTGGAAAGACTCTTTCTTGCACTGAGGGTTGCTTATTGTAAATATCTTGTACTTGTTTGAACACCTTTTCATGTCAAAGTTGGCCTCTGTGCTCATCAGTGTTGGAAAGACTCTTTCTTGCACTGAGGTCTGCTTATTGTAAATATCTTGTATTTGTTTGAACACCTTTTCATGTCAAAGTTGGCCTCTGTGATTTTTCCGTGTTGGAAAGACTCTTTCTTGCACTGAGGTCTGCTTATTGTTAATATCTTGTATTTGTTTGAACACCTTTTCATGTCAAAGTTGGCCTCTGTGATTTTTCAGTGTTGGAAAGACTCTTTCTTGCACTGAGGTCTGCTTATTGTAAATATCTTGTACTTGTTTTTACACCTTTTCATGTCAAAGTTGGCCTCTGTGCTTTTTCAGTGTTGGAAAGACTCTTTCTTGCACTGAGGTCTGCTTATTGTTAATATCTTGTATTTGTTTGAATACCTTTTCATGTCAAAGTTGGCCTCTGTGATTTTTCCGTGTTGGAAAGACTCTTTCTTGCACTGAGGTCTGCTTATTGTAAATATCTTGTACTTGTTTTTACACCTTTAAATGTCAAAGTTGGCCTCTGTGCTTTTTCAGTGTTGGAAAGACTCCTTCTTGCACTGAGGTCTGCTTATTGTTAGTATCTTGTATTTGTTTGAACACCTTTTCATGTCAAAGTTGGCCTCTGTGCTTTTTCAGTGTTGGAAAGACTCTTTCTTGCACTGAGGTCTGCTCATTGTTAATATCTTGTACTTGTTTGAACACCTTTTCATGTCAAAGTTGGCCTCTGTGATTTTTCCGTGTTGGAAAGACTCTTTCTTGCACTGAGGTTTGCTTATTGTAAATATCTTGTACTTGTTTTTACACCTTTTAATGTCAAAGTTGGCCTCTGTGCTTATCAGTGTTGGAAAGACTCTTTCTTGCACTGAGGTCTGCTTATTGTAAATATCTTGTACTTGTTTTTACACCTTTTAATGTCAAAGTTGGCCTCTGTGCTTATCAGTGTTGGAAAGACTCTTTCTTGCACTGAGGTCTGCTTATTGTAAATATCTTGTACTTGTTTTTACACCTTTTAATGTCAAAGTTGGCCTCTGTGCTTATCAGTGTTGGAAAGACTCTTTTTTGCACTGAGGTCTGCTTATTGTAAATATCTTGTACTTGTTTTTACACCTTTTCATGTCAAAGTTGGCCTCTGTGCTTATCAGTGTTGGAAAGACTCTTTTTTGCACTGAGGGTTGCTTATTGTAAATATCTTGTACTTGTTTGAACACCTTTTAATGTCAAAGTTGACCTCTGTGCTTATCAGTGTTGGACAGACTCTTTCTTGCACTGAGGGTTGCTTATTGTAAATATCTTGTACTTGTTTGAACACCTTTTAATGTCAAAGTTGGCCTCTGTGCTCATCAGTGTTGGAAAGACTCTTTCTTGCACTGAGGTCTGCTTATTGTAAATATCTTGTACTTGTTTGAACACCTTTTAATGTCAAAGTTGGCCTCTGTGCTCATCAGTGTTGGAAAGACTCTTTCTTGCACTGAGGTCTGCTTATTGTAAATATCTTGTACTTGTTTGAACACCTTTTAATGTCAAAGTTGGCCTCTGTGCTTATCAGTGTTGGAAAGACTATTTCTTGCACTGAGGTCTGCTTATTGTAAATATCTTGTATTTGTTTTTACACCTTTTAATGTCAAAGTTGGCCTCTTTCAATTTTCAGTGTTGGAAAGACTCTTTCTTGCACTGAGGTCTGCTTATTGTGAATATCTTGTACTTGTTTGAACACCTTTTAATGTCAAAGTTGGCCTCTGTGCTTATCAGTGTTGGAAAGACTCTTTCTTGCACTGAGGTCTGCTTATTGTAAATATCTTGTACTTGTTTGAACACCTTTTCATGTCAAAGTTGGCCTCTGTGCTTATCAGTGTTGGAAAGCCTCTTTCTTGCACTGAGGTCTGCTTATTGTGAATACCTTGTACTTGTTTGAACACCTTTTAATGTCAAAGTTGGCCTCTGTGCTTATCAGTGTTGGACAGACTCTTTCTTGCACTGAGGTCTGCTTATTGTTAATATCTTGTACTTGTTTTTAAAACTTTTAATGTCAAAGTTGGCCTCTGTGATTTTTCCGTGTTGGAAAGACTCTTTCTTGCACTGAGGTCTGCTTATTGTAAATATCTTGTACTTGTTTGAACACCTTTTAATGTCAAAGTTGGCCTCTGTGCTTATCAGTGTTGGAAAGACTCTTTCTTGCACTGAGGTCTGCTTATTGTGAACATCTTGTACTTGTTTGAACACCTTTTCATGTCAAAGTTGGCCTCTGTGATTTTTCTGTGTTGGAAAGACTCTTTCTTGCACTGAGGTCTGCTTATTGTAAATATCTTGTACTTGTTTGAACACCTTTTAATGTCAAAGTTGGCCTCTATGCTCATCAGTGTTGGAAAGACTCTTTCTTGCACTGAGGTCTGCTTATTGTAAATATCTTGTACTTGTTTGAACACCTTTTAATGTCAAAGTTGGCCTCTGTGCTTATCAGTGTTGGACAGACTCTTTCTTGCACTGAGGGCTGCTTATTGTAAATATCTTGTACTTGTTTGAACACCTTTTAATGTCAAAGTTGGCCTCTGTGCTTTTTCAGTGTTGGAAAGACTCTTTCTTGCACTGAGGTCTGCTTATTGTAAATATCTTGTACTTGTTTTTACACCTTTTCATGTCAAAGTTGGCCTCTGTGCTCATCAGTGTTGGAAAGACTCTTTCTTGCACTGAGGTCTGCTTATTGTAAATATCTTGTACTTGTTTGAACACCTTTTAATGTCAAAGTTGGCCTCTGTGCTTATCAGTGTTGGACAGACTCTTTCTTGCACTGAGGGTTGCTTATTGTAAATATCTTGTACTTGTTTGAACACCTTTTAATGTCAAAGTTGGCCTCTGTGCTTATCAGTGTTGGACAGACTCTTTCTTGCACTGAGGGTTGCTTATTGTAAATATCTTGTACTTGTTTGAACACCTTTTAATGTCAAAGTTGGCCTCTGTGCTCATCAGTGTTGGAAAGACTCTTTCTTGCACTGAGGTCTGCTTATTGTAAATATCTTGTACTTGTTTGAACACCTTTTCATGTCAAAGTTGGCCTCTGTGCTTTTTCAGTGTTGGAAAGCCTCTTTCTTGCACTGAGGTCTGCTTATTGTAAATATCTTGTACTTGTTTTTACACCTTTTCATGTCAAAGTTGGCCTCTGTGCTTATTCAGTGTTGGAAAGCCTCTTTCTTGCACTGAGGTCTGCTTATTGTAAATATCTTGTACTTGTTTTTACACCTTTTCATGTCAAAGTTGGCCTCTGTGCTTTTTCAGTGTTGGAAAGACTCTTTCTTGCACTGAGGTCTGCTTATTGTTAATATCTTGTATTTGTTTGAACACCTTTTCATGTCAAAGTTGGCCTCTGTGATTTTTCCGTGTTGGAAAGACTCTTTCTTGCACTGAGGTCTGCTTATTGTAAATATCTTGTACTTGTTTTTACACCTTTTAATGTCAAAGTTGGCCTCTGTGCTTTTTCAGTGTTGGAAAGACTCTTTCTTGCACTGAGGTCTGCTTATTGTAAATATCTTGTACTTGTTTTTACACCTTTAAATGTCAAAGTTGGCCTCTGTGCTTTTTCAGTGTTGGAAAGACTCCTTCTTGCACTGAGGTCTGCTTATTGTAAATATCTTGTACTTGTTTGAACACCTTTTAATGTCAAAGTTGGCCTCTGTGATTTTTCCATGTTGGAAAGACTCTTTCTTGCACTGAGGTCTGCTTATTGTAAATATCTTGTACTTGTTTTTACACCTTTTCATGTCAAAGTTGGCCTCTGTGCTTTTTCAGTGTTGGAAAGACTCTTTCTTGCACTGAGGTCTGCTTATTGTTAGTATCTTGTATTTGTTTGAACACCTTTTCATGTCAAAGTTGGCCTCTGTGATTTTTCCGTGTTGGAAAGACTCTTTCTTGCACTGAGGTCTGCTTATTGTAAATATCTTGTACTTGTTTTTACACCTTTTAATGTCAAAGTTGGCCTCTGTGCTTTTTCAGTGTTGGAAAGACTCTTTCTTGCACTGAGGTCTGCTTATTGTTAATATCTTGTATTTGTTTGAACACCTTTTAATGTCAAAGTTGGCCTCTTTCAATTTTCAGTGTTGGAAAGACTCTTTTTCTTGCACTGAGGCCTGCTTATTGTAAATATCTTGTACTTGTTTTTACACCTTTTCATGTCGAAGTTGGCCTCTGTGCTTATCAGTGTTGGAAAGACTCTTTCTTGCACTGAGGTCTGCTTATTGTAAATATCTTGTACTTGTTTGAACACCTTTTAATGTTAAAGTTGGCCTCTGTGCTTATCAGTGTTGGACAGACTCTTTCTTGCACTGAGGGTTGCTTATTGTAAATATCTTGTACTTGTTTGAACACCTTTTAATGTCAAAGTTGGCCTCTGTGCTTTTTCAGTGTTGGAAAGACTCTTTCTTGCACTGAGGTCTCCTTATTGTAAATATCTTGTACTTGTTTTTACACCTTTTAATGTCAAAGTTGGCCTCTGTGCTTTTTCAGTGTTGGAAAGACTCTTTCTTGCACTGAGGTCTGCTTATTGTAAATATCTTGTACTTGTTCTTACACCTTTTAATGTCAAAGTTGGCCTCTGTGCTTATCAGTGTTGGAAAGACTCTTTCTTGCGCTGAGGTCTGCTTATTGTAAATATCTTGTACTTGTTTGAACACCTTTTAATGTCAAAGTTTGCCTCTTTGCTTATCAGTGTTGGAAAGACTATTTCTTGCACTGAGGTCTGCTTATTGTAAATATCTTGTACTTGTTTTTACACCTTTTAATGTCAAAGTTGGCCTCTTTCAATTTTCAGTGTTGGAAAGACTCTTTCTTGCACTGAGGTCTGCTTATTGTAAATATCTTGTACTTGTTTGAACACCTTTTAATGTCAAAGTTGGCCTCTGTGCTTATCAGTGTTGGAAAGACTCTTTCTTGCACTGAGGTCTGCTTATTGTTAATATCTTGTACTTGTTTTTAAAACTTTTAATGTCAAAGTTGGCCTCTTTGATTTTTCAGTGTTGGAAAGCCTCTTTCTTGCACTGAGGTCTGCTTATTGTGAATACCTTGTACTTGTTTGAACACCTTTTAATGTCAAAGTTGGCCTCTGTGCTTATCAGTGTTGGACAGACTCTTTCTTGCACTGAGGTCTGCTTATTGTAAATATCTTGTACTTGTTTTTACACCTTTTCATGTCAAAGTTGGCCTCTGTGCTTAGCAGTGTTGGAAAGACTCTTTCTTGCACTGAGGTCTGCTTATTGTGAACATCTTGTACTTGTTTGAACACCTTTTAATGTCAAAGTTGGCCTCTGTGATTTTTCCGTGTTGGAAAGACTCTTTCTTGCACTGAGGTCTGCTTATTGTAAATATCTTGTACTTGTTTTTACACCTTTTCATGTCAAAGTTGGCCTCTGTGATTTTTCCGTGTTGGAAAGACTCTTTCTTGCACTGAGGTCTGCTTATTGTAAATATCTTGTACTTGTTTGAACACCTTTTAATGTCAAAGTTGGCCTCTGTGCTTATCAGTGTTGGAAAGACTCTTTCTTGCACTGAGGTCTGCTTATTGTTAATATCTTGTACTTGTTTTTACAACTTTTAATGTCAAAGTTGGCCTCTGTGATTTTTCAGTGTTGGAAAGCCTCTTTCTTGCACTGAGGTCTGCTTATTGTGAATATCTTGTACTTGTTTGAACACCTTTTAATGTCAAAGTTGGCCTCTGTGCTTATCAGTGTTGGAAAGACTCTTTCTTGCACTGAGGTCTGCTTATTGTAAATATCTTGTACTTGTTTGAACATCTTTTCATGTCAAAGTTGGCCTCTGTGATTTTTCCGTGTTGGAAACTCTTTTTCTTGCACTGAGGTCTGCTTATTGTTAATATCTTGTACTTGTTTTTACAACTTTTAATGTCAAAGTTGGCCTCTGTGATTTTTCAGTGTTGGAAAGCCTCTTTCTTGCACTGAGGTCTGCTTATTGTGAATATCTTGTACTTGTTTGAACACCTTTTAATGTCAAAGTTGGCCTCTGTGCTTATCAGTGTTGGAAAGACTCTTTCTTGCACTGAGGTCTGCTTATTGTAAATATCTTGTACTTGTTTGAACACCTTTTCATGTCAAAGTTGGCCTCTGTGCTTATCAGTGTTGGAAAGACTCTTTCTTGCACTGAGGTCTCCTTATTGTAAATATCTTGTACTTGTTTTTACACCTTTTAATGTCAAAGTTGGCCTCTGTGCTTATCAGTGTTGGAAAGACTATTTCTTGCACTGAGGTCTGCTTATTGTAAATATCTTGTACTTGTTTTTACACCTTTTAATGTCAAAGTTGGCCTCTTTCAATTTTCAGTGTTGGAAAGACTCTTTCTTGCACTGAGGTCTGCTTATTGTAAATATCTTGTACTTGTTTGAACACCTTTTAATGTCAAAGTTGGCCTCTGTGCTTATCAGTGTTGGAAAGACTCTTTCTTGCACTGAGGTCTGCTTATTGTTAATATCTTGTACTTGTTTTTAAAACTTTTAATGTCAAAGTTGGCCTCTTTGATTTTTCAGTGTTGGAAAGCCTCTTTCTTGCACTGAGGTCTGCTTATTGTTAATATCTTGTACTTGTTTTTAAAACTTTTAATGTCAAAGTTGGCCTCTTTCAATTTTCAGTGTTGGAAAGACTCTTTCTTGCACTGAGGTCTGCTTATTGTGAACATCTTGTACTTGTTTGAACACCTTTTCATGTCAAAGTTGGCCTCTGTGATTTTTCCGTGTTGGAAAGACTCTTTCTTGCACTGAGGTCTGCTTATTGTAAATATCTTGTACTTGTTTGAACACCTTTTAATGTCAAAGTTGGCCTCTATGCTCATCAGTGTTGGAAAGACTCTTTCTTGCACTGAGGTCTGCTTATTGTAAATATCTTGTACTTGTTTGAACACCTTTTAATGTCAAAGTTGGCCTCTGTGCTTATCAGTGTTGGACAGACTCTTTCTTGCACTGAGGGTTGCTTATTGTAAATATCTTGTACTTGTTTGAACACCTTTTAATGTCAAAGTTGGCCTCTGTGCTTTTTCAGTGTTGGAAAGACTCTTTCTTGCACTGAGGTCTGCTTATTGTAAATATCTTGTACTTGTTTGAACACCTTTTAATGTCAAAGTTGGCCTCTGTGCTTATCAGTGTTGGACAGACTCTTTCTTGCACTGAGGGTTGCTTATTGTAAATATCTTGTACTTGTTTTTACACCTTTTCATGTCAAAGTTGGCCTCTGTGCTCATCAGTGTTGGAAAGACTCTTTCTTGCACTGAGGTCTGCTTATTGTAAATATCTTGTACTTGTTTGAACACCTTTTAATGTCAAAGTTGGCCTCTGTGCTTATCAGTGTTGGACAGACTCTTTCTTGCACTGAGGGTTGCTTATTGTAAATATCTTGTACTTGTTTGAACACCTTTTAATGTCAAAGTTGGCCTCTGTGCTCATCAGTGTTGGAAAGACTCTTTCTTGCACTGAGGTCTGCTTATTGTAAATATCTTGTACTTGTTTGAACACCTTTTCATGTCAAAGTTGGCCTCTGTGCTTATTCAGTGTTGGAAAGCCTCTTTCTTGCACTGAGGTCTGCTTATTGTAAATATCTTGTACTTGTTTTTACACCTTTTCATGTCAAAGTTGGCCTCTGTGCTTTTTCAGTGTTGGAAAGACTCTTTCTTGCACTGAGGTCTGCTTATTGTAAATATCTTGTACTTGTTTTTACACCTTTAAATGTCAAAGTTGGCCTCTGTGCTTTTTCAGTGTTGGAAAGACTCCTTCTTGCACTGAGGTCTGCTTATTGTAAATATCTTGTACTTGTTTGAACACCTTTTCATGTCAAAGTTGGCCTCTGTGCTTATTCAGTGTTGGAAAGCCTCTTTCTTGCACTGAGGTCTGCTTATTGTAAATATCTTGGACTTGTTTTTACACCTTTTCATGTCAAAGTTGGCCTCTGTGCTTATCAGTGTTGGAAAGACTCTTTCTTGCACTGAGGTCTGCTAATTGTAAATATCTTGTACTTGTTTTTACACCTTTTAATGTCAAAGTTGGCCTCTGTGCTTTTTCAGTGTTGGAAAGACTCTTTCTTGCACTGAGGTCTGCTTATTGTTAGTATCTTGTATTTGTTTGAACACCTTTTCATGTCAAAGTTGGCCTCTGTGATTTTTCCGTGTTGGAAAGACTCTTTCTTGCACTGAGGGCTGCTTATTGTAAATATCTTGTACTTGTTTTTACACCTTTTAATGTCAAAGTTGGCCTCTGTGCTTTTTCAGTGTTGGAAAGACTCTTTCTTGCACTGAGGTCTGCTTATTGTAAATATCTTGTACTTGTTTGAACACCTTTTCATGTCAAAGTTGGCCTCTGTGCTTATCAGTGTTGGAAAGACTCTTTCTTGCACTGAGGTCTGCTTATTGTAAATATCTTGTACTTGTTTTTACACCTTTTAATGTCAAAGTTGGCCTCTTTCAATTTTCAGTGTTGGAAAGACTCTTTTTCTTGCACTGAGGCCTGCTTATTGTAAATATCTTGTACTTGTTTTTACACCTTTTCATGTCGAAGTTGGCCTCCGTGCTTATCAGTGTTGGAAAGACTCTTTCTTGCACTGAGGGTTGCTTATTGTAAATATCTTGTACTTGTTTGAACACCTTTTAATGTCAAAGTTGGCCTCTGTGCTTTTTCAGTGTTGGAAAGACTCTTTCTTGCACTGAGGTCTCCTTATTGTAAATATCTTGTACTTGTTTTTACACCTTTTAATGTCAAAGTTGGCCTCTGTGCTTATCAGTGTTGGAAAGACTCTTTCTTGCGCTGAGGTCTGCTTATTGTAAATATCTTGTACTTGTTTGAACACCTTTTCATGTCAAAGTTTGCCTCTGTGCTTATCAGTGTTGGAAAGACTATTTCTTGCACTGAGGTCTGCTTATTGTAAATATCTTGTACTTGTTTTTACACCTTTTAATGTCAAAGTTGGCCTCTTTCAATTTTCAGTGTTGGAAAGACTCTTTCTTGCACTGAGGTCTGCTTATTGTAAATATCTTGTACTTGTTTGAACACCTTTTCATGTCAAAGTTGGCCTCTGTGCTTATCAGTGTTGGAAAGACTCGTTCTTGCACTGAGGTCTGCTTATTGTTAATATCTTGTACTTGTTTTTAAAACTTTTAATGTCAAAGTTGGCCTCTTTGATTTTTCAGTGTTGGAAAGCCTCTTTCTTGCACTGAGGTCTGCTTATTGTGAATACCTTGTACTTGTTTGAACACCTTTTAATGTCAAAGTTGGCCTCTGTGCTTATCAGTGTTGGACAGACTCTTTCTTGCAATGAGGTCTGCTTATTGTAAATACCTTGTACTTGTTTGAACACCTTTTAATGTCAAAGTTGGCCTCTGTGCTTATCAGTGTTGGACAGACTCTTTCTTGCACTGAGGTCTGCTTATTGTAAATATCTTGTACTTGTTTTTACACCTTTTAATGTCAAAGTTGGCCTCTGTGCTTATCAGTGTTGGACAGACTCTTTCTTGCAATGAGGTCTGCTTATTGTAAATATCTTGTACTTGTTTTTACACCTTTTAATGTCAAAGTTGGCCTCTGTGCTTATCAGTGTTGGACAGACTCTTTCTTGCACTGAGGTCTGCTTATTGTAAATATCTTGTACTTGTTTGAACACCTTTTAATGTCAAAGTTGGCCTCTGTGCTCATCAGTGTTGGAAAGACTCTTTCTTGCACTGAGGTCTGCTTATTGTAAATATCTTGTACTTGTTTGAACACCTTTTAATGTCAAAGTTGGCCTCTGTGCTTTTTCAGTGTTGGAAAGACTCTTTCTTGCACTGAGGTCTGCTTATTGTAAATATCTTGTACTTGTTTTTACACCTTTTCATGTCAAAGTTGGCCTCTGTGCTTATCAGTGTTGGACAGACTCTTTCTTGCACTGAGGGTTGCTTATTGTAAATATCTTGTACTTGTTTGAACACCTTTTAATGTCAAAGTTGGCCTCTGTGCTTATCAGTGTTGGACAGACTCTTTCTTGCACTGAGGGTTGCTTATTGTAAATATCTTGTACTTGTTTGAACACCTTTTAATGTCAAAGTTGGCCTCTGTGCTCATCAGTGTTGGAAAGACTCTTTCTTGCACTGAGGTCTGCTTATTGTAAATATCTTGTATTTGTTTGAACACCTTTTCATGTCAAAGTTGGCCTCTGTGATTTTTCCGTGTTGGAAAGACTCTTTCTTGCACTGAGGTCTGCTTATTGTTAATATCTTGTATTTGTTTGAACACCTTTTCATGTCAAAGTTGGCCTCTGTGATTTTTCAGTGTTGGAAAGACTCTTTCTTGCACTGAGGTCTGCTTATTGTAAATATCTTGTACTTGTTTTTACACCTTTTCATGTCAAAGTTGGCCTCTGTGCTTTTTCAGTGTTGGAAAGACTCTTTCTTGCACTGAGGGTTGCTTATTGTAAATATCTTGTACTTGTTTGAACACCTTTTCATGTCAAAGTTTGCCTCTGTGCTTATCAGTGTTGGAAAGACTATTTCTTGCACTGAGGTCTGCTTATTGTAAATATCTTGTACTTGTTTTTACACCTTTTAATGTCAAAGTTGGCCTCTTTCAATTTTCAGTGTTGGAAAGCCTCTTTCTTGCACTGAGGTCTGCTTATTGTGAATACCTTGTACTTGTTTGAACACCTTTTAATGTCAAAGTTGGCCTCTGTGCTTATCAGTGTTGGACAGACTCTTTCTTGCACTGAGGTCTGCTTATTGTAAATATCTTGTACTTGTTTGAACACCTTTTCATGTCAAAGTTTGCCTCTGTGCTTATCAGTGTTGGAAAGACTATTTCTTGCACTGAGGTCTGCTTATTGTAAATATCTTGTACTTGTTTTTACACCTTTTAATGTCAAAGTTGGCCTCTTTCAATTTTCAGTGTTGGAAAGACTCTTTCTTGCACTGAGGTCTGCTTATTGTAAATATCTTGTACTTGTTTTTACACCTTTTAATGTCAAAGTTGGCCTCTGTGCTTATCAGTGTTGGACAGACTCTTTCTTGCAATGAGGTCTGCTTATTGTAAATATCTTGTACTTGTTTTTACACCTTTTAATGTCAAAGTTGGCCTCTGTGCTTATCAGTGTTGGACAGACTCTTTCTTGCACTGAGGTCTGCTTATTGTAAATATCTTGTACTTGTTTGAACACCTTTTAATGTCAAAGTTGGCCTCTGTGCTCATCAGTGTTGGAAAGACTCTTTCTTGCACTGAGGTCTGCTTATTGTAAATATCTTGTACTTGTTTGAACACCTTTTAATGTCAAAGTTGGCCTCTGTGCTCATCAGTGTTGGAAAGACTCTTTCTTGCACTGAGGTCTGCTTATTGTAAATATCTTGTACTTGTTTGAACACCTTTTAATGTCAAAGTTGGCCTCTGTGATTTTTCCGTGTTGGAAAGACTCTTTCTTGCACTGAGGTCTGCTTATTGTAAATATCTTGTACTTGTTTTTACACCTTTTAATGTCAAAGTTGGCCTCTGTGCTTATCAGTGTTGGAAAGACTCTTTCTTGCACTGAGGTCTGCTTATTGTAAATATCTTGTACTTGTTTTTACACCTTTTAATGTCAAAGTTGGCCTCTTTCAATTTTCAGTGTTGGAAAGACTCTTTTTCTTGCACTGAGGCCTGCTTATTGTAAATATCTTGTACTTGTTTTTACACCTTTTCATGTCGAAGTTGGCCTCCGTGCTTATCAGTGTTGGAAAGACTCTTTCTTGCACTGAGGTCTGCTTATTGTAAATATCTTGTACTTGTTTTTACACCTTTTAATGTCAAAGTTGGCCTCTGTGCTTATCAGTGTTGGAAAGACTCTTTCTTGCACTGAGGTCTGCTTATTGTAAATATCTTGTACTTGTTTTTACACCTTTTCATGTCAAAGTTGGCCTCTGTGCTTATCAGTGTTGGACAGACTCTTTCTTGCACTGAGGGTTGCTTATTGTAAATATCTTGTACTTGTTTGAACACCTTTTAATGTCAAAGTTGGCCTCTGTGCTTTTTCAGTGTTGGAAAGACTCTTTCTTGCACTGAGGTCTCCTTATTGTAAATATCTTGTACTTGTTTTTACACCTTTTCATGTCGAAGTTGGCCTCTGTGCTTATCAGTGTTGGAAAGACTCTTTCTTGCACTGAGGTCTGCTTATTGTAAATATCTTGTACTTGTTTGAACACCTTTTAATGTTAAAGTTGGCCTCTGTGCTTATCAGTGTTGGACAGACTCTTTCTTGCACTGAGGGTTGCTTATTGTAAATATCTTGTACTTGTTTGAACACCTTTTAATGTCAAAGTTGGCCTCTGTGCTTTTTCAGTGTTGGAAAGACTCTTTCTTGCACTGAGGTCTCCTTATTGTAAATATCTTGTACTTGTTTTTACACCTTTTAATGTCAAAGTTGGCCTCTGTGCTTTTTCAGTGTTGGAAAGACTCTTTCTTGCACTGAGGTCTGCTTATTGTAAATATCTTGTACTTGTTCTTACACCTTTTAATGTCAAAGTTGGCCTCTGTGCTTATCAGTGTTGGAAAGACTCTTTCTTGCGCTGAGGTCTGCTTATTGTAAATATCTTGTACTTGTTTGAACACCTTTTAATGTCAAAGTTTGCCTCTTTGCTTATCAGTGTTGGAAAGACTATTTCTTGCACTGAGGTCTGCTTATTGTAAATATCTTGTACTTGTTTTTACACCTTTTAATGTCAAAGTTGGCCTCTTTCAATTTTCAGTGTTGGAAAGACTCTTTCTTGCACTGAGGTCTGCTTATTGTAAATATCTTGTACTTGTTTGAACACCTTTTAATGTCAAAGTTGGCCTCTGTGCTTATCAGTGTTGGAAAGACTCTTTCTTGCACTGAGGTCTGCTTATTGTAAATATCTTGTACTTGTTTGAACACCTTTTCATGTCAAAGTTGGCCTCTGTGCTTATCAGTGTTGGAAAGACTCTTTCTTGCACTGAGGTCTGCTTATTGTTAATATCTTGTACTTGTTTTTAAAACTTTTAATGTCAAAGTTGGCCTCTTTGATTTTTCAGTGTTGGAAAGCCTCTTTCTTGCACTGAGGTCTGCTTATTGTAAATATCTTGTACTTGTTTGAACACCTTTTAATGTCAAAGTTGGCCTCTGTGCTTAGCAGTGTTGGAAAGACTCTTTCTTGCACTGAGGTCTGCTTATTGTGAACATCTTGTACTTGTTTGAACACCTTTTAATGTCAAAGTTGGCCTCTGTGATTTTTCCGTGTTGGAAAGACTCTTTCTTGCACTGAGGTCTGCTTATTGTAAATATCTTGTACTTGTTTTTACACCTTTTCATGTCAAAGTTGGCCTCTGTGATTTTTCCGTGTTGGAAAGACTCTTTCTTGCACTGAGGTCTGCTTATTGTAAATATCTTGTACTTGTTTTTACAACTTTTAATGTCAAAGTTGGCCTCTGTGATTTTTCCGTGTTGGAAACTCTTTTTCTTGCACTGAGGTCTGCTTATTGTAAATATCTTGTACTTGTTTGAACACCTTTTCATGTCAAAGTTGGCCTCTGTGCTTATCAGTGTTGGAAAGACTCTTTCTTGCACTGAGGTCTCCTTATTGTAAATATCTTGTACTTGTTTTTACACCTTTTAATGTCAAAGTTGGCCTCTGTGCTTATCAGTGTTGGAAAGACTATTTCTTGCACTGAGGTCTGCTTATTGTAAATATCTTGTACTTGTTTTTACACCTTTTAATGTCAAAGTTGGCCTCTGTGCTTATCAGTGTTGGAAAGACTATTTCTTGCACTGAGGTCTGCTTATTGTAAATATCTTGTACTTGTTTTTACACCTTTTAATGTCAAAGTTGGCCTCTGTGCTTATCAGTGTTGGAAAGACTATTTCTTGCACTGAGGTCTGCTTATTGTAAATATCTTGTACTTGTTTTTACACCTTTTCATGTCAAAGTTGGCCTCTTTCAATTTTCAGTGTTGGAAAGACTCTTTCTTGCACTGAGGTCTGCTTATTGTAAATATCTTGTACTTGTTTGAACACCTTTTAATGTCAAAGTTGGCCTCTGTGCTTATCAGTGTTGGAAAGACTCTTTCTTGCACTGAGGTCTGCTTATTGTTAATATCTTGTACTTGTTTTTAAAACTTTTAATGTCAAAGTTGGCCTCTTTGATTTTTCAGTGTTGGAAAGCCTCTTTCTTGCACTGAGGTCTGCTTATTGTTAATATCTTGTACTTGTTTTTAAAACTTTTAATGTCAAAGTTGGCCTCTTTCAATTTTCAGTGTTGGAAAGACTCTTTCTTGCACTGAGGTCTGCTTATTGTGAACATCTTGTACTTGTTTGAACACCTTTTCATGTCAAAGTTGGCCTCTGTGATTTTTCCGTGTTGGAAAGACTCTTTCTTGCACTGAGGTCTGCTTATTGTAAATATCTTGTACTTGTTTGAACACCTTTTAATGTCAAAGTTGGCCTCTATGCTCATCAGTGTTGGAAAGACTCTTTCTTGCACTGAGGTCTGCTTATTGTAAATATCTTGTACTTGTTTGAACACCTTTTAATGTCAAAGTTGGCCTCTGTGCTTATCAGTGTTGGACAGACTCTTTCTTGCACTGAGGGTTGCTTATTGTAAATATCTTGTACTTGTTTTTACACCTTTTCATGTCAAAGTTGGCCTCTGTGCTCATCAGTGTTGGAAAGACTCTTTCTTGCACTGAGGTCTGCTTATTGTAAATATCTTGTACTTGTTTGAACACCTTTTAATGTCAAAGTTGGCCTCTGTGCTTATCAGTGTTGGACAGACTCTTTCTTGCACTGAGGGTTGCTTATTGTAAATATCTTGTACTTGTTTGAACACCTTTTAATGTCAAAGTTGGCCTCTGTGCTCATCAGTGTTGGAAAGACTCTTTCTTGCACTGAGGTCTGCTTATTGTAAATATCTTGTACTTGTTTGAACACCTTTTCATGTCAAAGTTGGCCTCTGTGCTTATTCAGTGTTGGAAAGCCTCTTTCTTGCACTGAGGTCTGCTTATTGTAAATATCTTGTACTTGTTTTTACACCTTTTCATGTCAAAGTTGGCCTCTGTGCTTTTTCAGTGTTGGAAAGACTCTTTCTTGCACTGAGGTCTGCTTATTGTAAATATCTTGTACTTGTTTTTACACCTTTAAATGTCAAAGTTGGCCTCTGTGCTTTTTCAGTGTTGGAAAGACTCCTTCTTGCACTGAGGTCTGCTTATTGTAAATATCTTGTACTTGTTTGAACACCTTTTCATGTCAAAGTTGGCCTCTGTGCTTATTCAGTGTTGGAAAGCCTCTTTCTTGCACTGAGGTCTGCTTATTGTAAATATCTTGGACTTGTTTTTACACCTTTTCATGTCAAAGTTGGCCTCTGTGCTTATCAGTGTTGGAAAGACTCTTTCTTGCACTGAGGTCTGCTAATTGTAAATATCTTGTACTTGTTTTTACACCTTTTAATGTCAAAGTTGGCCTCTGTGCTTTTTCAGTGTTGGAAAGACTCTTTCTTGCACTGAGGTCTGCTTATTGTTAGTATCTTGTATTTGTTTGAACACCTTTTCATGTCAAAGTTGGCCTCTGTGATTTTTCCGTGTTGGAAAGACTCTTTCTTGCACTGAGGTCTGCTTATTGTAAATATCTTGTACTTGTTTTTACACCTTTTAATGTCAAAGTTGGCCTCTGTGCTTTTTCAGTGTTGGAAAGACTCTTTCTTGCACTGAGGTCTGCTTATTGTAAATATCTTGTACTTGTTTGAACACCTTTTCATGTCAAAGTTGGCCTCTGTGCTTATCAGTGTTGGAAAGACTCTTTCTTGCACTGAGGTCTGCTTATTGTAAATATCTTGTACTTGTTTTTACACCTTTTAATGTCAAAGTTGGCCTCTTTCAATTTTCAGTGTTGGAAAGACTCTTTTTCTTGCACTGAGGCCTGCTTATTGTAAATATCTTGTACTTGTTTTTACACCTTTTCATGTCGAAGTTGGCCTCCGTGCTTATCAGTGTTGGAAAGACTCTTTCTTGCACTGAGGTCTGCTTATTGTAAATATCTTGTACTTGTTTTTACACCTTTTAATGTCAAAGTTGGCCTCTGTGCTTATCAGTGTTGGAAAGACTCTTTCTTGCACTGAGGTCTGCTTATTGTAAATATCTTGTACTTGTTTTTACACCTTTTCATGTCAAAGTTGGCCTCTGTGCTTATCAGTGTTGGACAGACTCTTTCTTGCACTGAGGGTTGCTTATTGTAAATATCTTGTACTTGTTTGAACACCTTTTAATGTCAAAGTTGGCCTCTGTGCTTTTTCAGTGTTGGAAAGACTCTTTCTTGCACTGAGGTCTCCTTATTGTAAATATCTTGTACTTGTTTTTACACCTTTTAATGTCAAAGTTGGCCTCTGTGCTTATCAGTGTTGGAAAGACTCTTTCTTGCGCTGAGGTCTGCTTATTGTAAATATCTTGTACTTGTTTGAACACCTTTTCATGTCAAAGTTTGCCTCTGTGCTTATCAGTGTTGGAAAGACTATTTCTTGCACTGAGGTCTGCTTATTGTAAATATCTTGTACTTGTTTTTACACCTTTTAATGTCAAAGTTGGCCTCTTTCAATTTTCAGTGTTGGAAAGACTCTTTCTTGCACTGAGGTCTGCTTATTGTAAATATCTTGTACTTGTTTGAACACCTTTTCATGTCAAAGTTGGCCTCTGTGCTTATCAGTGTTGGAAAGACTCGTTCTTGCACTGAGGTCTGCTTATTGTTAATATCTTGTACTTGTTTTTAAAACTTTTAATGTCAAAGTTGGCCTCTTTGATTTTTCAGTGTTGGAAAGCCTCTTTCTTGCACTGAGGTCTGCTTATTGTGAATACCTTGTACTTGTTTGAACACCTTTTAATGTCAAAGTTGGCCTCTGTGCTTATCAGTGTTGGACAGACTCTTTCTTGCACTGAGGTCTGCTTATTGTAAATATCTTGTACTTGTTTTTACACCTTTTAATGTCAAAGTTGGCCTCTGTGCTTATCAGTGTTGGACAGACTCTTTCTTGCAATGAGGTCTGCTTATTGTAAATATCTTGTACTTGTTTTTACACCTTTTAATGTCAAAGTTGGCCTCTGTGCTTATCAGTGTTGGACAGACTCTTTCTTGCACTGAGGTCTGCTTATTGTAAATATCTTGTACTTGTTTGAACACCTTTTAATGTCAAAGTTGGCCTCTGTGCTCATCAGTGTTGGAAAGACTCTTTCTTGCACTGAGGTCTGCTTATTGTAAATATCTTGTACTTGTTTGAACACCTTTTAATGTCAAAGTTGGCCTCTGTGCTTTTTCAGTGTTGGAAAGACTCTTTCTTGCACTGAGGTCTGCTTATTGTAAATATCTTGTACTTGTTTTTACACCTTTTCATGTCAAAGTTGGCCTCTGTGCTTATCAGTGTTGGACAGACTCTTTCTTGCACTGAGGGTTGCTTATTGTAAATATCTTGTACTTGTTTGAACACCTTTTAATGTCAAAGTTGGCCTCTGTGCTTATCAGTGTTGGACAGACTCTTTCTTGCACTGAGGGTTGCTTATTGTAAATATCTTGTACTTGTTTGAACACCTTTTAATGTCAAAGTTGGCCTCTGTGCTCATCAGTGTTGGAAAGACTCTTTCTTGCACTGAGGTCTGCTTATTGTAAATATCTTGTATTTGTTTGAACACCTTTTCATGTCAAAGTTGGCCTCTGTGATTTTTCCGTGTTGGAAAGACTCTTTCTTGCACTGAGGTCTGCTTATTGTTAATATCTTGTATTTGTTTGAACACCTTTTCATGTCAAAGTTGGCCTCTGTGATTTTTCAGTGTTGGAAAGACTCTTTCTTGCACTGAGGTCTGCTTATTGTAAATATCTTGTACTTGTTTTTACACCTTTTCATGTCAAAGTTGGCCTCTGTGCTTTTTCAGTGTTGGAAAGACTCTTTCTTGCACTGAGGGTTGCTTATTGTAAATATCTTGTACTTGTTTGAACACCTTTTCATGTCAAAGTTTGCCTCTGTGCTTATCAGTGTTGGAAAGACTATTTCTTGCACTGAGGTCTGCTTATTGTAAATATCTTGTACTTGTTTTTACACCTTTTAATGTCAAAGTTGGCCTCTTTCAATTTTCAGTGTTGGAAAGCCTCTTTCTTGCACTGAGGTCTGCTTATTGTGAATACCTTGTACTTGTTTGAACACCTTTTAATGTCAAAGTTGGCCTCTGTGCTTATCAGTGTTGGACAGACTCTTTCTTGCACTGAGGTCTGCTTATTGTAAATATCTTGTACTTGTTTGAACACCTTTTCATGTCAAAGTTTGCCTCTGTGCTTATCAGTGTTGGAAAGACTATTTCTTGCACTGAGGTCTGCTTATTGTAAATATCTTGTACTTGTTTTTACACCTTTTAATGTCAAAGTTGGCCTCTTTCAATTTTCAGTGTTGGAAAGACTCTTTCTTGCACTGAGGTCTGCTTATTGTAAATATCTTGTACTTGTTTGAACACCTTTTCATGTCAAAGTTGGCCTCTGTGCTTATCAGTGTTGGAAAGACTCGTTCTTGCACTGAGGTCTGCTTATTGTTAATATCTTGTACTTGTTTTTAAAACTTTTAATGTCAAAGTTGGCCTCTTTGATTTTTCAGTGTTGGAAAGCCTCTTTCTTGCACTGAGGTCTGCTTATTGTGAATACCTTGTACTTGTTTGAACACCTTTTAATGTCAAAGTTGGCCTCTGTGCTTATCAGTGTTGGACAGACTCTTTCTTGCACTGAGGTCTGCTTATTGTAAATATCTTGTACTTGTTTTTACACCTTTTAATGTCAAAGTTGGCCTCTGTGCTTATCAGTGTTGGACAGACTCTTTCTTGCAATGAGGTCTGCTTATTGTAAATATCTTGTACTTGTTTTTACACCTTTTAATGTCAAAGTTGGCCTCTGTGCTTATCAGTGTTGGACAGACTCTTTCTTGCACTGAGGTCTGCTTATTGTAAATATCTTGTACTTGTTTGAACACCTTTTAATGTCAAAGTTGGCCTCTGTGCTCATCAGTGTTGGAAAGACTCTTTCTTGCACTGAGGTCTGCTTATTGTAAATATCTTGTACTTGTTTGAACACCTTTTAATGTCAAAGTTGGCCTCTGTGCTCATCAGTGTTGGAAAGACTCTTTCTTGCACTGAGGTCTGCTTATTGTAAATATCTTGTACTTGTTTGAACACCTTTTAATGTCAAAGTTGGCCTCTGTGATTTTTCCGTGTTGGAAAGACTCTTTCTTGCACTGAGGTCTGCTTATTGTAAATATCTTGTACTTGTTTTTACACCTTTTAATGTCAAAGTTGGCCTCTGTGCTTATCAGTGTTGGAAAGACTCTTTCTTGCACTGAGGTCTGCTTATTGTAAATATCTTGTACTTGTTTTTACACCTTTTAATGTCAAAGTTGGCCTCTTTCAATTTTCAGTGTTGGAAAGACTCTTTTTCTTGCACTGAGGCCTGCTTATTGTAAATATCTTGTACTTGTTTTTACACCTTTTCATGTCGAAGTTGGCCTCCGTGCTTATCAGTGTTGGAAAGACTCTTTCTTGCACTGAGGTCTGCTTATTGTAAATATCTTGTACTTGTTTTTACACCTTTTAATGTCAAAGTTGGCCTCTGTGCTTATCAGTGTTGGAAAGACTCTTTCTTGCACTGAGGTCTGCTTATTGTAAATATCTTGTACTTGTTTTTACACCTTTTCATGTCAAAGTTGGCCTCTGTGCTTATCAGTGTTGGACAGACTCTTTCTTGCACTGAGGGTTGCTTATTGTAAATATCTTGTACTTGTTTGAACACCTTTTAATGTCAAAGTTGGCCTCTGTGCTTTTTCAGTGTTGGAAAGACTCTTTCTTGCACTGAGGTCTCCTTATTGTAAATATCTTGTACTTGTTTTTACACCTTTTAATGTCAAAGTTGGCCTCTGTGCTTATCAGTGTTGGAAAGACTCTTTCTTGCGCTGAGGTCTGCTTATTGTAAATATCTTGTACTTGTTTGAACACCTTTTCATGTCAAAGTTTGCCTCTGTGCTTATCAGTGTTGGAAAGACTATTTCTTGCACTGAGGTCTGCTTATTGTAAATATCTTGTACTTGTTTTTACACCTTTTAATGTCAAAGTTGGCCTCTTTCAATTTTCAGTGTTGGAAAGCCTCTTTCTTGCACTGAGGTCTGCTTATTGTGAATACCTTGTACTTGTTTGAACACCTTTTAATGTCAAAGTTGGCCTCTGTGCTTATCAGTGTTGGACAGACTCTTTCTTGCACTGAGGTCTGCTTATTGTAAATATCTTGTACTTGTTTGAACACCTTTTCATGTCAAAGTTGGCCTCTGTGCTTATCAGTGTTGGAAAGACTATTTCTTGCACTGAGGTCTGCTTATTGTAAATATCTTGTACTTGTTTTTACACCTTTTAATGTCAAAGTTGGCCTCTTTCAATTTTCAGTGTTGGAAAGACTCTTTCTTGCACTGAGGTCTGCTTATTGTAAATATCTTGTACTTGTTTGAACACCTTTTCATGTCAAAGTTGGCCTCTGTGCTTATCAGTGTTGGAAAGACTCGTTCTTGCACTGAGGTCTGCTTATTGTTAATATCTTGTACTTGTTTTTAAAACTTTTAATGTCAAAGTTGGCCTCTTTGATTTTTCAGTGTTGGAAAGCCTCTTTCTTGCACTGAGGTCTGCTTATTGTGAATACCTTGTACTTGTTTGAACACCTTTTAATGTCAAAGTTGGCCTCTGTGCTTATCAGTGTTGGACAGACTCTTTCTTGCACTGAGGTCTGCTTATTGTAAATATCTTGTACTTGTTTTTACACCTTTTAATGTCAAAGTTGGCCTCTGTGCTTATCAGTGTTGGACAGACTCTTTCTTGCAATGAGGTCTGCTTATTGTAAATATCTTGTACTTGTTTTTACACCTTTTAATGTCAAAGTTGGCCTCTGTGCTTATCAGTGTTGGACAGACTCTTTCTTGCACTGAGGTCTGCTTATTGTAAATATCTTGTACTTGTTTGAACACCTTTTAATGTCAAAGTTGGCCTCTGTGCTCATCAGTGTTGGAAAGACTCTTTCTTGCACTGAGGTCTGCTTATTGTAAATATCTTGTACTTGTTTGAACACCTTTTAATGTCAAAGTTGGCCTCTGTGCTTTTTCAGTGTTGGAAAGACTCTTTCTTGCACTGAGGTCTGCTTATTGTAAATATCTTGTACTTGTTTTTACACCTTTTCATGTCAAAGTTGGCCTCTGTGCTTATCAGTGTTGGACAGACTCTTTCTTGCACTGAGGGTTGCTTATTGTAAATATCTTGTACTTGTTTGAACACCTTTTAATGTCAAAGTTGGCCTCTGTGCTTATCAGTGTTGGACAGACTCTTTCTTGCACTGAGGGTTGCTTATTGTAAATATCTTGTACTTGTTTGAACACCTTTTAATGTCAAAGTTGGCCTCTGTGCTCATCAGTGTTGGAAAGACTCTTTCTTGCACTGAGGTCTGCTTATTGTAAATATCTTGTATTTGTTTGAACACCTTTTCATGTCAAAGTTGGCCTCTGTGATTTTTCCGTGTTGGAAAGACTCTTTCTTGCACTGAGGTCTGCTTATTGTTAATATCTTGTATTTGTTTGAACACCTTTTCATGTCAAAGTTGGCCTCTGTGATTTTTCAGTGTTGGAAAGACTCTTTCTTGCACTGAGGTCTGCTTATTGTAAATATCTTGTACTTGTTTTTACACCTTTTCATGTCAAAGTTGGCCTCTGTGCTTTTTCAGTGTTGGAAAGACTCTTTCTTGCACTGAGGGTTGCTTATTGTAAATATCTTGTACTTGTTTGAACACCTTTTCATGTCAAAGTTTGCCTCTGTGCTTATCAGTGTTGGAAAGACTATTTCTTGCACTGAGGTCTGCTTATTGTAAATATCTTGTACTTGTTTTTACACCTTTTAATGTCAAAGTTGGCCTCTTTCAATTTTCAGTGTTGGAAAGCCTCTTTCTTGCACTGAGGTCTGCTTATTGTGAATACCTTGTACTTGTTTGAACACCTTTTAATGTCAAAGTTGGCCTCTGTGCTTATCAGTGTTGGACAGACTCTTTCTTGCACTGAGGTCTGCTTATTGTAAATATCTTGTACTTGTTTGAACACCTTTTCATGTCAAAGTTTGCCTCTGTGCTTATCAGTGTTGGAAAGACTATTTCTTGCACTGAGGTCTGCTTATTGTAAATATCTTGTACTTGTTTTTACACCTTTTAATGTCAAAGTTGGCCTCTTTCAATTTTCAGTGTTGGAAAGACTCTTTCTTGCACTGAGGTCTGCTTATTGTAAATATCTTGTACTTGTTTGAACACCTTTTCATGTCAAAGTTGGCCTCTGTGCTTATCAGTGTTGGAAAGACTCGTTCTTGCACTGAGGTCTGCTTATTGTTAATATCTTGTACTTGTTTTTAAAACTTTTAATGTCAAAGTTGGCCTCTTTGATTTTTCAGTGTTGGAAAGCCTCTTTCTTGCACTGAGGTCTGCTTATTGTGAATACCTTGTACTTGTTTGAACACCTTTTAATGTCAAAGTTGGCCTCTGTGCTTATCAGTGTTGGACAGACTCTTTCTTGCACTGAGGTCTGCTTATTGTAAATATCTTGTACTTGTTTTTACACCTTTTAATGTCAAAGTTGGCCTCTGTGCTTATCAGTGTTGGACAGACTCTTTCTTGCAATGAGGTCTGCTTATTGTAAATATCTTGTACTTGTTTTTACACCTTTTAATGTCAAAGTTGGCCTCTGTGCTCATCAGTGTTGGAAAGACTCTTTCTTGCACTGAGGTCTGCTTATTGTAAATATCTTGTACTTGTTTGAACACCTTTTAATGTCAAAGTTGGCCTCTGTGCTCATCAGTGTTGGAAAGACTCTTTCTTGCACTGAGGTCTGCTTATTGTAAATATCTTGTACTTGTTTGAACACCTTTTAATGTCAAAGTTGGCCTCTGTGCTTTTTCAGTGTTGGAAAGACTCTTTCTTGCACTGAGGTCTGCTTATTGCAAATATCTTGTACTTGTTTTTACACCTTTTCATGTCAAAGTTGGCCTCTGTGCTTATCAGTGTTGGACAGACTCTTTCTTGCACTGAGGGTTGCTTATTGTAAATATCTTGTACTTGTTTGAACACCTTTTAATGTCAAAGTTGGCCTCTGTGCTTATCAGTGTTGGACAGACTCTTTCTTGCACTGAGGGTTGCTTATTGTAAATATCTTGTACTTGTTTGAACACCTTTTAATGTCAAAGTTGGCCTCTGTGCTCATCAGTGTTGGAAAGACTCTTTCTTGCACTGAGGTCTGCTTATTGTAAATATCTTGTATTTGTTTGAACACCTTTTCATGTCAAAGTTGGCCTCTGTGATTTTTCCGTGTTGGAAAGACTCTTTCTTGCACTGAGGTCTGCTTATTGTTAATATCTTGTATTTGTTTGAACACCTTTTCATGTCAAAGTTGGCCTCTGTGATTTTTCAGTGTTGGAAAGACTCTTTCTTGCACTGAGGTCTGCTTATTGTAAATATCTTGTACTTGTTTTTACACCTTTTCATGTCAAAGTTGGCCTCTGTGCTTTTTCAGTGTTGGAAAGACTCTTTCTTGCACTGAGGGTTGCTTATTGTAAATATCTTGTACTTGTTTGAACACCTTTTCATGTCAAAGTTGGCCTCTGTGCTCATCAGTGTTGGAAAGACTCTTTCTTGCACTGAGGTCTGCTTATTGTAAATATCTTGTATTTGTTTGAACACCTTTTCATGTCAAAGTTGGCCTCTGTGATTTTTCCGTGTTGGAAAGACTCTTTCTTGCACTGAGGTCTGCTTATTGTTAATATCTTGTATTTGTTTGAACACCTTTTCATGTCAAAGTTGGCCTCTGTGATTTTTCAGTGTTGTAAAGACTCTTTCTTGCACTGAGGTCTGCTTATTGTAAATATCTTGTACTTGTTTTTACACCTTTTCATGTCAAAGTTGGCCTCTGTGCTTTTTCAGTGTTGGAAAGACTCTTTCTTGCACTGAGGTCTGCTTATTGTTAATATCTTGTATTTGTTTGAATACCTTTTCATGTCAAAGTTGGCCTCTGTGCTTATCAGTGTTGGACAGACTCTTTCTTGCAATGAGGTCTGCTTATTGTAAATATCTTGTACTTGTTTTTACACCTTTTAATGTCAAAGTTGGCCTCTGTGCTTATCAGTGTTGGACAGACTCTTTCTTGCACTGAGGTCTGCTTATTGTAAATATCTTGTACTTGTTTGAACACCTTTTAATGTCAAAGTTGGCCTCTGTGCTCATCAGTGTTGGAAAGACTCTTTCTTGCACTGAGGTCTGCTTATTGTAAATATCTTGTACTTGTTTGAACACCTTTTAATGTCAAAGTTGGCCTCTGTGCTCATCAGTGTTGGAAAGACTCTTTCTTGCACTGAGGTCTGCTTATTGTAAATATCTTGTACTTGTTTGAACACCTTTTAATGTCAAAGTTGGCCTCTGTGCTTTTTCAGTGTTGGAAAGACTCTTTCTTGCACTGAGGTCTGCTTATTGCAAATATCTTGTACTTGTTTTTACACCTTTTCATGTCAAAGTTGGCCTCTGTGCTTATCAGTGTTGGACAGACTCTTTCTTGCACTGAGGGTTGCTTATTGTAAATATCTTGTACTTGTTTGAACACCTTTTAATGTCAAAGTTGGCCTCTGTGCTTATCAGTGTTGGACAGACTCTTTCTTGCACTGAGGGTTGCTTATTGTAAATATCTTGTACTTGTTTGAACACCTTTTAATGTCAAAGTTGGCCTCTGTGCTCATCAGTGTTGGAAAGACTCTTTCTTGCACTGAGGTCTGCTTATTGTAAATATCTTGTATTTGTTTGAACACCTTTTCATGTCAAAGTTGGCCTCTGTGATTTTTCAGTGTTGGAAAGACTCTTTCTTGCACTGAGGTCTGCTTATTGTAAATATCTTGTACTTGTTTTTACACCTTTTCATGTCAAAGTTGGCCTCTGTGCTTTTTCAGTGTTGGAAAGACTCTTTCTTGCACTGAGGGTTGCTTATTGTAAATATCTTGTACTTGTTTGAACACCTTTTCATGTCAAAGTTGGCCTCTGTGCTCATCAGTGTTGGAAAGACTCTTTCTTGCACTGAGGTCTGCTTATTGTAAATATCTTGTATTTGTTTGAACACCTTTTCATGTCAAAGTTGGCCTCTGTGATTTTTCCGTGTTGGAAAGACTCTTTCTTGCACTGAGGTCTGCTTATTGTTAATATCTTGTATTTGTTTGAACACCTTTTCATGTCAAAGTTGGCCTCTGTGATTTTTCAGTGTTGTAAAGACTCTTTCTTGCACTGAGGTCTGCTTATTGTAAATATCTTGTACTTGTTTTTACACCTTTTCATGTCAAAGTTGGCCTCTGTGCTTTTTCAGTGTTGGAAAGACTCTTTCTTGCACTGAGGTCTGCTTATTGTTAATATCTTGTATTTGTTTGAATACCTTTTCATGTCAAAGTTGGCCTCTGTGATTTTTCCGTGTTGGAAAGACTCTTTCTTGCACTGAGGTCTGCTTATTGTAAATATCTTGTATTTGTTTGAATACCTTTTCATGTCAAAGTTGGCCTCTGTGATTTTTCCGTGTTGGAAAGACTCTTTCTTGCACTGAGGTCTGCTTATTGTTAATATCTTGTATTTGTTTGAATACCTTTTCATGTCAAAGTTGGCCTCTGTGATTTTTCCGTGTTGGAAAGACTCTTTCTTGCACTGAGGTCTGCTTATTGTAAATATCTTGTACTTGTTTTTACACCTTTAAATGTCAAAGTTGGCCTCTGTGCTTTTTCAGTGTTGGAAAGACTCCTTCTTGCACTGAGGTCTGCTTATTGTTAGTATCTTGTATTTGTTTGAACACCTTTTCATGTCAAAGTTGGCCTCTGTGCTTTTTCAGTGTTGGAAAGACTCTTTCTTGCACTGAGGTCTGCTCATTGTTAATATCTTGTATTTGTTTGAACACCTTTTCATGTCAAAGTTGGCCTCTGTGATTTTTCCGTGTTGGAAAGACTCTTTCTTGCACTGAGGGCTGCTTATTGTAAATATCTTGTACTTGTTTTTACACCTTTTAATGTCAAAGTTGGCCTCTGTGCTTATCAGTGTTGGAAAGACTCTTTCTTGCACTGAGGTCTGCTTATTGTAAATATCTTGTACTTGTTTTTACACCTTTTAATGTCAAAGTTGGCCTCTGTGCTTTTTCATTGTTGGAAAGACTCTTTCTTGCACTGAGGTCTGCTTATTGTAAATATCTTGTACTTGTTTGAACACCTTTTCATGTCAAAGTTGGCCTCTGTGATTTTTCCGTGTTGGAAAGACTCTTTCTTGCACTGAGGTTTGCTTATTGTAAATATCTTGTACTTGTTTTTACACCTTTTAATGTCAAAGTTGGCCTCTGTGCTTATCAGTGTTGGAAAGACTCTTTCTTGCACTGAGGTCTGCTTATTGTAAATATCTTGTACTTGTTTTTACACCTTTTAATGTCAAAGTTGGCCTCTGTGCTTATCAGTGTTGGAAAGACTCTTTTTTGCACTGAGGTCTGCTTATTGTAAATATCTTGTACTTGTTTTTACACCTTTTCATGTCAAAGTTGGCCTCTGTGCTTATCAGTGTTGGAAAGACTCTTTTTTGCACTGAGGGTTGCTTATTGTAAATATCTTGTACTTGTTTGAACACCTTTTAATGTCAAAGTTGACCTCTGTGCTTATCAGTGTTGGACAGACTCTTTCTTGCACTGAGGGTTGCTTATTGTAAATATCTTGTACTTGTTTGAACACCTTTTAATGTCAAAGTTGGCCTCTGTGCTCATCAGTGTTGGAAAGACTCTTTCTTGCACTGAGGTCTGCTTATTGTAAATATCTTGTACTTGTTTGAACACCTTTTAATGTCAAAGTTGGCCTCTGTGCTCATCAGTGTTGGAAAGACTCTTTCTTGCACTGAGGTCTGCTTATTGTAAATATCTTGTACTTGTTTGAACACCTTTTAATGTCAAAGTTGGCCTCTGTGCTCATCAGTGTTGGAAAGACTCTTTCTTGCACTGAGGTCTGCTTATTGTAAATATCTTGTACTTGTTTGAACACCTTTTAATGTCAAAGTTGGCCTCTGTGCTTATCAGTGTTGGACAGACTCTTTCTTGCACTGAGGGTTGCTTATTGTAAATATCTTGTACTTGTTTGAACACCTTTTAATGTCAAAGTTGGCCTCTGTGCTTTTTCAGTGTTGGAAAGACTCTTTCTTGCACTGAGGGTTGCTTATTGTAAATATCTTGTACTTGTTTGAACACCTTTTAATGTCAAAGTTGGCCTCTGTGCTTATCAGTGTTGGACAGACTCTTTCTTGCACTGAGGGTTGCTTATTGTAAATATCTTGTACTTGTTTGAACACCTTTTAATGTCAAAGTTGGCCTCTGTGCTTTTTCAGTGTTGGAAAGACTCTTTCTTGCACTGAGGTCTGCTTATTGTAAATATCTTGTACTTGTTTGAACACCTTTTCATGTCAAAGTTGGCCTCTGTGCTTATTCAGTGTTGGAAAGCCTCTTTCTTGCACTGAGGTCTGCTTATTGTAAATATCTTGTACTTGTTTTTACACCTTTTCATGTCAAAGTTGGCCTCTGTGCTTTTTCAGTGTTGGAAAGACTCTTTCTTTCACTGAGGTCTGCTTATTGTTAATATCTTGTATTTGTTTGAACACCTTTTCATGTCAAAGTTGGCCTCTGTGATTTTTCCGTGTTGGAAAGACTCTTTCTTGCACTGAGGTCTGCTTATTGTAAATATCTTGTACTTGTTTTTACACCTTTAAATGTCAAAGTTGGCCTCTGTGCTTTTTCAGTGTTGGAAAGACTCTTTCTTGCACTGAGGTCTGCTTATTGTAAATATCTTGTACTTGTTTTTACACCTTTTCATGTCAAAGTTGGCCTCTGTGCTTATCAGTGTTGGACAGACTCTTTCTTGCACTGAGGGTTGCTTATTGTAAATATCTTGTACTTGTTTGAACACCTTTTAATGTCAAAGTTGGCCTCTGTGCTCATCAGTGTTGGAAAGACTCTTTCTTGCACTGAGGTCTGCTTATTGTAAATATCTTGTACTTGTTTTTACACCTTTTCATGTCAAAGTTGGCCTCTGTGCTTATCAGTGTTGGACAGACTCTTTCTTGCACTGAGGGTTGCTTATTGTAAATATCTTGTACTTGTTTGAACACCTTTTAATGTCAAAGTTGGCCTCTGTGCTTTTTCAGTGTTGGAAAGACTCTTTCTTGCACTGAGGTCTGCTTATTGTAAATATCTTGTACTTGTTTGAACACCTTTTCATGTCAAAGTTGGCCTCTGTGCTTATTCAGTGTTGGAAAGCCTCTTTCTTGCACTGAGGTCTGCTTATTGTAAATATCTTGTACTTGTTTTTACACCTTTTCATGTCAAAGTTGGCCTCTGTGCTTTTTCAGTGTTGGAAAGACTCTTTCTTGCAATGAGTTCTGCTTATTGTAAATATCTTGTACTTGTTTTTACACCTTTTCATGTCAAAGTTGGCCTCTGTGCTTATCAGTGTTGGAAAGACTCTTTCTTGCACTGAGGTCTGCTTATTGTAAATATCTTGTTCTTGTTTGAACACCTTTTAATGTCAAAGTTGGCCTCTGTGATTTTTCCATGTTGGAAAGACTCTTTCTTGCACTGAGGTTTGCTTATTGTAAATATCTTGTACTTGTTCTTACACCTTTTAATGTCAAAGTTGGCCTCTGTGCTTATCAGTGTTGGAAAGACTCTTTCTTGCAATGAGTTCTGCTTATTGTAAATATCTTGTACTTGTTTTTACACCTTTTCATGTCAAAGTTGGCCTCTGTGCTTATCAGTGTTGGAAAGACTCTTTCTTGCACTGAGGTCTGCTTATTGTAAATATCTTGTACTTGTTTTTACACCTTTTCATGTCAAAGTTGGCCTCTGTGCTTATCAGTGTTGGAAAGACTCTTTCTTGCACTGAGGTTTGCTTATTGTAAATATCTTGTACTTGTTCTTACACCTTTTAATGTCAAAGTTGGCCTCTGTGCTTATCAGTGTTGGAAAGACTCTTTCTTGCACTGAGGTCTGCTAATTGTAAATATCTTGTACTTGTTTTTACACCTTTTAATGTCAAAGTTGGCCTCTGTGCTTTTTCAGTGTTGGAAAGACTCTTTCTTGCACTGAGGTCTGCTTATTGTAAATATCTTGTACTTGTTTGAACACCTTTTCATGTCAAAGTTGGCCTCTGTGATTTTTCCGTGTTGGAAAGACTCTTTCTTGCACTGAGGTCTGCTTATTGTAAATATCTTGTACTTGTTTTTACACCTTTTAATGTCAAAGTTGGCCTCTGTGCTTTTTCAGTGTTGGAAAGACTCTTTCTTGCACTGAGGTCTGCTTATTGTAAATATCTTGTACTTGTTTGAACACCTTTTCATGTCAAAGTTGGCCTCTGTGCTTATTCAGTGTTGGAAAGCCTCTTTCTTGCACTGAGGTCTGCTTATTGTAAATATCTTGTACTTGTTTTTACACCTTTTCATGTCAAAGTTGGCCTCTGTGCTTTTTCAGTGTTGGAAAGACTCTTTCTTTCACTGAGGTCTGCTTATTGTTAATATCTTGTATTTGTTTGAACACCTTTTCATGTCAAAGTTGGCCTCTGTGATTTTTCCGTGTTGGAAAGACTCTTTCTTGCACTGAGGTCTGCTTATTGTAAATATCTTGTACTTGTTTTTACACCTTTAAATGTCAAAGTTGGCCTCTGTGCTTTTTCAGTGTTGGAAAGACTCTTTCTTGCACTGAGGTCTGCTTATTGTAAATATCTTGTACTTGTTTTTACACCTTTTCATGTCAAAGTTGGCCTCTGTGCTTATCAGTGTTGGAAAGACTCTTTCTTGCACTGAGGTCTGCTTATTGTAAATATCTTGTACTTGTTTTTACACCTTTTCATGTCAAAGTTGGCCTCTGTGCTTATCAGTGTTGGACAGACTCTTTCTTGCACTGAGGGTTGCTTATTGTAAATATCTTGTACTTGTTTGAACACCTTTTAATGTCAAAGTTGGCCTCTGTGCTCATCAGTGTTGGAAAGACTCTTTCTTGCACTGAGGTCTGCTTATTGTAAATATCTTGTACTTGTTTTTACACCTTTTCATGTCAAAGTTGGCCTCTGTGCTTATCAGTGTTGGACAGACTCTTTCTTGCACTGAGGGTTGCTTATTGTAAATATCTTGTACTTGTTTGAACACCTTTTAATGTCAAAGTTGGCCTCTGTGCTTTTTCAGTGTTGGAAAGACTCTTTCTTGCACTGAGGGTTGCTTATTGTAAATATCTTGTACTTGTTTGAACACCTTTTAATGTCAAAGTTGGCCTCTGTGCTTATCAGTGTTGGACAGACTCTTTCTTGCACTGAGGGTTGCTTATTGTAAATATCTTGTACTTGTTTGAACACCTTTTAATGTCAAAGTTGGCCTCTGTGCTTTTTCAGTGTTGGAAAGACTCTTTCTTGCACTGAGGTCTGCTTATTGTAAATATCTTGTACTTGTTTGAACACCTTTTCATGTCAAAGTTGGCCTCTGTGCTTATTCAGTGTTGGAAAGCCTCTTTCTTGCACTGAGGTCTGCTTATTGTAAATATCTTGTACTTGTTTTTACACCTTTTCATGTCAAAGTTGGCCTCTGTGCTTTTTCAGTGTTGGAAAGACTCTTTCTTGCAATGAGTTCTGCTTATTGTAAATATCTTGTACTTGTTTTTACACCTTTTCATGTCAAAGTTGGCCTCTGTGCTTATCAGTGTTGGAAAGACTCTTTCTTGCACTGAGGTCTGCTTATTGTAAATATCTTGTTCTTGTTTGAACACCTTTTAATGTCAAAGTTGGCCTCTGTGATTTTTCCATGTTGGAAAGACTCTTTCTTGCACTGAGGTTTGCTTATTGTAAATATCTTGTACTTGTTCTTACACCTTTTAATGTCAAAGTTGGCCTCTGTGCTTATCAGTGTTGGAAAGACTCTTTCTTGCAATGAGTTCTGCTTATTGTAAATATCTTGTACTTGTTTTTACACCTTTTCATGTCAAAGTTGGCCTCTGTGCTTATCAGTGTTGGAAAGACTCTTTCTTGCACTGAGGTCTGCTTATTGTAAATATCTTGTACTTGTTTTTACACCTTTTCATGTCAAAGTTGGCCTCTGTGCTTATCAGTGTTGGAAAGACTCTTTCTTGCACTGAGGTCTGCTAATTGTAAATATCTTGTACTTGTTTTTACACCTTTTAATGTCAAAGTTGGCCTCTGTGCTTTTTCAGTGTTGGAAAGACTCTTTCTTGCACTGAGGTCTGCTTATTGTAAATATCTTGTACTTGTTTGAACACCTTTTCATGTCAAAGTTGGCCTCTGTGATTTTTCCGTGTTGGAAAGACTCTTTCTTGCACTGAGGTCTGCTTATTGTAAATATCTTGTACTTGTTTTTACACCTTTTCATGTCAAAGTTGGCCTCTGTGATTTTTCCGTGTTGGAAAGACTCTTTCTTGCACTGAGGTCTGCTTATTGTAAATATCTTGTACTTGTTTTTACACCTTTTCATGTCAAAGTTGGCCTCTGTGCTTAGCAGTGTTGGAAAGACTCTTTCTTGTACTGAGGTCTGCTTATTGTAAATATCTTGTACTTGTTTTTACACCTTTTAATGTCAAAGTTGGCCTCTGTGCTTATCAGTGTTGGAAAGACTCTTTCTTGCACTGAGGTCTGCTTATTGTAAATATCTTGTACTTGTTTGAACACCTTTTAATGTCAAAGTTGGCCTCTGTGCTTATCAGTGTTGGACAGACTCTTTCTTGCACTGAGGTCTGCTTATTGTAAATATCTTGTACTTGTTTTTGCACCTTTTAATGTCAAAGTTGGCCTCTTTCATTTTTCAGTGTTGGAAAGACTCTTTCTTGCACTGAGGTCTGCTAATTGTAAATATCTTGTACTTGTTTTTACACCTTTTAATGTCAAAGTTGGCCTCTGTGCTTATCAGTGTTGGAAAGACTCTTTCTTGCACTGAGGTCTGCTTATTGTAAATATCTTGTACTTGTTTTTGGACCTTTTAATGTCAAAGTTGGCCTCTTTCATTTTTCAGTGTTGGAAAGACTCTTTCTTGCACTGAGGTCTGCTTATTGTAAATATCTTGTACTTGTTTTTACACCTTTTAATGTCAAAGTTGGCCTTTGTGATTTTTCCGTGTTGGAAAGACTCTTTCTTGCACTGAGGTCTGCTTATTGTAAATATCTTGTACTTGTTTTTACACCTTTTAATGTCAAAGTTGGCCTCTGTGCTTTTTCAGTGTTGGAAAGACTCTTTCTTGCACTGAGGTCTGCTTATTGTAAATATCTTGTACTTGTTTTTACACCTTTTCATGTCAAAGTTGGCCTCTGTGTTTATCAGTGTTGGAAAGACTCTTTCTTGCGCTGAGGTCTGCTTATTGTAAATATCTTGTACTTGTTTTTACACCTTTTCATGTCAAAGTTGGCCTCTTTCATTTTTCAGTGTTGGAAAGACTCTTTCTTGCACTGAGGTCTGCTTATTGTAAATATCTTGTACTTGTTTTTGCACCTTTTAATGTCAAAATTCGCCTCTGTGCTTTTTCAGTGTTGGAAAGACTCTTTCTTGCACTGAGGTCTGCTTATTGTAAATATCTTGTACTTGTTTTTACACCTTTTAATGTCAAAGTTAGCCTCTGTGCTCATCAGTGTTGGAAAGACTCTTTCTTGCACTGAGGTCTGCTTATTGTAAATATCTTGTACTTGTTTTTACACCTTTTAATGTCAAAGTTGGCCTCTTTCAATTTTCAGTGTTGGAAAGACTCTTTTTCTTGCACTGAGGTCTGCTTATTGTAAATATCTTGTACTTGTTTGAACACCTTTTAATGTCAAAGTTGGCCTCTGTACTTATCAGTGTTGGAAAGACTCTTTCTTGCACTGAGGTCTGCTTATTGTAAATATCTTGTACTTGTTTTTACACCTTTTAATGTCAAAGTTGGCCTTTGTGCTTATCAGTGTTTGAAAGACTCTTTCTTGCACTGAGGTCTGCTTATTGTAAATATCTTGTACTTGTTTTTACACCTTTTAATGTCAAAGTTGGCCTTTGTGCTCATCAGTGTTGGAAAGACTCTTTCTTGCACTGAGGTCTGCTTATTGTAAATATCTTGTACTTGTTTGAACACCTTTTCATGTCAAAGTTGGCCTCTGTGCTTTTTCAGTGTTGGAAAGACTCTTTCTTGCACTGAGGTCTGCTTATTGTTAATATCTTGTATTTTGTTTGAACACCTTTTAATGTCAAAGTTGGCCTCTGTGCTTATCAGTGTTGGAAAGCCTCTTTCTTGCACTGAGGTCTGCTTATTGTAAATATCTTGTACTTGTTTTTACACCTTTTAATGTCAAAGTTGGCCTCTGTGCTTTTTCAGTGTTGGAAAGACTCTTTCTTGCACTGAGGTCTGCTTATTGTAAATATCTTGTACTTGTTTGAACACCTTTTCATGTCAAAGTTGGCCTCTGTGCTTATCAGTGTTGGAACGACTCTTTCTTGCACTGAGGTCTGCTTATTGTAAATATCTTGTACTTGTTTGAACACCTTTTCATGTCAAAGTTGGCCTCTGTGCTTATCAGTGTTGGAAAGACTCTTTCTTGCACTGAGGTCTGCTTATTGTAAATATCTTGTACTTGTTTTTGCACCTTTTCATGTCAAAGTTGGCCTCTGTGATTTTTCCGTGTTGGAAACTCTTTTTCTTGCACTGAGGTCTGCTTATTGTGAATATCTTGTACTTGTTTTTGCACCTTTTAATGTCAAAGTTGGCCTCTGTGCTCATCAGTGTTGGAAAGACTCTTTCTTGCACTGAGGTCTGCTTATTGTAAATATCTTGTACTTGTTTTTACACCTTTTAATGTCAAAGTTGGCCTCTTTCATTTTTCAGTGTTGGAAAGACTCTTTCTTGCACTGAGGTCTGCTTATTGTAAATATCTTGTATTTGTTTGAACACCTTTTAATGTCAAAGTTGGCCTCTGTGCTTATCAGTGTTGGAAAGACTCTTTCTTGCACTGAGGTCTGCTTATTGTAAACATCTTGTACTTGTTTGAACACCTTTTCATGTCAAAGTTGGCCTCTGTGATTTTTCCGTGTTGGAAAGACTCTTTCTTGCACTGAGGTCTGCTTATTGTAAATATCTTGTACTTGTTCTTACACCTTTTCATGTCAAAGTTGGCCTCTGTGTTTATCAGTGTTGGAAAGACTCTTTCTTGCACTGAGGTCTGCTTATTGTAAATATCTTGTACTTGTTCTTACACCTTTTCATGTCAAAGTTGGCCTCTGTGATTTTTCCGTGTTGGAAAGACTCTTTCTTGCACTGAGGTCTGCTTATTGTAAATATCTTGTACTTGTTTTTGGACCTTTTAATGTCAAAGTTGGCCTCTGTGCTTATCAGTGTTGGAAAGACTCTTTCTTGCACTGAGGTCTGCTTATTGTAAATATCTTGTACTTGTTTTTACAACTTTTAATGTCAAAGTTGGCCTCTGTGCTTATCAGTGTTAGAAAGACTCTTTCTTGCACTGAGGTCTGCTTATTGTTAATATCTTGTACTTGTTTTTACAACTTTTAATGTCAAAGTTGGCCTCTGTGCTTATCAGTGTTGGAAAGACTCTTTCTTGCACTGAGGTCTGCTTATTGTAAATATCTTGTACTTGTTTTTGGACCTTTTAATGTCAAAGTTGGCCTCTTTCATTTTTCAGTGTTGGAAAGACTCTTTCTTGCACTGAGGTCTGCTTATTGTAAATATCTTGTACTTGTTTTTACACCTTTTAATGTCAAAGTTGGCCTCTTTCATTTTTCAGTGTTGGAAAGACTCTTTCTTGCACTGAGGTCTGCTTATTGTAAATATCTTGTACTTGTTTTTACACCTTTTAATGTCAAAGTTGGCCTCTGTGCTTAGCAGTGTTGGAAAGACTCTTTCTTGCACTGAGGTCTGCTTATTGTAAATATCTTGTACTTGTTTGAACACCTTTTCATGTCAAAGTTGGCCTTTGTGATTTTTCCGTGTTGGAAAGACTCTTTCTTGCACTGAGGTCTGCTTATTGTAAATATCTTGTACTTGTTTTTACACCTTTTCATGTCAAAGTTGGCCTCTGTGTTTATCAGTGTTGGAAAGACTCTTTCTTGCGCTGAGGTCTGCTTATTCTAAATATCTTGTACTTGTTTTTACACCTTTTCATGTCAAAGTTGGCCTCTTTCATTTTTCAGTGTTGGAAAGACTCTTTCTTGCACTGAGGTCTGCTTATTGTAAATATCTTGTACTTGTTTTTGCACCTTTTAATGTCAAAATTCGCCTCTGTGCTTTTTCAGTGTTGGAAAGACTCTTTCTTGCACTGAGGTCTGCTTATTGTAAATATCTTGTACTTGTTTTTACACCTTTTAATGTCAAAGTTAGCCTCTGTGCTCATCAGTGTTGGAAAGACTCTTTCTTGCACTGAGGTCTGCTTATTGTAAATATCTTGTACTTGTTTTTACACCTTTTAATGTCAAAGTTGGCCTCTTTCAATTTTCAGTGTTGGAAAGACTCTTTTTCTTGCACTGAGGTCTGCTTATTGTAAATATCTTGTACTTGTTTGAACACCTTTTAATGTCAAAGTTGGCCTCTGTACTTATCAGTGTTGGAAAGACTCTTTCTTGCACTGAGGTCTGCTTATTGTAAATATCTTGTACTTGTTTTTACACCTTTTAATGTCAAAGTTGGCCTTTGTGCTTATCAGTGTTTGAAAGACTCTTTCTTGCACTGAGGTCTGCTTATTGTAAATATCTTGTACTTGTTTTTACACCTTTTAATGTCAAAGTTGGCCTTTGTGCTCATCAGTGTTGGAAAGACTCTTTCTTGCACTGAGGTCTGCTTATTGTAAATATCTTGTACTTGTTTGAACACCTTTTCATGTCAAAGTTGGCCTCTGTGCTTTTTCAGTGTTGGAAAGACTCTTTCTTGCACTGAGGTCTGCTTATTGTTAATATCTTGTATTTTGTTTGAACACCTTTTAATGTCAAAGTTGGCCTCTGTGCTTATCAGTGTTGGAAAGGCTCTTTCTTGCACTGAGGTCTGCTTATTGTAAATATCTTGTACTTGTTTTTACACCTTTTAATGTCAAAGTTGGCCTCTGTGCTTTTTCAGTGTTGGAAAGACTCTTTCTTGCACTGAGGTCTGCTTATTGTAAATATCTTGTACTTGTTTGAACACCTTTTCACGTCAAAGTTGGCCTCTGTGCTTTTTCAGTGTTGGAAAGACTCTTTCTTGCACTGAGGTCTGCTTATTGTAAATATCTTGTACTTGTTTGAACACCTTTTCATGTCAAAGTTGGCCTCTGTGCTTATCAGTGTTGGAACGACTCTTTCTTGCACTGAGGTCTGCTTATTGTAAATATCTTGTACTTGTTTGAACACCTTTTCATGTCAAAGTTGGCCTCTGTGCTTATCAGTGTTGGAAAGACTCTTTCTTGCACTGAGGTCTGCTTATTGTAAATATCTTGTACTTGTTTTTGCACCTTTTCATGTCAAAGTTGGCCTCTGTGATTTTTCCGTGTTGGAAACTCTTTTTCTTGCACTGAGGTCTGCTTATTGTGAATATCTTGTACTTGTTTTTGCACCTTTTAATGTCAAAGTTGGCCTCTGTGTTCATCAGTGTTGGAAAGACTCTTTCTTGCACTGAGGTCTGCTTATTGTAAATATCTTGTACTTGTTTTTACACCTTTTAATGTCAAAGTTGGCCTCTTTCATTTTTCAGTGTTGGAAAGACTCTTTCTTGCACTGAGGTCTGCTTATTGTAAATATCTTGTATTTGTTTGAACACCTTTTAATGTCAAAGTTGGCCTCTGTGCTTATCAGTGTTGGAAAGACTCTTTCTTGCACTGAGGTCTGCTTATTGTAAACATCTTGTACTTGTTTTTACACCTTTTCATGTCAAAGTTGGCCTCTGTGATTTTTCCGTGTTGGAAAGACTCTTTCTTGCACTGAGGTCTGCTTATTGTAAATATCTTGTACTTGTTCTTACACCTTTTCATGTCAAAGTTGGCCTCTGTGTTTATCAGTGTTGGAAAGACTCTTTCTTGCACTGAGGTCTGCTTATTGTAAATATCTTGTACTTGTTCTTACACCTTTTCATGTCAAAGTTGGCCTCTGTGATTTTTCCGTGTTGGAAAGACTCTTTCTTGCACTGAGGTCTGCTTATTGTAAATATCTTGTACTTGTTCTTACACCTTTTAATGTCAAAGTTGGCCTCTGTGCTTATCAGTGTTGGAAAGACTCTTTCTTGCACTGAGGTCTGCTTATTGTAAATATCTTGTACTTGTTTTTACACCTTTTCATGTCAAAGTTGGCCTCTTTCAATTTTCAGTGTTGGAAAGACTCTTTCTTGCACTGAGGTCTGCTTATTGTTAATATCTTGTACTTGTTTTTACAACTTTTAATGTCAAAGTTGGCCTCTTTCAATTTTCAGTGTTGGAAAGACTCTTTCTTGCACTGAGGTCTGCTTATTGTAAATATCTTGTACTTGTTTTTACACCTTTTCATGTCAAAGTTGGCCTCTGTGCTTATCAGTGTTGGAAAGCCTCTTTCTTGCACTGAGGTCTGCTTATTGTAAATATCTTGTACTTGTTTTTACACCTTTTAATGTCAAAGTTGGCCTCTGTGCTTTTTCAGTGTTGGAAAGACTCTTTCTTGCACTGAGGTCTGCTTATTGTTAATATCTTGTATTTTGTTTGAACACCTTTTAATGTCAAAGTTGGCCTCTGTGCTTATCAGTGTTGGAAAGCCTCTTTCTTGCACTGAGGTCTGCTTATTGTAAATATCTTGTACTTGTTTTTACACCTTTTAATGTCAAAGTTGGCCTCTGTGCTTTTTCAGTGTTGGAAAGACTCTTTCTTGCACTGAGGTCTGCTTATTGTAAATATCTTGTACTTGTTTGAACACCTTTTCACGTCAAAGTTGGCCTCTGTGCTTTTTCAGTGTTGGAAAGACTCTTTCTTGCACTGAGGTCTGCTTATTGTAAATATCTTGTACTTGTTTGAACACCTTTTCATGTCAAAGTTGGCCTCTGTGCTTATCAGTGTTGGAACGACTCTTTCTTGCACTGAGGTCTGCTTATTGTAAATATCTTGTACTTGTTTGAACACCTTTTCATGTCAAAGTTGGCCTCTGTGCTTATCAGTGTTGGAAAGACTCTTTCTTGCACTGAGGTCTGCTTATTGTAAATATCTTGTACTTGTTTTTGCACCTTTTCATGTCAAAGTTGGCCTCTGTGATTTTTCCGTGTTGGAAACTCTTTTTCTTGCACTGAGGTCTGCTTATTGTGAATATCTTGTACTTGTTTTTGCACCTTTTAATGTCAAAGTTGGCCTCTGTGCTCATCAGTGTTGGAAAGACTCTTTCTTGCACTGAGGTCTGCTTATTGTAAATATCTTGTACTTGTTTTTACACCTTTTAATGTCAAAGTTGGCCTCTTTCATTTTTCAGTGTTGGAAAGACTCTTTCTTGCACTGAGGTCTGCTTATTGTAAATATCTTGTATTTGTTTGAACACCTTTTAATGTCAAAGTTGGCCTCTGTGCTTATCAGTGTTGGAAAGACTCTTTCTTGCACTGAGGTCTGCTTATTGTAAACATCTTGTACTTGTTTGAACACCTTTTCATGTCAAAGTTGGCCTCTGTGATTTTTCCGTGTTGGAAAGACTCTTTCTTGCACTGAGGTCTGCTTATTGTAAATATCTTGTACTTGTTCTTACACCTTTTCATGTCAAAGTTGGCCTCTGTGTTTATCAGTGTTGGAAAGACTCTTTCTTGCACTGAGGTCTGCTTATTGTAAATATCTTGTACTTGTTCTTACACCTTTTCATGTCAAAGTTGGCCTCTGTGATTTTTCCGTGTTGGAAAGACTCTTTCTTGCACTGAGGTCTGCTTATTGTAAATATCTTGTACTTGTTCTTACACCTTTTAATGTCAAAGTTGGCCTCTGTGCTTATCAGTGTTGGAAAGACTCTTTCTTGCACTGAGGTCTGCTTATTGTAAATATCTTGTACTTGTTTTTGGACCTTTTAATGTCAAAGTTGGCCTCTGTGCTTATCAGTGTTGGAAAGACTCTTTCTTGCACTGAGGTCTGCTTATTGTAAATATCTTGTACTTGTTTTTACAACTTTTAATGTCAAAGTTGGCCTCTGTGCTTATCAGTGTTAGAAAGACTCTTTCTTGCACTGAGGTCTGCTTATTGTTAATATCTTGTACTTGTTTTTACAACTTTTAATGTCAAAGTTGGCCTCTGTGCTTATCAGTGTTGGAAAGACTCTTTCTTGCACTGAGGTCTGCTTATTGTAAATATCTTGTACTTGTTTTTACACCTTTTAATGTCAAAGTTGGCCTCTGTGCTTAGCAGTGTTGGAAAGACTCTTTCTTGCACTGAGGTCTGCTTATTGTAAATATCTTGTACGTGTTTGAACACCTTTTAATGTCAAAGTTGGCCTCTTTCATTTTTCAGTGTTGGAAAGACTCTTTCTTGCACTGAGGTCTGCTTATTGTAAATATCTTGTACTTGTTTGAACACCTTTTCATGTCAAAGTTGGCCTTTGTGATTTTTCCGTGTTGGAAAGACTCTTTCTTGCACTGAGGTCTGCTTATTGTAAATATCTTGTACTTGTTTTTACACCTTTTCATGTCAAAGTTGGCCTCTGTGTTTATCAGTGTTGGAAAGACTCTTTCTTGCGCTGAGGTCTGCTTATTCTAAATATCTTGTACTTGTTTTTACACCTTTTCATGTCAAAGTTGGCCTCTTTCATTTTTCAGTGTTGGAAAGACTCTTTCTTGCACTGAGGTCTGCTTATTGTAAATATCTTGTACTTGTTTTTACACCTTTTAATGTCAAAGTTAGCCTCTGTGCTCATCAGTGTTGGAAAGACTCTTTCTTGCACTGAGGTCTGCTTATTGTAAATATCTTGTACTTGTTTTTACACCTTTTAATGTCAAAGTTGGCCTCTTTCAATTTTCAGTGTTGGAAAGACTCTTTCTTGCACTGAGGTCTGCTTATTGTAAATATCTTGTACTTGTTTGAACACCTTTTAATGTCAAAGTTGGCCTCTGTACTTATCAGTGTTGGAAAGACTCTTTCTTGCACTGAGGTCTGCTTATTGTAAATATCTTGTACTTGTTTTTACACCTTTTAATGTCAAAGTTGGCCTTTGTGCTTATCAGTGTTTGAAAGACTCTTTCTTGCACTGAGGTCTGCTTATTGTAAATATCTTGTACTTGTTTTTACACCTTTTAATGTCAAAGTTGGCCTTTGTGCTCATCAGTGTTGGAAAGACTCTTTCTTGCACTGAGGTCTGCTTATTGTAAATATCTTGTACTTGTTTGAACACCTTTTCATGTCAAAGTTGGCCTCTGTGCTTTTTCAGTGTTGGAAAGACTCTTTCTTGCACTGAGGTCTGCTTATTGTTAATATCTTGTATTTTGTTTGAACACCTTTTAATGTCAAAGTTGGCCTCTGTGCTTATCAGTGTTGGAAAGGCTCTTTCTTGCACTGAGGTCTGCTTATTGTAAATATCTTGTACTTGTTTTTACACCTTTTAATGTCAAAGTTGGCCTCTGTGCTTTTTCAGTGTTGGAAAGACTCTTTCTTGCACTGAGGTCTGCTTATTGTAAATATCTTGTACTTGTTTGAACACCTTTTCACGTCAAAGTTGGCCTCTGTGCTTTTTCAGTGTTGGAAAGACTCTTTCTTGCACTGAGGTCTGCTTATTGTAAATATCTTGTACTTGTTTGAACACCTTTTCATGTCAAAGTTGGCCTCTGTGCTTATCAGTGTTGGAACGACTCTTTCTTGCACTGAGGTCTGCTTATTGTAAATATCTTGTACTTGTTTGAACACCTTTTCATGTCAAAGTTGGCCTCTGTGCTTATCAGTGTTGGAAAGACTCTTTCTTGCACTGAGGTCTGCTTATTGTAAATATCTTGTACTTGTTTTTGCACCTTTTCATGTCAAAGTTGGCCTCTGTGATTTTTCCGTGTTGGAAACTCTTTTTCTTGCACTGAGGTCTGCTTATTGTGAATATCTTGTACTTGTTTTTGCACCTTTTAATGTCAAAGTTGGCCTCTGTGCTCATCAGTGTTGGAAAGACTCTTTCTTGCACTGAGGTCTGCTTATTGTAAATATCTTGTACTTGTTTTTACACCTTTTAATGTCAAAGTTGGCCTCTTTCATTTTTCAGTGTTGGAAAGACTCTTTCTTGCACTGAGGTCTGCTTATTGTAAATATCTTGTATTTGTTTGAACACCTTTTAATGTCAAAGTTGGCCTCTGTGCTTATCAGTGTTGGAAAGACTCTTTCTTGCACTGAGGTCTGCTTATTGTAAACATCTTGTACTTGTTTTTACACCTTTTCATGTCAAAGTTGGCCTCTGTGATTTTTCCGTGTTGGAAAGACTCTTTCTTGCACTGAGGTCTGCTTATTGTAAATATCTTGTACTTGTTCTTACACCTTTTCATGTCAAAGTTGGCCTCTGTGTTTATCAGTGTTGGAAAGACTCTTTCTTGCACTGAGGTCTGCTTATTGTAAATATCTTGTACTTGTTCTTACACCTTTTCATGTCAAAGTTGGCCTCTGTGATTTTTCCGTGTTGGAAAGACTCTTTCTTGCACTGAGGTCTGCTTATTGTAAATATCTTGTACTTGTTCTTACACCTTTTAATGTCAAAGTTGGCCTCTGTGCTTATCAGTGTTGGAAAGACTCTTTCTTGCACTGAGGTCTGCTTATTGTAAATATCTTGTACTTGTTTTTACACCTTTTCATGTCAAAGTTGGCCTCTTTCAATTTTCAGTGTTGGAAAGACTCTTTCTTGCACTGAGGTCTGCTTATTGTTAATATCTTGTACTTGTTTTTACAACTTTTAATGTCAAAGTTGGCCTCTTTCAATTTTCAGTGTTGGAAAGACTCTTTCTTGCACTGAGGTCTGCTTATTGTAAATATCTTGTACTTGTTTTTACACCTTTTCATGTCAAAGTTGGCCTCTGTGCTTTTTCAGTGTTGGAAAGACTCTTTCTTGCACTGAGGTCTGCTTATAGTAAATATCTTGTACTTGTTTTTACACCTTTAAATGTCAAAGTTGGCCTCTGTGCTTTTTCAGTGTTGGAAAGACTCTTTCTTTCACTGAGGTCTGCTTATTGTTAATATCTTGTATTTGTTTGAACACCTTTTCATGTCAAAGTTGGCCTCTGTGCTTTTTCAGTGTTGGAAAGACTCTTTCTTGCACTGAGGTCTGCTTATTGTAAATATCTTGTACTTGTTTGAACACCTTTTAATGTCAAAGTTGGCCTCTGTGCTTATCAGTGTTGGAAAGCCTCTTTCTTGCACTGAGGTCTGCTTATTGTAAATATCTTGTACTTGTTTGAACACCTTTTCATGTCAAAGTTGGCCTCTGTGCTTATCAGTGTTGGAAAGACTCTTTCTTGCACTGAGGTCTGCTTATTGTAAATATCTTGTACTTGTTTTTGCACCTTTTCATGTCAAAGTTGGCCTCTGTGATTTTTCCGTGTTGGAAACTCTTTTTCTTGCACTGAGGTCTGCTTATTGTGAATATCTTGTACTTGTTTTTGCACCTTTTAATGTCAAAGTTGGCCTCTGTGCTCATCAGTGTTGGAAAGACTCTTTCTTGCACTGAGGTCTGCTTATTGTAAATATCTTGTACTTGTTTTTACACCTTTTAATGTCAAAGTTGGCCTCTTTCATTTTTCAGTGTTGGAAAGACTCTTTCTTGCACTGAGGTCTGCTTATTGTAAATATCTTGTATTTGTTTGAACACCTTTTAATGTCAAAGTTGGCCTCTGTGCTTATCAGTGTTGGAAAGACTCTTTCTTGCACTGAGGTCTGCTTATTGTAAACATCTTGTACTTGTTTGAACACCTTTTCATGTCAAAGTTGGCCTCTGTGATTTTTCCGTGTTGGAAAGACTCTTTCTTGCACTGAGGTCTGCTTATTGTAAATATCTTGTACTTGTTCTTACACCTTTTCATGTCAAAGTTGGCCTCTGTGCTTATCAGTGTTGGAAAGACTCTTTCTTGCACTGAGGTCTGCTTATTGTAAATATCTTGTACTTGTTTTTACACCTTTTCATGTCAAAGTTGGCCTCTTTCAATTTTCAGTGTTGGAAAGACTCTTTCTTGCACTGAGGTCTGCTTATTGTAAATATCTTGTACTTGTTTTTACACCTTTTCATGTCAAAGTTGGCCTCTGTGCTTTTTCAGTGTTGGAAAGACTCTTTCTTGCACTGAGGTCTGCTTATAGTAAATATCTTGTACTTGTTTTTACACCTTTAAATGTCAAAGTTGGCCTCTGTGCTTTTTCAGTGTTGGAAAGACTCTTTCTTTCACTGAGGTCTGCTTATTGTTAATATCTTGTATTTGTTTGAACACCTTTTCATGTCAAAGTTGGCCTCTGTGCTTTTTCAGTGTTGGAAAGACTCTTTCTTGCACTGAGGTCTGCTTATTGTGAATATCTTGTACTTGTTTGAACACCTTTTAATGTCAAAGTTGGCCTCTGTGCTTATCAGTGTTGGAAAGCCTCTTTCTTGCACTGAGGTCTGCTTATTGTAAATATCTTGTACTTGTTTTTACACCTTTTAATGTCAAAGTTGGCCTCTGTGCTTTTTCAGTGTTGGAAAGACTCTTTCTTGCACTGAGGTCTGCTTATTGTGAATATCTTGTACTTGTTTGAACACCTTTTAATGTCAAAGTTGGCCTCTGTGCTTTTTCAGTGTTGGAAAGACTCTTTCTTGCACTGAGGTCTGCTTATTGTAAATATCTTGTACTTGTTTGAACACCTTTTCATGTCAAAGTTGGCCTCTGTGCTTATCAGTGTTGGAAAGACTCTTTCTTGCACTGAGGTCTGCTTATTGTGAATATCTTGTACTTGTTTGAACACCTTTTCACGTCAAAGTTGGCCTCTGTGCTTTTTCAGTGTTGGAAAGACTCTTTCTTGCACTGAGGTCTGCTTATTGTAAATATCTTGTACTTGTTCTTACACCTTTTCATGTCAAAGTTGGCCTCTGTGATTTTTCCGTGTTGGAAAGACTCTTTCTTGCACTGAGGTCTGCTTATTGTAAATATCTTGTACTTGTTTTTACACCTTTTCATGTCAAAGTTGGCCTCTTTCAATTTTCAGTGTTGGAAAGACTCTTTCTTGCACTGAGGTCTGCTTATTGTTAATATCTTGTACTTGTTTTTACAACTTTTAATGTCAAAGTTGGCCTCTTTCAATTTTCAGTGTTGGAAAGACTCTTTCTTGCACTGAGGTCTGCTTATTGTGAATATCTTGTACTTGTTTGAACACCTTTTCATGTCAAAGTTGGCCTCTGTGTTTATCAGTGTTGGAAAGACTCTTTCTTGCACTGAGGTCTGCTTATTGTTAATATCTTGTACTTGTTTTTACACCTTTTAATGTCAAAGTTGGCCTCTGTGCTTATCAGTGTTGGAAAGACTCTTTCTTGCACTGAGGTCTGCTTATTGTGAATATCTTGTACTTGTTTGAACACCTTTTCATGTCAAAGTTGGCCTCTGTGTTTATCAGTGTTGGAAAGACTCTTTCTTGCACTGAGGTCTGCTTATTGTAAATATCTTGTACTTGTTCTTACACCTTTTAATGTCAAAGTTGGCCTCTGTGCTTATCAGTGTTGGAAAGACTCTTTCTTGCACTGAGGTCTGCTTATTGTAAATATCTTGTACTTGTTTTTGCACCTTTTAATGTCAAAGTTGGCCTCTGTGCTTTTTCAGTGTTGGAAAGACTCTTTCTTGCACTGAGGTCTGCTTATTGTAAATATCTTGTACTTGTTTTTACACCTTTTAATGTCAAAGTTGGCCTCTGTGCTCATCAGTGTTGGAAAGACTCTTTCTTGCACTGAGGTCTGCTTATTGTTAATATCTTGTATTTGTTTGAACACCTTTTAATGTCAAAGTTGGCCTCTGTGCTTTTTCAGTGTTGGAAAGACTCTTTCTTGCACTGAGGTCTGCTTATTGTTAATATCTTGTACTTGTTTTTACACCTTTAATGTCAAAGTTGGCCTTTGTGCTTATCAGTGTTGGAAAGACTCTTTCTTGCACTGAGGTCTGCTTATTGTAAATATCTTGTACTTGTTTGAACACCTTTTAATGTCAAAGTTGGCCTTTGTGCTTATCAGTGTTGGACAGACTCTTTCTTGCACTGAGGGTTGCTTATTGTAAATATCTTGTACTTGTTTGAACACCTTTTAATGTCAAAGTTGGCCTTTGTGCTTATCAGTGTTGGAAAGACTCTTTCTTGCACTGAGGTCTGCTTATTGTAAATATCTTGTACTTGTTTGAACACCTTTTAATGTCAAAGTTGGCCTCTGTGCTTATCAGTGTTGGACAGACTCTTTCTTGCACTGAGGTCTGCTTATTGTAAATATCTTGTACTTGTTTGAACACCTTTTCATGTCAAAGTTGGCCTCTGTGCTTATTCAGTGTTGGAAAGCCTCTTTCTTGCACTGAGGTCTGCTTATTGTAAATATCTTGTACTTGTTTGAACACCTTTTCATGTCAAAGTTGGTCTCTGTGCTTTTTCAGTGTTGGAAAGACTCTTTCTTGCACTGAGGTCTGCTTATAGTAAATATCTTGTACTTGTTTTTACACCTTTAAATGTCAAAGTTGGCCTCTGTGCTTTTTCAGTGTTGGAAAGACTCTTTCTTGCACTGAGGTCTGCTTATAGTAAATATCTTGTACTTGTTTTTACACCTTTTCATGTCAAAGTTGGCCTCTGTGCTTTTTCAGTGTTGGAAAGACTCTTTCTTGCACTGAGGTCTGCTTATAGTAAATATCTTGTACTTGTTTTTACACCTTTAAATGTCAAAGTTGGCCTCTGTGCTTTTTCAGTGTTGGAAAGACTCTTTCTTGCACTGAGGTCTGCTTATAGTAAATATCTTGTACTTGTTTTTACACCTTTTCATGTCAAAGTTGGCCTCTGTGCTTTTTCAGTGTTGGAAAGACTCTTTCTTGCACTGAGGTCTGCTTATTGTAAATATCTTGTACTTGTTTTTACACCTTTTCATGTCAAAGTTGGCCTCTGTGCTTATCAGTGTTGGAAAGACTCTTTCTTGCACTGAGGTCTGCTTATTGTAAATATCTTGTACTTGTTTTTACACCTTTTCATGTCAAAGTTGGCCTCTGTGCTTATCAGTGTTGGACAGACTCTTTCTTGCACTGAGGGTTGCTTATTGTAAATATCTTGTACTTGTTTGAACACCTTTTCATGTCAAAGTTGGCCTCTGTGCTTATTCAGTGTTGGAAAGCCTCATTCTTGCACTGAGGTCTGCTTATTGTAAATATCTTGTACTTGTTTTTACACCTTTTCATGTCAAAGTTGGCCTCTGTGCTTTTTCAGTGTTGGAAAGACTCTTTCTTTCACTGAGGTCTGCTTATTGTTAATATCTTGTATTTGTTTGAACACCTTTTCATGTCAAAGTTGGCCTCTGTGATTTTTCCATGTTGGAAAGACTCTTTCTTGCACTGAGGTCTGCTTATTGTAAATATCTTGTACTTGTTTTTACACCTTTAAATGTCAAAGTTGGCCTCTGTGCTTTTTCAGTGTTGGAAAGACTCTTTCTTGCACTGAGGTCTGCTTATTGTAAATATCTTGTACTTGTTTTTACACCTTTTAATGTCAAAGTTGGCCTCTGTGCTTATCAGTGTTGGACAGACTCTTTCTTGCACTGAGGTCTGCTTATTGTAAATATCTTGTACTTGTTTGAACACCTTTTAATGTCAAAGTTGGCCTCTGTGCTCATCAGTGTTGGAAAGACTCTTTCTTGCACTGAGGTCTGCTTATTGTAAATATCTTGTACTTGTTTGAACACCTTTTAATGTCAAAGTTGGCCTCTGTGCTCATCAGTGTTGGAAAGACTCTTTCTTGCACTGAGGTCTGCTTATTGTAAATATCTTGTACTTGTTTGAACACCTTTTAATGTCAAAGTTGGCCTCTGTGCTCATCAGTGTTGGAAAGACTCTTTCTTGCACTGAGGTCTGCTTATTGTAAATATCTTGTACTTGTTTTTACACCTTTTCATGTCAAAGTTGGCCTCTGTGCTTATCAGTGTTGGACAGACTCTTTCTTGCACTGAGGGTTGCTTATTGTAAATATCTTGTACTTGTTTGAACACCTTTTAATGTCAAAGTTGGCCTCTGTGCTTTTTCAGTGTTGGAAAGACTCTTTCTTGCACTGAGGGTTGCTTATTGTAAATATCTTGTACTTGTTTGAACACCTTTTAATGTCAAAGTTGGCCTCTGTGCTTATCAGTGTTGGACAGACTCTTTCTTGCACTGAGGGTTGCTTATTGTAAATATCTTGTACTTGTTTTTACACCTTTAAATGTCAAAGTTGGCCTCTGTGCTTTTTCAGTGTTGGAAAGACTCTTTCTTGCACTGAGGTCTGCTTATTGTAAATATCTTGTTCTTGTTTGAACACCTTTTAATGTCAAAGTTGGCCTCTGTGATTTTTCCATGTTGGAAAGACTCTTTCTTGCACTGAGGTCTGCTTATTGTAAATATCTTGTATTTGTTTGAACACCTTTTCATGTCAAAGTTGGCCTCTGTGATTTTTCCGTGTTGGAAAGACTCTTTCTTGCACTGAGGTCTGCTTATTGTAAATATCTTGTACTTGTTTTTACACCTTTAAATGTCAAAGTTGGCCTCTGTGCTTTTTCAGTGTTGGAAAGACTCTTTCTTGCACTGAGGTCTGCTTATTGTAAATATCTTGTTCTTGTTTGAACACCTTTTAATGTCAAAGTTGGCCTCTGTGATTTTTCCATGTTGGAAAGACTCTTTCTTGCACTGAGGTTTGCTTATTGTAAATATCTTGTACTTGTTCTTACACCTTTTAACGTCAAAGTTGGCCTCTGTGCTTATCAGTGTTGGAAAGACTCTTTCTTGCACTGAGGTCTGCTAATTGTAAATATCTTGTACTTGTTTTTACACCTTTTCATGTCAAAGTTGGCCTCTGTGCTTATCAGTGTTGGAAAGACTCTTTCTTGCACTGAGGTCTGCTTATTGTAAATATCTTGTTCTTGTTTGAACACCTTTTAATGTCAAAGTTGGCCTCTGTGATTTTTCCATGTTGGAAAGACTCTTTCTTGCACTGAGGTCTGCTTATTGTAAATATCTTGTACTTGTTCTTACACCTTTTAACGTCAAAGTTGGCCTCTGTGCTTATCAGTGTTGGAAAGACTCTTTCTTGCACTGAGGTCTGCTAATTGTAAATATCTTGTACTTGTTTTTACACCTTTTCATGTCAAAGTTGGCCTCTGTGCTTATCAGTGTTGGAAAGACTCTTTCTTGCACTGAGGTCTGCTAATTGTAAATATCTTGTACTTGTTTTTACACCTTTTCATGTCAAAGTTGGCCTCTGTGCTTATCAGTGTTGGAAAGACTCTTTCTTGCACTGAGGTCTGCTTATTGTAAATATCTTGTACTTGTTTTTACACCTTTTAATGTCAAAGTTGGCCTCTGTGCTTTTTCAGTGTTGGAAAGACTCTTTCTTGCACTGAGGTCTGCTTATTGTAAATATCTTGTACTTGTTTGAACACCTTTTCATGTCAAAGTTGGCCTCTGTGCTTTTTCAGTGTTGGAAAGACTCTTTCTTGCACTGAGGTCTGCTTATTGTAAATATCTTGTACTTGTTTTTACACCTTTTCATGTCAAAGTTGGCCTCTGTGCTTATCAGTGTTGGAAAGACTCTTTCTTGCACTGAGGTCTGCTAATTGTAAATATCTTGTACTTGTTTTTACACCTTTTCATGTCAAAGTTGGCCTCTGTGATTTTTCCGTGTTGGAAAGACTCTTTCTTGCACTGAGGTCTGCTTATTGTAAATATCTTGTACTTGTTTTAACACCTTTTCATGTCAAAGTTGGCCTCTGTGATTTTTCCGTGTTGGAAAGACTCTTTCTTGCACTGAGGTCTGCTTATTGTAAATATCTTGTACTTGTTTTTACACCTTTTCATGTCAAAGTTGGCCTCTGTGCTTAGCAGTGTTGGAAAGACTCTTTCTTGTACTGAGGTCTGCTTATTGTAAATATCTTGTACTTGTTTTTACACCTTTTAATGTCAAAGTTGGCCTCTGTGCTTATCAGTGTTGGAAAGACTCTTTCTTGCACTGAGGTCTGCTTATTGTAAATATCTTGTACTTGTTTTTACACCTTTTCATGTCAAAGTTGGCCTCTGTGATTTTTCCGTGTTGGAAAGACTCTTTCTTGCACTGAGGTCTGCTTATTGTAAATATCTTGTACTTGTTTTTACACCTTTTCATGTCAAAGTTGGCCTCTGTGCTTAGCAGTGTTGGAAAGACTCTTTCTTGTACTGAGGTCTGCTTATTGTAAATATCTTGTACTTGTTTTTACACCTTTTAATGTCAAAGTTGGCCTCTGTGCTTATCAGTGTTGGAAAGACTCTTTCTTGCACTGAGGTCTGCTTATTGTAAATATCTTGTACTTGTTTGAACACCTTTTAATGTCAAAGTTGGCCTCTGTGCCTATCAGTGTTGGACAGACTCTTTCTTGCACTGAGGTCTGCTTATTGTAAATATCTTGTACTTGTTTTTACACCTTTTAATGTCAAAGTTGGCCTCTGTGCTTATTCAGTGTTGGAAAGCCTCTTTCTTGCACTGAGGTCTGCTTATTGTTAATATCTTGTACTTGTTTTTGCACCTTTTAATGTCAAAGTTGGCCTCTTTCATTTTTCAGTGTTGGAAAGACTCTTTCTTGCACTGAGGTCTGCTTATTGTAAATATCTTGTACTTGTTTTTACACCTTTTAATGTCAAAGTTGGCCTTTGTGCTTATCAGTGTTGGAAAGACTCTTTCTTGCACTGAGGTCTGCTTATTGTAAATATCTTGTACTTGTTTTTGGACCTTTTAATGTCAAAGTTGGCCTCTTTCATTTTTCAGTGTTGGAAAGACTCTTTCTTGCACTGAGGTCTGCTTATTGTAAATATCTTGTACTTGTTTTTACACCTTTTAATGTCAAAGTTGGCCTCTTTCATTTTTCAGTGTTGGAAAGACTCTTTCTTGCACTGAGGTCTGCTTATTGTAAATATCTTGTATTTGTTTTTACACCTTTTAATGTCAAAGTTGGCCTCTGTGCTTAGCAGTGTTGGAAAGACTCTTTCTTGCACTGAGGTCTGCTTATTGTAAATATCTTGTACTTGTTTTTACACCTTTTAATGTCAAAGTTGGCCTCTTTCATTTTTCAGTGTTGGAAAGACTCTTTCTTGCACTGAGGTCTGCTTATTGTGAATATCTTGTACTTGTTTGAACACCTTTTCATGTCAAAGTTGGCCTCTGTGCTTATCAGTGTTGGAAAGACTCTTTCTTGCACTGAGGTCTGCTTATTGTAAATATCTTGTACTTGTTTGAACACCTTTTCATGTCAAAGTTGGCCTCTGTGCTTTTTCAGTGTTGGAAAGACTCTTTCTTGCACTGAGGTCTGCTTATTGTAAATATCTTGTACTTGTTTTTACACCTTTTAATGTCAAAGTTGGCCTCTTTCATTTTTCAGTGTTGGAAAGACTCTTTCTTGCACTGGGGGCTGCTTATTGTAAATATCTTGTACTTGTTTTTACACCTTTTAATGTCAAAGTTGGCCTCTGTGCTTTTTCAGTGTTGGAAAGACTCTTTCTTGCACTGAGGTCTGCTTATTGTAAATATCTTGTACTTGTTTGAACACCTTTTAATGTCAAAGTTGGCCTCTGACCTTATCAGTGATGGAAAGACTCTTTCTTGCACTGAGGTCTGCTTATTGTAAATATCTTGTACTTGTTTTTACACCTTTTAATGTCAAAGTTGGCCTCTTTCATTTTTCAGTGTTGGAAAGACTCTTTCTTGCACTGGGGGCTGCTTATGGTAAATATCTTGTACTTGTTTGAACACCTTTTAATGTCAAAGTTGGCCTCTGACCTTATCAGTGATGGAAAGACTCTTTCTTGCACTGAGGTCTGCTTATTGTAAATATCTTGTACTTGTTTGAACACCTTTTCACGTCAAAGTTGGCCTCTTTCATTTTTCAGTGTTGGAAAGACTCTTTCTTGCACTGGGGGCTGCTTATGGTAAATATCTTGTACTTGTTTTTACACCTTTTAATGTCAAAGTTGGCCTCTGTGCTTTTTCAGTGTTGGAAAGACTCTTTCTTGCACTGAGGTCTGCTTATTGTGAATATCTTGTACTTGTTTGAACACCTTTTCACGTCAAAGTTGGCCTCTGTGCTTTTTCAGTGTTGGAAAGACTCTTTCTTGCACTGAGGTCTGCTTATTGTAAATATCTTGTACTTGTTTGAACACCTTTTCATGTCAAAGTTGGCCTCTGTGCTTATCAGTGTTGGAAAGACTCTTTCTTGCACTGAGGTCTGCTTATTGTAAATATCTTGTACTTGTTTTTACACCTTTTAATGTCAAAGTTGGCCTCTGTGCTTATCAGTGTTGGAAAGACTCTTTCTTGCACTGAGGTCTGCTTATTGTAAATATCTTGTACTTGTTTTTGCACCTTTTCATGTCAAAGTTGGCCTCTGTGATTTTTCCGTGTTGGAAACTCTTTTTCTTGCACTGAGGTCTGCTTATTGTGAATATCTTGTACTTGTTTTTGCACCTTTTAATGTCAAAGTTGGCCTCTGTGCTTTTTCAGTGTTGGAAAGACTCTTTCTTGCACTGAGGTCTGCTTATTGTAAATATCTTGTACTTGTTTTTGCACCTTTTAATGTCAAAGTTGGCCTCTGTGCTCATCAGTGTTGGAAAGACTCTTTCTTGCACTGAGGTCTGCTTATTGTAAATATCTTGTACTTGTTTTTACACCTTTTAATGTCAAAGTTGGCCTCTTTCATTTTTCAGTGTTGGAAAGACTCTTTCTTGCACTGAGGTCTGCTTATTGTAAATATCTTGTATTTGTTTGAACACCTTTTAATGTCAAAGTTGGCCTCTGTGCTTATCAGTGTTGGAAAGACTCTTTCTTGCACTGAGGTCTGCTTATTGTAAACATCTTGTACTTGTTTGAACACCTTTTCATGTCAAAGTTGGCCTCTGTGATTTTTCCGTGTTGGAAAGACTCTTTCTTGCACTGAGGTCTGCTTATTGTAAATATCTTGTACTTGTTTTTACACCTTTTCATGTCAAAGTTGGCCTCTGTGCTTAGCAGTGTTGGAAAGACTCTTTCTTGTACTGAGGTCTGCTTATTGTAAATATCTTGTACTTGTTTTTACACCTTTTAATGTCAAAGTTGGCCTCTGTGCTTATCAGTGTTGGAAAGACTCTTTCTTGCACTGAGGTCTGCTTATTGTAAATATCTTGTACTTGTTTGAACACCTTTTAATGTCAAAGTTGGCCTCTGTGCTTATCAGTGTTGGAAAGACTCTTTCTTGCACTGAGGTCTGCTTATTGTAAATATCTTGTACTTGTTTTTACACCTTTTCATGTCAAAGTTGGCCTCTGTGCTTAGCAGTGTTGGAAAGACTCTTTCTTGTACTGAGGTCTGCTTATTGTAAATATCTTGTACTTGTTTTTACACCTTTTAATGTCAAAGTTGGCCTCTGTGCTTATTCAGTGTTGGAAAGCCTCTTTCTTGCACTGAGGTCTGCTTATTGTTAATATCTTGTACTTGTTTGAACACCTTTTAATGTCAAAGTTGGCCTCTGTGCTTATCAGTGTTGGAAAGACTCTTTCTTGCACTGAGGTCTGCTTATTGTAAATATCTTGTACTTGTTTTTGCACCTTTTAATGTCAAAGTTGGCCTCTTTCATTTTTCAGTGTTGGAAAGACTCTTTCTTGCACTGAGGTCTGCTTATTGTAAATATCTTGTACTTGTTTTTGGACCTTTTAATGTCAAAGTTGGCCTCTTTCATTTTTCAGTGTTGGAAAGACTCTTTCTTGCACTGAGGTCTGCTTATTGTAAATATCTTGTATTTGTTTTTACACCTTTTAATGTCAAAGTTGGCCTCTGTGCTTAGCAGTGTTGGAAAGACTCTTTCTTGCACTGAGGTCTGCTTATTGTAAATATCTTGTACGTGTTTGAACACCTTTTAATGTCAAAGTTGGCCTCTTTCATTTTTCAGTGTTGGAAAGACTCTTTCTTGCACTGAGGTCTGCTTATTGTAAATATCTTGTACTTGTTTTTGCACCTTTTAATGTCAAAGTTGGCCTCTTTCATTTTTCAGTGTTGGAAAGCCTCTTTCTTGCACTGAGGTCTGCTAATTGTAAATATCTTGTACTTGTTTTTACACCTTTTAATGTCAAAGTTGGCCTTTGTGCTTATCAGTGTTGGAAAGACTCTTTCTTGCACTGAGGTCTGCTTATTGTAAATATCTTGTACTTGTTTTTGGACCTTTTAATGTCAAAGTTGGCCTCTTTCATTTTTCAGTGTTGGAAAGACTCTTTCTTGCACTGAGGTCTGCTTATTGTAAATATCTTGTACTTGTTTTTACACCTTTTAATGTCAAAGTTGGCCTCTTTCATTTTTCAGTGTTGGAAAGACTCTTTCTTGCACTGAGGTCTGCTTATTGTAAATATCTTGTACTTGTTTTTACACCTTTTAATGTCAAAGTTGGCCTCTTTCATTTTTTAGTGTTGGAAAGACTCTTTCTTGCACTGAGGTCTGCTTATTGTAAATATCTTGTATTTGTTTTTACACCTTTTAATGTCAAAGTTGGCCTCTGTGCTTAGCAGTGTTGGAAAGACTCTTTCTTGCACTGAGGTCTGCTTATTGTAAATATCTTGTACGTGTTTGAACACCTTTTAATGTCAAAGTTGGCCTCTTTCATTTTTCAGTGTTGGAAAGACTCTTTCTTGCACTGAGGTCTGCTTATTGTAAATATCTTGTACTTGTTTGAACACCTTTTCATGTCAAAGTTGGCCTTTGTGATTTTTCCGTGTTGGAAAGACTCTTTCTTGCACTGAGGTCTGCTTATTGTAAATATCTTGTACTTGTTTTTACACCTTTTAATGTCAAAGTTGGCCTCTTTCATTTTTCAGTGTTGGAAAGACTCTTTCTTGCACTGAGGTCTGCTTATTGTAAATATCTTGTATTTGTTTTTACACCTTTTAATGTCAAAGTTGGCCTCTGTGCTTAGCAGTGTTGGAAAGACTCTTTCTTGCACTGAGGTCTGCTTATTGTAAATATCTTGTACGTGTTTGAACACCTTTTAATGTCAAAGTTGGCCTCTTTCATTTTTCAGTGTTGGAAAGACTCTTTCTTGCACTGAGGTCTGCTTATTGTAAATATCTTGTACTTGTTTGAACACCTTTTCATGTCAAAGTTGGCCTTTGTGATTTTTCCGTGTTGGAAAGACTCTTTCTTGCACTGAGGTCTGCTTATTGTAAATATCTTGTACTTGTTTTTACACCTTTTCATGTCAAAGTTGGCCTCTGTGTTTATCAGTGTTGGAAAGGCTCTTTCTTGCGCTGAGGTCTGCTTATTCTAAATATCTTGTACTTGTTTTTACACCTTTTCATGTCAAAGTTGGCCTCTTTCATTTTTCAGTGTTGGAAAGACTCTTTCTTGCACTGAGGTCTGCTTATTGTAAATATCTTGTACTTGTTTTTGCACCTTTTAATGTCAAAATTCGCCTCTGTGCTTTTTCAGTGTTGGAAAGACTCTTTCTTGCACTGAGGTCTGCTTATTCTAAATATCTTGTACTTGTTTTTACACCTTTTCATGTCAAAGTTGGCCTCTTTCATTTTTCAGTGTTGGAAAGACTCTTTCTTTCACTGAGGTCTGCTTATTGTAAATATCTTGTACTTGTTTTTACACCTTTTAATGTCAAAGTTGGCCTCTTTCAATTTTCAGTGTTGGAAAGACTCTTGTTCTTGCACTGAGGTCTGCTTATTGTAAATATCTTGTACTTGTTTTTACACCTTTTAATGTCAAAGTTGGCCTTTGTGCTTATCAGTGTTTGAAAGACTCTTTCTTGCACTGAGGTCTGCTTATTGTAAATATCTTGTACTTGTTTGAACACCTTTTAATGTCAAAGTTGGCCTCTGTGCTTTTTCAGTGTTGGAAAGACTCTTTCTTGCACTGAGGTCTGCTTATTGTAAATATCTTGTACTTGTTTGAACACCTTTTAATGTCAAAGTTGGCCTCTGTGCTTATCAGTGTTGGAAAGACTCTTTCTTGCACTGAGGTCTGCTTATTGTAAATATCTTGTACTTGTTTTTACACCTTTTAATGTCAAAGTTGGCCTCTTTCATTTTTCAGTGTTGGAAAGACTCTTTCTTGCACTGAGGTCTGCTTATTGTAAATATCTTGTACTTGTTTGAACACCTTTTCATGTCAAAGTTGGCCTCTGTGCTTATCAGTGTTGGAAAGACTCTTTCTTGCACTGAGGTCTGCTTATTGTAAATATCTTGTACTTGTTTTTACACCTTTTAATGTCAAAGTTGGCCTCTTTCATTTTTCAGTGTTGGAAAGACTCTTTCTTGCACTGGGGGCTGCTTATTGTAAATATCTTGTACTTGTTTTTACACCTTTTAATGTCAAAGTTGGCCTCTGTGCTTTTTCAGTGTTGGAAAGACTCTTTCTTGCACTGAGGTCTGCTTATTGTAAATATCTTGTACTTGTTTGAACACCTTTTAATGTCAAAGTTGGCCTCTTTCATTTTTCAGTGTTGGAAAGACTCTTTCTTGCACTGAGGTCTGCTTATTGTAAATATCTTGTACTTGTTTTTACACCTTTTAATGTCAAAGTTGGCCTCTGTCCTTATCAGTGTTGGAAAGACTCTTTCTTGCACTGAGGTCTGCTTATTGTAAATATCTTGTACTTGTTTGAACACCTTTTCAAGTCAAAGTTGGCCTCTGTGCTTTTTCAGTGTTGGAAAGACTCTTTCTTGCACTGAGGTCTGCTTATTGTTAATATCTTGTATTTTGTTTGAACACCTTTTAATGTCAAAGTTGGCCTCTGTGCTTATCAGTGTTGGAAAGACTCTTTCTTGCACTGAGGTCTGCTTATTGTAAATATCTTGTACTTGTTTTTGCACCTTTTAATGTCAAAATTCGCCTCTGTGCTTTTTCAGTGTTGGAAAGACTCTTTCTTGCACTGAGGTCTGCTTATTCTAAATATCTTGTACTTGTTTTTACACCTTTTCATGTCAAAGTTGGCCTCTTTCATTTTTCAGTGTTGGAAAGACTCTTTCTTTCACTGAGGTCTGCTTATTGTAAATATCTTGTACTTGTTTTTACACCTTTTAATGTCAAAGTTGGCCTCTTTCAATTTTCAGTGTTGGAAAGACTCTTTTTCTTGCACTGAGGTCTGCTTATTGTAAATATCTTGTACTTGTTTTTACACCTTTTAATGTCAAAGTTGGCCTCTGTGCTTTTTCAGTGTTGGAAAGACTCTTTCTTGCACTGAGGTCTGCTTATTGTGAATATCTTGTACTTGTTTGAACACCTTTTCACGTCAAAGTTGGCCTCTGTGCTTTTTCAGTGTTGGAAAGACTCTTTCTTGCACTGAGGTCTGCTTATTGTAAATATCTTGTACTTGTTTGAACACCTTTTCATGTCAAAGTTGGCCTCTGTGCTTATCAGTGTTGGAAAGACTCTTTCTTGCACTGAGGTCTGCTTATTGTGAATATCTTGTACTTGTTTTTGCACCTTTTAATGTCAAAGTTGGCCTCTGTGCTTTTTCAGTGTTGGAAAGACTCTTTCTTGCACTGAGGTCTGCTTATTGTAAATATCTTGTACTTGTTTTTGCACCTTTTAATGTCAAAGTTGGCCTCTGTGCTCATCAGTGTTGGAAAGACTCTTTCTTGCACTGAGGTCTGCTTATTGTAAATATCTTGTACTTGTTTTTACACCTTTTAATGTCAAAGTTGGCCTCTTTCATTTTTCAGTGTTGGAAAGACTCTTTCTTGCACTGAGGTCTGCTTATTGTAAATATCTTGTATTTGTTTGAACACCTTTTAATGTCAAAGTTGGCCTCTGTGCTTATCAGTGTTGGAAAGACTCTTTCTTGCACTGAGGTCTGCTTATTGTAAACATCTTGTACTTGTTTGAACACCTTTTCATGTCAAAGTTGGCCTCTGTGATTTTTCCGTGTTGGAAAGACTCTTTCTTGCACTGAGGTCTGCTTATTGTAAATATCTTGTACTTGTTCTTACACCTTTTCATGTCAAAGTTGGCCTCTGTGCTTATCAGTGTTGGAAAGACTCTTTCTTGCACTGAGGTCTGCTTATTGTAAATATCTTGTACTTGTTCTTACACCTTTTCATGTCAAAGTTGGCCTCTGTGATTTTTCCGTGTTGGAAAGACTCTTTCTTGCACTGAGGTCTGCTTATTGTAAATATCTTGTACTTGTTTTTACACCTTTTCATGTCAAAGTTGGCCTCTTTCAATTTTCAGTGTTGGAAAGACTCTTTCTTGCACTGAGGTCTGCTTATTGTGAATATCTTGTACTTGTTTGAACACCTTTTCATGTCAAAGTTGGCCTCTGTGTTTATCAGTGTTGGAAAGACTCTTTCTTGCACTGAGGTCTGCTTATTGTTAATATCTTGTACTTGTTTTTACACCTTTTAATGTCAAAGTTGGCCTCTGTGCTTATCAGTGTTGGAAAGACTCTTTCTTGCACTGAGGTCTGCTTATTGTAAATATCTTGTACTTGTTCTTACACCTTTTAATGTCAAAGTTGGCCTCTGTGCTTATCAGTGTTGGAAAGACTCTTTCTTGCACTGAGGTCTGCTTATTGTAAATATCTTGTATTTGTTTGAACACCTTTTCATGTCAAAGTTGGCCTCTGTGATTTTTCCGTGTTGGAAAGACTCTTTCTTGCACTGAGGGCTGCTTATTGTAAATATCTTGTACTTGTTTTTACACCTTTTAATGTCAAAGTTGGCATCTGTGCTTTTTCAGTGTTGGAAAGACTCTTTCTTGCACTGAGGTCTGCTTATTGTAAATATCTTGTACTTGTTTGAACACCTTTTCATGTCAAAGTTGGCCTCTGTGCTTTTTCAGTGTTGGAAAGACTCTTTCTTGCACTGAGGTCTGCTTATTGTAAATATCTTGTACTTGTTTTAACACCTTTTCATGTCAAAGTTGGCCTCTGTGATTTTTCCGTGTTGGAAAGACTCTTTCTTGCACTGAGGTCTGCTTATTGTAAATATCTTGTACTTGTTTTTACACCTTTTCATGTCAAAGTTGGCCTCTTTCAATTTTCAGTGTTGGAAAGACTCTTTCTTGCACTGAGGTCTGCTTATTGTGAATATCTTGTACTTGTTTGAACACCTTTTCATGTCAAAGTTGGCCTCTGTGTTTATCAGTGTTGGAAAGACTCTTTCTTGCACTGAGGTCTGCTTATTGTTAATATCTTGTACTTGTTTTTACACCTTTTAATGTCAAAGTTGGCCTCTGTGCTTATCAGTGTTGGAAAGACTCTTTCTTGCACTGAGGTCTGCTTATTGTAAATATCTTGTACTTGTTTTTACACCTTTTCATGTCAAAGTTGGCCTCTTTCAATTTTCAGTGTTGGAAAGACTCTTTCTTGCACTGAGGTCTGCTTATTGTGAATATCTTGTACTTGTTTGAACACCTTTTCATGTCAAAGTTGGCCTCTGTGTTTATCAGTGTTGGAAAGACTCTTTCTTGCACTGAGGTCTGCTTATTGTAAATATCTTGTACTTGTTCTTACACCTTTTAATGTCAAAGTTGGCCTCTGTGCTTATCAGTGTTGGAAAGACTCTTTCTTGCACTGAGGTCTGCTTATTGTAAATATCTTGTATTTGTTTGAACACCTTTTCATGTCAAAGTTGGCCTCTGTGATTTTTCCGTGTTGGAAAGACTCTTTCTTGCACTGAGGGCTGCTTATTGTAAATATCTTGTACTTGTTTTTACACCTTTTAATGTCAAAGTTGGCCTCTGTGCTTTTTCAGTGTTGGAAAGACTCTTTCTTGCACTGAGGTCTGCTTATTGTAAATATCTTGTACTTGTTTGAACACCTTTTCATGTCAAAGTTGGCCTCTGTGCTTTTTCAGTGTTGGAAAGACTCTTTCTTGCACTGAGGTCTGCTTATTGTAAATATCTTGTACTTGTTTTAACACCTTTTCATGTCAAAGTTGGCCTCTGTGATTTTTCCGTGTTGGAAAGACTCTTTCTTGCACTGAGGTCTGCTTATTGTAAATATCTTGTACTTGTTTTTACACCTTTTCATGTCAAAGTTGGCCTCTGTGCTTAGCAGTGTTGGAAAGACTCTTTCTTGCACTGAGGTCTGCTTATTGTAAATATCTTGTACTTGTTTTTGCACCTTTTAATGTCAAAGTTGGCCTCTGTGCTCATCAGTGTTGGAAAGACTCTTTCTTGCACTGAGGTCTGCTTATTGTAAATATCTTGTATTTGTTTGAACACCTTTTAATGTCAAAGTTGGCCTCTGTGCTTTTTCAGTGTTGGAAAGACTCTTTCTTGCACTGAGGTCTGCTTATTGTAAATATCTTGTACTTGTTTTTACACCTTTTCATGTCAAAGTTGGCCTCTGTGCTTATCAGTGTTGGAAAGACTCTTTCTTGCACTGAGGTCTGCTTATTGTTAATATCTTGTACTTGTTTTTACACCTTTAATGTCAAAGTTGGCCTTTGTGCTTATCAGTGTTGGAAAGACTCTTTCTTGCACTGAGGTCTGCTTATTGTAAATATCTTGTTCTTGTTTGAACACCTTTTAATGTCAAAGTTGGCCTCTTTCAATTTTCAGTGTTGGAAAGACTCTTTTTCTTGCACTGAGGTCTGCTTATTGTAAATATCTTGTACTTTTTTGAACACCTTTTAATGTCAAAGTTGGCCTCTGTGCTTATCAGTGTTGGAAAGACTCTTTCTTGCACTGAGGTCTGCTTATTGTAAATATCTTGTACTTTTTTGAACACCTTTTAATGTCAAAGTTGGCCTCTGTGCTTATCAGTGTTGGAAAGACTCTTTCTTGCACTGAGGTCTGCTTATTGTAAATATCTTGTACTTGTTTGAACACCTTTTAATGTCAAAGTTGGCCTCTGTGCTTTTTCAGTGTTGGAAAGACTCTTTCTTGCACTGAGGTCTGCTTATTGTTAATATCTTGTATTTGTTTGAACACCTTTTAATGTCAAATTTGGCCTCTGTGCTTATCAGTGTTGGAAAGACTCTTTCTTGCACTGAGGTCTGCTTATTGTTAATATCTTGTATTTGTTTGAACACCTTTTAATGTCAAATTTGGCCTCTGTGCTTATCAGTGTTGGAAAGACTCTTTCTTGCACTGAGGTCTGCTTATTGTAAATATCTTGTACTTGTTTGAACACCTTTTAATGTCAAAGTTGGCCTTTGTGCTTTTTTCAGTGTTGGAAAGACTCTTTCTTGTACTGAGGGCTGCTTATTGTAAATATCTTGTACTTGTTTTTACACCTTTTAATGTCAAAGTTGGCCTCTGTGCTTAGCAGTGTTGGAAAGACTCTTTCTTGCACTGAGGTCTGCTTATTGTAAATATCTTGTACTTGTTTTTACACCTTTTCATGTCAAAGTTGGCCTCTGTGCTTATTCAGTGTTGGAAAGACTCTTTCTTGCACTGAGGTCTGCTTATTGTTAATATCTTGTATTTGTTTGAACACCTTTTAATGTCAAAGTTGGCCTCTGTGCTTATCAGTGTTGGAAAGACTCTTTCTTGCACTGAGGTTTGCTTATTGTAAATATCTTGTACTTGTTTGAACACCTTTTAATGTCAAAGTTGGCCTCTGTGCTTATTTAGTGGTGGAAAGCCTCTTTCTTGCACTGATGTCTGCTTATTGTAAATATCTTGTACTTGTTTTTACACCTTTTAATGTCAAAGTTGGCCTCTGTGCTTATTCAGTGTTGGAAAGACTCTTTCTTGCACTGAGGTCTGCTTATTGTTAATATCTTGTATTTGTTTGAACACCTTTTAATGTCAAAGTTGGCCTCTGTGCTTATCAGTGTTGGACAGACTCTTTCTTGCACTGAGGTCTGCTTATTGTAAATATCTTGTACTTGTTTGAACACCTTTTAATGTCAAAGTTGGCCTCTGTGCTTTTTCAGTGTTGGAAAGACTCTTTCTTGCACTGAGGTCTGCTTATTGTAAATATCTTGTACTTGTTTGAACACCTTTTAATGTCAAAGTTGGCCTCTGTGATTTTTCCATGTTGGAAAGACTCTTTCTTGCACTGAGGTCTGCTTATTGTAAATATCTTGTACTTGTTTTTACACCTTTTCATGTCAAAGTTGGCCTCTGTGTTTATCAGTGTTAGAAAGACTCTTTCTTGCGCTGAGGTCTGCTTATTCTAAATATCTTGTACTTGTTTTTACACCTTTTCATGTCAAAGTTGGCCTCTTTCATTTTTCAGTGTTGGAAAGACTCTTTCTTGCACTGAGGTCTGCTTATTGTAAATATCTTGTACTTGTTTTTGCACCTTTTAATGTCAAAATTCGCCTCTGTGCTTTTTCAGTGTTGGAAAGACTCTTTCTTGCACTGAGGTCTGCTTATTGTAAATATCTTGTACTTGTTTTTACACCTTTTCATGTCAAAGTTGGCCTCTTTCATTTTTCAGTGTTGGAAAGACTCTTTCTTTCACTGAGGTCTGCTTATTGTAAATATCTTGTACTTGTTTTTACACCTTTTAATGTCAAAGTTGGCCTCTTTCAATTTTCAGTGTTGGAAAGACTCTTTTTCTTGCACTGAGGTCTGCTTATTGTAAATATCTTGTACTTGTTTTTACACCTTTTAATGTCAAAGTTGGCCTTTGTGCTTATCAGTGTTTGAAAGACTCTTTCTTGCACTGAGGTCTGCTTATTGTAAATATCTTGTACTTGTTTGAACACCTTTTAATGTCAAAGTTGGCCTCTGTGCTTTTTCAGTGTTGGAAAGACTCTTTCTTGCACTGAGGTCTGCTTATTGTAAATATCTTGTACTTGTTTGAACACCTTTTAATGTCAAAGTTGGCCTCTGTGCTTATCAGTGTTTGAAAGACTCTTTCTTGCACTGAGGTCTGCTTATTGTTAATATCTTGTATTTGGTTTGAACACCTTTTAATGTCAAAGTTGGCCTCTGTGCTTATCAGTGTTGGAAAGACTCTTTCTTGCACTGAGGTCTGCTTATTGTAAATATCTTGTACTTGTTTTTACACCTTTTAATGTCAAAGTTGGCCTCTTTCATTTTTCAGTGTTGGAAAGACTCTTTCTTGCACTGAGGTCTGCTTATTGTAAATATCTTGTACTTGTTTTTACACCTTTTAATGTCAAAGTTGGCCTCTTTCATTTTTCAGTGTTGGAAAGACTCTTTCTTGCACTGAGGTCTGCTTATTGTGAATATCTTGTACTTGTTTGAACACCTTTTCATGTCAAAGTTGGCCTCTGTGCTTATCAGTGTTGGAAAGACTCTTTCTTGCACTGAGGTCTGCTTATTGTAAATATCTTGTACTTGTTTGAACACCTTTTCATGTCAAAGTTGGCCTCTGTGCTTTTTCAGTGTTGGAAAGACTCTTTCTTGCACTGAGGTCTGCTTATTGTAAATATCTTGTACTTGTTTTTACACCTTTTAATGTCAAAGTTGGCCTCTTTCATTTTTCAGTGTTGGAAAGACTCTTTCTTGCACTGGGGGCTGCTTATTGTAAATATCTTGTACTTGTTTTTACACCTTTTAATGTCAAAGTTGGCCTCTTTGATTTTTCAGTGTTGGAAAGACTCTTTCTTGCACTGGGGGCTGCTTATTGTAAATATCTTGTACTTGTTTTTACACCTTTTAATGTCAAAGTTGGCCTCTGTGCTTTTTCAGTGTTGGAAAGACTCTTTCTTGCACTGAGGTCTGCTTATTGTTAATATCTTGTATTTTGTTTGAACACCTTTTAATGTCAAAGTTGGCCTCTGTGCTTATCAGTGTTGGAAAGACTCTTTCTTGCACTGAGGTCTGCTTATTGTAAATATCTTGTACTTGTTTTTACACCTTTTCACGTCAAAGTTGGCCTCTGTGCTTATCAGTGTTGGAAAGACTCTTTCTTGCACTGAGGTCTGCTTATTGTAAATATCTTGTACTAGTTTTTGCACCTTTTCATGTCAAAGTTGGCCTCTGTGATTTTTCCGTGTTGGAAACTCTTTTTCTTGCACTGAGGTCTGCTTATTGTGAATATCTTGTACTTGTTTTTGCACCTTTTAATGTCAAAGTTGGCCTCTGTGATTTTTCCGTGTTGGAAACTCTTTTTCTTGCACTGAGGTCTGCTTATTGTAAATATCTTGTACTTGTTTTTGCACCTTTTAATGTCAAAGTTGGCCTCTGTGCTCATCAGTGTTGGAAAGACTCTTTCTTGCACTGAGGTCTGCTTATTGTAAATATCTTGTACTTGTTTTTACACCTTTTAATGTCAAAGTTGGCCTCTTTCATTTTTCAGTGTTGGAAAGACTCTTTCTTGCACTGAGGTCTGCTTATTGTAAATATCTTGTATTTGTTTGAACACCTTTTAATGTCAAAGTTGGCCTCTGTGATTTTTCCGTGTTGGAAAGACTCTTTCTTGCACTGAGGTCTACTTATTGTAAATATCTTGTACTTGTTTGAACACCTTTTCATGTCAAAGTTGGCCTCTGTGCTTTTTCCGTGTTGGAAAGACTCTTTCTTGCACTGAGGTCTGCTTATTGTAAATATCTTGTACTTGTTCTTACACCTTTTCATGTCAAAGTTGGCCTCTGTGCTTATCAGTGTTGGAAAGACTCTTTCTTGCACTGAGGTCTGCTTATTGTAAATATCTTGTACTTGTTCTTACACCTTTTCATGTCAAAGTTGGCCTCTGTGATTTTTCCGTGTTGGAAAGACTCTTTCTTGCACTGAGGTCTGCTTATTGTAAATATCTTGTACTTGTTTTTACACCTTTTCATGTCAAAGTTGGCCTCTTTCAATTTTCAGTGTTGGAAAGACTCTTTCTTGCACTGAGGTCTGCTTATTGTGAATATCTTGTACTTGTTTGAACACCTTTTCATGTCAAAGTTGGCCTCTGTGTTTATCAGTGTTGGAAAGACTCTTTCTTGCACTGAGGTCTGCTTATTGTTAATATCTTGTACTTGTTTTTACACCTTTTAATGTCAAAGTTGGCCTCTGTGCTTATCAGTGTTGGAAAGACTCTTTCTTGCACTGAGGTCTGCTTATTGTAAATATCTTGTACTTGTTTTTACACCTTTTCATGTCAAAGTTGGCCTCTTTCAATTTTCAGTGTTGGAAAGACTCTTTCTTGCACTGAGGTCTGCTTATTGTAAATATCTTGTACTTGTTTGAACACCTTTTCATGTCAAAGTTGGCCTCTGTGCTTATCAGTGTTGGAAAGACTCTTTCTTGCACTGAGGTCTGCTTATTGTAAATATCTTGTACTTGTTCTTACACCTTTTAATGTCAAAGTTGGCCTCTGTGCTTATCAGTGTTGGAAAGACTCTTTCTTGCACTGAGGTCTGCTTATTGTAAATATCTTGTATTTGTTTGAAGACCTTTTCATGTCAAAGTTGGCCTCTGTGATTTTTCCGTGTTGGAAAGACTCTTTCTTGCACTGAGGGCTGCTTATTGTAAATATCTTGTACTTGTTTTTACACCTTTTAATGTCAAAGTTGGCCTCTGTGCTTATCAGTGTTGGAAAGACTCTTTCTTGCACTGAGGTCTGCTTATTGTAAATATCTTGTACTTGTTTTTACACCTTTTCATGTCAAAGTTGGCCTCTTTCAATTTTCAGTGTTGGAAAGACTCTTTCTTGCACTGAGGTCTGCTTATTGTAAATATCTTGTACTTGTTTGAACACCTTTTCATGTCAAAGTTGGCCTCTGTGCTTTTTCAGTGTTGGAAAGACTCTTTCTTGCACTGAGGTCTGCTTATTGTAAATATCTTGTACTTGTTTTAACACCTTTTCATGTCAAAGTTGGCCTCTGTGATTTTTCCGTGTTGGAAAGACTCTTTCTTGTACTGAGGTCTGCTTATTGTAAATATCTTGTACTTGTTTTTACACCTTTTAATGTCAAAGTTGGCCTCTGTGCTTATCAGTGTTGGAAAGACTCTTTCTTGCACTGAGGTCTGCTTATTGTAAATATCTTGTACTTGTTTTTGCACCTTTTAATGTCAAAGTTGGCCTCTGTGCTTTTTCAGTGTTGGAAAGACTCTTTCTTGCACTGAGGTCTGCTTATTGTAAATATCTTGTACTTGTTTTTACACCTTTTAATGTCAAAGTTAGCCTCTGTGCTCATCAGTGTTGGAAAGACTCTTTCTTGCACTGAGGTCTGCTTATTGTTAATATCTTGTATTTGTTTGAACACCTTTTAATGTCAAAGTTGGCCTCTGTGCTTTTTCAGTGTTGGAAAGACTCTTTCTTGCACTGAGGTCTGCTTATTGTAAATATCTTGTACTTGTTTTTACACCTTTTCATGTCAAAGTTGGCCTCTGTGCTTATCAGTGTTGGAAAGACTCTTTCTTGCACTGAGGTCTGCTTATTGTTAATATCTTGTACTTGTTTTTACACCTTTTAATGTCAAAGTTGGCCTTTGTGCTTATCAGTGTTGGAAAGACTCTTTCTTGCACTGAGGTCTGCTTATTGTAAATATCTTGTTCTTGTTTGAACACCTTTTAATGTCAAAGTTGGCCTCTTTCAATTTTCAGTGTTGGAAAGACTCTTTTTCTTGCACTGAGGTCTGCTTATTGTAAATATCTTGTACTTTTTTGAACACCTTTTAATGTCAAAGTTGGCCTCTGTGCTTATCAGTGTTGGAAAGACTCTTTCTTGCACTGAGGTCTGCTTATTGTAAATATCTTGTACTTTTTTGAACACCTTTTAATGTCAAAGTTGGCCTCTGTGCTTATCAGTGTTGGAAAGACTCTTTCTTGCACTGAGGTCTGCTTATTGTAAATATCTTGTACTTGTTTGAACACCTTTTAATGTCAAAGTTGGCCTCTGTGCTTTTTCAGTGTTGGAAAGACTCTTTCTTGCACTGAGGTCTGCTTATTGTTAATATCTTGTATTTGTTTGAACACCTTTTAATGTCAAATTTGGCCTCTGTGCTTATCAGTGTTGGAAAGACTCTTTCTTGCACTGAGGTCTGCTTATTGTTAATATCTTGTATTTGTTTGAACACCTTTTAATGTCAAATTTGGCCTCTGTGCTTATCAGTGTTGGAAAGACTCTTTCTTGCACTGAGGGCTGCTTATTGTAAATATCTTGTACTTGTTTTTACACCTTTTAATGTCAAAGTTGGCCTCTGTGCTTAGCAGTGTTGGAAAGACTCTTTCTTGCACTGAGGTCTGCTTATTGTAAATATCTTGTACTTGTTTGAACACCTTTTAATGTCAAAGTTGGCCTTTGTGCTTTTTTCAGTGTTGGAAAGACTCTTTCTTGCACTGAGGTCTGCTTATTGTAAATATCTTGTACTTGTTTGAACACCTTTTAATGTCAAAGTTGGCCTCTGTGCTTATCAGTGTTGGAAAGACTCTTTCTTGCACTGAGGTTTGCTTATTGTAAATATCTTGTACTTGTTTGAACACCTTTTAATGTCAAAGTTGGCCTCTGTGCTTATTTAGTGGTGGAAAGCCTCTTTCTTGCACTGATGTCTGCTTATTGTAAATATCTTGTACTTGTTTTTACACCTTTTAATGTCAAAGTTGGCCTCTGTGCTTATTCAGTGTTGGAAAGACTCTTTCTTGCACTGAGGTCTGCTTATTGTTAATATCTTGTATTTGTTTGAACACCTTTTAATGTCAAAGTTGGCCTCTGTGCTTATCAGTGTTGGACAGACTCTTTCTTGCACTGAGGTCTGCTTATTGTAAATATCTTGTACTTGTTTGAACAGCTTTTAATGTCAAAGTTGGCCTCTGTGCTTTTTCAGTGTTGGAAAGACTCTTTCTTGCACTGAGGTCTGCTTATTGTTAATATCTTGTACTTGTTTGAACACCTTTTAATGTCAAAGTTGGCCTCTGTGCTTATCAGTGTTGGACAGACTCTTTCTTGCACTGAGGTCTGCTTATTGTAAATATCTTGTACTTGTTTGAAGACCTTTTAATGTCAAAGTTGGCCTCTGTGCTTATCAGTGTTGGACAGACTCTTTCTTGCACTGAGGTCTGCTTATTGTAAATATCTTGTACTTGTTTGAACACCTTTTAATGTCAAAGTTGGCCTCTGTGCTTTTTCAGTGTTGGAAAGACTCTTTCTTGCACTGAGGTCTGCTTATTGTAAATATCTTGTACTTGTTTGAACACCTTTTAATGTCAAAGTTGGCCTCTGTGATTTTTCCATGTTGGAAAGACTCTTTCTTGCACTGAGGTCTGCTTATTGTAAATATCTTGTACTTGTTTTTACACCTTTTCATGTCAAAGTTGGCCTCTGTGTTTATCAGTGTTAGAAAGACTCTTTCTTGCGCTGAGGTCTGCTTATTCTAAATATCTTGTACTTGTTTTTACACCTTTTCATGTCAAAGTTGGCCTCTTTCATTTTTCAGTGTTGGAAAGACTCTTTCTTTCACTGAGGTCTGCTTATTGTAAATATCTTGTACTTGTTTTTACACCTTTTCATGTCAAAGTTGGCCTCTTTCATTTTTCAGTGTTGGAAAGACTCTTTCTTTCACTGAGGTCTGCTTATTCTAAATATCTTGTACTTGTTTTTACACCTTTTCATGTCAAAGTTGGCCTCTTTCATTTTTCAGTGTTGGAAAGACTCTTTCTTGCACTGAGGTCTGCTTATTGTAAATATCTTGTACTTGTTTTTACACCTTTTAATGTCAAAGTTGGCCTTTGTGCTTTTCAGTGTTTGAAAGACTCTTTCTTGCACTGAGGTCTGCTTATTGTAAATATCTTGTACTTGTTTTTACACCTTTTAATGTCAAAGTTGGCCTCTGTGCTTTTTCAGTGTTGGAAAGACTCTTTCTTGCACTGAGGTCTGCTTATTGTAAATATCTTGTACTTGTTTGAACACCTTTTAATGTCAAAGTTGGCCTCTGTGCTTATCAGTGTTTGAAAGACTCTTTCTTGCACTGAGGTCTGCTTATTGTTAATATCTTGTATTTGGTTTGAACACCTTTTAATGTCAAAGTTGGCCTCTGTGCTTATCAGTGTTGGAAAGACTCTTTCTTGCACTGAGGTCTGCTTATTGTAAATATCTTGTACTTGTTTTTACACCTTTTAATGTCAAAGTTGGCCTCTTTCATTTTTCAGTGTTGGAAAGACTCTTTCTTGCACTGAGGTCTGCTTATTGTAAATATCTTGTACTTGTTTTTACACCTTTTAATGTCAAAGTTGGCCTCTTTCATTTTTCAGTGTTGGAAAGACTCTTTCTTGCACTGAGGTCTGCTTATTGTGAATATCTTGTACTTGTTTGAACACCTTTTCATGTCAAAGTTGGCCTCTGTGCTTATCAGTGTTGGAAAGACTCTTTCTTGCACTGAGGTCTGCTTATTGTAAATATCTTGTACTTGTTTGAACACCTTTTAATGTCAAAGTTGGCCTCTGTGCTTTTTCAGTGTTGGAAAGACTCTTTCTTGCACTGAGGTCTGCTTATTGTAAATATCTTGTACTTGTTTTTACACCTTTTAATGTCAAAGTTGGCCTCTTTCATTTTTCAGTGTTGGAAAGACTCTTTCTTGCACTGGGGGCTGCTTATTGTAAATATCTTGTACTTGTTTTTACACCTTTTAATGTCAAAGTTGGCCTCTGTGCTTTTTCAGTGTTGGAAAGACTCTTTCTTGCACTGAGGTCTGCTTATTGTAAATATCTTGTACTTGTTTGAACACCTTTTAATGTCAAAGTTGGCCTCTTTCATTTTTCAGTGTTGGAAAGACTCTTTCTTGCACTGGGGGCTGCTTATTGTAAATATCTTGTACTTGTTTTTACACCTTTTAATGTCAAAGTTGGCCTCTGTGCTTTTTCAGTGTTGGAAAGACTCTTTCTTGCACTGAGGTCTGCTTATTGTAAATATCTTGTACTTGTTTGAACACCTTTTCAAGTCAAAGTTGGCCTCTGTGCTTTTTCAGTGTTGGAAAGACTCTTTCTTGCACTGAGGTCTGCTTATTGTTAATATCTTGTATTTTGTTTGAACACCTTTTAATGTCAAAGTTGGCCTCTGTGCTTATCAGTGTTGGAAAGACTCTTTCTTGCACTGAGGTCTGCTTATTGTAAATATCTTGTACTTGTTTTTACACCTTTTAATGTCAAAGTTGGCCTCTGTGCTTTTTCAGTGTTGGAAAGACTCTTTCTTGCACTGAGGTCTGCTTATTGTGAATATCTTGTACTTGTTTGAACACCTTTTCACGTCAAAGTTGGCCTCTGTGCTTTTTCAGTGTTGGAAAGACTCTTTCTTGCACTGAGGTCTGCTTATTGTAAATATCTTGTACTTGTTTGAACACCTTTTCATGTCAAAGTTGGCCTCTGTGCTTATCAGTGTTGGAAAGACTCTTTCTTGCACTGAGGTCTGCTTATTGTAAATATCTTGTACTTGTTTTTACACCTTTTAATGTCAAAGTTGGCCTCTGTGCTTATCAGTGTTGGAAAGACTCTTTCTTGCACTGAGGTCTGCTTATTGTAAATATCTTGTACTTGTTTTTGCACCTTTTCATGTCAAAGTTGGCCTCTGTGATTTTTCCGTGTTGGAAACTCTTTTTCTTGCACTGAGGTCTGCTTATTGTGAATATCTTGTACTTGTTTTTGCACCTTTTAATGTCAAAGTTGGCCTCTGTGATTTTTCCGTGTTGGAAACTCTTTTTCTTGCACTGAGGTCTGCTTATTGTAAATATCTTGTACTTGTTTTTGCACCTTTTAATGTCAAAGTTGGCCTCTGTGCTCATCAGTGTTGGAAAGACTCTTTCTTGCACTGAGGTCTGCTTATTGTAAATATCTTGTACTTGTTTTTACACCTTTTAATGTCAAAGTTGGCCTCTTTCATTTTTCAGTGTTGGAAAGACTCTTTCTTGCACTGAGGTCTGCTTATTGTAAACATCTTGTACTTGTTTGAACACCTTTTCATGTCAAAGTTGGCCTCTGTGATTTTTCCGTGTTGGAAAGACTCTTTCTTGCACTGAGGTCTGCTTATTGTAAATATCTTGTACTTGTTCTTACACCTTTTCATGTCAAAGTTGGCCTCTGTGCTTATCAGTGTTGGAAAGACTCTTTCTTGCACTGAGGTCTGCTTATTGTAAATATCTTGTACTTGTTCTTACACCTTTTCATGTCAAAGTTGGCCTCTGTGATTTTTCCGTGTTGGAAAGACTCTTTCTTGCACTGAGGTCTGCTTATTGTAAATATCTTGTACTTGTTTTTACACCTTTTCATGTCAAAGTTGGCCTCTTTCAATTTTCAGTGTTGGAAAGACTCTTTCTTGCACTGAGGTCTGCTTATTGTGAATATCTTGTACTTGTTTGAACACCTTTTCATGTCAAAGTTGGCCTCTGTGTTTATCAGTGTTGGAAAGACTCTTTCTTGCACTGAGGTCTGCTTATTGTTAATATCTTGTACTTGTTTTTACACCTTTTCATGTCAAAGTTGGCCTCTGTGCTTATCAGTGTTGGAAAGACTCTTTCTTGCACTGAGGTCTGCTTATTGTAAATATCTTGTACTTGTTCTTACACCTTTTAATGTCAAAGTTGGCCTCTGTGCTTATCAGTGTTGGAAAGACTCTTTCTTGCACTGAGGTCTGCTTATTGTAAATATCTTGTATTTGTTTGAACACCTTTTCATGTCAAAGTTGGCCTCTGTGATTTTTCCGTGTTGGAAAGACTCTTTCTTGCACTGAGGGCTGCTTATTGTAAATATCTTGTACTTGTTTTTACACCTTTTAATGTCAAAGTTGGCCTCTGTGCTTATCAGTGTTGGAAAGACTCTTTCTTGCACTGAGGTCTGCTTATTGTAAATATCTTGTACTTGTTTTTACACCTTTTAATGTCAAAGTTGGCCTCTGTGCTTATCAGTGTTGGAAAGACTCTTTCTTGCACTGAGGTCTGCTTATTGTAAATATCTTGTACTTGTTTTTACACCTTTTAATGTCAAAGTTGGCCTCTGTGCTTATCAGTGTTGGACAGACTCTTTCTTGCACTGAGGTCTGCTTATTGTTAATATCTTGTATTTGTTTGAACACCTTTTAATGTCAAAGTTGGCCTCTGTGCTTTTTCAGTGTTGGAAAGACTCTTTCTTGCACTGAGGTCTGCTTATTGTAAATATCTTGTACTTGTTTGAACACCTTTTCATGTCAAAGTTGGCCTCTGTGCTTTTTCAGTGTTGGAAAGACTCTTTCTTGCACTGAGGTCTGCTTTTTGTAAATATCTTGTACTTGTTTGAACACCTTTTCATGTCAAAGTTGGCCTCTGTGCTTATCAGTGATGGAAAGACTCTTTCTTGCACTGAGGTCTGCTTATTGTTAATATCTTGTATTTGTTTGAACACCTTTTAATGTCAAAGTTGGCCTCTGTGCTTATCAGTGTTGGACAGACTCTTTCTTGCACTGAGGTCTGCTTATTGTAAATATCTTGTACTTGTTTGAACAGCTTTTAATGTCAAAGTTGGCCTCTGTGCTTTTTCAGTGTTGGAAAGACTCTTTCTTGCACTGAGGTCTGCTTATTGTTAATATCTTGTACTTGTTTGAACACCTTTTAATGTCAAAGTTGGCCTCTGTGCTTATCAGTGTTGGAAAGACTCTTTCTTGCACTGAGGTCTGCTTATTGTTAATATCTTGTATTTGTTTGAACACCTTTTAATGTCAAAGTTGGCCTCTGTGCTTATCAGTGTTGGAAAGACTCTTTCTTGCACTGAGGTCTGCTTATTGTAAATATCTTGTACTTGTTTGAACACCTTTTAATGTCAAAGTTGGCCTCTGTGCTTTTTCAGTGTTGGAAAGACTCTTTCTTGCACTGAGGTCTGCTTATTGTAAATATCTTGTACTTGTTTGAACACCTTTTAATGTCAAAGTTGGCCTCTGTGCTTATCAGTGTTGGAAAGACTCTTTCTTGCACTGAGGTCTGCTTATTGTGAATATCTTGTACTTGTTTGAACACCTTTTAATGTCAAAGTTGGCCTCTGTGCCTATCAGTGTTGGAAAGACTCTTTCTTGCACTGAGGTTTGCTTATTGTAAATATCTTGTACTTGTTTGAACACCTTTTCATGTCAAAGTTGGCCTCTGTGCTTATCAGTGTTGGAAAGATTCCTTCTTGCACTGAGGTCTGCTTATTGTAAATATCTTGTACTTGTTTTTACACCTTTTAATGTCAAAGTTGGCCTCTGTGCTTAGCAGTGTTGGAAAGACTCTTTCTTGCACTGAGGTCTGCTTATTGTAAATATCTTGTACTTGTTTGAACACCTTTTAATGTCAAAGTTGGCCTCTGTGATTTTTCCGTGTTGGAAAGATTCTTTCTTGCACTGAGGTCTGCTTATTGTAAATATCTTGTACTTGTTTGAACACCTTTTAATGTCAAAGTTGGCCTCTGTGATTTTTCCGTGTTGGAAAGATTCTTTCTTGCACTGAGGTCTGCTTATTGTAAATATCTTGTACTTGTTTTTACACCTTTTCATGTCAAAGTTGGCCTCTGTGCTTATCAGTGTTGGAAAGATTCTTTCTTGCACTGAGGTCTGCTTATTGTAAATATCTTGTACTTGTTTGAACACCTTTTAATGTCAAAGTTGGCCTCTGTGATTTTTCCGTGTTGGAAACTCTTTTTCTTGCACTGAGGTCTGCTTATTGTAAATATCTTGTACTTGTTTTTACACCTTTTCATGTCAAAGTTGGCCTCTGTGCTTATCAGTGTTGGAAAGATTCTTTCTTGCACTGAGGTCTGCTTATTGTGAATATCTTGTACTTGTTTTTGCACCTTTTAATGTCAAAGTTGGCCTCTGTGATTTTTCCGTGTTGGAAACTCTTTTTCTTGCACTGAGGTCTGCTTATTGTAAATATCTTGTACTTGTTTTTGCACCTTTTAATGTCAAAGTTGGCCTCTGTGCTCATCAGTGTTGGAAAGACTCTTTCTTGCACTGAGGTCTGCTTATTGTAAACATCTTGTACTTGTTTGAACACCTTTTCATGTCAAAGTTGGCCTCTGTGATTTTTCCGTGTTGGAAAGACTCTTTCTTGCACTGAGGTCTGCTTATTGTAAATATCTTGTACTTGTTCTTACACCTTTTCATGTCAAAGTTGGCCTCTGTGCTTATCAGTGTTGGAAAGACTCTTTCTTGCACTGAGGTCTGCTTATTGTAAATATCTTGTACTTGTTCTTACACCTTTTCATGTCAAAGTTGGCCTCTGTGATTTTTCCGTGTTGGAAAGACTCTTTCTTGCACTGAGGTCTGCTTATTGTAAATATCTTGTACTTGTTTTTACACCTTTTCATGTCAAAGTTGGCCTCTTTCAATTTTCAGTGTTGGAAAGACTCTTTCTTGCACTGAGGTCTGCTTATTGTGAATATCTTGTACTTGTTTGAACACCTTTTCATGTCAAAGTTGGCCTCTGTGTTTATCAGTGTTGGAAAGACTCTTTCTTGCACTGAGGTCTGCTTATTGTTAATATCTTGTACTTGTTTGAACACCTTTTAATGTCAAAGTTGGCCTCTGTGCTTATCAGTGTTGGACAGACTCTTTCTTGCACTGAGGTCTGCTTATTGTAAATATCTTGTACTTGTTTGAAGACCTTTTAATGTCAAAGTTGGCCTCTGTGCTTATCAGTGTTGGACAGACTCTTTCTTGCACTGAGGTCTGCTTATTGTAAATATCTTGTACTTGTTTGAACACCTTTTAATGTCAAAGTTGGCCTCTGTGCTTTTTCAGTGTTGGAAAGACTCTTTCTTGCACTGAGGTCTGCTTATTGTAAATATCTTGTACTTGTTTGAACACCTTTTAATGTCAAAGTTGGCCTCTGTGATTTTTCCATGTTGGAAAGACTCTTTCTTGCACTGAGGTCTGCTTATTGTAAATATCTTGTACTTGTTTTTACACCTTTTCATGTCAAAGTTGGCCTCTGTGTTTATCAGTGTTAGAAAGACTCTTTCTTGCGCTGAGGTCTGCTTATTCTAAATATCTTGTACTTGTTTTTACACCTTTTCATGTCAAAGTTGGCCTCTTTCATTTTTCAGTGTTGGAAAGACTCTTTCTTGCACTGAGGTCTGCTTATTGTAAATATCTTGTACTTGTTTTTGCACCTTTTAATGTCAAAATTCGCCTCTGTGCTTTTTCAGTGTTGGAAAGACTCTTTCTTGCACTGAGGTCTGCTTATTCTAAATATCTTGTACTTGTTTTTACACCTTTTCATGTCAAAGTTGGCCTCTTTCATTTTTCAGTGTTGGAAAGACTCTTTCTTTCACTGAGGTCTGCTTATTGTAAATATCTTGTACTTGTTTTTACACCTTTTAATGTCAAAGTTGGCCTCTGTGCTTTTTCAGTGTTGGAAAGACTCTTTCTTGCACTGAGGTCTGCTTATTGTAAATATCTTGTACTTGTTTGAACACCTTTTAATGTCAAAGTTGGCCTCTGTGCTTATCAGTGTTTGAAAGACTCTTTCTTGCACTGAGGTCTGCTTATTGTTAATATCTTGTATTTGGTTTGAACACCTTTTAATGTCAAAGTTGGCCTCTGTGCTTATCAGTGTTGGAAAGACTCTTTCTTGCACTGAGGTCTGCTTATTGTAAATATCTTGTACTTGTTTTTACACCTTTTAATGTCAAAGTTGGCCTCTTTCATTTTTCAGTGTTGGAAAGACTCTTTCTTGCACTGAGGTCTGCTTATTGTAAATATCTTGTACTTGTTTTTACACCTTTTAATGTCAAAGTTGGCCTCTGTGCTTTTTCAGTGTTGGAAAGACTCTTTCTTGCACTGAGGTCTGCTTATTGTGAATATCTTGTACTTGTTTGAACACCTTTTCATGTCAAAGTTGGCCTCTGTGCTTATCAGTGTTGGAAAGACTCTTTCTTGCACTGAGGTCTGCTTATTGTAAATATCTTGTACTTGTTTGAACACCTTTTAATGTCAAAGTTGGCCTCTGTGCTTTTTCAGTGTTGGAAAGACTCTTTCTTGCACTGAGGTCTGCTTATTGTAAATATCTTGTACTTGTTTTTACACCTTTTAATGTCAAAGTTGGCCTCTTTCATTTTTCAGTGTTGGAAAGACTCTTTCTTGCACTGGGGGCTGCTTATTGTAAATATCTTGTACTTGTTTTTACACCTTTTAATGTCAAAGTTGGCCTCTGTGCTTTTTCAGTGTTGGAAAGACTCTTTCTTGCACTGAGGTCTGCTTATTGTAAATATCTTGTACTTGTTTGAACACCTTTTAATGTCAAAGTTGGCCTCTTTCATTTTTCAGTGTTGGAAAGACTCTTTCTTGCACTGGGGGCTGCTTATTGTAAATATCTTGTACTTGTTTTTACACCTTTTAATGTCAAAGTTGGCCTCTGTGCTTTTTCAGTGTTGGAAAGACTCTTTCTTGCACTGAGGTCTGCTTATTGTAAATATCTTGTACTTGTTTGAACACCTTTTCAAGTCAAAGTTGGCCTCTGTGCTTTTTCAGTGTTGGAAAGACTCTTTCTTGCACTGAGGTCTGCTTATTGTTAATATCTTGTATTTTGTTTGAACACCTTTTAATGTCAAAGTTGGCCTCTGTGCTTATCAGTGTTGGAAAGACTCTTTCTTGCACTGAGGTCTGCTTATTGTAAATATCTTGTACTTGTTTTTACACCTTTTAATGTCAAAGTTGGCCTCTGTGCTTTTTCAGTGTTGGAAAGACTCTTTCTTGCACTGAGGTCTGCTTATTGTGAATATCTTGTACTTGTTTGAACACCTTTTCACGTCAAAGTTGGCCTCTGTGCTTTTTCAGTGTTGGAAAGACTCTTTCTTGCACTGAGGTCTGCTTATTGTAAATATCTTGTACTTGTTTGAACACCTTTTCATGTCAAAGTTGGCCTCTGTGCTTATCAGTGTTGGAAAGACTCTTTCTTGCACTGAGGTCTGCTTATTGTAAATATCTTGTACTTGTTTTTACACCTTTTAATGTCAAAGTTGGCCTCTGTGCTTATCAGTGTTGGAAAGACTCTTTCTTGCACTGAGGTCTGCTTATTGTAAATATCTTGTACTTGTTTTTGCACCTTTTCATGTCAAAGTTGGCCTCTGTGATTTTTCCGTGTTGGAAACTCTTTTTCTTGCACTGAGGTCTGCTTATTGTGAATATCTTGTACTTGTTTTTGCACCTTTTAATGTCAAAGTTGGCCTCTGTGATTTTTCCGTGTTGGAAACTCTTTTTCTTGCACTGAGGTCTGCTTATTGTAAATATCTTGTACTTGTTTTTGCACCTTTTAATGTCAAAGTTGGCCTCTGTGCTCATCAGTGTTGGAAAGACTCTTTCTTGCACTGAGGTCTGCTTATTGTAAATATCTTGTACTTGTTCTTACACCTTTTCATGTCAAAGTTGGCCTCTTTCATTTTTCAGTGTTGGAAAGACTCTTTCTTGCACTGAGGTCTGCTTATTGTAAACATCTTGTACTTGTTTGAACACCTTTTCATGTCAAAGTTGGCCTCTGTGATTTTTCCGTGTTGGAAAGACTCTTTCTTGCACTGAGGTCTGCTTATTGTAAATATCTTGTACTTGTTCTTACACCTTTTCATGTCAAAGTTGGCCTCTGTGCTTATCAGTGTTGGAAAGACTCTTTCTTGCACTGAGGTCTGCTTATTGTAAATATCTTGTACTTGTTCTTACACCTTTTCATGTCAAAGTTGGCCTCTGTGATTTTTCCGTGTTGGAAAGACTCTTTCTTGCACTGAGGTCTGCTTATTGTAAATATCTTGTACTTGTTTTTACACCTTTTCATGTCAAAGTTGGCCTCTTTCAATTTTCAGTGTTGGAAAGACTCTTTCTTGCACTGAGGTCTGCTTATTGTGAATATCTTGTACTTGTTTGAACACCTTTTCATGTCAAAGTTGGCCTCTGTGTTTATCAGTGTTGGAAAGACTCTTTCTTGCACTGAGGTCTGCTTATTGTTAATATCTTGTACTTGTTTTTACACCTTTTAATGTCAAAGTTGGCCTCTGTGCTTATCAGTGTTGGAAAGACTCTTTCTTGCACTGAGGTCTGCTTATTGTAAATATCTTGTACTTGTTCTTACACCTTTTAATGTCAAAGTTGGCCTCTGTGCTTATCAGTGTTGGAAAGACTCTTTCTTGCACTGAGGTCTGCTTATTGTAAATATCTTGTATTTGTTTGAACACCTTTTCATGTCAAAGTTGGCCTCTGTGATTTTTCCGTGTTGGAAAGACTCTTTCTTGTACTGAGGTCTGCTTATTGTAAATATCTTGTACTTGTTTTTACACCTTTTAATGTCAAAGTTGGCCTCTGTGCTTATCAGTGTTGGAAAGACTCTTTCTTGCACTGAGGTCTGCTTATTGTAAATATCTTGTACTTGTTTTTGCACCTTTTAATGTCAAAGTTGGCCTCTGTGCTTTTTCAGTGTTGGAAAGACTCTTTCTTGCACTGAGGTCTGCTTATTGTAAATATCTTGTACTTGTTTTTACACCTTTTAATGTCAAAGTTAGCCTCTGTGCTCATCAGTGTTGGAAAGACTCTTTCTTGCACTGAGGTCTGCTTATTGTTAATATCTTGTATTTGTTTGAACACCTTTTAATGTCAAAGTTGGCCTCTGTGCTTTTTCAGTGTTGGAAAGACTCTTTCTTGCACTGAGGTCTGCTTATTGTAAATATCTTGTACTTGTTTTTACACCTTTTCATGTCAAAGTTGGCCTCTGTGCTTATCAGTGTTGGAAAGACTCTTTCTTGCACTGAGGTCTGCTTATTGTTAATATCTTGTACTTGTTTTTACACCTTTAATGTCAAAGTTGGCCTTTGTGCTTATCAGTGTTGGAAAGACTCTTTCTTGCACTGAGGTCTGCTTATTGTAAATATCTTGTTCTTGTTTGAACACCTTTTAATGTCAAAGTTGGCCTCTTTCAATTTTCAGTGTTGGAAAGACTCTTTTTCTTGCACTGAGGTCTGCTTATTGTAAATATCTTGTACTTTTTTGAACACCTTTTAATGTCAAAGTTGGCCTCTGTGCTTATCAGTGTTGGAAAGACTCTTTCTTGCACTGAGGTCTGCTTATTGTAAATATCTTGTACTTTTTTGAACACCTTTTAATGTCAAAGTTGGCCTCTGTGCTTATCAGTGTTGGAAAGACTCTTTCTTGCACTGAGGTCTGCTTATTGTAAATATCTTGTACTTTTTTGAACACCTTTTAATGTCAAAGTTGGCCTCTGTGCTTATCAGTGTTGGAAAGACTCTTTCTTGCACTGAGGTCTGCTTATTGTAAATATCTTGTACTTGTTTGAACACCTTTTAATGTCAAAGTTGGCCTCTGTGCTTTTTCAGTGTTGGAAAGACTCTTTCTTGCACTGAGGTCTGCTTATTGTTAATATCTTGTATTTGTTTGAACACCTTTTAATGTCAAATTTGGCCTCTGTGCTTATCAGTGTTGGAAAGACTCTTTCTTGCACTGAGGTCTGCTTATTGTTAATATCTTGTATTTGTTTGAACACCTTTTAATGTCAAATTTGGCCTCTGTGCTTATCAGTGTTGGAAAGACTCTTTCTTGCACTGAGGGCTGCTTATTGTAAATATCTTGTACTTGTTTTTACACCTTTTAATGTCAAAGTTGGCCTCTGTGCTTAGCAGTGTTGGAAAGACTCTTTCTTGCACTGAGGTCTGCTTATTGTAAATATCTTGTACTTGTTTGAACACCTTTTAATGTCAAAGTTGGCCTTTGTGCTTTTTTCAGTGTTGGAAAGACTCTTTCTTGCACTGAGGGCTGCTTATTGTAAATATCTTGTACTTGTTTTTACACCTTTTAATGTCAAAGTTGGCCTCTGTGCTTAGCAGTGTTGGAAAGACTCTTTCTTGCACTGAGGTCTGCTTATTGTAAATATCTTGTACTTGTTTTTACACCTTTTCATGTCAAAGTTGGCCTCTGTGCTTATCAGTGTTGGAAAGACTCTTTCTTGCACTGAGGTTTGCTTATTGTAAATATCTTGTACTTGTTTGAACACCTTTTAATGTCAAAGTTGGCCTCTGTGCTTATTTAGTGGTGGAAAGCCTCTTTCTTGCACTGATGTCTGCTTATTGTAAATATCTTGTACTTGTTTTTACACCTTTTAATGTCAAAGTTGGCCTCTGTGCTTATTCAGTGTTGGAAAGACTCTTTCTTGCACTGAGGTCTGCTTATTGTTAATATCTTGTATTTGTTTGAACACCTTTTAATGTCAAAGTTGGCCTCTGTGCTTATCAGTGTTGGACAGACTCTTTCTTGCACTGAGGTCTGCTTATTGTAAATATCTTGTACTTGTTTGAACAGCTTTTAATGTCAAAGTTGGCCTCTGTGCTTTTTCAGTGTTGGAAAGACTCTTTCTTGCACTGAGGTCTGCTTATTGTTAATATCTTGTACTTGTTTGAACACCTTTTAATGTCAAAGTTGGCCTCTGTGCTTATCAGTGTTGGAAAGACTCTTTCTTGCACTGAGGTCTGCTTATTGTTAATATCTTGTATTTGTTTGAACACCTTTTAATGTCAAAGTTGGCCTCTGTGCTTATCAGTGTTGGAAAGACTCTTTCTTGCACTGAGGTCTGCTTATTGTAAATATCTTGTACTTGTTTGAACACCTTTTAATGTCAAAGTTGGCCTCTGTGCTTTTTCAGTGTTGGAAAGACTCTTTCTTGCACTGAGGTCTGCTTATTGTAAATATCTTGTACTTGTTTGAACACCTTTTAATGTCAAAGTTGGCCTCTGTGATTTTTCCATGTTGGAAAGACTCTTTCTTGCACTGAGGTCTGCTTATTGTAAATATCTTGTACTTGTTTTTACACCTTTTAATGTCAAAGTTGGCCTCTGTGCTTATCAGTGTTGGACAGACTCTTTCTTGCACTGAGGTCTGCTTATTGTTAATATCTTGTATTTGTTTGAACACCTTTTAATGTCAAAGTTGGCCTCTGTGCTTTTTCAGTGTTGGAAAGACTCTTTCTTGCACTGAGGTCTGCTTATTGTTAATATCTTGTATTTGTTTGAAAACCTTTTAATGTCAAAGTTGGCCTCTGTGCTTTTTCAGTGTTGGAAAGACTCTTTCTTGCACTGAGGTCTGCTTATTGTAAATATCTTGTACTTGTTTTTGCACCTTTTAATGTCAAAGTTGGCCTCTGTGCTTTTTCAGTGTTGGAAAGACTCTTTCTTGCACTGAGGTCTGCTTATTGTAAATATCTTGTATTTGTTTGAACACCTTTTAATGTCAAAGTTGGCCTTTGTGCTTATCAGTGTTGGAAAGACTCTTTCTTGCACTGAGGTCTGCTTATTGTAAATATCTTGTATTTGTTTGAACACCTTTTAATGTCAAAGTTGGCCTTTGTGCTTATCAGTGTTGGAAAGACTCTTTCTTGCACTGAGGTCTGCTTATTGTAAATATCTTGTACTTGTTTTTGCACCTTTTAATGTCAAAGTTGGCCTCTGTGCTTTTTCAGTGTTGGAAAGACTCTTTCTTGCACTGAGGTCTGCTTATTGTAAATATCTTGTATTTGTTTGAACACCTTTTAATGTCAAAGTTGGCCTCTGTGCTTTTTCAGTGTTGGAAAGACTCTTTCTTGCACTGAGGTCTGCTTATTGTGAATATCTTGTACTTGTTTGAACACCTTTTAATGTCAAAGTTGGCCTCTGTGCCTATCAGTGTTGGAAAGACTCTTTCTTGCACTGAGGTTTGCTTATTGTAAATATCTTGTACTTGTTTGAACACCTTTTCATGTCAAAGTTGGCCTCTGTGCTTATCAGTGTTGGAAAGATTCCTTCTTGCACTGAGGTCTGCTTATTGTAAATATCTTGTACTTGTTTTTACACCTTTTAATGTCAAAGTTGGCCTCTGTGCTTAGCAGTGTTGGAAAGACTCTTTCTTGCACTGAGGTCTGCTTATTGTAAATATCTTGTACTTGTTTGAACACCTTTTAATGTCAAAGTTGGCCTCTGTGATTTTTCCGTGTTGGAAAGATTCTTTCTTGCACTGAGGTCTGCTTATTGTAAATATCTTGTACTTGTTTGAACACCTTTTAATGTCAAAGTTGGCCTCTGTGATTTTTCCGTGTTGGAAAGATTCTTTCTTGCACTGAGGTCTGCTTATTGTAAATATCTTGTACTTGTTTTTACACCTTTTCATGTCAAAGTTGGCCTCTGTGCTTATCAGTGTTGGAAAGATTCTTTCTTGCACTGAGGTCTGCTTATTGTGAATATCTTGTACTTGTTTTTGCACCTTTTAATGTCAAAGTTGGCCTCTGTGATTTTTCCGTGTTGGAAACTCTTTTTCTTGCACTGAGGTCTGCTTATTGTAAATATCTTGTACTTGTTTTTGCACCTTTTAATGTCAAAGTTGGCCTCTGTGCTCATCAGTGTTGGAAAGACTCTTTCTTGCACTGAGGTCTGCTTATTGTAAATATCTTGTACTTGTTTTTACACCTTTTAATGTCAAAGTTGGCCTCTTTCATTTTTCAGTGTTGGAAAGACTCTTTCTTGCACTGAGGTCTGCTTATTGTAAACATCTTGTACTTGTTTGAACACCTTTTCATGTCAAAGTTGGCCTCTGTGATTTTTCCGTGTTGGAAAGACTCTTTCTTGCACTGAGGTCTGCTTATTGTAAATATCTTGTACTTGTTCTTACACCTTTTCATGTCAAAGTTGGCCTCTGTGCTTATCAGTGTTGGAAAGACTCTTTCTTGCACTGAGGTCTGCTTATTGTAAATATCTTGTACTTGTTCTTACACCTTTTCATGTCAAAGTTGGCCTCTGTGATTTTTCCGTGTTGGAAAGACTCTTTCTTGCACTGAGGTCTGCTTATTGTAAATATCTTGTACTTGTTTTTACACCTTTTCATGTCAAAGTTGGCCTCTTTCAATTTTCAGTGTTGGAAAGACTCTTTCTTGCACTGAGGTCTGCTTATTGTGAATATCTTGTACTTGTTTGAACACCTTTTCATGTCAAAGTTGGCCTCTGTGTTTATCAGTGTTGGAAAGACTCTTTCTTGCACTGAGGTCTGCTTATTGTTAATATCTTGTACTTGTTTTTACACCTTTTAATGTCAAAGTTGGCCTCTGTGCTTATCAGTGTTGGAAAGACTCTTTCTTGCACTGAGGTCTGCTTATTGTTAATATCTTGTACTTGTTTTTACACCTTTTAATGTCAAAGTTGGCCTCTGTGCTTATCAGTGTTGGAAAGACTCTTTCTTGCACTGAGGTCTGCTTATTGTAAATATCTTGTATTTGTTTGAACACCTTTTCATGTCAAAGTTGGCCTCTGTGATTTTTCCGTGTTGGAAAGACTCTTTCTTGCACTGAGGGCTGCTTATTGTAAATATCTTGTACTTGTTTTTACACCTTTTAATGTCAAAGTTGGCCTCTGTGCTTTTTCAGTGTTGGAAAGACTCTTTCTTGCACTGAGGTCTGCTTATTGTAAATATCTTGTACTTGTTTGAACACCTTTTCATGTCAAAGTTGGCCTCTGTGCTTTTTCAGTGTTGGAAAGACTCTTTCTTGCACTGAGGTCTGCTTATTGTAAATATCTTGTACTTGTTTTAACACCTTTTCATGTCAAAGTTGGCCTCTGTGATTTTTCCGTGTTGGAAAGACTCTTTCTTGTACTGAGGTCTGCTTATTGTAAATATCTTGTACTTGTTTTTACACCTTTTAATGTCAAAGTTGGCCTCTGTGCTTATCAGTGTTGGAAAGACTCTTTCTTGCACTGAGGTCTGCTTATTGTAAATATCTTGTACTTGTTTTTGCACCTTTTAATGTCAAAGTTGGCCTCTGTGCTTTTTCAGTGTTGGAAAGACTCTTTCTTGCACTGAGGTCTGCTTATTGTAAATATCTTGTACTTGTTTTTACACCTTTTAATGTCAAAGTTAGCCTCTGTGCTCATCAGTGTTGGAAAGACTCTTTCTTGCACTGAGGTCTGCTTATTGTTAATATCTTGTATTTGTTTGAACACCTTTTAATGTCAAAGTTGGCCTCTGTGCTTTTTCAGTGTTGGAAAGACTCTTTCTTGCACTGAGGTCTGCTTATTGTAAATATCTTGTACTTGTTTTTACACCTTTTCATGTCAAAGTTGGCCTCTGTGGTTATCAGTGTTGGAAAGACTCTTTCTTGCACTGAGGTCTGCTTATTGTAAATATCTTGTACTTGTTTTTACACCTTTTCATGTCAAAGTTGGCCTCTGTGGTTATCAGTGTTGGAAAGACTCTTTCTTGCACTGAGGTCTGCTTATTGTAAATATCTTGTTCTTGTTTGAACACCTTTTAATGTCAAAGTTGGCCTCTTTCAATTTTCAGTGTTGGAAAGACTCTTTTTCTTGCACTGAGGTCTGCTTATTGTAAATATCTTGTACTTTTTTGAACACCTTTTAATGTCAAAGTTGGCCTCTGTGCTTATCAGTGTTGGAAAGACTCTTTCTTGCACTGAGGGCTGCTTATTGTAAATATCTTGTACTTTTTTGAACACCTTTTAATGTCAAAGTTGGCCTCTGTGCTTATCAGTGTTGGAAAGACTCTTTCTTGCACTGAGGTCTGCTTATTGTAAATATCTTGTACTTTTTTGAACACCTTTTAATGTCAAAGTTGGCCTCTGTGCTTATCAGTGTTGGAAAGACTCTTTCTTGCACTGAGGTCTGCTTATTGTAAATATCTTGTACTTGTTTGAACACCTTTTAATGTCAAAGTTGGCCTCTGTGCTTTTTCAGTGTTGGAAAGACTCTTTCTTGCACTGAGGTCTGCTTATTGTTAATATCTTGTATTTGTTTGAACACCTTTTAATGTCAAATTTGGCCTCTGTGCTTATCAGTGTTGGAAAGACTCTTTCTTGCACTGAGGTCTGCTTATTGTTAATATCTTGTATTTGTTTGAACACCTTTTAATGTCAAATTTGGCCTCTGTGCTTATCAGTGTTGGAAAGACTCTTTCTTGCACTGAGGGCTGCTTATTGTAAATATCTTGTACTTGTTTTTACACCTTTTAATGTCAAAGTTGGCCTCTGTGCTTAGCAGTGTTGGAAAGACTCTTTCTTGCACTGAGGTCTGCTTATTGTAAATATCTTGTACTTGTTTGAACACCTTTTAATGTCAAAGTTGGCCTTTGTGCTTTTTTCAGTGTTGGAAAGACTCTTTCTTGTACTGAGGTCTGCTTATTGTAAATATCTTGTACTTGTTTTTACACCTTTTCATGTCAAAGTTGGCCTCTGTGCTTATCAGTGTTGGAAAGACTCTTTCTTGCACTGAGGTTTGCTTATTGTAAATATCTTGTACTTGTTTGAACACCTTTTAATGTCAAAGTTGGCCTCTGTGCTTATTTAGTGGTGGAAAGCCTCTTTCTTGCACTGATGTCTGCTTATTGTAAATATCTTGTACTTGTTTTTACACCTTTTAATGTCAAAGTTGGCCTCTGTGCTTATTCAGTGTTGGAAAGACTCTTTCTTGCACTGAGGTCTGCTTATTGTTAATATCTTGTATTTGTTTGAACACCTTTTAATGTCAAAGTTGGCCTCTGTGCTTATCAGTGTTGGACAGACTCTTTCTTGCACTGAGGTCTGCTTATTGTAAATATCTTGTACTTGTTTGAACAGCTTTTAATGTCAAAGTTGGCCTCTGTGCTTTTTCAGTGTTGGAAAGACTCTTTCTTGCACTGAGGTCTGCTTATTGTTAATATCTTGTACTTGTTTGAACACCTTTTAATGTCAAAGTTGGCCTCTGTGCTTATCAGTGTTGGACAGACTCTTTCTTGCACTGAGGTCTGCTTATTGTAAATATCTTGTACTTGTTTGAAGACCTTTTAATGTCAAAGTTGGCCTCTGTGCTTATCAGTGTTGGAAAGACTCTTTCTTGCACTGAGGTCTGCTTATTGTTAATATCTTGTATTTGTTTGAACACCTTTTAATGTCAAAGTTGGCCTCTGTGCTTATCAGTGTTGGAAAGACTCTTTCTTGCACTGAGGTCTGCTTATTGTAAATATCTTGTACTTGTTTGAACACCTTTTAATGTCAAAGTTGGCCTCTGTGCTTTTTCAGTGTTGGAAAGACTCTTTCTTGCACTGAGGTCTGCTTATTGTAAATATCTTGTACTTGTTTGAACACCTTTTAATGTCAAAGTTGGCCTCTGTGATTTTTCCATGTTGGAAAGACTCTTTCTTGCACTGAGGTCTGCTTATTGTAAATATCTTGTACTTGTTTTTACACCTTTTAATGTCAAAGTTGGCCTCTGTGCTTATCAGTGTTGGAAAGACTCTTTCTTGCACTGAGGTCTGCTTATTGTAAATATCTTGTACTTGTTTTTACACCTTTTAATGTCAAAGTTGGCCTCTGTGCTTTTTCAGTGTTGGAAAGACTCTTTCTTGCACTGAGGTCTGCTTATTGTTAATATCTTGTATTTGTTTGAAAACCTTTTAATGTCAAAGTTGGCCTCTGTGCTTTTTCAGTGTTGGAAAGACTCTTTCTTGCACTGAGGTCTGCTTATTGTAAATATCTTGTACTTGTTTTTGCACCTTTTAATGTCAAAGTTGGCCTCTGTGCTTTTTCAGTGTTGGAAAGACTCTTTCTTGCACTGAGGTCTGCTTATTGTAAATATCTTGTATTTGTTTGAACACCTTTTAATGTCAAAGTTGGCCTTTGTGCTTATCAGTGTTGGAAAGACTCTTTCTTGCACTGAGGTCTGCTTATTGTAAATATCTTGTATTTGTTTGAACACCTTTTAATGTCAAAGTTGGCCTTTGTGCTTATCAGTGTTGGAAAGACTCTTTCTTGCACTGAGGTCTGCTTATTGTAAATATCTTGTATTTGTTTGAACACCTTTTAATGTCAAAGTTGGCCTCTGTGCTTTTTCAGTGTTGGAAAGACTCTTTCTTGCACTGAGGTCTGCTTATTGTGAATATCTTGTACTTGTTTGAACACCTTTTAATGTCAAAGTTGGCCTCTGTGCCTATCAGTGTTGGAAAGACTCTTTCTTGCACTGAGGTTTGCTTATTGTAAATATCTTGTACTTGTTTGAACACCTTTTCATGTCAAAGTTGGCCTCTGTGCTTATCAGTGTTGGAAAGATTCCTTCTTGCACTGAGGTCTGCTTATTGTAAATATCTTGTACTTGTTTTTACACCTTTTAATGTCAAAGTTGGCCTCTGTGCTTAGCAGTGTTGGAAAGACTCTTTCTTGCACTGAGGTCTGCTTATTGTAAATATCTTGTACTTGTTTGAACACCTTTTAATGTCAAAGTTGGCCTCTGTGATTTTTCCGTGTTGGAAAGATTCTTTCTTGCACTGAGGTCTGCTTATTGTAAATATCTTGTACTTGTTTTTACACCTTTTCATGTCAAAGTTGGCCTCTGTGCTTATCAGTGTTGGAAAGATTCTTTCTTGCACTGAGGTCTGCTTATTGTAAATATCTTGTACTTGTTTGAACACCTTTTAATGTCAAAGTTGGCCTCTGTGCTTATCAGTGTTGGAAAGACTCTTTCTTGCACTGAGGTCTGCTTATTGTAAATATCTTGTACTTGTTTTTACACCTTTTCATGTCAAAGTTGGCCTCTGTGCTTATCAGTGATGGAAAGGCTCTTTCTTGCACTGAGGTCTGCTTATTGTAAATATCTTGTACTTGTTTTTACACCTTTTAATGTCAAAGTTGGCCTCTGTGCTTTTTTCAGTGTTGGAAAGACTCTTTCTTGCACTGAGGTCTGCTTATTGTAAATATCTTGTACTTGTTTTTACACCTTTTAATGTCAAAGTTGGCCTCTGTGCTTTTTTCAGTGTTGGACAGACTCTTTCTTGCACTGAGGTCTGCTTATTGTAAATATCTTGTACTTGTTTTTACACCTTTTAATGTCAAAGTTGGCCTCTGTGCTTTTTCAGTGTTGGAAAGACTCTTTCTTGCACTGAGGTCTGCTTATTGTAAATATCTTGTACTTGTTTGAACACCTTTTAATGTCAAAGTTGGCCTCTGTGCTTTTTTCAGTGTTGGACAGACTCTTTCTTGCACTGAGGTCTGCTTATTGTAAATATCTTGTACTTGTTTTTACACCTTTTAATTTTAAAGTTGGCTGTTGGGTCTAAACTCAGACCCCGCTGTATCCAAGACTTATTCCCATGAAAGAAAAACAAGGCAACAGTGTTCGATCGATTTCTTGCGCAAGGGAGGCCTCTCGTCTGTGACCAGCACGTTGAAATGACCACACTGGTGGCCTCCTCTCGCTGCCTTTTATTGACAAACTTCAAACAATAGTTTACAAAACACCTCCCCTTGCAACCCCCCTTTGGTTACAAAGACAAGGCACTGTATGTAAATGTATACACTGAGTGTGTGTGTGTGTGAGAATGTGTGTGTGCGTGTGAGAATGTGTGTGTGTGTGTGTGTGTGTGTGTGTGTGTGTGTGTGTGTGTGTGTTTGTTGGTCAAAGGGTCATAAAACCTAAAAGCAGGAACAACATCCTTGGTCATAAAGAGGGTAGTCTTCCCCCACACCCAATGTATGGTTTACCAAAGATAACACAGTGAAACCATACAAAGGGTAGGAAGCTCTACCAAACATCAAACAGATCTTCAAGTTAGGATGTATCTACAATAAAACCTCCCCCAGCACAGAGTGGCTGGAGAGGTGGTCAGGATCAAAGGAATGGCTTTGATCCTACTGCTTAAACTAAGACTATACAAATTTAAGAAACACAATGGCGACATTCAACAATTAGACTTAACATTTGCCTCTGTGCTTATCAGTGTTGGACAGACTCTTTCTTGCACTGAGGTCTGCTTATTGTTAATATCTTGTACTTGTTTTTACACCTTTTAATGTCAAAGTTGGCCTTTGTGCTTATCAGTGTTGGAAAGACTCTTTCTTGCACTGAGGTCTGCTTATTGTTAATATCTTGTATTTGTTTGAACACCTTTTAATGTCAAAGTTGGCCTTTGTGCTTATCAGTGTTGGAAAGACTCTTTCTTGCACTGAGGTCTGCTTATTGTAAATATCTTGTACTTGTTTGAACACCTTTTAATGTCAAAGTTGGCCTTTGTGCTTATCAGTGTTGGAAAGACTCTTTCTTGCACTGAGGTCTGCTTATTGTAAATATCTTGTACTTGTTTGAACACCTTTTAATGTCAAAGTTGGCCTTTGTGCTTATCAGTGTTGGAAAGACTCTTTCTTGCACTGAGGTCTGCTTATTGTTAATATCTTGTATTTGTTTGAACACCTTTTAATGTCAAAGTTGGCCTCTGTGCTTTTTCAGTGTTGGAAAGACTCTTTCTTGCACTGAGGTCTGCTTATTGTAAATATCTTGTACTTGTTTTTGCACCTTTTAATGTCAAAGTTGGCCTCTGTGCTTATCAGTGTTGGAAAGACTCTTTCTTGCACTGAGGTCTGCTTATTGTTAATATCTTGTATTTGTTTGAACACCTTTTAATGTCAAAGTTGGCCTCTGTGCTTTTTCAGTGTTGGAAAGACTCTTTCTTGCACTGAGGTCTGCTTATTGTAAATATCTTGTACTTGTTTGAACACCTTTTAATGTCAAAGTTGGCCTCTGTGCTTTTTCAGTGTTGGAAAGACTCTTTCTTGCACTGAGGTCTGCTTATTGTAAATATCTTGTACTTGTTTTTACACCTTTTAATGTCAACGTTGGCCTCTTTCAATTTTCAGTGTTGGAAAGACTCTTTTTCTTGCACTGAGGCCTGCTTATTGTAAATATCTTGTACTTGTTTTTGCACCTTTTAATGTCAAAGTTGGCCTCTGTGATTTTTCCGTGTTGGAAAGACTCTTTCTTGCACTGAGGTCTGCTTATTGTAAATATCTTGTACTTGTTTTTACACCTTTTAATGTCAAAGTTGGCCTCTGTGATTTTTCCGTGTTGGAAAGATACTTTCTTGCACTGAGGTCTGCTTATTGTAAATATCTTGTACTTGTTTTTACACCTTTTAATGTCAAAGTTGGCCTCTGTGATTTTTCCGTGTTGGAAAGATTCTTTCTTGCACTGAGGTCTGCTTATTGTAAATATCTTGTACTTGTTTGAACACCTTTTCATGTCAAAGTTGGCCTCTGTGATTTTTCCGTGTTGGAAAGATTCTTTCTTGCACTGAGGTCTGCTTATTGTAAATATCTTGTACTTGTTTGAACACCTTTTCATGTCAAAGTTGGCCTCTGTGCTTATCAGTGTTGGAAAGACTCTTTCTTGCACTGAGGTCTGCTTATTGTAAATATCTTGTTGTAATGTATGTTTGCACTGATTGCCGATCACGCTTCAACTGAGTCGTCCTCGGTCAGAAGGAATGGTACTCCACAGTGATGTAGTTCAAATAACTTTACTAAAGAGGTGGCAGATGACATCAACAGGATGTACAGCGTTGGTAGGGAGGCATTACAGTATTCACATGCAGGTAACGGGGGTGTGAGTGTGTATATGGGTATGTGTGTGTGTGTGGTCATCTGTAAACAGAAAGAACAAACATTTGTATTAACCACTATGGATAGCAGTGTACCCCTTATACAGTACTGTGGGTTTCCAGCGTAATGTTATACAATCTGCCATAACCTCATGGCCACTAGATGGCACCCTAAGACCATAAATGAATTTCTGGCTTGTATATACATTGGCAAACCAGACCTCTGCAGATTGCAACGATTCAGAGAATAAACATAGTAAATAGTTACATCCACCTACAACCACAATGCTTGACAGTAAGTCGTATATGGAATGAAATATGGGCTGAACACAAGGCTGCCTGTAGTAGGCCAAACAAAACGCATCTTAGCGATAGCAATGGGACTAGCCTCTTAGCGATAGCAACGAGACTAGCCTCTTAGCGATAGCAAATTACACAGATAAAGTCAACAAGCCTCACTCTCATCTTACAATACTCACATGGTAAGCACGCACGCAGTATTAACTCACACCGAATGCACGTTAATACCTTACTCCTCCGACACACCTCTTATCTGGGCAGCGCTGCGCTGAACACGTTCCCAACAGGAAGTACAGATACCGAGGTGCATCATGGGCAACGTAGTATAAAACAGCTACAGTGAACAAGCGGACTTTTAACACTTGTACTTGTTTGAACACCTTTTAATGTCAAAGTTGGCCTCTGTGCTTAGCAGTGTTGGAAAGACTCTTTCTTGCACTGAGGTCTGCTTATTGTAAATATCTTGTACTTGTTTGAACACCTTTTAATGTCAAAGTTGGCCTCTGTGCTTATCAGTGTTGGAAAGACTCTTTCTTGCACTGAGGTCTGCTTATTGTAAATATCTTGTACTTGTTTGAACACCTTTTCATGTCAAAGTTGGCCTCTGTGATTTTTCCGTGTTGGAAAGACTCTTTCTTGCACTGAGGTCTGCTTATTGTAAATATCTTGTACTTGTTTGAACACGTTTTAATGTCAAAGTTGGCCTCTGTGCTTATCAGTGTTGGAAAGACTCTTTCTTGCACTGAGGTCTGCTTATTGTAAATATCTTGTACTTGTTTTTACACCTTTTAATGTCAAAGTTGGCCTCTGTGCTTATCAGTGATGGAAAGACTCTTTCTTGCACTGAGGTCTGCTTATTGTAAATATCTTGTACTTGTTTTTACACCTTTTAATGTCAAAGTTGGCCTCTGTGCTTAGCAGTGTTGGAAAGACTCTTTCTTGCACTGAGGTCTGCTTATTGTAAATATCTTGTACTTGTTTGAACACCTTTTAATGTCAAAGTTGGCCTCTGTGCTTTTTCAGTGTTGGAAAGACTCTTTCTTGCACTGAGGTCTGCTTATTGTAAATATCTTGTACTTGTTTGAACACCTTTTAATGTCAAAGTTGGCCTCTGTGATTTTTCCGTGTTGGAAAGATTCTTTCTTGCACTGAGGTCTGCTTATTGTAAATATCTTGTACTTGTTTGAACACCTTTTAATGTCAAAGTTGGCCTCTGTGCTTATCAGTGTTGGAAAGACTCTTTCTTGCACTGAGGTCTGCTTATTGTAAATATCTTGTACTTGTTTGAACACCTTTTCATGTCAAAGTTGGCCTCTGTGCTTATCAGTGTTGGAAAGACTCTTTCTTGCACTGAGGTCTGCTTATTGTAAATATCTTGTACTTGTTTGAACACCTTTTCATGTCAAAGTTGGCCTCTGTGCTTTTTCAGTGTTGGAAAGACTCTTTCTTTCACTGAGATCTGCTTATTGTAAATATCTTGTACTTGTTTGAAGACCTTTTAATGTCAAAGTTGGCCTCTTTGCTTTTTCCGTGTTGGAAAGACTCTTTCTTGCACTGAGGTCTGCTTATTGTAAATATCTTGTACTTGATTTTTACACCTTTTCATGTCAAAGTTGGCCTCTGTGCTTTTTCAGTGTTGAAAAGACTCTTTCTTGCACTGAGGTCTGCTTATTGTAAATATCTTGTACTTGTTTTTACACCTTTTAATGTCAAAGTTGGCCTCTGTGCTTATCAGTGTTAGAAAGACTCTTTCTTGCACTGAGGTCTGCTTATTGTTAATACATTGTACTTGTTTGAACACCTTTTAATGTTAAAGTTGGCCTCTTTGCTTTTTCAGTGTTAGAAAGACTCTTTCTTGCACTGAGGTCTGCTTATTGTTAATATATTGTACTTGTTTTTATACCTTTTAATGTCAAAGTTGGCCTCTGTGCTTTTTCCGTGTTGGAAAGGCTCTTTCTTGCACTGAGGTCTGCTTATTGTAAATATCTTGTACTTGTTTGAACACCTTTTCATGTCAAAGTTGGCCTCTGTGCTTATCAGTGTTGGAACGACTCTTTCTTGCACTGAGGTCTGCTTATTGTAAATATCTTGTACTTGTTTGAACACCTTTTAATGTCAAAGTTGGCCTCTGTGCTTATCAGTGTTGGAACGACTCTTTCTTGCACTGAGGTCTGCTTATTGTAAATATCTTGTACTTGTTTTTATACCTTTTAATGTCAAAGTTGGCCTCTGTGCTTTTCAGTGTTGGAAAGACTCTTTCTTGCACTGAGGTCTGCTTATTGTTAATATATTGTACTTGTTTTTATACCTTTTAATGTCAAAGTTGGCCTCTGTGCTTTTCAGTGTTGGAAAGACTCTTTCTTGCACTGAGGTCTGCTTATTGTAAATATCTTATACTTGTTTGAACACCTTTTCATGTCAAAGTTGGCCTCTGTGCTTGTCAGTTTTGGAAAGACACGTTTTTGCACTGAGGTCTGCTTATTGTAAATATCTTGTACTTGTTTGAACACCTTTTAATGTCAAAGTTGGCCTCTGTGCTTTTTCAGTGTTGGAAAGACTCTTTCTTGCACTGAGGTCTGCTTATTGTAAATATCTTGTACTTGTTTTTACACCTTTTCATGTCAAAGTTGGCCTCTGAGCTTCTCAGTGATGGAAAGACTCTTTCTTGCACTGAGGTCTGCTTATTGTAAATATGTTGTACTTGTTTTTACACCTTTTCATGTCAAAGTTGGCCTCTGTGCTTATCAGTGTTGGAAAGACTCTTTCTTGCACTGAGGTCTGCTTATTGTAAATATCTTGTACTTGTTTGAACACCTTTTAATGTCAAAGTTGGCCTCTGTGCTTTTTCAGTGTTGGAAAGACTCTTTCTTGCACTGAGGTCTGCTTATTGTAAATATCTTGTACTTGTTTGAACACCTTTTCATGTCAAAGTTGGCCTCTGTGCTTTTTCAGTGTTGGAAAGACTCTTTCTTGCACTGAGGTCTGCTTATTGTAAATATCTTGTACTTGTTTTTACACCTTTTCATGTCAAAGTTGGCCTCTGTGCTTATCAGTGTTGGAAAGACTCTTTCTTGCACTGAGGTCTGCTTATTGTAAATATCTTGTACTTGTTTGAACACCTTTTAATGTCAAAGTTGGCCTCTGTGCTTATCAGTGTTGGAAAGACTCTTTCTTGCACTGAGGTCTGCTTATTGTAAATATCTTGTACTTGTTTGAACACCTTTTAATGTCAAAGTTGGCCTCTGTGCTTATCAGTGTTGGAAAGACTCTTTCTTGCACTGAGGTCTGCTTGTTAAATAAAAAAGTGTAAAATTAAATTTCAATAAACTAACCATAATGCCAGCTCATATGCTCTTAACGCTGCATCTTTAACTCTTTTACAGGATTTGCAGTCTTCTGATTCCTGATGAGTTCCGTAAGTGACAAGCTTACTGACTGTGTTTACTCTTCTGTGTATTAGGTATTAGGAGTAGGTATGGGTGCAGGGGAAGGCTGTGTCCTGGCTGACTCTATTCATGAAAAATATAATCTGTGTTACAACAAGATTGAAATTGAGACTCAGCATTGTTTCCCAATTTTCCAAACCCATATGAACTGTAGCCTCAGCTTTCTGTGCTTAGCTGACAGGAGGGATAGCAGAACAGATGTGTTATAAAATTTTGAGCAATGTCCTTGTACAATATTTAAGCTGCTTGTAAAGTGAAGAAAGTAGACACTTTAATCAGCCCACTCCTACAACCTGAAATGTGTGAAAGTCTAAATATTTATCAGAGGGGCTCACTAAAGATGATTTCAACAGGACAAAACTGCTTAAACTACTTCAATCTCCCACTGTGACCACTGGTGCAGGGCAGGATGAGGGTTTGTAGGTCAGTTCCTGCTATTGCAGCATCACTGAGTGTCTATCTTAAGATAAACATCATTTATTTTTGAGGTCGGTTTTGATCAAGAACATAAGTATAGCCTGCATGAAACAACCAGAGCAGGAGGTTCAATCAAGAACACATATGACATATGACACATATCTGCTTGACACGAAAGCAGTGCACACTGAACTCAGGTAACATTTGTTATTAGAGGAGGTCAAAAAGTGTGTCAGTGAGAAATATCCATCAAAAGCATGATTTACACTAGCTGCAGCTCACAGTCAGCAACTCATCAGTTTTGTTGTTCAAACCAAACAAGAATTTTTCACATCACGTTGTCCTGCAGGAACTCACCGGATCACCTCTCCAGCACTTTGATCCCAAGACAGGAATACAATATGCAGAGTTAGTTTAATTGATTGGAATTCAGCTGTCATCTTCAGAGTGTTTCATTTGATAAAGTTAAGAACGAGAAATCAAGTGGTCAGAGCTATCATGGTGATATTCAGGGTCAGATTCTGTGCTAGTGCAAAACCTTCTTTTGGCCTGAAAAAGCTACTGTGGGGTTTACAACAGAGGAGCAATTGAAAGCCTGCAGGTCAAATTAGCGTCAGGATGCATTTGCAAAAATGTTTCGTGTGAGTAGAAAGTTCTCTGGGTGATCCAACCGTGCGTTAGTTGATATACAAACATGCAATGAGAACATTTCAGTAATTAGCTGTTAAGTGTCACCCAAACATGAGGAGGCCAGTGAAGGAGCCAGTGACGGTTTAACAAAAAGAATACAGTGTGAGTGCAGGTTTACATGTTTCTCTCTGAGAAAAAGAGACGTCGATGTGTTTCTATTAGTGTGAAATCCTTTTTAGAAATTAGGCACTGTGTGAGGTCATTTAGTAAGAGTCAGTGAATCTTTCACAGTTGTAAAACACATAAAAAGAAACAACATAAGTAACGTATGTTTTTTCCCGAGGGTGGTGGGGTAGGACTTCATGTGTGGGTGACTGAGAATGTCCATTTTATTAGATATGTTGTTGTAACTGTTTCAAAGTCAGTAATGCATGAATCTGCAATGATTTTTCTTCCTTAAAAGAGGACTGTGTACAGTGTCCATTTGTGTCTGTCTCCACGTTGGGTGATTGTGGAGTATGAATATGTGTGCATGAGGGTGGGAATGCCCGTTGGTGGCTGCGTGCGCCTGTTCGACTGTGTCTGTATGTCAGGTCGGTTACACTCCACGTCTCTGGGAACATCTCAGGCCCTCCAAGGTATGGAGGCCTATCTCGATTCACCACACTCCTTGCCGTTAGTTGATGCCCTCAGGCGTCGGTGTGTTGGTGGTTCTGGTGTCCGGGGCTGGGCGCTCAGGTATGTACCGGCTCACTCCCAGTGACTGCTTGGCGAGGTCTGGCACCCGTGGCTCCGTCAGGCCACTTCCGGGGGGTGGGGGGCTCTCAGTCCTCTGGCCTCTGGGCCTGTGGCTCAGGTCACTCTGCCACAGCTGTCTGCCGGCAGAGCCCACAGCCACATCACGGGCCCCCTGTGGCTTCTGCTCCGTGGCTGCTGGGTGACCTCTAATCTGGGGCTCTCCTCAGCGCTTCCGATGGTCCTCCTTGGGCTCTCACATTCTGGGGGCCTCTGGGTGTCTGGGGCCTGGATTTCCTCCATGCCTGCTACATGCACTGGGGGACAGACTATGGCTCCCTGTTAAAAGTAGAATGGGAGGCAGAGTCTTCAGTTTTATCTTTTGTCCTGTCTTCCTCTGCTCATCCCAACAGGTTGTGGCAGATGGCTGTCCCTTCCTCAGCCTGGTGCTACTGGAGGATTCTTTCTTTTAAAATGGAGTTTTTCCTTCCCACTGTTGTCAAAGCGCATGCTCATCAGAAATCATATGATTATTGGGTTTTTTCTGTATTTTTCAAAGATCCACATCAAAAGGAGCAGGTTAAAGTGGTTCTGGCATCTGACAAGGATTCCTCCTGGACGTCTCCCAGGTGAGGTGTACTGGACGAGCTCCCACCAGGAGGAGGCCCTGAATCAGACCCAAGACATGATGGAGTTCCCCTAGATAAGCTGGAGGAGGTGGGTGTGGAAAAGGAGGTCTGGAGTTCTCTGCTTAGGCTGCTGCCCCCACAACCCGGCCACAGATAAGTGAAATAAGTAGATCAAATATAACTTGGTGTTCTAAAGAATATTGTTGTTTCCTTGCAGGACACCAGGAGAGATGAGCCCTCCATCACAGATGGTGTGGTCACCTGCAGGTTCAAGGTCATTGCATCTTCAGCCCACATCTACTGCCACTGTACTTAAGGGAAGTTGGGACAATGTTAAAGACTTTCTTCAGACAATTGCATTTGGATGAGCTAAATTCATGACAGGCACTCAAGCAGTAATGCCTCGACTGACAAACGAACATACCAAGCTTCTGTGTTGTTTGAGCCAGAGACTGCACTTGTGGATGAACAATAAAAACATTTTATATTTATTATATTAGTAATGTAACTTGCAATAAAAAGTTATGGGAAGCTTAAACTTAGTTTCAGAATAATTAAATCTGAGACTTTGTTTCATTGAAAAGTTATTAAAGTTTTAAAGTGTGTGACAAATAAAATAATAAATTATTAAGTAACACCAGCTACAATATTGGAAATATGTGTGTTGTTCAGCAGAACAGTGTCCAGTATGTTGGCTGAAATGCTTTAAATTTGAAAATAAAAGTTGGGCTGATTTTAACGCATTACAAGAAGTGTTTTAATTATTATTTTCTAAATAAGCAGTGTTTATATTACGTGTAATGAAATAAGTTCAAGGATAATAAAAGGTAATGAGATTTAATTGCATTCAACTTATGTGCAGCAAAACTAAAAATAAGTTACGGAAGTGTTCAAATAATATGTGTGCTTTTAAAAATGCTCGTCTATTTAAAGACTACACAATCTGTGTTAATTCTAATTATACCACAATCCCTTGCCTGTTGTGTTAAATATACATAAACAGTATGTGTTATCAGATGAAAGTACAAAACTCTCAAGAACCCCCCTCCTAAATTTCAGGTGGCATTTTAAAAACATGCCATGACATAACACACAGCTGCTATAATCATTCAGTGAGGTCAAATGTCAATTATAGTTATAGGTTCTTGCTATATGTTATAACATAAACACAGCACAGATGTAAGAATAATAGTTTCTAGGTTCTAAGGCTTTTTGTCAGTTTAATAGTGAGCTTTACGAGACTCATTTTCGTGCCAAAGGCTCGCACAGGCCTAAGTTCCCTTATGACAACTAGAGCTGGAAACAAGACCTCAAGCGATCCTAAGGCTAATTAATTAGCACGGCTAGCATTTAAAAAACATCTGTTAAATGTTGTCATTGCTAGCATATACCTGTATTACAGCATGGTAAGTAGCGAGAACGCAAAGTTTTTGTTACCTTTGAAAAGAAAAATGTGAAGCTATAATATTAGCATGAGCTATGCTAATGTTATTCACTGAAACAAACATCTCAGGTACTGACTTACTGCTTTCTAATATCTGTGTTTATTTCTGGATATACCTACATGGTTATTAGACATCCCACATAAAGGGTGACAAAGGCAGTAACTATAAATGACCATAACTTTACTGTAAATTACACTGATGGGCTCAGTTCATATAGTTATATCACGTGCACACGCATGTTAGCAACCGTAACCATGCAGGCTGTTGGTATATGAATGCTGCGCAAGGTTCCAGCTGTTCCTTTACACTTGCTCTTGGATTTGTCTTGACCTGCTCCAAGCTCAGCTTGTGGAAAGATAACTTTTGGAGAATATTTCTACAGAAAGCGGATTTTACTACAAAGCAACAACAACTACTGCATCTTTGGATCTTTTGTACTTGTGTTTCATCATAACAGCAAAGCTTGAAGATCGTGGACCCCGACTCGTCGACAGCCACCAGGTACATTTCAAAATTTCTTCAATTATTTCGAGAATCACTAGATGACTATAGTAATTTTACAGGTTCCAGTGTGAATATCACGTTTTAATGTGATCAAAATAAGTGTGTTCTAAGACTTTTCCTGGCAAATCGCTTTTATGCTTTAAATTTTCCAGGAGAGGTGTAGAATTTATTACCGACTGGTGTATGAATGTGAAAAAAGGTTTTACTTTGATTTGAAGCCTTCAAATTTGACACTTTTTTCCAATGAAATGGTTAAAATTAGCTTAAAATTCGTAAAATGCCCCCCTCCCCAAATATACATATGTATATGTGTATATCGGTTTCTATGGTAACAGCATCTCCTCACAATGTTAGGACATATAGGAGTAAACACACCAGGTCCCCTGTAGGTCCTGACATCATTTTCTTCTCAAAGGCTTCATTTGAATAAACTATAACTTTTTCCCAGCTACATATGCGATGATAAATAAAATAAAATGAAATAATATAAAAAAGAATATTAAAACATCAATCATAGTCAAAAATAATCATAAAGTCAAACTGTTACAAAAATGTGTTTTATTTTTAAAATTGTGTGTGGAGTTCTACTGCCTTTTTTGCATTAGCAATATTTAGGACATGGAATTGGTACATGGGGAGATTAAATGTTTCGTTATATTTTACATCGTTAATGAAAGAATTAAAAAAAATATGAGAATGAGCTGCTAAATTATTTATGGATTTTCTGCAGTATGCTATTCATGTCCAGTTCTTTACAAATCAGTACCTATTATCCATGACCTAGTCCAACGTAGTGTTTGCATAAAGGTTTAAAAAGAACAAATAAACAAAATGAATGTATACAAAATACAATACTGTTACCTTAAAAGTGTAGTGTGCACAGAGTGAGCTGCCTTGGCAGAGATTTGGATGCTTCACTTAATGATTGTGGACATAGTTGAAATCTTGTTTTCTTCTCACATGAACAAGTAAAGTGTCATTCAGTCTGATATGAATGTAGCCTGTAGCTTTAGCACTGGGTGCTTACTACATTCCTACTGTTATTTTAAACTTTGTTTCCTTACAGGCTGTCTTGACTACATTGTTGAACGTCCCAAGAACGAGACTTTTCTGAAGTCATCAGGATCCTTGATGACAGTCTCCTGAGCGCCATCTCTTCTGATGAAGCGTGGGACACTGATACCGTGCGTGTCAGTAAAGGTGAGTACATCGCCCTCTCATCCTCCCCCTCTTCTCATGAAGAACTGGATGCTGATGCGTGTCAGTGAAGTGGAAGGTGAGTACCCCCTCCCCACCTTGCTTTCTTGCACTGAGGTCTGCTTATTGTAAATATCTTGTACTTGTTTTTACACCTTTTAATGTCAAAGTTGGCCTCTGTGCTTTTTCAGTGTTGGAAAGACTCTTTCTTGCACTGAGGTCTGCTTATTGTAAATATCTTGTACTTGTATTTACACCTTTTAATGTCAAAGTTGGCCTCTGTGCTTATCAGTGTTGGAAAGACACTTTCTTGCACTGAGGTCTGCTTATTGTAAATATCTTGTACTTGTTTGAACACCTTTTCATGTCAAAGTTGGCCTTTGTGCTTTTTCAGTGTTGGAAAGACTCTTTCTTGCACTGAGGTCTGCTTATTGTAAATATCTTGTACTTGTTTTTACACCTTTTCATGTCAAAGTTGGCCTTTGTGCTTTTTCAGTGTTGGAAAGACTCTTTCTTGCACTGAGGTCTGCTTATTGTAAATATCTTGTACTTGTTTGAACACCTTTTCATGTCAAAGTTGGCCTTTGTGCTTTTTCAGTGTTGGAAAGACTCTTTCTTGCACTGAGGTCTGCTTATTGTAAATATCTTGTACTTGTTTGAACACCTTTTAATGTCAAAGTTAGCCTCTGTGCTTTTTCAGTGTTGGAAAGACTCTTTCTTGCACTGAGGTCTGCTTATTGTAAATATCTTGTACTTGTTTTTACACCTTTTAATGTCAAAGTTGGCCTCTGTGCTTTTTCAGTGTTGGAAAGACTCTTTCTTGCACTGAGGTCTGCTTATTGTAAATATCTTGTACTTGTTTTTACACCTTTTCATGTCAAAGTTGGCCTCTGTGCTTATCAGTGTTAGAAAGACTCTTTCTTGAACCGAGGTCTGCTTATTGCAAATATCTTGTACTTGTTTTTACACCTTTGAATTTCAAAGTTGGCCTTTGTGCTTTTTCATTGGTGGAAAGACTCTTTCTTGCACTGAGGTCTGCTTATTGTAAATATATTGTGTTAACTTGTTATTTTCTGTTTTATCGCGAGAGTACTGTTGCCCGCGAAGGGTTGTTGTTGTTGTCCGTATGAAAAATGGCGGAATGAATAAAGCGCTGTGAATGAGAGTACGACGTCGTGTCTTTTGAGTTAACATTGGTAGCAGAGGATGGTTTCCAATTACAAAGTACCACCAAAGCTTGATGAAGCCAGGCCATACGAATGCTGGAAGAATGAAGTCAACATCTGGAGACGAGTTACGGAGCTGGATAAAAAGAAACAGGCACTCGCGGTGGTGCTGGGCCTTGAGGGAAGAGCCAGAGAAACGGCCATGGAGATACCCGCAGAAGATTTGGACAAAGATTACGGTATGGAAATACTGCTTGCAAAACTTGACGCGGTGTTTCAGAGAGAAGAGAAAGACCGCGCTTATGAAGCCTACTCGTGTTTTGACTCCATTGCAAAGAACCACAGCGTGTCCATGGCAGACTACATTATAGACTTTGAACAGCGTTATAACCGGATGAAAAAGTGGAGGAGTGTAACATTACTTTGTACACTAAAGCCTCAATGACAGACGCTGAAATTTTCCTGACTGAGGCACTGGGGTCAACCATTATTGATACTGCATGTACACGTACAGTTTGTGGTCAGAAGTGGCTAGATAGTTACATGCGTGACCTCAGCCAAGGCCAAGTAAACAAGCTGTTGCAATCAGAAACCCCCAGCTCCAGACCATTTCGCTTTGGGGATGGTATTGTAGTGTATTCCAGCAGAAAAGTGAAACTTCCAGCCAAAATTGGACAAACAAAATGTGACATTGAAAGTGAAGTAGTTCCTGTTGACATTCCACTACTACTGAGCAAAACGTCTCTCAAGAAAGCAGGGACTGTTCTAGACATGGAGAATGACAGTGTTGTCATGTTCAAGCAGCCTGTTCCTCTAGAGCTCACTAGTTCGGGACACTATTGCGTGGACATTAGAGATGAAAATACTACAGAAAGTTGCAATGAAAATGAAGTTCTCATGGTAACTGCTGAAATGTCTACAAAAGAGAAACAGAAAGTCCTTGTGAAACTTCATAAGCAGTTTGGTCATGCATCTGCAGAGAGGTTATTGAGGCTCATCCAAAGCTCTGGCAATACAGATAAACAATGTGCAGTTATTCTACAAGAGATAGTTCATGACTGTGACATTTGTCAGAAATATTGCAAAACCAAGCCGAGACCTGCTGTTGGTCTACCCCTGGCTTCTGAGTATAATGAGACAGTAGCGATGGATCTACATGAGCTGGAGCCCAATGTGTGGTACCTTCACATCATCGACCACTTCACATGCTTCAGTGCCGGCAGCATCGTAAAGACAAAGAAAGCTGCAGAGATCATCAACTCCTTCATTCACACCTGGATAAGCATTCACGGTGCCCCCAGACGGCTCTACACAGACAACGGCGGAGAGTTCAACAACACAGACATTCGGGACATGGCTGAAAACTTCAACATTGAGGTAAAAACAACGGCGGGGTATAGTCCCTGGAGCAACGGACTACTGGAGAGACATAACATGACACTTACAGAAATCCTCCTGAAGGTAAAAAAGGAACGTGGATGTGACTGGCACACTGCGCTAGACTGGGCCCTTATGGCCAAAAACAGTATGCTTAATGTACATGGTTATAGTCCACATCAACTTGTGTTTGGCCAAAACCCCAACCTTCCTTCTGTGTTGATGGATAAGCCACCTGCCTTAGAGGGCACAACTGTAAGTGCAAGAGTAGCTTCCAGGAAAGCATTTACTGAGGCAGAGTGTTCAGAAAGGATCAGGAGAGCACTACGCAAACAACTTAGGCCTACAGATGACAAATATGAGGCAGGAGATAAAGTATACTACAAACGAGTCGACTGTACAGAGTGGAAGGGTCCAGGTGTAGTTATTGGGCAGGATGGAACTGTTGTATTTGTAAGACATGGGGGGACTCTTGTAAGAGTACACCAGTCAAGATTGACTAAAGTGGATTCACAGACTGGAGATAAACAAATACCACACAGTACTACTGATGATGACAACAAAGACGCAGTTGAAAATGATGACACTGACACACCCGATGGTGAACAGAGTATTAGTGAGGAAGAAGACATCACTATTGACAGAGAAACCAACACTACAGAAAACATGTCTGTCACACAAACTGCAAATGAGCCCTCTACACCCACTGATCACGTCTCTGCAAATGTAAAATTAAGATCAGGACAGCTGATTGCTTTTACCAACAGAGACAACGGTGTTCAACACACAGCCAGAGTGCTAGGCAGAGCGGGAAAAGCAAAAGGGCAATACAAAAACTGGTACAATGTGCAATATCTTGAGCATGATGGTAGTGAAGGTGAAAACAGAGATGCAGATGTACTCATAACAAAAGATATTTCCTTTGATTCTGCTAAGCAGCAGGAGATTGAGAGCTGGCAAAGTAATGGTGTGTTTGATGAAGTGAAAGACCTGGGTCAAAAATGTCTGTCTACTAGATGGGTCTGTACACTCAAAGAAACTACTAATGGTGTTGTCCCAAAGGCTCGACTTGTGGCACGGGGGTTTGAAGAGGTAAATACTAAAGAACTACAGAAAGACTCTCCAACATGTGCGTCTGAGTCCCTCAGACTGGTGCTAGCTGTGATATGTCAAAACAAGTGGAGAGTAAATTCAATGGACATTAAATCTGCCTTCTTGCAGGGAATGGAACTGTCAAGAGGCATCTATCTTCGTCCCCCACCTGAAGCTGGCAAGGACAATGTTCTATGGAAACTGAAAAAGTGTGTTTATGGACTTGCAGATGGTTCACTTTATTGGTACAATAAGGTCAAAGACATTATGCTCAAAACTGGTGGTAAAATATCACAGGTTGATCCTGCAGTGTTCTATTGGCAGAATGAACAATCTGAGGTTACAGGAGTGCTTGCATGTCACGTTGATGATTTCCTTTGGGCTGGTTCAAGTCACTTTGCAACTCATATCATTCCTGTACTGAAATCTACCTTCCTTGTGGGCCGTGAAGAACATGACAGCTTTTCTTATGTTGGTATGGACATTTGTACAGTTAATGATGTAATAGAGGTGCATCAACAACTTTACATTGACAACCTACAACCGGTTCAGTTACAAGCAGCACGGGCTGTACAGAGGGAGGCTTCCTTAAGTGAAACAGAACGTGAGCAACTCAGGTCAAAAATAGGACAGATTTTGTGGGTTGCCAAACAAACAAGGCCTGATGTTATGTTTGACACATGTAGCCTTGGATCTAATATCAAAGATGCAACTGTACAGTCTATTCATGAAGTGAACAAAGTAATCCGTAAACTTAAGGCAGAGAAAGTGACTCTTAAGTTTCAGCACTTGGGTAACAGTGAGGATCTGGCATATCAGTGATGCTTCATTTGGCAACCTTCCTGATGGCGGTACTCAAGGAGGGGCATTAATCGTCCTTATGGGTAAAGGAGGAAAGTTTTGTCCTCTCTTCTGGCAGTCTAAAAAAATCAGGCGCGTGGTCAGAAGTACACTGGCAGGAGAAACTCTTGCCATGTCAGATGGAATAGACAGTGCAGTCTTCCGGGCAACACTTTTTTCTGAGCTTACAACTGGTAACACTGGTCTAAACGCTCTTCCTTTGATCTGTGTGACTGATAATCATTCCTTGTTTGATGCACTCAAGTCTACTAAGCAGGTTACAGAGAAGAGACTGGGGCTAGAAATGAGCAGCATTAAAGAGCTCATACAAGGCAAGAAAATCAGACAGGTTTGTTGGTCAGATTCAAAATCTCAACTTGCTGATTGTCTGACAAAAAAGGGAGTTTCACCTTTAACCCTTCTAAAGGCGCTAGATGAAGGACTCTGGATACTGTAATCCTTTGTTTACAAAGTTGTCTTTGCATTCAAATGTACCATTGTTTATTGTGTGCAATGATAGTATGCTTTAAGTAAAGCAAAGCACTTTTGAAAATTTTTTTTTGTTTATATAAATATATACATATATGTATACAAATGTTTACAGGGGTGTGTTTATACTTTTATTTTATTTTATTTTAAGAAAGAGGGAGATTGTTAACTTGTTATTTTCTATTTTATCGCGAGAGTACTGTAGCCCGCGAAGGGTTGTTGTTGTTGTCCGTATGAAAAATGGCGGAACAAATAAAGCGCTGTGACTGAGAGTACGACGTCGTGTATTTTGAGTTAACACTTGTACTTGTTTTTACACCTTTTAATGTCAAAGTTGGTCTCTGTGATTTTTCAGTGTTGGAAAGACTCTTTCTTGCACTGAGGTCTGCTTATTGTAAATATCTTGTACTTGTTTGAACACCTTTTAATGTCAAAGTTGGCCTCTGTGCTTATCAGTGTTGGAAAGACTCTTTCTTGCACTGAGGTCTGCTTATTGTAAATATCTTGTACTTGTTTGAACACCTTTTAATGTCAAAGTTGGCCTCTGTGCTTATCAGTGTTGGAAAGACTCTTTCTTGCACTGAGGTCTGCTTATTGTAAATATCTTGTACTTGTTTGAACACCTTTTAATGTCAAAGTTGGCCTCTGTGCTTATCAGTGTTGGAAAGACTCTTTCTTGCACTGAGGTCTGCTTATTGTAAATATCTTGTACTTGTTTGAACACCTTTTAATGTCAAAGTTGGCCTCTGTGCTTATCAGTGTTGGAAAGACTCTTTCTTGCACTGAGGTCTGCTTATTGTAAATATCTTGTACTTGTTTGAACACCTTTTAATGTCAAAGTTGGCCTCTGTGCTTATCAGTGTTGGAAAGACTCTTTCTTGCACTGAGGTCTGCTTATTGTAAATATCTTGTACTTGTTTGAACACCTTTTAATGTCAAAGTTGGCCTCTGTGCTTATCAGTGTTGGAAAGACTCTTTCTTGCACTGAGGTCTGCTTATTGTAAATATCTTGTACTTGTTTGAACACCTTTTAATGTCAAAGTTGGCCTCTGTGCTTATCAGTGTTGGAAAGACTCTTTCTTGCACTGAGGTCTGCTTATTGTAAATATCTTGTACTTGTTTGAACACCTTTTAATGTCAAAGTTGGCCTCTGTGCTTATCAGTGTTGGAAAGACTCTTTCTTGCACTGAGGTCTGCTTATTGTAAATATCTTGTACTTGTTTGAACACCTTTTCATGTCAAAGTTGGCCTCTGTGCTTCTGCAGTGTTAGAAAGACTCTTTCTTGCACTCAGGGCTGCTTATTGTAAATATCTTGTACTTGTTTGAACACCTTTTAATGTCAAAGTTGGCCTCTGTGCTTATCAGTGTTGGAAAGACTCTTTCTTGCACTGAGGTCTGCTTATTGTAAATATCTTGTACTTGTTTGAACACCTTTTCATGTCAAAGTTGGCCTCTGTGCTTATCAGTGTTGGAAAGACTCTTTCTTGCACTCAGGGCTGCTTATTGTAAATATCTTGTACTTGTTTGAACACCTTTTAATGTTAAAGTTGGCCTCTTTGCTTTTTCCGTGTTGGAAAGACTCTTTCTTGCACTGAGGTCTGCTTATTGTAAATATCTTGTACTTGTTTGAACACCTTTTAATGTCAAAGTTGGCCTCTGTGCTTCTGCAGTGTTAGAAAGACTCTTTCTTGCACTGAGGTCTGCTTATTGTTAATATCTTGTACTTGATTTTACACCTTTTAATGTCAAAGTTGGCCTCTGTGCTTATCAGTGTTGGAAAGACTCTTTCTTGCACTGAGGGCTGCTTATTGTAAATATCTTGTACTTGTTTTTACACCTTTTAATGTCAAAGTTGGCCTCTGTGCTTGTCAGTGTTGGAAAGACTCTTTCTTGCACTGAGGTCTGCTTATTGTAAATATCTTGTACTTGTTTTTACACCTTTTCATGTCAAAGTTGGCCTCTGTGCTTATCAATGTTAGAAAGACTCTTTCTTGCACTGAGGTCTGCTTATTGTAAATATCTTGTACTTGATTTTTACACCTTTTCATGTCAAAGTTGGCCTCTGTGCTTTTTCCGTGTTGGAAAGACTCTTTCTTGCACTGAGGTCTGCTTATTGTGAATATCTTGTACTTGTTTGAACACCTTTTAATGTCAAAGTTGGCCTCTGTGCTTATCAATGTTAGAAAGACTCTTTCTTGCACTGAGGTCTGCTTATTGTAAATATCTTGTACTTGTTTGAACACCTTTTAATGTCAAAGTTGGCCTCTGTGCTTATCAGTGTTGGAAAGACTCTTTCTTGCACTGAGGTCTGCTTATTGTAAATATCTTGTACTTGTTTGAACACCTTTTAATGTCAAAGTTGGCCTCTGTGCTTTTTCAGTGTTGGAAAGACTCTTTCTTGCAATGAGGTCTGCTTATTGTAAATATCTTGTACTTGTTTGAACACCTTTTAATGTCAAAGTTGGCCTCTGTGCTTATCAGTGTTGGAAAGGCTCTTTCTTGCACTGAGGTCTGCTTATTGTAAATATCTTGTACTTGTTTTTACACCTTTTCATGTCAAAGTTGGCCTCTGTGCTTATCAGTGTTGGAAAGACTCTTTCTTGCACTGAGGTCTGCTTATTGTAAATATCTTGTACTTGTTTGAACACCTTTTCATGTCAAAGTTGGCCTCTGTGATTTTTCAGTGTTGGAAAGACTCTTTCTTGCACTGAGGTCTGCTTATTGTAAATATCTTGTACTTGTTTGAACACCTTTTCATGTCAAAGTTGGCCTCTGTGATTTTTCAGTGTTGGAAAGACTCTTTCTTGCACTGAGGTCTGCTTATTGTAAATATCTTGTACTTGTTTGAACACCTTTTAATGTCAAAGTTGGCCTCTGTGCTTATCAGTGTTGGAAAGACTCTTTCTTGATTTGAGGTCTGCTTATTGTAAATATCTTGTACTTGTTTGAACACCTTTTAATGTCAAAGTTGGCCTCTGTGCTTTTTCAGTGTTGGAAAGACTCTTTCTTGCACTGAGGTCTGCTTATTGTGAATATCTTGTACTTGTTTGAACACCTTTTAATGTCAAAGTTGGCCTCTGTGCTTTTTCAGTGTTGGAAAGACTCTTTCTTGCACTGAGGTCTGCTTATTGTAAATATCTTGTACTTGTTTTTACACCTTTTCATGTCAAAGTTGGCCTCTGTGCTTATCAGTGTTGGAAAGACTCTTTCTTGCACTGAGGTCTGCTTATTGTAAATATCTTGTACTTCTTTGAACACCTTTTAATGTCAAAGTTGGTCTCTGTGCTTTTTCAGTGTTGGAAAGACTCTTTCTTGCACTGAGGTCTGCTTATTGTAAATATCTTATACTTGTTTTTACACCTTTTCATGTCAAAGTTGGCCTCTGTGCTTATCAGTGTTAGAAAGACTCTTTCTTGCACTGAGGTCTGCTTATTGTTAATATATTGTACTTGTTTTTACACCTTTTCATGTCAAAGTTGGCCTCTGTGCTTTTTCCGTGTTGGAAAGACTCTTTCTTGCACTGAGGTCTGCTTATTGTGAATATCTTGTACTTGTTTTTACACCTTTTCATGTCAAAGTTGGCCTCTGTGCTTTTTCAGTGTTGGAAAGACTCTTTCTTTCACTGAGATCTGCTTATTGTAAATATCTTGTACTTGTTTGAAGACCTTTTAATGTCAAAGTTGGCCTCTTTGCTTTTTCCGTGTTGGAAAGACTCTTTCTTGCACTGAGCTCTGCTTATTGTAAATATCTTGTACTTGATTTTTACACCTTTTCATGTCAAAGTTGGCCTCTGTGCTTATCAGTGTTGGAAAGACTCTTTCTTGCACTGAGGTCTGCTTATTGTAAATATCTTGTACTTGTTTGAACACCTTTTAATGTCAAAGTTGGCCTCTGTGCTTATCAGTGTTAGAAAGACTCTTTCTTGCACTGAGGTCTGCTTATTGTAAATATCTTGTACTTGTTTGAACACCTTTTAATGTTAAAGTTGGCCTCTGTGCTTTTTCAGTGTTGAAAAGACTCTTTCTTGCACTGAGGTCTGCTTATTGTAAATATCTTGTACTTGTTTGAAGAGCTTTTAATGTCAAAGTTGGCCTCTGTGCTTTTTCAGTGTTGGAAAGACTCTTTTTTGCACTGAGGTCTGCTTATTGTAAATATCTTGTACTTGTTTGAAGAGCTTTTAATGTCAAAGTTGGCCTCTGTGCTTTTTCAGTGTTAGAAAGACTCTTTCTTGCACTGAGGTCTGCTTATTGTTAATATATTGTACTTGTTTTTATACCTTTTAATTTCAAAGTTGGCCTCTGTGCTTTTTCCGTGTTGGAAAGGCTCTTTCTTGCACTGAGGTCTGCTTATTGTAAATATCTTATACTTGTTTGAACACCTTTTCATGTCAAAGTTGGCCTCTGTGCTTTTTCAGTGTTGGAAAGACTCTTTCTTGCACTGAGGTCTGCTTATTGTAAATATCTTGTACTTGTTTGAACACCTTTTCATGTCAAAGTTGGCCTCTGAGCTTATCAGTGTTGGAACGACTCTTTCTTGCACTGAGGTCTGTTTATTGTAAATATCTTGTACTTGTTTTTACACCTTTTCATGTCAAAGTTGGCCTCTGTGCTTTTCAGTGTTGGAAAGACTCTTTCTTGCACTGAGGTCTGCTTATTGTAAATATCTTGTACTTGTTTGAACACCTTTTCATGTCAAAGTTGGCCTCTGTGCTTGTCAGTGTTGGAAAGACACGTTTTTGCACTGAGGTCTGCTTATTGTAAATATCTTGTACTTGTTTGAACACCTTTTAATGTCAAAGTTGGCCTCTGTGCTTATCAGTGTTAGAAAGACTCTTTCTTGCACTGAGGTCTGCTTATTGTAAATATCTTGTACTTGTTTGAACACCTTTTAATGTCAAAGTTGGCCTCTGTGCTTATCAGTGTTAGAAAGACTCTTTCTTGCACTGAGGTCTGCTTATTGTTAATATATTGTACTTGTTTTTATACCTTTTAATGTCAAAGTTGGCCTCTGTGCTTTTTCCGTGTTGGAAAGACTCTTTCTTGCACTGAGGTCTGCTTATTGTAAATATCTTGTACTTGTTTTTACACCTTTTCATGTCAAAGTTGGCCTCTGTGCTTATCAGTGTTGGAAAGACTCTTTCTTGCACTGAGGTCTGCTTATTGTTAATATCTTGTACTTGTTTTTACACCTTTTCATGTCAAAGTTGGCCTCTGTGCTTTTCAGTGTTGGAAAGACTCTTTCTTGCACCGAGGTCTGCTTATTGTAAATATCTTGTACTTGTTTGAACACCTTTTAATGTCAAAGTTGGCCTCTGTGCTTATCAGTGTTGGAAAGGCTCTTTCTTTCACTGAGGTCTGCTTATTGTAAATATCTTGTAGTTGTTTGAACACCTTTTAATGTCAAAGTTGGCCTCTGTGCTTATCAGTGTTGGAAAGGCTCTTTCTTGCACTGAGGTCTGCTTATTGTAAATATCTTGTACTTGTTTGAACACCTTTTAATGTCAAAGTTGGCCTCTGTGCTTATCAGTGTTGGAAAGGCTCTTTCTTGCACTGAGGTCTGCTTATTGTAAATATCTTGTACTTGTTTTTACACCTTTTAATGTCAAAGTTGGCCTCTGTGCTTTTCAGTGTTGGAAAGACTCTTTCTTGCACCGAGGTCTGCTTATTGTAAATATCTTGTACTTGTTTTTACACCTTTTCATGTCAAAGTTGGCCTCTGTGCTTTTTCAGTGTTAGAAAGACTCTTTCTTGCACTGAGGGCTGCTTATTGTAAATATCTTGTACTTGTTTGAAGACCTTTTAATGTTAAAGTTGGCCTCTTTGCTTTTTCCGTGTTGGAAAGACTCTTTCTTGCACTGAGGGCTGCTTATTGTAAATATCTTGTACTTGTTTGAACACCTTTTAATGTCAAAGTTGGCCTCTGTGCTTTTTCAGTGTTGGAAAGACTCTTTCTTGCACTGAGGTCTGCTTATTGTGAATATCTTGTACTTGTTTGAACACCTTTTAATGTCAAAGTTGGCCTCTGTGCTTATCAATGTTAGAAAGACTCTTTCTTGCACTGAGGTCTGCTTATTGTAAATATCTTGTACTTGTTTGAACACCTTTTAATGTCAAAGTTGGCCTCTGTGCTTATCAGTGTTGGAAAGACTCTTTCTTGCACTGAGGTCTGCTTATTGTAAATATCTTGTACTTGTTTGAACACCTTTTAATGTCAAAGTTGGCCTCTGTGCTTTTTCAGTGTTGGAAAGACTCTTTCTTGCAATGAGGTCTGCTTATTGTAAATATCTTGTACTTGTTTGAACACCTTTTAATGTCAAAGTTGGCCTCTGTGCTTTTTCAGTGTTGGAAAGACTCTTTCTTGCAATGAGGTCTGCTTATTGTAAATATCTTGTACTTGTTTGAACACCTTTTAATGTCAAAGTTGGCCTCTGTGCTTATCAATGTTAGAAAGACTCTTTCTTGCACTGAGGTCTGCTTATTGTAAATATCTTGTACTTGATTTTTACACCTTTTCATGTCAAAGTTGGCCTCTGTGCTTTTTCCGTGTTGGAAAGACTCTTTCTTGCACTGAGGTCTGCTTATTGTGAATATCTTGTACTTGTTTGAACACCTTTTAATGTCAAAGTTGGCCTCTGTGCTTATCAATGTTAGAAAGACTCTTTCTTGCACTGAGGTCTGCTTATTGTAAATATCTTGTACTTGTTTGAACACCTTTTAATGTCAAAGTTGGCCTCTGTGCTTATCAGTGTTGGAAAGACTCTTTCTTGCACTGAGGTCTGCTTATTGTAAATATCTTGTACTTGTTTGAACACCTTTTAATGTCAAAGTTGGCCTCTGTGCTTTTTCAGTGTTGGAAAGACTCTTTCTTGCAATGAGGTCTGCTTATTGTAAATATCTTGTACTTGTTTGAACACCTTTTAATGTCAAAGTTGGCCTCTGTGCTTATCAGTGTTGGAAAGGCTCTTTCTTGCACTGAGGTCTGCTTATTGTAAATATCTTGTACTTGTTTTTACACCTTTTCATGTCAAAGTTGGCCTCTGTGCTTATCAGTGTTGGAAAGACTCTTTCTTGCACTGAGGTCTGCTTATTGTAAATATCTTGTACTTGTTTGAACACCTTTTCATGTCAAAGTTGGCCTCTGTGCTTTTTCAGTGTTGGAAAGACTCTTTCTTGCACTGAGGTCTGCTTATTGTAAATATCTTGTACTTGTTTGAACACCTTTTCATGTCAAAGTTGGCCTCTGTGATTTTTCAGTGTTGGAAAGACTCTTTCTTGCACTGAGGTCTGCTTATTGTAAATATCTTGTACTTGTTTGAACACCTTTTAATGTCAAAGTTGGCCTCTGTGCTTATCAGTGTTGGAAAGACTCTTTCTTGATTTGAGGTCTGCTTATTGTAAATATCTTGTACTTGTTTGAACACCTTTTAATGTCAAAGTTGGCCTCTGTGCTTTTTCAGTGTTGGAAAGACTCTTTCTTGCACTGAGGTCTGCTTATTGTGAATATCTTGTACTTGTTTGAACACCTTTTAATGTCAAAGTTGGCCTCTGTGCTTTTTCAGTGTTGGAAAGACTCTTTCTTGCACTGAGGTCTGCTTATTGTAAATATCTTGTACTTGTTTTTACACCTTTTCATGTCAAAGTTGGCCTCTGTGCTTATCAGTGTTGGAAAGACTCTTTCTTGCACTGAGGTCTGCTTATTGTAAATATCTTGTACTTCTTTGAACACCTTTTAATGTCAAAGTTGGTCTCTGTGCTTTTTCAGTGTTGGAAAGACTCTTTCTTGCACTGAGGTCTGCTTATTGTAAATATCTTATACTTGTTTTTACACCTTTTCATGTCAAAGTTGGCCTCTGTGCTTATCAGTGTTAGAAAGACTCTTTCTTGCACTGAGGTCTGCTTATTGTTAATATATTGTACTTGTTTGAACACCTTTTAATGTCAAAGTTGGCCTCTTTGCTTTTTCCGTGTTGGAAAGACTCTTTCTTGCACTGAGGTCTGCTTATTGTGAATATCTTGTACTTGTTTTTACACCTTTTCATGTCAAAGTTGGCCTCTGTGCTTTTTCAGTGTTGGAAAGACTCTTTCTTTCACTGAGATCTGCTTATTGTAAATATCTTGTACTTGTTTGAAGACCTTTTAATGTCAAAGTTGGCCTCTTTGCTTTTTCCGTGTTGGAAAGACTCTTTCTTGCACTGAGCTCTGCTTATTGTAAATATCTTGTACTTGATTTTTACACCTTTTCATGTCAAAGTTGGCCTCTGTGCTTATCAGTGTTGGAAAGACTCTTTCTTGCACTGAGGTCTGCTTATTGTAAATATCTTGTACTTGTTTGAACACCTTTTAATGTCAAAGTTGGCCTCTGTGCTTATCAGTGTTAGAAAGACTCTTTCTTGCACTGAGGTCTGCTTATTGTTAATACATTGTACTTGTTTGAACACCTTTTAATGTTAAAGTTGGCCTCTGTGCTTTTTCAGTGTTGAAAAGACTCTTTCTTGCACTGAGGTCTGCTTATTGTAAATATCTTGTACTTGTTTGAAGAGCTTTTAATGTCAAAGTTGGCCTCTGTGCTTTTTCAGTGTTGGAAAGACTCTTTTTTGCACTGAGGTCTGCTTATTGTAAATATCTTGTACTTGTTTGAAGAGCTTTTAATGTCAAAGTTGGCCTCTGTGCTTTTTCAGTGTTAGAAAGACTCTTTCTTGCACTGAGGTCTGCTTATTGTTAATATATTGTACTTGTTTTTATACCTTTTAATTTCAAAGTTGGCCTCTGTGCTTTTTCCGTGTTGGAAAGGCTCTTTCTTGCACTGAGGTCTGCTTATTGTAAATATCTTATACTTGTTTGAACACCTTTTCATGTCAAAGTTGGCCTCTGTGCTTTTTCAGTGTTGGAAAGACTCTTTCTTGCACTGAGGTCTGCTTATTGTAAATATCTTGTACTTGTTTGAACACCTTTTCATGTCAAAGTTGGCCTCTGAGCTTATCAGTGTTGGAACGACTCTTTCTTGCACTGAGGTCTGTTTATTGTAAATATCTTGTACTTGTTTTTACACCTTTTCATGTCAAAGTTGGCCTCTGTGCTTTTCAGTGTTGGAAAGACTCTTTCTTGCACTGAGGTCTGCTTATTGTAAATATCTTGTACTTGTTTGAACACCTTTTCATGTCAAAGTTGGCCTCTGTGCTTGTCAGTGTTGGAAAGACACGTTTTTGCACTGAGGTCTGCTTATTGTAAATATCTTGTACTTGTTTGAACACCTTTTAATGTCAAAGTTGGCCTCTGTGCTTATCAGTGTTAGAAAGACTCTTTCTTGCACTGAGGTCTGCTTATTGTAAATATCTTGTACTTCTTTGAACACCTTTTAATGTCAAAGTTGGCCTCTGTGCTTATCAGTGTTAGAAAGACTCTTTCTTGCACTGAGGTCTGCTTATTGTTAATATATTGTACTTGTTTTTATACCTTTTAATGTCAAAGTTGGCCTCTGTGCTTTTTCCGTGTTGGAAAGACTCTTTCTTGCACTGAGGTCTGCTTATTGTAAATATCTTGTACTTGTTTTTACACCTTTTCATGTCAAAGTTGGCCTCTGTGCTTATCAGTGTTGGAAAGACTCTTTCTTGCACTGAGGTCTGCTTATTGTTAATATCTTGTACTTGTTTTTACACCTTTTCATGTCAAAGTTGGCCTCTGTGCTTTTCAGTGTTGGAAAGACTCTTTCTTGCACCGAGGTCTGCTTATTGTAAATATCTTGTACTTGTTTGAACACCTTTTAATGTCAAAGTTGGCCTCTGTGCTTATCAGTGTTGGAAAGGCTCTTTCTTTCACTGAGGTCTGCTTATTGTAAATATCTTGTAGTTGTTTGAACACCTTTTAATGTCAAAGTTGGCCTCTGTGCTTATCAGTGTTGGAAAGGCTCTTTCTTGCACTGAGGTCTGCTTATTGTAAATATCTTGTACTTGTTTGAACACCTTTTAATGTCAAAGTTGGCCTCTGTGCTTATCAGTGTTGGAAAGGCTCTTTCTTGCACTGAGGTCTGCTTATTGTAAATATCTTGTACTTGTTTTTACACCTTTTAATGTCAAAGTTGGCCTCTGTGCTTTTCAGTGTTGGAAAGACTCTTTCTTGCACCGAGGTCTGCTTATTGTAAATATCTTGTACTTGTTTTTACACCTTTTCATGTCAAAGTTGGCCTCTGTGCTTTTTCAGTGTTAGAAAGACTCTTTCTTGCACTGAGGTCTGCTTATTGTAAATATCTTGTACTTGTTTGAAGACCTTTTAATGTTAAAGTTGGCCTCTTTGCTTTTTCCGTGTTGGAAAGACTCTTTCTTGCACCGAGGTCTGCTTATTGTAAATATCTTGTACTTGTTTGAAGACCTTTTAATGTTAAAGTTGGCCTCTTTGCTTTTTCCGTGTTGGAAAGACTCTTTCTTGCACTGAGGGCTGCTTATTGTAAATATCTTGTACTTGTTTGAACACCTTTTAATGTCAAAGTTGGCCTCTGTGCTTTTTCAGTGTTGGAAAGACTCTTTCTTGCACTGAGGTCTGCTTATTGTGAATATCTTGTACTTGTTTGAACACCTTTTAATGTCAAAGTTGGCCTCTGTGCTTATCAATGTTAGAAAGACTCTTTCTTGCACTGAGGTCTGCTTATTGTAAATATCTTGTACTTGTTTGAACACCTTTTAATGTCAAAGTTGGCCTCTGTGCTTATCAGTGTTGGAAAGACTCTTTCTTGCACTGAGGTCTGCTTATTGTAAATATCTTGTACTTGTTTGAACACCTTTTAATGTCAAAGTTGGCCTCTGTGCTTTTTCAGTGTTGGAAAGACTCTTTCTTGCAATGAGGTCTGCTTATTGTAAATATCTTGTACTTGTTTGAACACCTTTTAATGTCAAAGTTGGCCTCTGTGCTTTTTCAGTGTTGGAAAGACTCTTTCTTGCAATGAGGTCTGCTTATTGTAAATATCTTGTACTTGTTTGAACACCTTTTAATGTCAAAGTTGGCCTCTGTGCTTATCAATGTTAGAAAGACTCTTTCTTGCACTGAGGTCTGCTTATTGTAAATATCTTGTACTTGATTTTTACACCTTTTCATGTCAAAGTTGGCCTCTGTGCTTTTTCCGTGTTGGAAAGACTCTTTCTTGCACTGAGGTCTGCTTATTGTGAATATCTTGTACTTGTTTGAACACCTTTTAATGTCAAAGTTGGCCTCTGTGCTTATCAATGTTAGAAAGACTCTTTCTTGCACTGAGGTCTGCTTATTGTAAATATCTTGTACTTGTTTGAACACCTTTTAATGTCAAAGTTGGCCTCTGTGCTTATCAGTGTTGGAAAGACTCTTTCTTGCACTGAGGTCTGCTTATTGTAAATATCTTGTACTTGTTTGAACACCTTTTAATGTCAAAGTTGGCCTCTGTGCTTTTTCAGTGTTGGAAAGACTCTTTCTTGCAATGAGGTCTGCTTATTGTAAATATCTTGTACTTGTTTGAACACCTTTTAATGTCAAAGTTGGCCTCTGTGCTTATCAGTGTTGGAAAGGCTCTTTCTTGCACTGAGGTCTGCTTATTGTAAATATCTTGTACTTGTTTTTACACCTTTTCATGTCAAAGTTGGCCTCTGTGCTTATCAGTGTTGGAAAGACTCTTTCTTGCACTGAGGTCTGCTTATTGTAAATATCTTGTACTTGTTTGAACACCTTTTCATGTCAAAGTTGGCCTCTGTGCTTTTTCAGTGTTGGAAAGACTCTTTCTTGCACTGAGGTCTGCTTATTGTAAATATCTTGTACTTGTTTGAACACCTTTTCATGTCAAAGTTGGCCTCTGTGATTTTTCAGTGTTGGAAAGACTCTTTCTTGCACTGAGGTCTGCTTATTGTAAATATCTTGTACTTGTTTGAACACCTTTTAATGTCAAAGTTGGCCTCTGTGCTTATCAGTGTTGGAAAGACTCTTTCTTGATTTGAGGTCTGCTTATTGTAAATATCTTGTACTTGTTTGAACACCTTTTAATGTCAAAGTTGGCCTCTGTGCTTTTTCAGTGTTGGAAAGACTCTTTCTTGCACTGAGGTCTGCTTATTGTGAATATCTTGTACTTGTTTGAACACCTTTTAATGTCAAAGTTGGCCTCTGTGCTTTTTCAGTGTTGGAAAGACTCTTTCTTGCACTGAGGTCTGCTTATTGTAAATATCTTGTACTTGTTTTTACACCTTTTCATGTCAAAGTTGGCCTCTGTGCTTATCAGTGTTGGAAAGACTCTTTCTTGCACTGAGGTCTGCTTATTGTAAATATCTTGTACTTCTTTGAACACCTTTTAATGTCAAAGTTGGTCTCTGTGCTTTTTCAGTGTTGGAAAGACTCTTTCTTGCACTGAGGTCTGCTTATTGTAAATATCTTATACTTGTTTTTACACCTTTTCATGTCAAAGTTGGCCTCTGTGCTTATCAGTGTTAGAAAGACTCTTTCTTGCACTGAGGTCTGCTTATTGTTAATATATTGTACTTGTTTGAACACCTTTTAATGTCAAAGTTGGCCTCTGTGCTTTTTCCGTGTTGGAAAGACTCTTTCTTGCACTGAGGTCTGCTTATTGTGAATATCTTGTACTTGTTTTTACACCTTTTCATGTCAAAGTTGGCCTCTGTGCTTTTTCAGTGTTGGAAAGACTCTTTCTTTCACTGAGATCTGCTTATTGTAAATATCTTGTACTTGTTTGAAGACCTTTTAATGTCAAAGTTGGCCTCTTTGCTTTTTCCGTGTTGGAAAGACTCTTTCTTGCACTGAGCTCTGCTTATTGTAAATATCTTGTACTTGATTTTTACACCTTTTCATGTCAAAGTTGGCCTCTGTGCTTATCAGTGTTGGAAAGACTCTTTCTTGCACTGAGGTCTGCTTATTGTAAATATCTTGTACTTGTTTGAACACCTTTTAATGTCAAAGTTGGCCTCTGTGCTTATCAGTGTTAGAAAGACTCTTTCTTGCACTGAGGTCTGCTTATTGTTAATACATTGTACTTGTTTGAACACCTTTTAATGTTAAAGTTGGCCTCTGTGCTTTTTCAGTGTTGAAAAGACTCTTTCTTGCACTGAGGTCTGCTTATTGTAAATATCTTGTACTTGTTTGAAGAGCTTTTAATGTCAAAGTTGGCCTCTGTGCTTTTTCAGTGTTGGAAAGACTCTTTTTTGCACTGAGGTCTGCTTATTGTAAATATCTTGTACTTGTTTGAAGAGCTTTTAATGTCAAAGTTGGCCTCTGTGCTTTTTCAGTGTTAGAAAGACTCTTTCTTGCACTGAGGTCTGCTTATTGTTAATATATTGTACTTGTTTTTATACCTTTTAATTTCAAAGTTGGCCTCTGTGCTTTTTCCGTGTTGGAAAGGCTCTTTCTTGCACTGAGGTCTGCTTATTGTAAATATCTTATACTTGTTTGAACACCTTTTCATGTCAAAGTTGGCCTCTGTGCTTTTTCAGTGTTGGAAAGACTCTTTCTTGCACTGAGGTCTGCTTATTGTAAATATCTTGTACTTGTTTGAACACCTTTTCATGTCAAAGTTGGCCTCTGAGCTTATCAGTGTTGGAACGACTCTTTCTTGCACTGAGGTCTGTTTATTGTAAATATCTTGTACTTGTTTTTACACCTTTTCATGTCAAAGTTGGCCTCTGTGCTTTTCAGTGTTGGAAAGACTCTTTCTTGCACTGAGGTCTGCTTATTGTAAATATCTTGTACTTGTTTGAACACCTTTTCATGTCAAAGTTGGCCTCTGTGCTTGTCAGTGTTGGAAAGACACGTTTTTGCACTGAGGTCTGCTTATTGTAAATATCTTGTACTTGTTTGAACACCTTTTAATGTCAAAGTTGGCCTCTGTGCTTATCAGTGTTAGAAAGACTCTTTCTTGCACTGAGGTCTGCTTATTGTAAATATCTTGTACTTGTTTGAACACCTTTTAATGTCAAAGTTGGCCTCTGTGCTTATCAGTGTTAGAAAGACTCTTTCTTGCACTGAGGTCTGCTTATTGTTAATATATTGTACTTGTTTTTATACCTTTTAATGTCAAAGTTGGCCTCTGTGCTTTTTCCGTGTTGGAAAGACTCTTTCTTGCACTGAGGTCTGCTTATTGTAAATATCTTGTACTTGTTTTTACACCTTTTCATGTCAAAGTTGGCCTCTGTGCTTATCAGTGTTGGAAAGACTCTTTCTTGCACTGAGGTCTGCTTATTGTTAATATCTTGTACTTGTTTTTACACCTTTTCATGTCAAAGTTGGCCTCTGTGCTTATCAGTGTTGGAAAGGCTCTTTCTTGCACTGAGGTCTGCTTATTGTAAATATCTTGTACTTGTTTGAACACCTTTTAATGTCAAAGTTGGCCTCTGTGCTTATCAGTGTTGGAAAGGCTCTTTCTTGCACTGAGGTCTGCTTATTGTAAATATCTTGTACTTGTTTGAACACCTTTTAATGTCAAAGTTGGCCTCTGTGCTTATCAGTGTTGGAAAGGCTCTTTCTTGCACTGAGGTCTGCTTATTGTAAATATCTTGTACTTGTTTTTACACCTTTTAATGTCAAAGTTGGCCTCTGTGCTTTTCAGTGTTGGAAAGACTCTTTCTTGCACCGAGGTCTGCTTATTGTAAATATCTTGTACTTGTTTTTACACCTTTTCATGTCAAAGTTGGCCTCTGTGCTTTTTCAGTGTTAGAAAGACTCTTTCTTGCACTGAGGGCTGCTTATTGTAAATATCTTGTACTTGTTTGAAGACCTTTTAATGTTAAAGTTGGCCTCTTTGCTTTTTCCGTGTTGGAAAGACTCTTTCTTGCACTGAGGGCTGCTTATTGTAAATATCTTGTACTTGTTTGAACACCTTTTAATGTCAAAGTTGGCCTCTGTGCTTTTTCAGTGTTAGAAAGACTCTTTCTTGCACTGAGGGCTGCTTATTGTAAATATCTTGTACTTGTTTGAACACCTTTTAATGTCAAAGTTGGCCTCTGTGCTTTTTCAGTGTTGGAAAGACTCTTTCTTGCACTGAGATCTGCTTATTGTAAATATCTTGTACTTGTTTGAACACCTTTTAATGTCAAAGTTGGCCTCTGTGCTTTTTCAGTGTTAGAAAGACTCTTTCTTGCACTGAGGGCTGCTTATTGTAAATATCTTGTACTTGTTTGAACACCTTTTAATGTCAAAGTTGGCCTCTGTGCTTTTTCAGTGTTGGAAAGACTCTTTCTTGCACTGAGGGCTGCTTATTGTAAATATCTTGTACTTGTTTGAACACCTTTTAATGTCAAAGTTGGCCTCTGTGCTTTTTCAGTGTTAGAAAGACTCTTTCTTGCACTGAGGGCTGCTTATTGTAAATATCTTGTACTTGTTTGAAGACCTTTTAATGTTAAAGTTGGCCTCTTTGCTTTTTCCGTGTTGGAAAGACTCTTTCTTGCACTGAGGTCTGCTTATTGTAAATATCTTGTACTTGATTTTACACCTTTTAATGTCAAAGTTGGCCTCTGTGCTTTTTCAGTGTTGGAAAGACTCTTTCTTGCACTGAGGTCTGCTTATTGTAAATATCTTGTACTTGTTTGAACACCTTTTAATGTCAAAGTTGGCCTCTGTGCTTATCAGTGTTGGAAAGGCTCTTTCTTGCACTGAGGTCTGCTTATTGTTAATATATTGTACTTGTTTGAACACCTTTTAATGTTAAAGTTGGCCTCTTTGCTTTTTCCGTGTTGGAAAGACTCTTTCTTGCACCGAGGTCTGCTTATTGTAAATATCTTGTACTTGATTTTTACACCTTTTCATGTCAAAGTTGGCCTCTGTGCTTTTTCCGTGTTGGAAAGACTCTTTCTTGCACTGAGGTCTGCTTATTGTGAATATCTTGTACTTGTTTTTACACCTTTTCATGTCAAAGTTGGCCTCTGTGCTTTTTCCGTGTTGGAAAGACTCTTTCTTGCACTGAGGTCTGCTTATTGTGAATATCTTGTACTTGTTTGAACACCTTTTAATGTCAAAGTTGGCCTCTGTGCTTATCAATGTTAGAAAGACTCTTTCTTGCACTGAGGTCTGCTTATTGTAAATATCTTGTACTTGTTTGAACACCTTTTAATGTCAAAGTTGGCCTCTGTGCTTATCAGTGTTGGAAAGACTCTTTCTTGCACTGAGGTCTGCTTATTGTAAATATCTTGTACTTGATTTTACACCTTTTAATGTCAAAGTTGGCCTCTGTGCTTTTGCAGTGTTGGAAAGACTCTTTCTTGCACTGAGGTCTGCTTATTGTAAATATCTTGTACTTGTTTGAACACCTTTTAATGTCAAAGTTGGCCTCTGTGCTTATCAGTGTTGGAAAGGCTCTTTCTTGCACTGAGGTCTGCTTATTGTTAATATATTGTACTTGTTTGAACACCTTTTAATGTTAAAGTTGGCCTCTTTGCTTTTTCCGTGTTGGAAAGACTCTTTCTTGCACCGAGGTCTGCTTATTGTAAATATCTTGTACTTGATTTTTACACCTTTTCATGTCAAAGTTGGCCTCTGTGCTTTTTCCGTGTTCGAAAGACTCTTTCTTGCACTGAGGTCTGCTTATTGTGAATATCTTGTACTTGTTTTTACACCTTTTCATGTCAAAGTTGGCCTCTGTGCTTTTTCCGTGTTGGAAAGACTCTTTCTTGCACTGAGGTCTGCTTATTGTGAATATCTTGTACTTGTTTGAACACCTTTTAATGTCAAAGTTGGCCTCTGTGCTTATCAATGTTAGAAAGACTCTTTCTTGCACTGAGGTCTGCTTATTGTAAATATCTTGTACTTGTTTGAACACCTTTTAATGTCAAAGTTGGCCTCTGTGCTTATCAGTGTTGGAAAGACTCTTTCTTGCACTGAGGTCTGCTTATTGTAAATATCTTGTACTTGATTTTACACCTTTTAATGTCAAAGTTGGCCTCTGTGCTTTTGCAGTGTTGGAAAGACTCTTTCTTGCACTGAGGTCTGCTTATTGTAAATATCTTGTACTTGTTTGAACACCTTTTAATGTCAAAGTTGGCCTCTGTGCTTATCAGTGTTGGAAAGGCTCTTTCTTGCACTGAGGTCTGCTTATTGTTAATATATTGTACTTGTTTGAACACCTTTTAATGTTAAAGTTGGCCTCTTTGCTTTTTCCGTGTTGGAAAGACTCTTTCTTGCACCGAGGTCTGCTTATTGTAAATATCTTGTACTTGATTTTTACACCTTTTCATGTCAAAGTTGGCCTCTGTGCTTTTTCCGTGTTAGAAAGACTCTTTCTTGCACTGAGGTCTGCTTATTGTAAATATCTTGTACTTGTTTGAACACCTTTTAATGTCAAAGTTGGCCTCTGTGCTTATCAGTGTTGGAAAGGCTCTTTCTTGCACTGAGGTCTGCTTATTGTTAATATATTGTACTTGTTTGAACACCTTTTAATGTTAAAGTTGGCCTCTTTGCTTTTTCCGTGTTGGAAAGACTCTTTCTTGCACCGAGGTCTGCTTATTGTAAATATCTTGTACTTGATTTTTACACCTTTTCATGTCAAAGTTGGCCTCTGTGCTTTTTCCGTGTTGGAAAGACTCTTTCTTGCACTGAGGGCTGCTTATTGTGAATATCTTGTACTTGTTTGAACACCTTTTAATGTCAAAGTTGGCCTCTGTGCTTATCAATGTTAGAAAGACTCTTTCTTGCACTGAGGTCTGCTTATTGTAAATATCTTGTACTTGTTTGAACACCTTTTAATGTCAAAGTTGGCCTCTGTGCTTATCAGTGTTGGAAAGACTCTTTCTTGCACTGAGGTCTGCTTATTGTAAATATCTTGTACTTGTTTGAACACCTTTTAATGTCAAAGTTGGCCTCTGTGCTTTTTCAGTGTTGGAAAGACTCTTTCTTGCAATGAGGTCTGCTTATTGTAAATATCTTGTACTTGTTTGAACACCTTTTAATGTCAAAGTTGGCCTCTGTGCTTATCAGTGTTGGAAAGGCTCTTTCTTGCACTGAGGTCTGCTTATTGTAAATATCTTGTACTTGTTTTTACACCTTTTCATGTCAAAGTTGGCCTCTGTGCTTTTTCAGTGTTGGAAAGACTCTTTCTTGCACTGAGGTCTGCTTATTGTAAATATCTTGTACTTGTTTGAACACCTTTTCATGTCAAAGTTGGCCTCTGTGCTTATCAGTGTTGGAAAGACTCTTTCTTGATTTGAGGTCTGCTTATTGTAAATATCTTGTACTTGTTTGAACACCTTTTAATGTCAAAGTTGGCCTCTGTGCTTATCAGTGTTGGAAAGGCTCTTTCTTGCACTGAGGTCTGCTTATTGTAAATATCTTGTACTTGTTTGAACACCTTTTAATGTCAAAGTTGGCCTCTGTGCTTATCAGTGTTGGAAAGACTCTTTCTTGCACTGAGGTCTGCTTATTGTAAATATCTTGTACTTGTTTGAACACCTTTTAATGTCAAAGTTGGCCTCTGTGCTTATCAGTGTTGGAAAGGCTCTTTCTTGCACTGAGGTCTGCTTATTGTAAATATCTTGTACTTGTTTGAACACCTTTTAATGTCAAAGTTGGCCTCTGTGCTTATCAGTGTTGGAAAGGCTCTTTCTTGCACTGAGGTCTGCTTTTTGTAAATATCTTGTACTTGTTTTTACACCTTTTAATGTCAAAGTTGGCCTCTGTGCTTTTCAGTGTTGGAAAGACTCTTTCTTGCACTGAGGTCTGCTTTTTGTAAATATCTTGTACTTGTTTTTACACCTTTTAATGTCAAAGTTGGCCTCTGTGCTTTTTCAGTGTTAGAAAGACTCTTTCTTGCACTGAGGGCTGCTTATTGTAAATATCTTGTACTTGTTTGAAGACCTTTTAATGTTAAAGTTGGCCTCTTTGCTTTTTCCGTGTTGGAAAGACTCTTTCTTGCACCGAGGTCTGCTTATTGTAAATATCTTGTACTTGATTTTTACACCTTTTCATGTCAAAGTTGGCCTCTGTGCTTTTTCAGTGTTGGAAAGACTCTTTCTTGCACTGAGGTCTGCTTATTGTGAATATCTTGTACTTGTTTGAACACCTTTTAATGTCAAAGTTGGCCTCTGTGCTTTTTCCGTGTTGGAAAGACTCTTTCTTGCACTGAGGTCTGCTTATTGTGAATATCTTGTACTTGTTTGAACACCTTTTAATGTTAAAGTTGGCCTCTTTGCTTTTTCCGTGTTGGAAAGACTCTTTCTTGCACCGAGGTCTGCTTATTGTAAATATCTTGTACTTGATTTTTACACCTTTTCATGTCAAAGTTGGCCTCTGTGCTTTTTCAGTGTTGGAAAGACTCTTTCTTGCACTGAGGTCTGCTTATTGTAAATATCTTGTACTTGTTTGAACACCTTTTAATGTCAAAGTTGGCCTCTGTGCTTTTTCCGTGTTGGAAAGACTCTTTCTTGCACTGAGGTCTGCTTATTGTGAATATCTTGTACTTGTTTGAACACCTTTTAATGTCAAAGTTGGCCTCTGTGCTTATCAATGTTAGAAAGACTCTTTCTTGCACTGAGGTCTGCTTATTGTAAATATCTTGTACTTGTTTGAACACCTTTTAATGTCAAAGTTGGCCTCTGTGCTTATCAGTGTTGGAAAGACTCTTTCTTGCACTGAGGTCTGCTTATTGTAAATATCTTGTACTTGTTTGAACACCTTTTAATGTCAAAGTTGGCCTCTGTGCTTTTTCAGTGTTGGAAAGACTCTTTCTTGCAATGAGGTCTGCTTATTGTAAATATCTTGTACTTGTTTGAACACCTTTTAATGTCAAAGTTGGCCTCTGTGCTTTTTCAGTGTTGGAAAGACTCTTTCTTGCAATGAGGTCTGCTTATTGTAAATATCTTGTACTTGTTTGAACACCTTTTAATGTCAAAGTTGGCCTCTGTGCTTATCAATGTTAGAAAGACTCTTTCTTGCACTGAGGTCTGCTTATTGTAAATATCTTGTACTTGATTTTTACACCTTTTCATGTCAAAGTTGGCCTCTGTGCTTTTTCCGTGTTGGAAAGACTCTTTCTTGCACTGAGGTCTGCTTATTGTGAATATCTTGTACTTGTTTGAACACCTTTTAATGTCAAAGTTGGCCTCTGTGCTTATCAATGTTAGAAAGACTCTTTCTTGCACTGAGGTCTGCTTATTGTAAATATCTTGTACTTGTTTGAACACCTTTTAATGTCAAAGTTGGCCTCTGTGCTTATCAGTGTTGGAAAGACTCTTTCTTGCACTGAGGTCTGCTTATTGTAAATATCTTGTACTTGTTTGAACACCTTTTAATGTCAAAGTTGGCCTCTGTGCTTTTTCAGTGTTGGAAAGACTCTTTCTTGCAATGAGGTCTGCTTATTGTAAATATCTTGTACTTGTTTGAACACCTTTTAATGTCAAAGTTGGCCTCTGTGCTTATCAGTGTTGGAAAGGCTCTTTCTTGCACTGAGGTCTGCTTATTGTAAATATCTTGTACTTGTTTTTACACCTTTTCATGTCAAAGTTGGCCTCTGTGCTTATCAGTGTTGGAAAGACTCTTTCTTGCACTGAGGTCTGCTTATTGTAAATATCTTGTACTTGTTTGAACACCTTTTCATGTCAAAGTTGGCCTCTGTGCTTTTTCAGTGTTGGAAAGACTCTTTCTTGCACTGAGGTCTGCTTATTGTAAATATCTTGTACTTGTTTGAACACCTTTTCATGTCAAAGTTGGCCTCTGTGATTTTTCAGTGTTGGAAAGACTCTTTCTTGCACTGAGGTCTGCTTATTGTAAATATCTTGTACTTGTTTGAACACCTTTTAATGTCAAAGTTGGCCTCTGTGCTTATCAGTGTTGGAAAGACTCTTTCTTGATTTGAGGTCTGCTTATTGTAAATATCTTGTACTTGTTTGAACACCTTTTAATGTCAAAGTTGGCCTCTGTGCTTTTTCAGTGTTGGAAAGACTCTTTCTTGCACTGAGGTCTGCTTATTGTGAATATCTTGTACTTGTTTGAACACCTTTTAATGTCAAAGTTGGCCTCTGTGCTTTTTCAGTGTTGGAAAGACTCTTTCTTGCACTGAGGTCTGCTTATTGTAAATATCTTGTACTTGTTTTTACACCTTTTCATGTCAAAGTTGGCCTCTGTGCTTATCAGTGTTGGAAAGACTCTTTCTTGCACTGAGGTCTGCTTATTGTAAATATCTTGTACTTGTTTGAACACCTTTTAATGTCAAAGTTGGTCTCTGTGCTTTTTCAGTGTTGGAAAGACTCTTTCTTTCACTGAGGTCTGCTTATTGTAAATATCTTATACTTGTTTTTACACCTTTTCATGTCAAAGTTGGCCTCTGTGCTTATCAGTGTTAGAAAGACTCTTTCTTGCACTGAGGTCTGCTTATTGTTAATATATTGTACTTGTTTGAACACCTTTTAATGTTAAAGTTGGCCTCTTTGCTTTTTCCGTGTTGGAAAGACTCTTTCTTGCACTGAGGTCTGCTTATTGTGAATATCTTGTACTTGTTTTTACACCTTTTCATGTCAAAGTTGGCCTCTGTGCTTTTTCAGTGTTGGAAAGACTCTTTCTTTCACTGAGATCTGCTTATTGTAAATATCTTGTACTTGTTTGAAGACCTTTTAATGTCAAAGTTGGCCTCTTTGCTTTTTCCGTGTTGGAAAGACTCTTTCTTGCACTGAGCTCTGCTTATTGTAAATATCTTGTACTTGATTTTTACACCTTTTCATGTCAAAGTTGGCCTCTGTGCTTATCAGTGTTGGAAAGACTCTTTCTTGCACTGAGGTCTGCTTATTGTAAATATCTTGTACTTGTTTGAACACCTTTTAATGTCAAAGTTGGCCTCTGTGCTTATCAGTGTTAGAAAGACTCTTTCTTGCACTGAGGTCTGCTTATTGTAAATATCTTGTACTTGTTTGAACACCTTTTAATGTCAAAGTTGGCCTCTGTGCTTATCAGTGTTGGAAAGACTCTTTCTTGCACTGAGGTCTGCTTATTGTTAATACATTGTACTTGTTTGAACACCTTTTAATGTTAAAGTTGGCCTCTGTGCTTTTTCAGTGTTGAAAAGACTCTTTCTTGCACTGAGGTCTGCTTATTGTAAATATCTTGTACTTGTTTGAAGAGCTTTTAATGTCAAAGTTGGCCTCTGTGCTTTTTCAGTGTTGGAAAGACTCTTTTTTGCACTGAGGTCTGCTTATTGTAAATATCTTGTACTTGTTTGAAGAGCTTTTAATGTCAAAGTTGGCCTCTGTGCTTTTTCAGTGTTAGAAAGACTCTTTCTTGCACTGAGGTCTGCTTATTGTTAATATATTGTACTTGTTTTTATACCTTTTAATGTCAAAGTTGGCCTCTGTGCTTTTTCCGTGTTGGAAAGGCTCTTTCTTGCACTGAGGTCTGCTTATTGTAAATATCTTATACTTGTTTGAACACCTTTTCATGTCAAAGTTGGCCTCTGTGCTTTTTCAGTGTTGGAAAGACTCTTTCTTGCACTGAGGTCTGCTTATTGTAAATATCTTGTACTTGTTTGAACACCTTTTCATGTCAAAGTTGGCCTCTGAGCTTATCAGTGTTGGAACGACTCTTTCTTGCACTGAGGTCTGTTTATTGTAAATATCTTGTACTTGTTTGAACACCTTTTCATGTCAAAGTTGGCCTCTGTGCTTATCAGTGTTGGAACGACTCTTTCTTGCACTGAGGTCTGCTTATTGTAAATATCTTGTACTTGTTTTTACACCTTTTCATGTCAAAGTTGGCCTCAGTGCTTGTCAGTGTTGGAACGACTCTTTCTTGCACTGAGGTCTGCTTATTGTAAATATCTTGTACTTGTTTGAACACCTTTTAATGTCAAAGTTGGCCTCTGTGCTTATCAGTGTTAGAAAGACTCTTTCTTGCACTGAGGTCTGCTTATTGTTAATACATTGTACTTGTTTGAACACCTTTTAATGTTAAAGTTGGCCTCTGTGCTTTTTCAGTGTTGGAAAGACTCTTTTTTGCACTGAGGTCTGCTTATTGTAAATATCTTGTACTTGTTTGAACACCTTTTAATGTCAAAATTGGCCTCTGTGCTTTTTCAGTGTTGGAAAGACTCTTTCTTGCACTGAGGTCTGCTTATTGTTAATATATTGTACTTGTTTTTATACCTTTTAATGTCAAAGTTGGCCTCTGTGCTTTTTCCGTGTTGGAAAGGCTCTTTCTTGCACTGAGGTCTGCTTATTGTAAATATCTTATACTTGTTTGAACACCTTTTCATGTCAAAGTTGGCCTCTGTGCTTTTTCAGTGTTGGAAAGACTCTTTCTTGCACTGAGGTCTGCTTATTGTAAATATCTTGTACTTGTTTTTACACCTTTTCATGTCAAAGTTGGCCTCTGTGCTTTTTCAGTGTTGGAAAGACTCTTTCTTGCACTGAGGTCTGCTTATTGTAAATATCTTGTACTTGTTTTTACACCTTTTCATGTCAAAGTTGGCCTCTGTGCTTATCAGTGTTGGAAAGACTCTTTCTTGCACTGAGGTCTGCTTATTGTAAATATCTTGTACTTGTTTGAACACCTTTTAATGTCAAAGTTGGCCTCTGTGCTTATCAGTGTTGGAAAGACTCTTTCTTGCACTGAGGTCTGCTTATTGTAAATATCTTGTACTTGTTTGAACACCTTTTAATGTCAAAGTTGGCCTCTGTGCTTTTCAGTGTTGGAAAGACTCTTTCTTGCACTGAGGTCTGCTTATTGTTAATATATTGTACTTGGTTTTACACCTTTTAATGTCAAAGTTGGCCTCTGTGCTTTTTCAGTGTTAGAAAGACTCTTTCTTGCACTGAGGTCTGCTTATTGTAAATATCTTGTACTTGTTTTTACACCTTTTCATGTCAAAGTTGGCCTCTGTGCTTTTCAGTGTTGGAAAGACTCTTTCTTGCACTGAGGTCTGCTTATTGTAAATATCTTGTACTTGTTTGAACACCTTTTAATGTCAAAGTTGGCCTCTGTGCTTATCAGTGTTAGAAAGACTCTTTTTTGCACTGAGGTCTGCTTATTGTTAATATATTGTACTTGTTTTTATACCTTTTAATGTCAAAGTTGGCCTCTGTGCTTTTTCCGTGTTGGAAAGGCTCTTTCTTGCACTGAGGTCTGCTTATTGTAAATATCTTATACTTGTTTGAACACCTTTTCATGTCAAAGTTGGCCTCTGTGCTTTTTCAGTGTTGGAAAGACTCTTTCTTGCACTGAGGTCTGCTTATTGTAAATATCTTCTACTTGTTTGAACACCTTTTAATGTCAAAGTTGGCCTCTGTGCTTGTCAGTGTTGGAAAGACACGTTTTTGCACTGAGGTCTGCTTATTGTAAATATCTTGTACTTGTTTGAACACCTTTTAATGTCAAAGTTGGCCTCTGTGCTTTTTCAGTGTTGGAAAGACTCTTTCTTGCACTGAGGTCTGCTTATTGTAAATATCTTGTACTTGTTTTTACACCTTTTCATGTCAAAGTTGGCCTCTGTGCTTTTTCAGTGTTGGAAAGACTCTTTCTTGCACTGAGGGCTGCTTATTGTAAATATCTTGTACTTGTTTGAACACCTTTTAATGTCAAAGTTGGCCTCTGTGCTTATCAGTGTTGGAAAGACTCTTTCTTGCACTGAGGTCTGCTTGTTAAATAAAAAAGTGTAAAATTAAATTTCAATAAACTAACCATAATGCCAGCTCATATGCTCTTAACGCTGCATCTCTAACTCTTTTACAGGATTTGCAGTCTTCTGATTCCTGATGAGTTCCGTAAGTGACAAGCTTACTGACTGTGTTTACTCTTCTGTGTATTAGGTATTAGGAGTAGGTATGGGTGCAGGGGAAGGCTGTGTCCTGGCTGACTCTATTCATGAAAAATATAATCTGTGTTACAACAAGATTGAAATTGAGACTCAGCATTGTTTCCCAATTTTCCAAACCCATATGAACTGTAGCCTCAGCTTTCTGTGCTTAGCTGACAGGAGGGATAGCAGAACAGATGTGTTATAAAATTTTGAGCAATGTCCTTGTACAATATTTAAGCTGCTTGTAAAGTGAAGAAAGTAGACACTTTAATCAGCCCACTCCTACAACCTGAAATGTGTGAAAGTCTAAATATTTATCAGAGGGGCTCACTAAAGATGATTTCAACAGGACAAAACTGCTTAAACTACTTCAATCTCCCACTGTGACCACTGGTGCAGGGCAGGATGAGGGTTTGTAGGTCAGTTCCTGCTATTGCAGCATCACTGAGTGTCTATCTTAAGATAAACATCATTTATTTTTGAGGTCGGTTTTGATCAAGAACATAAGTATAGCCTGCATGAAACAACCAGAGCAGGAGGTTCAATCAAGAACACATATGACATATGACACATATCTGCTTGACACGAAAGCAGTGCACACTGAACTCAGGTAACATTTGTTATTAGAGGAGGTCAAAAAGTGTGTCAGTGAGAAATATCCATCAAAAGCATGATTTACACTAGCTGCAGCTCACAGTCAGCAACTCATCAGTTTTGTTGTTCAAACCAAACAAGAATTTTTCACATCATGTTGTCCTGCAGGAACTCACCGGATCACCTCTCCAGCACTTTGATCCCAAGACAGGAATACAATATGCAGAGTTAGTTTAATTGATTGGAATTCAGCTGTCATCTTCAGAGTGTTTCATTTGATAAAGTTAAGAACGAGAAATCAAGTGGTCAGAGCTATCATGGTGATATTCAGGGTCAGATTCTGTGCTAGTGCAAAACCTTCTTTTGGCCTGAAAAAGCTACTGTGGGGTTTACAACAGAGGAGCAATTGAAAGCCTGCAGGTCAAATTAGCGTCAGGATGCATTTGCAAAAATGTTTCGTGTGAGTAGAAAGTTCTCTGGGTGATCCAACCGTGCGTTAGTTGATATACAAACATGCAATGAGAACATTTCAGTAATTAGCTGTTAAGTGTCACCCAAACATGAGGAGGCCAGTGAAGGAGCCAGTGACGGTTTAACAAAAAGAATACAGTGTGAGTGCAGGTTTACATGTTTCTCTCTGAGAAAAAGAGACGTCGATGTGTTTCTATTAGTGTGAAATCCTTTTTAGAAATTAGGCACTGTGTGAGGTCATTTAGTAAGAGTCAGTGAATCTTTCACAGTTGTAAAACACATAAAAAGAAACAACATAAGTAACGTATGTTTTTTCCCGAGGGTGGTGGGGTAGGACTTCATGTGTGGGTGACTGAGAATGTCCATTTTATTAGATATGTTGTTGTAACTGTTTCAAAGTCAGTAATGCATGAATCTGCAATGATTTTTCTTCCTTAAAAGAGGACTGTGTACAGTGTCCATTTGTGTCTGTCTCCACGTTGGGTGATTGTGGAGTATGAATATGTGTGCATGAGGGTGGGAATGCCCGTTGGTGGCTGCGTGCGCCTGTTCGACTGTGTCTGTATGTCAGGTCGGTTACACTCCATGTCTCTGGGAACATCTCAGGCCCTCCAAGGTATGGAGGCCTATCTCGATTCACCACACTCCTTGCCGTTAGTTGATGCCCTCAGGCGTCGGTGTGTTGGTGGTTCTGGTGTCCGGGGCTGGGCGCTCAGGTATGTACCGGCTCACTCCCAGTGACTGCTTGGCGAGGTCTGGCACCCGTGGCTCCGTCAGGCCACTTCCGGGGGGTGGGGGGCTCTCAGTCCTCTGGCCTCTGGGCCTGTGGCTCAGGTCACTCTGCCACAGCTGTCTGCCGGCAGAGCCCACAGCCACATCACGGGCCCCCTGTGGCTTCTGCTCCGTGGCTGCTGGGTGACCTCTAATCTGGGGCTCTCCTCAGCGCTTCCGATGGTCCTCCTTGGGCTCTCACATTCTGGGGGCCTCTGGGTGTCTGGGGCCTGGATTTCCTCCATGCCTGCTACATGCACTGGGGGACAGACTATGGCTCCCTGTTAAAAGTAGAATGGGAGGCAGAGTCTTCAGTTTTATCTTTTGTCCTGTCTTCCTCTGCTCATCCCAACAGGTTGTGGCAGATGGCTGTCCCTTCCTCAGCCTGGTGCTACTGGAGGATTCTTTCTTTTAAAATGGAGTTTTTCCTTCCCACTGTTGTCAAAGCGCATGCTCATCAGAAATCATATGATTATTGGGTTTTTTCTGTATTTTTCAAAGATCCACATCAAAAGGAGCAGGTTAAAGTGGTTCTGGCATCTGACAAGGATTCCTCCTGGACGTCTCCCAGGTGAGGTGTACTGGACGAGCTCCCACCAGGAGGAGGCCCTGAATCAGACCCAAGACATGATGGAGTTCCCCTAGATAAGCTGGAGGAGGTGGGTGTGGAAAAGGAGGTCTGGAGTTCTCTGCTTAGGCTGCTGCCCCCACAACCCGGCCACAGATAAGTGAAATAAGTAGATCAAATATAACTTGGTGTTCTAAAGAATATTGTTGTTTCCTTGCAGGACACCAGGAGAGATGAGCCCTCCATCACAGATGGTGTGGTCACCTGCAGGTTCAAGGTCATTGTATCTCCAGCCCACATCTACTGCCACTGTACTTAAGGGAAGTTGGGACAATGTTAAAGACTTTCTTCAGACAATTGCATTTGGATGAGCTAAATTCATGACAGGCACTCAAGCAGTAATGCCTCGACTGACAAACGAACATACCAAGCTTCTGTGTTGTTTGAGCCAGAGACTGCACTTGTGGATGAACAATAAAAACATTTTATATTTATTATATTAGTAATGTAACTTGCAATAAAAAGTTATGGGAAGCTTAAACTTAGTTTCAGAATAATTAAATCTGAGACTTTGTTTCATTGAAAAGTTATTAAAGTTTTAAAGTGTGTGACAAATAAAATAATAAATTATTAAGTAACACCAGCTACAATATTGGAAATATGTGTGTTGTTCAGCAGAACAGTGTCCAGTATGTTGGCTGAAATGCTTTAAATTTGAAAATAAAAGTTGGGCTGATTTTAACGCATTACAAGAAGTGTTTTAATTATTATTTTCTAAATAAGCAGTGTTTATATTACGTGTAATGAAATAAGTTCAAGGATAATAAAAGGTAATGAGATTTAATTGCATTCAACTTATGTGCAGCAAAACTAAAAATAAGTTACGGAAGTGTTCAAATAATATGTGTGCTTTTAAAAATGCTCGTCTATTTAAAGACTACACAATCTGTGTTAATTCTAATTATACCACAATCCCTTGCCTGTTGTGTTAAATATACATAAACAGTATGTGTTATCAGATGAAAGTACAAAACTCTCAAGAACCCCCCTCCTAAATTTCAGGTGGCATTTTAAAAACATGCCATGACATAACACACAGCTGCTATAATCATTCAGTGAGGTCAAATGTCAATTATAGTTATAGGTTCTTGCTATATGTTATAACATAAACACAGCACAGTTGTAAGAATAATAGTTTCTAGGTTCTAAGGCTTTTTGTCAGTTTAATAGTGAGCTTTACGAGACTCATTTTCGTGCCAAAGGCTCGCACAGGCCTAAGTTCCCTTATGACAACTAGAGCTGGAAACAAGACCTCAAGCGATCCTAAGGCTAATTAATTAGCACGGCTAGCATTTAAAAAACATCTGTTAAATGTTGTCATTGCTAGCATATACCTGTATTACAGCATGGTAAGTAGCGAGAACGCAAAGTTTTTGTTACCTTTGAAAAGAAAAATGTGAAGCTATAATATTAGCATGAGCTATGCTAATGTTATTCACTGAAACAAACATCTCAGGTACTGACTTACTGCTTTCTAATATCTGTGTTTATTTCTGGATATACCTACATGGTTATTAGACATCCCACATAAAGGGTGACAAAGGCAGTAACTATAAATGACCATAACTTTACTGTAAATTACACTGATGGGCTCAGTTCATATAGTTATATCATGTGCACACGCATGTTAGCAACCGTAACCATGCAGGCTGTTGGTATATGAATGCTGCGCAAGGTTCCAGCTGTTCCTTTACACTTGCTCTTGGATTTGTCTTGACCTGCTCCAAGCTCAGCTTGTGGAAAGATAACTTTTGGAGAATATTTCTACAGAAAGCGGATTTTACTACAAAGCAACAACAACTACTGCATCTTTGGATCTTTTGTACTTGTGTTTCATCATAACAGCAAAGCTTGAAGATCGTGGACCCCGACTCGTCGACAGCCACCAGGTACATTTCAAAATTTCTTCAATTATTTCAAGAATCACTAGATGACTATAGTAATTTTACAGGTTCCAGTGTGAATATCACGTTTTAATGTGATCAAAATAAGTGTGTTCTAAGACTTTTCCTGGCAAATCGCTTTTATGCTTTAAATTTTCCAGGAGAGGTGTAGAATTTATTACCGACTGGTGTATGAATGTGAAAAAAGGTTTTACTTTGATTTGAAGCCTTCAAATTTGACACTTTTTTCCAATGAAATGGTTAAAATTAGCTTAAAATTCGTAAAATGCCCCCCTCCCCAAATATACATATGTATATGTGTATATCGGTTTCTATGGTAACAGCATCTCCTCACAATGTTAGGACATATAGGAGTAAACACACCAGGTCCCCTGTAGGTCCTGACATCATTTTCTTCTCAAAGGCTTCATTTGAATAAACTATAACTTTTTCCCAGCTACATATGCGATGATAAATAAAATAAAATGAAATAATATAAAAAAGAATATTAAAACATCAATCATAGTCAAAAATAATCATAAAGTCAAACTGTTACAAAAATGTGTTTTATTTTTAAAATTGTGTGTGGAGTTCTACTGCCTTTTTTGCATTAGCAATATTTAGGACATGGAATTGGTACATGGGGAGATTAAATGTTTCGTTATATTTTACATCGTTAATGAAAGAATTAAAAAAAATATGAGAATGAGCTGCTAAATTATTTATGGATTTTCTGCAGTATGCTATTCATGTCCAGTTCTTTACAAATCAGTACCTATTATCCATGACCTAGTCCAACGTAGTGTTTGCATAAAGGTTTAAAAAGAACAAATAAACAAAATGAATGTATACAAAATACAATACTGTTACCTTAAAAGTGTAGTGTGCACAGAGTGAGCTGCCTTGGCAGAGATTTGGATGCTTCACTTAATGATTGTGGACATAGTTGAAATCTTGTTTTCTTCTCACATGAACAAGTAAAGTGTCATTCAGTCTGATATGAATGTAGCCTGTAGCTTTAGCACTGGGTGCTTACTACATTCCTACTGTTATTTTAAACTTTGTTTCCTTACAGGCTGTCTTGACTACATTGTTGAACGTCCCAAGAACGAGACCTTTCTGAAGTCATCAGGATCCTTGATGACAGTCTCCTGAGCGCCATCTCTTCTGATGAAGCGTGGGACACTGATACCGTGCGTGTCAGTAAAGGTGAGTACATCGCCCTCTCATCCTCCCCCTCTTCTCATGAAGAACTGGATGCTGATGCGTGTCAGTGAAGTGGAAGGTGAGTACCCCCTCCCCACCTTGCTTTCTTGCACTGAGGTCTGCTTATTGTAAATATCTTGTACTTGTTTTTACACCTTTTAATGTCAAAGTTGGCCTCTGTGCTTTTTCAGTGTTGGAAAGACTCTTTCTTGCACTGAGGTCTGCTTATTGTAAATATCTTGTACTTGTATTTACACCTTTTAATGTCAAAGTTGGCCTCTGTGCTTATCAGTGTTGGAAAGACACTTTCTTGCACTGAGGTCTGCTTATTGTAAATATCTTGTACTTGTTTGAAGACCTTTTAATGTCAAAGTTGGCCTCTGTGCTTTTTCAGTGTTGGAAAGACTCTTTCTTGCACCGAGGTCTGCTTATTGTAAATATCTTGTACTTGTTTGAAGACCTTTTAATGTCAAAGTTGGCCTCTGTGCTTTTTCAGTGTTGGAAAGACTCTTTCTTGCACCGAGGTCTGCTTATTGTAAATATCTTGTACTTGTTTGAAGACCTTTTAATGTCAAAGTTGGCCTCTGTGCTTTTTCAGTGTTGGAAAGACTCTTTCTTGCACTGAAGTCTGCTTATTGTAAATATCTTGTACTTGATTTTACACCTTTTAATGTCAAAGTTGGCCTCTGTGCTTTTTCAGTGTTGGAAAGACTCTTTCTTGCACTGAGGTCTGCTTATTGTAAATATCTTGTACTTGATTTTACACCTTTTCATGTCAAAGTTGGCCTCTGTGCTTATCAGTGTTGGAAAGGCTCTTTCTTGCACTGAGGGCTGCTTATTGTAAATATCTTGTACTTGTTTTTATACCTTTTAATGTCAAAGTTGGCCTCTGTGCTTTTTCAGTGTTGGAAAGACTCTTTCTTGCACTGAGGTCTGCTTATTGTAAATATCTTGTACTTATTTGAACACCTTTTAATGTCAAAGTTGGCCTCTGTGCTTTTTCAGTGTTGGAAAGACTCTTTCTTGCACTGAGGTCTGCTTATTGTAAATATCTTGTACTTGTTTGAACACCTTTTAATGTCAAAGTTGGCCTCTGTGCTTTTTCAGTGTTGAAAAGACTCTTTCTTGCACTGAGGTCTGCTTATTGTAAATATCTTGTACTTGTTTGAACACCTTTTCATGTCAAAGTTGGCCTCTGTGCTTGTCAGTGTTGGAAAGACTCTTTCTTGCACTGAGGTCTGCTTATTGTAAATATCTTGTACTTGTTTTTACACCTTTTCATGTCAAAGTTGGCCTCTGTGCTTTTTCAGTGTTGAAAAGACTCTTTCTTGCACTGAGGTCTGCTTATTGTAAATATCTTGTACTTGTTTGAACACCTTTTAATGTCAAAGTTGGCCTCTGTGCTTATCAGTGTTGGAAAGACTCTTTCTTGCACTGAGGTCTGCTTATTGTAAATATCTTGTACTTGATTTTTACCCCTTTTAATGTCAAAGTTGGCCTCTGTGCTTATCAGTGTTGGAAAGACTCTTTCTTGCACTGAGGTCTGCTTATTGTAAATATCTTGTACTTATTTGAACACCTTTTAATGTCAAAGTTGGCCTCTGTGCTTATCAGTGTTGGAAAGACTCTTTCTTGCACTGAGGTCTGCTTATTGTAAATATCTTGTACTTGTTTGAAGACCTTTTAATGTCAAAGTTGGCCTCTGTGCTTATCAGTGTTGGAAAGACTCTTTCTTGCACTGAGGTCTGCTTATTGTAAATATCTTGTACTTGATTTTACACCTTTTAATGTCAAAGTTGGCCTCTGTGCTTTTTCAGTGTTGGAAAGACTCTTTCTTGCACTGAGGTCTGCTTATTGTAAATATCTTGTACTTGATTTTACACCTTTTAATGTCAAAGTTGGCCTCTGTGCTTTTTCAGTGTTGGAAAGACTCTTTCTTGCACTGAGGTCTGCTTATTGTAAATATCTTGTACTTGATTTTACACCTTTTAATGTCAAAGTTGGCCTCTGTGCTTTTTCAGTGTTGGAAAGACTCTTTCTTGCACTGAGGTCTGCTTATTGTAAATATCTTGTACTTGTTTGAACACCTTTTAATGTCAAAGTTGGCCTCTTTGCTTTTTCCGTGTTGGAAAGACTCTTTCTTGCACTGAGGTCTGCTTATTGTAAATATCTTGTACTTGATTTTACACCTTTT